>NC_066887.1:29113866-29746366 GCF_022985175.1 Labeo rohita
TGAATCAATAAGCTCAATCCAGACCATTTATGTTCTTGTCTAGTGACCTGAGAGAAAGTTATGATCTCTTTTCAGCTGTAGCGTTCGCTGTGGAAGACGTCTAGACTGGTCTCTCTCATAAGAATGACAAGGAATGGGAAAGAAAAAAAATCCAAGTGTGTAATTAGCCCGTCAGTGTTATCAATCACCGTGCTGCGACAGGCTCATTTTTTATCATCAATTACCTCGAAAGCGTTTGGACAATGATCAGACCCTGGCCGTCTTTCTCTAGCTGAGGCTGTCAACGGCGTTAATGGAATTTTAAATCTCCTCTGCGGGGATCCACTTAAAGTGCAAGTCCCAATTAGGGAGAGGGTAATACGGCTAATCTCACAGGAGACCGTGATCAATAACCCAGCCGAAATATGGGCCCTGCCACACTGGAGAGCCATTCGCTTAATGGATGGATACCACCCTCAAATTCAACAGGTATAGTTGGGTATCCTGAAGACAGGGACTAAGAAAAAAAACAGCACAGGACTCATTTTAACTGCAAAAGTGGACAATACAGCAATATATGCATATATGTAAATATAATCCAAACTCCTATTTAAGTATCGTTTTAAAGTTTTGAAAGAAGTTATGCTTACAAAGCCTGCATTTGTTTTAATAAAATATTACAACTTTGAAAATATTGCCATTTGAATATATTTTGAAGTGTACTTTATTTCTGTTATGGCAAACCTGACTTTTCAGCATCATCACACATGCTGATTTGGTTAAGAAACAGTTCTTACATTATCATATTACCAACATCAAAAATGCTTGTTCTGCTCAGTATTTTGTGGAAAATGTGAATTTTTTTAACTTACCTGAGTTGAATTTTAGTCTTTTGCCAGTCATTTGCTTTATAACGAGTCAAATACGAAACAAATTCTGTTTGTTTATATATATATATATATAGTTCATATATATAGATATATCCCAACAACTATCCCTAAACAACAATGCTGAGTCAAGTATTACATTAAGAATTAAGGTTAAACCACATGCCAATAAAGTCCTGTAGAAGTTTTGCGAGTTAAAATGGTCAGAGAAGAATGTCAGCGGTTCAATAAACTTCAATCATGGTGAAGATGACGTAAATATAAATATAAATGTGCATATTAAGTTAAATATACAAGCGAATACAAATTATCAATACATCACAAGCAAGCAGTTATGAATCTTTTATGGGTGAAGTACAAGCAATCATTTCATAAGTATGTTTACGCTAAACTGAAGATTTCATAAAGGTTTCAAAATGCACCATGCAACTTTTAGTATTGATGAGAGGATCATGAATATTCTATGAGTTAAAAGAAACCCTGACTCTCTTGGCCCACGGATCGCTTTTCAATTGACTTGTTCTTTTCAAAGCACAATATCATATGCTTTGTCAAAGTCCACAAAGGCTTTAGTTTAGACTCAGAAGGACGATTGAGGAACTCATGAGGGAATCTGTTCTGTCAGGAAATATAGAAACAGCCCAAAATTAGCTCGCCTCAACCACGGAAAAAACCCAAAGATAGAATTATAATTCATTTCTCCACTGACTCTCCTCTTCAATTTTAAATGAAACTTCGTTGACTTTCATGTTTGAGGAATCTTCTCTCCACAGAGTGCAATCAATACTACCAGACAACAACATGAATTATTGATACGCATATCCATATTTCCTCTGTCTGCGTTGCCGCTGAGAGCTACGGCCTCATTATGAGGAGACTAGCGTCTTTGCTATGAACGCTTCAGTGCTAGCAGGCTAAACGTGGCATCTTTCGATAGATTAAGCTCCATTAAAACTACTTCAGCGTGACATGCTTTTCAAGGTGCCATCGTGCCGTCAAGGACACGGGCATAATGAGCCCAGACTTTATTTTCCCATATAAAGATGCCTGTAGACAGATGAAAGGTGAGGGCCCTCAGCCAGCCGTGTGGCAAAGTGCAGTTTAGCAGCACAACGAGGCCAGTCTGTCAGTCATACGTTATGCCTGACAAGATCGTTGTGTGTTAGTGTGTATTAAGAGAACTAACTGTCACCTGAACACGTCTGCTTGAGACGTATGACAGTGTTTTGCCCTCAACGGCACTTTGTACCTGGATAAACACATACATACTCGTACTTAACGGGATAGTTCACCCAAAAATGAAAATTCTGTCATTAATTACTCACCCTCATGTCGTTCCAAACAAGCAAGACCTTCTTTCATCATTGTTCACTTTTACCAAAGATTTTTTTTTACATCATGGTACTGTCATGGTACACATGGGAGACACTGACACAGAAGAGAAGAAATTGTTGAATAAAGTTGTTATTTTTGTTTTCTTTGCACACAAAAAGTATTCTTGTAGCTTGATAAAATTAAGGTTGAACCACTGATGTCACATGGACTATTTTAACAATGTCTTTACTACCTTTCTGGGCCTTGAATATGTCAGCTACATTGCGGTGTAAGCAGGGTCAGAAAGCTCTGAGATTTAAAAAACATCAAAAATGATCAAAAAATGTCTGACCTTTTAAAAGTTTTAAAAAGCTTGTAAATACATTACGCCATCTTATCAACAAATCTTGGGTTTAATCTTGGGTTTTCCTTCAGTTAGCTCAGGTTTTTGTATTTGTTTTTGGAAGTGATTGGTGATAGGCCTCATTGATCTGAGCTTATGCACCTCAGTTTTTGAGCGAAAAAAGCATTTTTGGCAACATTCACATTTTTACACACTAAATTTTCATTAGAATCAGTAGTGAATGGTACATCAAAAAACAAACCAGTTTCAGGTTTCTGAAAATTTTAGAATCGATTCCCTTTAAATTTATGAGAGTGAATTTAAATTTGATTTGGCCAAATTCTACAGAATTTGGACCAGAGTAACAACACATAAAATAGTTTGCTAAATATAAAAAAAAATATAAAAAATATATTCAAAGAAATTCAACACAGCTAATGCATTCTGGGAAATTTGTTCTTCTAATCTGGTCCACAAAATACAGATATGGAACCCTGTTTCAGCCACTGAAAAAAGGTTATTTTTTCTGAGAATTGGGTGATGCAAACTCACAATTGACTTTAAAAGTCAGAATTGCAAGATGTAAAACTGCAATTGCGAGAAAAAAAGTCAGAATTGTAAGAAAATTGCAATTACCCTTTTTTTTTTTTTTAATTCAGTTGTGGAAACGGGCTTCCGTAGATGCCTCCTCTCCATCTACAGTACTGTTTAACATTTTTTCCCAAACCTTTAAACAAGACTTTTTCAAGCCAATAAATGAAGAGTTCATTTGCAAACACAGATAACTATCTATCTATCTATCTATCTATCTATCTATATATATATATATATATATATATATAGGTGCATCCCTAATGCTGACATAAAAAAACATGATTTCTGAAAATTGAGTTTTGTTTTTGCAAACAAACTCCTCATGTATAGTTTGTAGTCATAAACTTTGCTTTTCTAGATTTTTTTATTTTATTTATTTATTTTTTTAAAAAGCAGTCGACATGAATCTCATTGACTTTTAATTTATGTCACACCTACTCTCAGCCTCAGACGTCACACCCAAAGAACGCTGGCTAAACGTCTGATGCGTAAGGCACACTTAGCTGGAAACACTTCAGGAGTTTTGAAGTAATCATCGGATTTAGATTTAACGCAAACAATGCGCTGTCACTTTAATTCTGGGTGCGATATGGTGTTTGGAAGCCATGTGCGCACTTTTGAGAGTGAAAGAGAGAGGACGCGCAGTCATTCACTCGTGTTATTAAATGAAGAAATATGAATTATCCGTCAAAAATAGACTAGGCGCCTAACTTTAGCGATACAGTGCAGAGAGACGCTTCTGGGGCGCTTTACAAACTTGCCGCAAGGTGGCTGGTATAAACACAATGGCACAAATCACAGTGAACGGGAGGGGGTGTTTCGGGTGGGAAGCATGCAATCTGTAATTGCCTGCAGCTGATGTCACTCGCGAAAGCATGCAATCGCTTTCTTATGCGCTGTGTTTTTCCGGTTTTACTTTTAGGGAGGGGAGATGGAAAAGGGGGGCACAGTAACACATGTGCAGTGTAAATTAGGGGTAAGAAATGTATTCATCATACAGTGATGTAACTATTGTATTCACTTATGGTGCTGGGAGTGTTTTTTAAAGTGCATAAACTCACACTAGGCTAGGCTAGGCTAGGCTAGTCAGTGATGATGTTCTTTTATGACGTAGGCTAAATGTTCTTTGCTCGTTTTCTGTAGCTGCTTTTAGAATAACTAAGAAAATGTAAGTAATTAGTAACTTACAATGTTTCTATTGAATTGTTATCATGTTATACACAAATTAAGTCACATTGAAAACATTAGGCTGCTTTCAGCCTTAGGCTGGTGTTGGTTCATTTGTCGGCAATAAAACCAAGTAATTAATTAACTAAATAAATTAGCATGATAATATCGTGTATTGGCGATCTCACAGGCTGACGATAGTATGATATGAAAATTGAGCATTTCGTCCAACACGAGTGCGTTCCGCCTGGAAACAAAAATGCTGTTGCGCCAAACCCCCTCACGAAAGAAGATAACTGTCGTGTTCACAACTGTGACAACGAGCACTTATCAGGATCAACTAAATGCTGGATTTTCAAAAGCATGTGAAAATTTTAAAGTTTGTGGCATAGAATTTTTAAAATACATTTAAGTTATACACACCGGTCTGTTATTGTGGCAACATTCCCACACCCCTAAATGATGCGGCACAAAACATGATTGGTTGCTGTACCTGTCAGTCATATGGCCTCTTGGGTAGGCCTTGGCCATTCAAAGCAGCCAAAGTTCCCAGACCTTCTGCCGTCAGTCTGATGTCACACCCCGTTTGCTATCGTTTCGAACTGAATTGGAATTTAAAGGCATTCTCAATTAAATTCTGAATGATACACATCCCTGCCAGAGAAACAAACAGAGCAATGCAAACACAAATGTGTTTGCATTGCTCTGAAAATGAAAATTAACTGTTGCTTCGCCACAACAGTAGCTGACCTGAAACATACCAGTGATTGTAAAAGACTGTATGCTAAGTGTATGTAGCTGAGAAAACAGGGTCTTATCTACTGAAACAATTTGTTATTTTCATTAAAAAAAATACAATTTAAATACTTTTTATTCTCAAACGCTCGTCTTGCCTTGCTCTCGTTGAACTCTGTGTATTCTGACTCAAGACAGTTAGGGTATGTTGAAAAACTCCAATCGTATTTTCTCCCTCAACTTCAAAAATCATTTCAAAATCATCCTACATCGCTGCAGAAGTACCGACCCAGTCTTTGCAAAGTGAACATGCAAAGGAGATCAAACACCCTTAACAAAAAAGGTAAAACAGTGAAATAGGATGATTTTGAAGTTGAGGAAGAACATTAGATGGGAGTTTTGACATACCCTAACTGTCATGAACCGGAAAAAACAGTCCAGGCAAGAGGAGCGTTTGACATTGAAAAGAATATAAATTGTATTATTTTTATTAAAATAACCGACCGTTATGCTAGATAAGACCCTTTTTTCTCGGCTGGGATCGTTTGAAGCTGCATTTAAACTGCATTTTGGAAGTTCAAAATCGGGGAACCATATCAGCCCATTATATGAAGAAAAATGCGTAATTTTTTCCTCAAAAAAACATAATATCTTTACGACTGAAGACAGACAGACATGAACATCTTGGATGATAAGGGGTTAAGTACATTATATGTGAATCTTCGTGTTGGAAGTGGACTTCTCCTTTAAGGCCACCTAATATAAAGTGAGACCAAAAATACAGTACATTACAAGAAAACTATCAGTATTAATGTTAATATTAGATCATTTAGTATTAAAATCTTAAATTCAGTTATTTGAAAGGCAAAAGACTATTTTTGTCAGGAAAAAAAAAAAAAAAAAAAAAAAAAGAAGAAATACTTTTAAAAATTTGACCCTACAAAAAAAAATCACTGTATAATTTGCACACTTTGCACACACAGAGTCTAGTGTAAGCATTAATTCCCACACTGTATTCTATCTGAAGCTCTCCATACACTGCTGGTCATTAGTAATTGTATTAATCAACACAATGTAATCAACTTCTTACTAATGATCGTTCCGTCTCGTTAAGAGCCTTCCTCATGTTTTATTGAACAGCCAATTAGACGGAGCATTCAGCGGTTAATTAGCATGCCAGGGCTCATGTTGTTGTTGTGGGCTCCCACTGTGTGTCAAACAGAGATGTGAGAGGATTTACCAGGGGACATTTCTAACCGCGCTACTGTATCTGAATGCCCTACTTCAACTTCAGCATCTGTGCCATCACACAACCACATAAAGCTTATTGGGAGGCTCAACACAGTCTTTACAATAATTCTACTGGTACATCTTCTCTGTCCCAGTTCCCTAATTACTTCCATAGTTATTTACATAATATAAAGGCTCATCTATTGTGGACTCCATATACGCCACTACTTATTTCCACATAGGGCTGGACGATTTTATTGATTCTGCCATATAAATCGATATTTTTTTTCCAAAGAAAGTATCGATTTTTTAGCCGTGAGTATCGATACATACGTCCCATTCAAATCCCCCGTGTTGTTTACCCCCGTTCGCGTTGCAGGAAGAGTGATTTGGTCAGCCAACCGCTAGTGTTGCTGTAGAGCAAGTTACCCGTACTAACTTTACACAGACGCAGATGTCTACCTCTTCCTGTTTACCAAGTCAGAGCGAGGATATTCAGAGAATGGCGGCAAATATAATTCCAGCACCCGCCTACTTAAAAGCAGATGTGTGGGAGCACTTTGGTTTTAAAAAAAAGAAGGAAAGCAACGACTTGGATAAAAGCATCGCAGTTTGTAAGCTATGTGGCACTAACGTTAAATATTCCGGCAATACCACAAATTTACGAGCGCACCTAAAACGTCACCACCTGGACAAGTTTATGCTTACGGAGGACCCAAAGCAGCAGCGGCTTGTAAGCTTGTAAGCTACAGTTTGCACTGTTTCAATAAATGGAACTAATTTTCCCAACACATCTTTGATTAATTTTGTCCAGCATTTATTTTGCAAGCTGTCTGATGTTTTTTGAGTTTATTTCAATTAATTCAATCCAAGTAAATGAAACACTCACAAGATGTCACCAAAATCACTCTGTCTCTTTTAAATCTATCAGAAAATGATGTGAGCGTATCGAATTATATAGAATCGTATAGAATTATATCGAATCGTATTGTTGGCTAAATATCGTGATATATATTGTATCGTGAGCTGAATATCATGTATCGTATCGTATCGTGAGATTAGTGTATCGCTACAGCCCTATTTCCACATCATGTCGAAAGATTATATAACGTGCTACAAGTATTCAAAACACCTGAGTTAGTTTATAATATTTTTTTTTAGAAATAAGATTTTAAAAAAAAGGCTTTAAAAACTGTGGCACTGATAATTATGTTAGCACCTGTCTCACAAATTGCTTTTTCCCCATCCTTGTGGATAAAAGCACCTGCTAAAAAATATAATCTGTACAATTACAGAAAAAAAAATAGAGCTGCAGAAGGTGGAATCTGTCATGCAAAATGTAATTTTGTGGTATTTCTTACCGATTTGAGCAGTGTGTTTTAGATAAAATTTTTCATGGTGAACGTCAAAAACTGACTCCAGATGTGAACTGTTGGTCATCTAACAGATGACCTGATGTCTGGTCGCTGACTGAGAATTAGAAGCATAATATCATAATACAATAATGTGTCTGTTTTCATATCCGTCCAAACATAACTTATTATTTTAAGCTTGTAATATGGGTGGGGAAAGGTCACGGTTTGTCCCACAAGATAAAACGCAACATGATGAAATTGAATTTTCCTTCAGTTTCTTTTTGCATTGTTGTTTTTCATAAAAATAAAAAAATAAAAAAAGGAGAGGGAGAGAAAGGAAAGGAGCAAAAAAGCAAAATGGAGACTGAAACAACAGAACTGAGCAACAGAAAGAGAAAATTAAAAAGAGCACCAGAAAGCATGAAAGACCAAAAAAAAAATAAATAAATAAATAAATAAATGAGAGAGAGAGAGAGAGAGAGAGAGAGAGAGACGTCAGGGAGGAAAGGAACAAAAAGTGAAAGTCTGAAAACTGAAACAACAAAGAGAAAATAAAAAAAAAAAATTAAAAAAAAAAAAAAAAAGAGCACCAGAAACAACTAAAGAAAGAGCCAAAAAAAAAAGAAAAAAAGAAAAAAGAATGAGCAACAAAGAATCACAATAAGAGCAAATGAATAAAGGATCATATCATAAGAACTAAAAAAGAAAATTAATGAATCCCAAAACTGTAAAAGAATAAAACAGGAAAGAATAAAATCACAAAAGCAAAATACTGAGGAAAGAATGAGTCAAAAGGAGTAAAAGAGAAACAACATAAAGAATAAAGAAAGCAAAAGAATCAGGAAACAGCTAAAGAATAAGGAAAGAATGAATGTGCAAAAGAATGAAGGAAAGAATGAAGAAACAGTGAAAGAATGAAGAGCAAACGAAGACTGAAGAATGAGGTATGAATCACAGATGAGCAAAAGAATGAGGACAGAAAGAATGAAGAATGAACAAAGAAAGAATGAAAGAATGAGGAAAGAATCAATGAAGTGTGTAAAGGATGGAAAGAATGGATGATTAAAGTGAAAAATAGGAAAGAATGAATCACAAAATAGCAATGGGGAAAAAAATTAAGAAAGAGTGAAAGAATGAAGAAAATCATTGAAGAGTGAAACAAAGAATGAAGAGCAGCAAATGAATGAGGAAAGAAAGATTAAATAAGGAACAGATGAATGAGGAAAGAAAATAAATCATGGGTGAGCGAAGGAACAATGAAACTAAGAATGAAGAAAGAATGAGGAAATAAATGAAAACAAAAGAATGAGGGAAAGAATCAAGAAAGTGTGTAAAGGATGGAAAGACTGAATGATGAAAGTAAAAAAAAAATAGGTAAGAATGAATCACAAAAGAGCAAAACAATGAAGACAGAAAGAATGAAGTAAAGAATCATTAAACGGTGAAAGAATGAATAAAGAACAGCAAATGAATGAGGAAAGAAAGATTGAAGAAGGAACGGAAGAATGAGGAAAGAATGAAGGAATGAATCACGGGTGAGTAAAAGAATGAAGAAAAAGAAGAATGAACAAACAAAAAAGAATAAGGGAAAGAATCAAGAAAGTGTGTAAAGGACGGAAATAAAAATTGTAAAGAATGAATCATAAGAGCAAAAAATGAAAAGAATCATTAACGAGTAAAAAATCAATGAAGAGCAAACAAATGAAGGAATAAAGATTGAAGGAGGAACGGAAGAATGAGGGGGACAAAACGAAGGAATAAATCACGGGTAAGTGAAAAAACTTAAATGAAAATGAAAGAATAAGGAAAAGAATCAAGAAAGTAAGGACAAGAATCAATGAGGAAAGTAAATGAAGAAAGAGTGAAAGAATCAAGACAAAGTAAAAAAAAAAAAAAAAAAAAAAAAGAGAAGAAAAAGGAAGCAAGAGAAAAATGAATGACTCACGAAAGAGTGAAAAAATGAGTAAAGAATGAATGAGGAAAGCGAAAGAATGAGGACAAAGAATGAAGAGCAAAAGAATGAAGGAAAGTATGAACAAGCACAAAAAACGAATAAATCACGAGCGAAAATGAATGAATGAAGAAAGTGAAAGAATGAGGGACAGAATCAGGGAAGAATGAAAAAAAAAAAAAAAAGTAGGGAAGATCATAAAAGAGCAAAAGAAAGAATGAAGGAATCACGAAAGAGCGAAATAAGGAAATAAAGAATGAAGAGCAAAAGAATAAAAGGAAAGTATGAACGAGCACAAAAAATTAATAAACCAGAAGAGCGAAAAAATATGGAAAGACAGAATGAAAAAAATGGAAAAAGAATATGGGAAAGAATCAAGAAAGTGTGCAAAAGATAGAAAGAATAAATGATGAAAAGGAAAAAACTAGGAAAGAATAAATCAAAAGATTACAGCAATGGGGGAAAAAAAGAATGAAGAAATAGTGAAAGAATGAAAGAATGAAAGAATGAAGGAAAGAATCAACAGAATAAAAGTAAAAGAATGAAGTGAAGATAAAAAAAAGAGCAAAACAAGAATGAAGAAATCCTGAAAGTGAAAGAATGAGGAAACAAAAGATGAAAGCAAAAAGAATGAGGAAATAATGAAGAGCAAAAGAATGAAGGAAAGAATCATGAAAGAGCATGAAAAATTAATTACAAAAGAATGAGAGAAGAGAATCAAGAAAGCAAAAAGGAAAGAAACAAGAAAGAGCGAAAGAAGTTAAGAATGAACAAGCACAAAAAAACGAGAGAAAAATGAGGAAAGAATTTATGAAGAAAGACTGAAAGAATGAAGGAAAGAATCAAGAAAGAATGAGAGTAAAAATATGAAGGGAAGATCATGAAAGAACAATAGAAAGAATGAATGAATCATGAAAGAGCAAAAGAATGAGGAAAGAAATCAAGAAAGTAAAAGAAAAAAAGAAACAAGAAAGACCAAAAGAAGGAAACAATCAAGAAAGAGGGAAAACAGGAAAGTGCAAGCGACAGAGACAGGCAGAGATAGAAAGACTTAACTCTGTCAGATTCAATAGAGTCGCAGATTTTGACTTGTGTTTTATTTATTTACTTATTCACAGAGGCACATGGAGTTTCACCATAATTCCCAGATGAACAAGTGCGGTCACACATGGTTTCAGAATACTGAGATTTCTCAGTCCCCAGACACCGATCCCCCTCAGAACAGTCCCTTCAAAACACAGCACAGCTCCCCAAAACAAAGCAGCAGCCATTAGTTTCACTCGCTTCACACCTGACCGGCATGAGAAAAACACGCTTTTCTATTTCATGTTGGACTTGAGCTTGAAATAAGGCCAATGTGGAGGGGACAGCAATTTCGGAGAGTGGAATATCGCCGGCCTGCGTCTACGGAGAAAGCGACCGCTACCTGCGCGGCTCATGATAAATGAGAGCAGTCCAGAGAAAACGGGAAATAAATGCTTCAGAAAATATTGCTTTACAGAGCTCAATGGGCTGACTTCTGAAATGATCGTTATTTATGAGCAGAGGGCCGGCCAGATGACACAGCGAATTATTTTTAGTATATTTCATGCAACGGGATAGCAGTCCAAACTAGACGTGTACGGTCAGTACGAGAGAGGACCGCATCGGAGGGAGGGGCGAACAAAATTGGTCAGCGAGCAGCACAGGCAGAAAAAAATAGAAATCAATAACCAATCTACGGGAGAAAAAAAGCAGTCCTCTGTGTATCATATGGGGAGGTTATCATAGCAGCTCCTGTAAATGAAGAGTCCTTCAGAGCGAACGGCCACTCGAAGATCGGTTTCATGGGGTTAGTGGGGTCGTGAAACGGCCGTCGCTATCTTTACGCTGCATAGGATACGTTAATGTCTTTCCAGATGCTGTATGCTAGACGCAACGGCAACCTGACAGCAAAAATATGTGTTAATGTGGTGACTGACGCAGGTGTTTCCACTTCAATGCAGATATTGAACACCTGGAGTTGTGGTAGATTAAACTAAGCTCTGAAACTCTGTGGCTATCAATGTTTTTTGATATCGAGCTGAATTTACCTGGAGCTATTATTTTAACATGTCTTCAAAATGTATTTTCAGAAACTGATACAATCTAGCTCTTAAGAGCTCAAATGACTACTGCTTAAATAAAAAAATAAAATAAAATAAAATAAAATAAAATAAAATAAAATAAAAGTGTACCAGCATCTCAGTCTCTACAAATGACAAGCACTTTGGGAAAATAAATTAATTAATTAAAATAGATCAACATGCACCAGCACTCTGAATAAAATAAAATTATATATAATAACACATAAAATTATATATAAAATAAAAAAATAAATAAAAAAAAAGCATCCCATGACTCTACAGAAGAGAGAAAAAAAAGAGCTCAAATGACTACTGCTTACAAAATAAAATTAAATTAAATTAAATTAAATTAATAAACAAACAAACAAATAAAAAAATGCATCAACATGCCCCAGCACTTTGAATAAAATAAAATTATATATAAAATAAAATAAATACCAGCAACCCAAAATCTACAGAAGAGAAAAAAATAGCTCAAACGACTACTTCTTACAAAATAAAATAAAATAAACAAACAAACAAACTACAATCAACATGCACCAGCACTTTGAATAAACAAAATAAAATAAAATATACTAGCATCCTCATGACTCTACAGACAAGCAGTTTGCATGAATGAATGAATGAATGAATGAATGAATGAATGAATGAATGAAACAAACAAACAAACAAACAAACAAACATCAACATGCACCAACACTTTGAATAAAATAAATACAATAAAATGAAAAAATAAATAAAATAAGATAATATCCCATGACTACACAGAAGGGGGGGGGCAGCTCAAATGACTACTGCTTACAAAATAAAATAAAATGTACAGCATCCTCATGACTCTACTGACAAGCAGTGGTTTAAATGAGTTTTGAGTAAAAGCAGAATATAAATCTCATTTATTGTATATTAGTGTATATTAGGGGTGTAACGGTACACAGATGTCACGGTTCAGTACATACCTCGGTTCGAGGGTCACGGTTCGATACGATTTCGGTACAACAGAGAGAGAAGAAAGAAAAAAAAAAAAAAAAAAAAAATCAAATCTATCTTTTCATTTATTTTAAACAGACAGAAGTACAAATTACAATTTTTTCCACCTACATTTGAAAATATAAATATTATATCAAATTAATGTCATATACAGGCTATAAAATCTGTAGTACATATACAAGGAATAAGTATTTACAATAGATTTAATTTAGTTAACTGATAGACAAGAAGGGGGGTGACTGTGCGACACGTAACGTAGCCTATATTTCCCGAGTTTCAGTTCAGTTTTGTGACAGAAAGAAACTCAAATGGCAGAAAGCGACATTCTATTTGTTTCTTGTTTAGGTTGATTTTGCTGCTATGAGGAAAGTTGAAGTAATTGTCTACATAAACTCTACAAATTGAGTTTCTAATAAACTAATGTCTCCAATGTTATTCAAGTGGCAAAACATTATTAGCCAATAGACAAACACATACTACACAAGCCGCTCATACACACACACACACAAACATATTACAGCTTACATACACTCATTTACACAAATCCATTAATACACCACATGCCATAACACACACACACTCACACTCATTGTTTTTTAAAGAGTTGACAGTTGAAGTCATGTTAATGAGTTTCACTCTGTTTAATCTAAATTAATATCAGCAACAAACTAGATTGAGAGTCTGCACCGATTACAAATGAAGAGTAGGGGAAGAAAGTAGATCAATCCTCCAAGAGTCACAGAACAACTGTAGAACTAATCCTTCAAAATCAGTCAACAAATCTGTTTACTTAATATTTGTGTGTTGTTTGCAAGAGTGAACATTTTTGAGATCCGAGCAACTTAAATCAGTGTCAAAGTCAACATAAAATCATACTCAAAGCACATTTTTCTACAATAATCTGATATTTTGCCAACTGATATTCAGTGATTGATTTGAAGTGTCAAAAAAGTAAGAGTTCTTAGTAATGTCATCTTTACAAAAAATGGAAAATAGCCTATATACAAACAGAAATTCTACATGAATGCCCTAACTGTGAATACATCCAATATGACCTAAATTTACATTTTTACAAGGTTGCAAAAGAGGGGTTTTGCAGTGATGCCTTTAAAGAAACACTTGGTTCCCCAAAGAACCTTTCAGTGAACATTTCTTAAAGGAACCATTCTTTTTAGTGTGAAGAACATTTAAAAATCTAAAGAATCTTTTTTTTCATTATAAAGAACCTTTTGTGGAATGAAAAGATTCCATTGTTGTTAAAAGTTCTTCATGGAACCAGACGCCAATAAAGAACCCTTACTCTTAAGAGTGTAATGTTGTTGCTTTTGTTTTATAGAAGCAATAAGCCTTACAATAGCCTGTAAGCATTGTAAAAATCATGGTTACACAAAGTCTCACATGACTTCGAGCTTGCATTTAGACACATAAAGAATAACATTAATATGGCTCTAATATCCCCTTGAACTGCTTTACCCCTGCACAGTAAAGCCTCGCCGGACGTGACCTCAACTGCCTCCTGAAAGCTGGTTTGGATTCAATCCAGCCTTCCTTAGAACCTTTCAACATTTCTTTTCAAACCATCCGCTGGGTTTTGCGATGAAGACCTCACCACCTCGTGTGATCAAGAGCAGAGACAGAAGAAACAGCAGCTGTAAATCCCCAGAGGAGACAGGGAGGCGAGAGGAGGTGTGAACAGCTCTGCTGTGAGGAGCCACATGTGGGAACCTCAAAAGTCAAATTTGGCGCAAGACCTTTTTAAGGGAATATGGCAAAGCTTGTGGGAGAGATGCTTTAGAAATTAAGACGTGAGATATAGGAGGAAACAAGAGGGTGAAAAAAAAAAAATCTAAAACATAAAAATTGTAAATAATTAAGAGTTTCTTGACCCCTAGTGAGATATGGCTTTAATTACAGAGGGCTATTCTTAAAGTGCTATAAAGTGAACCGCATTAATATAAAATATAAAAACACATTTCAAAACATACACTGCAAAATGAGAAAAAGGAAAATGCATTTACATTATGGTTGTTCTGAGAATTAGAAACCATTTAATGAAGTGGCCCTTACAAACATTTAAACAGTTTACAAAAAAAATACTATATATGCTGCAGTAGATGCAGTAAATAATGTAATACTGTAATATACACTGTCAACCAAAGGTTGGGGTCATTGTTGCAAAAAAAAAGTTTCAAAAATAACTGTTTTTACAAAAATTCAACAAAATACACTACCAGTCAAAAGTTTTTGAACAGTAACAGTAATGTTTTTAAAGAAGCTGAATTTTTAGCATCATTACCCCAGTTGCATGATCTTTCAAAAATCATTCTAATATTCTGATTTGCTGCTTAAAAAAAACATTTATTATTACTATTACGTTGAAAACAGCAGAGTAAAAGTTCTTTCAGGTTTCTTTGATGAATAGAAAGCTCAGAACAGCATTTATCTGAAATAGATTTTTTTTGTAACATTATAAATGTCTTTATCATCACTTTTGATCAGTTTAAAGCATCCTTGCTAAATAAAAGTATTAATTTGTATAATTTCTTCTTTTATTTCAGATAAATGCTGATCTTTGTATTTTTATATTTATTAAAGAATCCTGGAAATAATAATAATAATAATAATGTTTCTTGAACAGCAAACCAGCATAATAGAATGATTTTTGAAGTATCATGTGACACTAAAGACTGGAGTAATGATGCTGATTAAAGCTTTGATTAAAGGAATAAATTAAATTTTAAAATGTATTCAAATAAAAAAATATATATAAATATTTTAAATAGTAAAAATATTTCAAACTTTTACTGTTTTTGCTGTACCTTGGATCAAATAAATGCAGACGTGGCGAGCAGAACAGACTTCTGAAAAAAAAAAAAAAAAAAAAAAAAAAAAAAAGAATCTTACTGTTCAAAAACTTTTGACTGGTAGGGTAAATATTTAAGAAATATTTAGAAATAGAAAACAGTTATTTAAATTCTAACAAATGTCACAGCAATTTATTTTACTTTATTAATTATTATTATTTTGATAACTGTTAAAAGCTTAGAAAATATATTTACCATGCTCCTTCTAATTGTATCACTATTACTGTTCTGAAGGAATAAACAACCTAAAAACAAACCCCCCAAAAAAAGCACCAAATGCACGTCTTCCATTGCTGCTTTCAAATTACATTCAGGTTTGCATCTTTTTAAATGTCATGACACATTGTGTAAGGTTTGACGTCAATTACGTTCAGCTGAGATGTGAGAACTGATGACTTCTGATGTCACTGTTGTCAAATCTGACCATTCATATGAACATCCACAAAAAAAAAAAAAAAAAAAAAGATCGGAGAGCTCCAGCAGAGCAAGATAGAAATACAGACAATTTTTCTAGCTTAACAGCAACTGATGACAGATTTTTCACTTTTGGGTTAACTATTCTTTAATAATTTTTTTTTTTTTTTTTACTTTTAATACTTCTCACTGGGTCATGGTCTGATGGCAATGGTGCTATTATCTCTGTGACAGTGGTTTGGGAGTAAATGAACATCAGAAAGAACACTGCTGTTCCCCCGCTGAATACACGCTGGTTCGTGTGGTACGCATTACCACAAATTCTTCTGTAAAAGTCTATGATGTACAATTCTAATAACAAGTACTAGCCAACAAGGAATAGTTTACCCAAAAATTTAAATTTGCTGAAAAAGTACTCACCCTCAAGTTTGCCAATATGTAAATGAGTTTGTTTCTTCATCAGAAATAAATTTGGAGAAGTTTAGCATTACATCACTTGCTCACCAAAGGATCTTCTGCAGTGAATGGGTGCCGTCAGAATGGGAGTCCAAACAGCTGATAAAAATATCACGATAATTCACAAGCAACCCACACCACTCCAGTCCATCAATTAACATCTTGTGAAGCAAAAGCTGCGTGTTTGTAGCTTCAAACCATTGCTTACAGCTAAAATACAAGTCCTCTATCCATAACATTGCCCTCTCCAGTGAAAAACATAGTCTCACCTGAATCAGGAAAGAAATATGCACAGATCAAGCACCATTTATAAGCAAAAACTGTCCAAAACTGTTTTAACAAATATTATTTGTTATGGATTATGGCCGGAAGTGATGGATTGCAGTTAAAATGCCAAAAAAAAAATTCTTCATTTTTAGATTAACTTTTCCTTTAATCAACAGCAACAAGGCAACTTTATTACAATTCAGACCCTTGAGGTAATCTTAGGTTAAAGGGGTCATTGGATGCAAACTTCACTTTTTCATGTTGTTTCAACATTAATGTGTGTTGGCAGTGTATGTACACATCTACCCTATAATGATAAAAATCCATGCAGTGGTTTTAAATTAATCTGTAACAATAATATCCCCTTTTTTAAATCGAGCCGTTCTCAGATGCCTGACGGTGTGCCGTCACACCGACAGAGGCCGCTCCCACAATAGTTGACTGACATGAGCGTCTTACCTCAGACCAGCTGTCACAGTCCAGTAACTTTCCTTGTTTCGATGTCGAAGCAGGGATATAAGTTAGACAAGAATATCTCTGATTGAGCGATTGAGGTGTTGTGTTGCTGGATGTAATAATGAACGTAGTGGTCGTCATTTACTCCCGACATCTGAGCAGCTGAAGATACAGTGAATTACATTTGTTTGTCAATGGAATGCGCCTCCCGATCTAAATATATCCGTCTATGTTCGGGCGAATCATTCATGATCCAGCTTCACTTACAGCAGAAGTGTGTATAACCATTTTTTTATGAATCTTTGCGATCGCCTTTCCTTATAACGTGGTAGTTAGGAAGTTTAGCGGCTAAACGCGGCTAAATGCAGCTAAAGTAAACAAGATCGTCATTGCACAAAGAGAAGAGAGGGGTGGGACGAACAGAGCTCATTTGCATTTAAAGGAACAACCCCTTAGAATGAGATGATTTTTGCTGAGCTGATTTTGGCAAGGTAAAAAGGGTGTTGTTTTACAAAACCATTGAGAATTTTTAATCAAAGTATATTAGAGACTTTTCATTAAGACCCTAAAGAATCATATCAACTTGTGGAAAATGGGCATTCAATGACCCCTTTAAGTGTCTTTCTCAAGGATCAAACTTCTAGGTTCAAGTCTGCGATCTTTAACCACCCTGACTACAAAGAGGTCAGTGTTTTGGTAAGGAATACTAGAAGTAGAGCTCAGAAAGAGCATGAAAATGACTCCTGGCAACCTGCTCACTATAAGGATTATAGGATCGCACGCACTAGCTTTTCAGTGCAACCTTGACCAGGGTGAGCTATAGAGGAGTGCTGCAGACCACGCTACACCCCTGGGCTGAACTGTGTCAATGCACAGCTCTCAGCGGAGGGAAAATAGACAGAAAAAGAGAAAGAGAGACGGCCGGTGGCAAAAAAGGAAATGAGACACATGAGGGGAAAAAGGATAAAATTAAAGAACGAAAAAGCCCAAAAGGTCATTGAGGAAAATCACGTTATTCATGGTTTGGTGAAACATGCCTGAATAGCCCGTCTCATGTTATTTAACCATTTACATGAAGGTAAAAACTGTTCAGGCTATCTCCTGAGGCAAAGCTTTTACAAAATGTATGTAATTATGTCTTAATTCCATTGTCATTTAGCACTAAAAAAATTACATGATGGGTTTCATGGGTTATGTCATTTCCTTATCTTGACCAGTTCACATTGACCTCATGAGTCCAATTTATAATGGAGGAGTCACAATATCACCATTTATAACCCTGATTCCAGATCAGTTTAGGCTGATGATGTGGAGGTCTTTCCCTTAGAAGGATGAATCACTGCAGCATGAAGAACAGAATTTCCAGCCCATTTCCTCCCTTAGATTGTGCCGTTATGTTCAGCTCCATAATAGGTTGTTGTGTATCATAAATCTCTTCTTTTCCTCCCCATCTGAGATCCACTGCACAATATAGCTTATATATTGTATGGTAGCTCAAATTTGTCCCAAAATATAGCCTACGTATATATCATCTCAGCATTATAGAGGAAGAATATGCAAGAATATGCTTAAAAATTATGTTATGTTATGTTATGTTATGTTATGTTATGTTATGTGTTATATGTTATAGTATAGTATAGTGTATATTGGTGGCTTGTGGCCCAGTCAACAATGAAGCAAATATATACACATTTAATATATTTTAAAAATATATTTAATATTTAATGATATTATAAAAATAAAAACTAGAATATATTTATTATACATTTATAAAACTAGAATCAATATTATTAATGTTAACTTGAAAAAATAATAACAATAACAATAATAATAATAATAATAATAATGTTCATAAATATTATTAGCAATATTATTAATGCTTAATTTTAGGGAGAACCAAAGCCTGCATTTATTTGATTCAAACTACAGCAAAAACAGTAAAATTGTGAAATATTTTTACTATTTAAAATAACTGTTTTCTATTTGAATATATTTTAAAATGGAATTTATTATTGTGATTTCAAAGCTGAATTTTTAGCATCACTACTCGAGTCACATGATCCTTCAGAAATCATTCTAATATTCTGATTTGCTGCTCAAAAAAGCACTTTCTTCAGGTTTCTTTGACGAATAGAAAGTTCAGAAGAACAGCATGTATCTGTAATAGAAATCTTTTGTAACATTATAAATGTCTTTATCATCCTTTTTGGTCAATTTAAAGCATCTTTGCTAAATAAAAGTATTAATTTCTATAATTTCCTCTTTTATTTCAGATAAATTCTGATCGTTGGATTTTTCTATTCATCAAAACATCTTATACTCAACTGTTTCAAATATTGATAATAATAATAAATGATTCTTGAACAGCAAATCAGAGAACTTGAGTCATAAGTTTTAAAAAAATGACATAAAATAACCAAGGCTTTCCAGAATGTGTCGATATGAGGTCCAAAGATAACCACGCAATCCTCCAAAACAAGGTCCGGAGATAGCAAAGGCTTTATGAAATGCTCTGAAACGATGTCCAAAGATAACCGAGGCTAAACAGAATGCTAGGAAATGATGTCCGGAGATAACCACGGCTTTACAGAAAGCTCCAAAATAAAGTCAGAAGATAACAAAGGCTTAACTGGAGTTACAACAGCCACAGAGAAATATTTTATATATATGACAGTATATAGTATCAGATACATAACTTATTTTGTTATGCTTAGATGTCAAATTATTTTGCTACATTCTACATAGAGTTAATCTTAGCCTCTGGAATTCATGTAACTGTCAAGCTGAAAAGCCTCATTTCAGGCATTACTCAGATCTATACATCTGTAAGCATTCCTACTGCACAAGTTAGTTTGACAGGACACATATCAAACCGCAAAAGACGTCAGATCATGTGAAGACATTACAAAAAGCCTTGGGCTGAGTCTGACACTGGCCTCTGACCTCTTTAAAGGGAATCTGAGGCTTGGCTCGCAGACAGATTGGCCCTGGAGGGAAGGGAGTCGTTTTTATGCTCTGCTAGAAGGCATCTCTCTCGCTCTCCATCTCATGCTCGCCTTCGGGCAAGAAACACAACAAGACTGATGGTATAGACGAGACCGGGGAGTGTTTTGTTTCAACGTCTGTAACTCTGTGGTGTTTTTTGTGACTCAGACTTTGAAATAATATTTCCATATTTGGAAGGACCTCATAAAGAGGAGCCCAGGACACATTGTACCCCAAAAACTAAAAGGAGGAAAAATATGGGGTGATTGGGCAATCTTTGCCATTGAGATGACTGGAAAAAATGTCCCAGTTAACCTACTATTTTGCGATTTTTGCATGGTGACAATGTGACAGTATTTTTAGGACAATGGAGCTCATTTTAGCATACCACTCTCTTTACTGTAATGTACAATAAACAGTCTCATTAGTGTGAAATGAAACACAAATTATAAAGCATAACATAGAAATTTTAAAGCATTTATGCACTATTGTTGTACTGATTTTAATTCAAAATAAATTCAATTCAATTGGGGGAAAAAAAAAAAAAAAAAAAAAAAATCAAAACAGTACTTTTTACTGTAATATAACAAAAATGTGATATAATTATTGTGTACATTTATGTGTATATATAAATACACATTTAATAAATATTTTTATATATTATATATATTATTATGAAAATAACAGATCGTTTCACTAGATAAGACCCTTCTTCCTCGGCTGGGATCATTTACAACCGCATCTGGGATCGCTTGAAGCCACATTTAAACTGCTTTTTGGATGTTCAAAATACACAAAAAAAAAAAAAAAGTAGCTTCACATCATTGACCCATATATATTCATATATGATTTATTTTAAATATAAATACATATTACATATATTTCTTAAATGTATACATGTATGTGTGTTTTATTTATATATACATATAAATATACATAATACACACATTAGGCAAACACAAACTTTTAATTGGGATTCGACTAATCACGATTAATCGATTTGACAGCACTAAATATAATATAATGGGTGTAACAATACGGTTTTATTTGTTAATATTTACTGATGCATTAACTAACATGAACTAACAAAAAACAATATATTTTAATAACTTTTTGTTACTTTAATAACTTTTGTTAGTGTTAGTTAAGAACATTTTCATGTGAAGTTAAATAATTTAATAAATAATGAAAAAAAAAAAAAACCTTATTGAAAAATGTTACGTGCATAATTGCCAGAAAATGTCAAGGCAAATAAATAAACAAAAACACAAAAACAAACAAACAAGCAATAAATAAAAATTCTTAAGGGAACTAACAGTACATTTATTTATTTATTTATTTATCAATTTTTTTCTTTGCTTTTGCTTTCAGTGTTCATGGTTTATAAATCTACAACTTATCAAACTGCATATTATTTTGTTGAAAATTATGTTTAAAATTATATTGAATGCGCCAACTAAAAAGTTGAGAATGTTACAACGCCACTTTCTTCAATTTCAGGAAGACTCCAGACAGAATCAGTAAGACACAAAGAAAACACCATCATGCACAGATAATTGCACGTCCTAAATGTCTAAAGTTACAAAATAACTTTAGGCTCATGGAGCGAATCCATTTGAGGCCACAGAGACAGGCCATCATCCAAGGAGAAAATAGCCCTTCGCTGTTTGCTTGCTTCCACTTTTATAATGAATCAAAAATCACAATGTTGTAAGCACTCCACAATTGCTTTCCCCATCATGTCTTATTTCATCATTGACGACAATAACAGTACACGTTCAGCTGATAATGTGTCAAGCAAGCTAGCTCAGGTAAACTAAGTCAAAGCTATTTTAAAGTTGATGAAATTAGCATTTTTGTCTACTTACAGCCATCTGTGGTAGTTTGCATATGAATATTAGCAATGACATCCCCATAAAACTCCCACATTCTGGCCACGGTGACAAGACAACACGACAATACTTAAAATTGAGCTGCGTATTGGAGCGCTTCTCATGAAGAACTGAATAGCAGGTATGAAATTGGGGGTGTGAACTCATTCTGAGATGCTGTAGTCGGCATTTGTTTCCGCGTGCAGCACGCACGGAGCTGGTCTTGGCATACAGCACTATCCCGGACACCCTTCAGAGCTAAAGAGAGGCTCTCAAAAGAGCAAGGAATGCTGACGGCAAGACTTTTTACATGCTAGCGCAATTTCTCAACCACATGAACACCAAAGGTGATAAAATGAGAGTCAGTCAAACGTAATGATGGAGATGTCAGACACGGCGGTTCATCTCTCGGCAAAACACAACATGCGGGGAATAATAATGAGGCTTTGTTGTTGTTGGTAATTAATGTGATATGGTTATCTCTCATTTAGAGGTGACAGAATCAGGCTACATTTTACTTTGTCTCCAGTATAAATGGACACTTCTTCTGCTTCACATTACAGTGCCCAAGTTACAAATAGCATGCAAGTCTAATTATTTACAAGCTACTCCACCAAATAAATAAAGCTATACACATAGTTAGAGCTCTAAAAACCAATTGCCAATAAACACACACCAGTAAACAAATGTTAATTGAATTTTATGCTGATATGCCATCTTTTTAAACGCCATTTAAACAGTGTAATGAACTATTAATTCATGATAGCACTGTTAACAGAGTTTATGTTATACATTTAGGTTATTAAAACACAGTTATTATAGTAATGAGGAAAAAGTATAGTCAGATGGCCAGTACTGTAAAGCTGCGAAGAAGCAGCTATGGGGCAAATACATAAAATTGACTAATCATAGCATTTTGGTGTTGAACTTGGTGTGCTTCAATTGAACACGCCTATAAGCAGTACTATAATTAAAGAAGTCATGAAATGAGAAATCAAACTTCGCTTGATATTTTGACACATACTGTAAGAGGTCAATGTACTATAATGCAGTGGTTCTCCAGTCCCCAGGGCCCACTGCTCTGCACATTTTGTATGTTTCTGAATCTGACGCACTCAGTTCAGTTCATGGATCTTTCTCCTAAGAGCTGATGATCTGAACTAGGTGCGTTAAATGAGGGAGACATTCAAATTTGCAGAGCAGTGGGCCCAGAAGACTGGAGTTGAGAATCACTGCTACAATGTACTACAAAGTACCTGTAAGTTTCAGAACACAATGCTTAATCATTAGTTTAAAAAACAGCTTTTACTGAAACCAAGCTGATGACATAGTGCGTCAAAAGACACCTCTGCATGCGATTAAGGCTACGTTTACACTAGTGCATTTTCGTTTTAAAATGCATTTACTTTTGCTATAGTTATGCCTGTTGTTTACACCACTCCGGCGTTTTCGCCCCTCGAAAACTGAGACATCGAAAACGCTGCAGACCTCATTTTAGTTTGGGAACTCCGGGGTTGCGTTTCAGTGTAAACGGACCAAAACGAAGACTTTAAAAAAAAAAAAAAAAAAATGATGGCGTGGCTGCCCACATTCTCTCTCCATATCCTTGACTGTGCAAACAATAACATCATGCTTATTATGAGCGGTCATGTGACCTGCGTTTTCGTTTGTGTAGTGCAGATGGAGATCGTTTCTGAAACAAAGTGAAAACGCCAGTGAAGACAAGGATCGTTTTTAAAATGGCATTTTAAAATGACAACGCACTAGTGAAAACAGGGACTGACCCCTATCTTGGCAGAATGTTAAAGGAGAAGTCCACTTCCAGAACAACAATTTACAGATAATGTACTCATCCCCTTGTCATCCAAGATGCAAGATCAGAGTTTTTCGACGTACCCTAACTTGAGCCAGAATACACAGAGTTCAGGGAGAGCAAGACAAGATGAGCGTTTGAGATTAAAAAATATTTAAATTGTATTTTTTTTTTAAATGAAAATATCCGATCGTTTCGCTAGGATGGGATGATTTACAACTGTATTTGGGATCATTTGAAGCCGCATTTAAACTGCATTTTGTAAGTTCAAACTCGTGGCAGCATAGCAGTCCATTATATGGAGACAAATGCTGAAATGTTTTCCTCAAAAAACAATTTCTTTACGACTGAAGAAAGAAAGACATGAACATTATCTGTAAATTGTTGTTCTGGAAGTGGACTTCTCCTTTAAGTAACAAAGTTCTTGAAATTTGGGTGATGCCTCAAAAAAAAAAAAAAATCAAAGGCTAAAGTTGCAGTTTTCTTGCCTTTCCCAGCACTGACCTGATTTTCGCTCTCGTAGATTGATATTAAGGTCTGATTGCAGTTTGTAATGATAGAAAAGAAGTTTCTAAACTGAATGATATGAGATTCAGCAGGTCTTTCTACACCTAACGTAAACTCAGACACAATTAAAATCAATGTTTAGGAAGCAAATCACTGGTATTTTTTTGTAAAAAATAAATTGGAGTGGTCAATAAAATCATTAATTTTAGCATTTATCAGGTTATATATGAAAATTTGAGAACTGTATCTGGAATTCATTGATATAATCTATCATTGACAGCAATAAACACAAATGACATATGTGCTCCCATAAGGGAGATTTTTATACATTCCATTGATGTATGGTTTGTCAGGATAGGACGATTTTTGGCAGAAGTATTTGAAATCTGGAATCCAAGGGTGCAAAAAAAAAATAAATAAATAAATAAAAAAAAAACAAAAAAAAAAAAAACACAACAACTAAATATTGAGAAAAATCACCTTTAAAGGTGTCCAAATTAAGTTCTTAGTAATGCATATTACTAATCAAAACTTAAGTTCTGATATATTAACGGTAAGAAATATACAAAATATCTTCATGGAACATGATCTTCACTTAATATCCTAATGATTTTTGACATAAAAGGAAAAAAAATATATAAAAGATTGATAATTTTGACCCTTACAATGTATTTTTGGCTACTGCTACAAATATACCCGTGCTACTTAAGCCTGGTATTTTACATATTTCATCATATTTATGGCAATGATGACTATGGTGCTCTTTATCTCAGAATTAAATTATGCGACTTTAGCCAGATTTTCACAGACAGGGTCACAAATATCAGCATATCATATCAGCAAACATGCAACATCCCAACAGCAAAACCAGCAAAGCCTGCGTGCCACATCAAGTGCAGAAAGAATCACTGAAATAATGGGTTATAATTGGTGATTATACCACTCTACGAAAACTCCAGATGAAAACAGTAATGTATACTGCAAGCACGCTTTCAAATGCAACACCACCATCCAATCAACAACCAATGCACATATTCAAGTCTCCACCCTACGTTGTTGCTACAAACAACGGTTTTACACTTTGGAACAAAGCAACACTAATTTTGCAGTCTAACAAGAGTGTCGCCCTTCTCCCTGTCTTCATAAACATTGGTCAGTGATATTCAAAACCAGAAATTGGAGAGAGAACACAGGAAATGAGAGCAGAGGGAGCACTTTGGTGTGTGTGAGTGTGTGTTGGGTTTTTGAGTCCTTGGTCAAGGGTAATGTCAAACGTTCCTGTTTGTCACTGTTGACTCCCTATCACAGACAGCAAAGGCCATGTAAGCAGCGGTTTCAACATGCTGAAATGCTGAGGCAGGATTGATATTGTGCCAAAACCCACAGTGTGGGAGGGAAGAAAAAACAAACAAAAAAAAACTCACCATTCCTCACAGATCTAAGAGCTAGAAAGGACAAAACCAATGCAGAACAAATCTCCAGCCAAAATAAACTCAGACAACCCTCACAATTACCTTAATGCATGACCAAATGGACCACACAGCAGACAAGAAACACCACGGCGCAAATATGAAAATCAAAGCAACGTTATAATTTGATTTCTGTGCACGGAACAAAATTGCCGTATTTGAATCAGCCTCGTATTCTCAAGTTCTGCAAATCCCATCTTGTTTTTCTTTCTTCCTAATTCAGCAGCCGAACGCTGCCTCCACATTTCTTCATTAACTCGGGTTCCTTCATTTAAAAATCACTCCCTCTTGCTTTTGAATTGAAATGACTTCCATTTGAAGGAGCTGTTTTCATTATAACTACTGACTGTCTCAATTGAGTATGCTTTTTGATAGCCGTAATCCTTTTAAAACAGTATAATGGTCATATATGAGGGAAAAGTCTCAGAGGAGCACAAATAAAGCCAGAATACAAATCAAGCCTTTCAATTTACATATTTCTAATTTATAAACCCTCCCGTTTGACTGGCTATTTTGTGACCTAAGGGGACAGAGATAAGAAAAATGGCGGATTTTTTTCCTGTTATCTTTTCATTGTTTTTTTGCTTTCTGTCAGTCTCCCAGAATTGAAACCACTTATGCTTAATCTTCAAAGATGAAAGTTTGTTACGACGAAATTAAAAAAAAAAAAAAGTGTATAGCCTTTAGATGTTTGCAGCCTCTTAGTCAAATCTACTCTCTTGCAGCCTGGTTGTCTCACTGTGGTTCTTCTCTTCTCCATCAGCGTGTGGCAGCCATAGCCGGTCCCTAGTTTCTCTGACAGGGCAGCTGCAGCGGACCCCTCATCCTCGGGCCCCAATTAGGCCGTGCCATCCAGGCAGGTCTCCCCATAGACACCGTCTACCCCTCCGGATTGAAGCGAAGCTGGCAGTCTCTGATGCTGATGAGGGGGAACAGTAGCTGAAGGGGAGGGCAGTTAGAGCTGAGCCTCTGAGGCCTTGCCAGTAATTTTCTTTTTTTTTTTTTTTTGGAGAATAAATGCCACTCTTGTTTTGTTTTTTTGCAAGCCAGTGCCGTAACAGCTCACAGCTTCTGGCAAAGTGAACTGGTCATATCAAACTGTGGGTCTAATAAGTCACTTTTCTATAATTTCTTTTCTTCCCCTGCCCCTTTTGTTCACTTTCTTTCAACAAACAACGGAAACAAGCAAAAAAAAAAAAAAAAAAAAAAAAAAAAAAAAAAAAAAAAAAGTTACTCAAGACAAATCTAGACATGAGAATACTGTAAGACTGTGGTCAGAAGATAAATCTAAATGAAATAAAATTAATCAATTCGATTTTTTTCATATTTATATTAAACATAGAAGCCTTTCAAAGCGCATTTTATTAAGCAATGATCCACTTGAGGCCATGCATTAGTGATTTACCTAAAACAGTTCATTTTTAATTATTCTTTGCATCAGAAACATTTAATCATGATTTTTTTATGTTTAATCAAAAATCGTTCCACGCAAGCACCGCATTCAACAACACCCATGTCATTCTTCTGCGTCACTGAGAGCAGTCTGAAGAACCACATCTAGAGTTGACGGCCTTTTCACATTTTCCAGTCATTATGGGTTAGTCATTAAATCTCATATTTTGAGAAACAAGGACACAGATTCATATCTGCCAAGAAATTAGTATTCCTGAGAGACGTACATAGCATAACCTTCAAAACTAGATGACATGACTCACTCATGGCTCATAAACCACCACATCTTGTGTTTTAGAGAAAACTGATAGCTTTGCATGACACTTAACCACTGTATATACACTTACACAGTAAGTATCCAAATACACAGTAGTGTTGTCACGATACCAAAATTTAGACTTCTATACGATACCTGACTAAAATATCACAATACTACTACTGAACCGATACTATGAAAAAAACATAGAACAACAGTAAAAGTAACTGATCATAGATGATCCAAATGGAGATTATAGTTATTTAATCTATTAAAACAAAGCATTTCATCACCCCTTTAAAAATAATAATAACAATAATAAAATAATAATAATCACATGCAAGTGCCACTACACCGGATTATGGTGAACAACTACTGATCCTACAGGTATGTAGAGATCTTTGCTATATTGGTAAGTTTGCTTTAAGGATAAAGTCAAATCTTATTTCATGATATAGTCATTTTATTTCACAACAATTTATATCATGACAGAGTCATTTTCTGTTATTTTATCTTTGTTATTAATAATAAGAACCTAGATGCAAGTAACAAACTAAAGGACAACTACAATAAAACAAAGACACAAATAAAATAAAGAGGGCCCTATGAAATCGGTTTTATTTTTTCCTAAATTCCATTTAAATTTTTCTCGACTATTTTAATGGGTACATTGAAAAAATATTTATCAAAAAACATGTCTAGTTAATTGAAATCATGAAACTTGCAGAATTTAACAGCAATTTATTAAAATTATTTAACAAAAATGACATGTTTTTAAGGTCCTGTGAAATACATTTTATTATTTTTCTCAAATTCAGTTTTGTTTGTGAATCTCTATTTTCCATTCATTTTCTAGATTCTATTTTAATCATTTCATTACATTTTAATAATCAAAAGCATTTCTAATGAATTTATTAAAGATAGAAGAAGAATTAGGTTTGATAAAGAATTAATTTATTATAGGCTAATTTCTTTTTTTTTTTTTAATAAAAACTGCATTGTGTATTTACAATTTCCTGGTAAATAAATTCTGGTTAAAAAAAAAAGAAATTCTGGTAAATATTCCTCAAAAATTAATATGTTTTAATAATATTTTTATTATTAGTTATAGTACTACTATCTTTACATTAAGTAATATATTAATATATTTCTGACTGTCAAGTTAAACCAAACTTTTATTTTACCTTTAGGGTCTTTATTATATGACGATAGTTTTCTGCATAAGAAAAGGTAAAACGCTTATGAAGTGACTCTCAGAGCAGTTCTAGATATTTTGTTCATGTGTTCATGTACTCGTATATTAAGGCGGCAGAGGCTGAAAACACTGCAAGACTAATACACAGCAGACAATGACTCATTACAGACTGAAATGTTTTATAGGTCAAAGATGATGTTTTCAAGCATCAAAACAATAATTTTTTTCTTCGTACATTATAATGCGTCCCGTTTTTTATTTATTTCTGAGCACAAAATAATAACTATCATACATTTTTATCATGATTTACAGAATTCACTGACTAAAATGTCATTCTGTGTAACAATGTTATTTACCAAAAATCACTAGATGTGACTAAAAGACTATTTAAGGATCACTGTACAGCTCCCAAAAGCTAAGTAATTATCATTTGAAATCTTAACTAATCTTGGCCACCATCCGTCAAACCACTAGGTTTTGTCAGCAAGGGGTTTTGAAACATTTAAAAAAAAAATCATAAGATTTGCAATTGTACACTTAATCTTATACATGTTATTAAAAGTACTAATTTTTTCATAAATATATCTGTCACACTGAATGAAAATGGAACATTTTATTTTCACAAAAATTAACTGAAGCATTATAGTACGTGCATTTAATATGTTTTATATGTGTATTAAATCACTTCTGCAAATTTAATTTCCTACAGACGCCACAATGGGACATCTTTGACCAATCTGCAAGCTTATTTCCACCACAAGATTTTTAAAAATGCAAAGATACAAACTTGTGAGAGCAAAAAAACTTGCAAAATAAGGTCATAACTGAGAGATGTTAACCCAAAATTCTGACTTTTTTTCCTGCAATTTCAAGTTTACATCCCTCAATTCTGAGTTCACAAATCACTATTATTTTTTTTTTTAAAGGTCATTAGACCTTTTTAATCTCAAAATTCTGACTTTTTTCCCCTTGCAAAAGCAAGTTCATCTCACAAACCTCTAAGAATTGTCAGTTTATATCTTGTAGTTCAAATTCAAAGTCATAATTGCAAGGAAAAATTTAGAATTGCAAGAGAAAAAGTTGCAATTACTTTTTTTTTTTTTTTTTTTTTTTTAAATCCTATGGTGGAAACTTTCTTTCATAGCTTCATCATCTAAGTTTCCACAAACTATTACACAGAAAACTACGACATGCTGACAAACTTGGAAAAATGTATAGAAACTCCAAATAAACAACTCTCAGGACAGAAAATAAGTACTATTTCTCATACCTAACGTAATCAGAAAACACATTTTTTCTAATAGATATCTGTTTAATGCCAATCAGATTGGAGTTTACCTACATAGGTCCTCACAAGGATGTTAAAACAGAAATCACTTACACATATAAACCAGCCAGAGGTCTTTGAGTAGAAAACTGTTTAAGAAACACATTGAATAAAGTCTTAATGAAAATCTAAAACTGAAAAGCTTATGTGAGAGTCAAGGATGGACGACAGAAAATATCACTTCAGAATAAATAAAAAACAAGTTAACATTATGATAAAGAAACCTTTCAGTTACAGAGATGGGAAGTAGCTAAGTACAAATACTTCGTTACTGTACTTAAGTGGATTTTTATGGTACAAGTACTTTACTTCACTATTTTTTTTTTCTGACTACTTTTTATTTTTACTTTTACATTTTTACACAAATATCTGTACTTTCTACTTCTTACATTTTCAAACCAGGCCCGTTACTTTAGTTTCACTCTGAATTTTGTGGATCACCATTCGATAACAAATCTCTAAATCATGAATCGGTTAGTCTGTACTGGCAGCACGATTCTACTCGCGCACGCTCTGCATCTCTACACCAAGTGTTTATATCAGAGTAATCAAAGCGAGTGACTTGAGAATAGAGTGGATCAGAGGGGCAAAACTACTGACCTCTTCAGGACTTCAAGTGCAGGTTAGTTTAATCTGTAAATAGGCTACAGTAGTTTTGTCTTTGTTTAGTTTTGGCTTAGTTAAGTGCTCGCAACTCTTAAATAACAGCTACTGTAGACTAAACTAAATTAATTACTATCATCACTCAAAATATTGTATGTTAAAGGACTTCATTATTGTCTACTGTAAAGTTACAGTAGTAATTTAGCAAACAAATATGTGACCCTGGACAACAAAGCCAGTCTTAAGTCGCTGGAGTATATTTGTAGCAATAGCCAACAATACATTGCATGGGTCAAATTGATCGATTTTTCTTTTATGCCCAAAGTCATTAGGATATTAAGTAAAGATCATGTTCCATGAAGATATTTTGTAAATTTCTTACCGTAAATATATTAAAACTTAATTTTTGATTAGTAATATGCATTGCTATGAACTTCATTTGGACAACTTCAAAGGTGATTTTCTCAATATTTCGATTTTTTTGCACCCTCAGATTCCAGATTTTCAAATAGTTGTATCTCAACCAAATACTGTCCTATCCTAACAAAACATACATTAACGGAAAGCGTATTTATTTTGCTTTCAGATGATGTTTAAATCTCAATTTTGAGAAATTTACACTTATGACTGGTTTTGTGGTCCAAGGTCACATATTATAAGACATTGTTTTATAAAATGCTTAGAGTAAGCTATGGCAGATAACAACACAACCTTTATGACAATTAAAACAAAAAAAACAGGGTTACTATAGTTAAACCATGGTAACCACAAATTAACCATGGGTTTGTTACACTAACTGCAGACTAACCATGAAATTTGTAGTAAAATTATGATTGTAAATTAATCCGCCAAAAAAAGAGAAAAATATGACTCATGATAATGCAACAACATGTTCAGTATTAGAATTTTTTTTGTAAAGCTAGTTACTGCAAACCAAATACAATGAGGTGGCTGTTTTGCAAGAAGGTGGAGACATTTCTGTTCATAGCAGTAGATGGCTGATGGGAAAAGGGACAGGTACAAGAAAATATGTGAAAAAAGTACATACACACAGTGAGATGCAGAGAGATATCATGGAAGTTCAAGAGAGAACCTTTAATTATTTTGCATGGCCCCAGTCTAAGGTTTTAAACCTTTTTTAAAATGTGATGGCCATACAAAAAACAGGGTTTTCCGTGATTTCAGAACTTGTTGTCGGTGAATGGGACGGCCTGGATGAGTGTGAGCTACATGCATTAGCTAACAAAATTTTAAATATATGTTATTTTGTATTAATGTGTCAATATGACGTGAGGTCCAGTTACCAGCATGACAGTAAAACAGGCAGTAGTAATGGGTACTTTTTACTTAGGTACATGTCTGAGCCCATACTTCTTTACTTTAACTTGAGTAACGAAGTGTAGTCAGTACTTCTACTTTTACCAGAGTAATTTTAAACAGGAGTATCTGTACTTTTACTTAAGTGGGTACTTTTGCCATCTCTGTTCATTTATGGCTTTAAGACATCAGACTCACTTTTTTCGTTGTTGTTGTTGTATTATGCATCATTCTGTACTTAACTGTCCTCATATTATATATTTTCTCTGAGCAGATAAACTCATCATAGGATGGACACTGACATCTTCCTGACAGGTTGACTGCACATCTAAACACCTTTATGGCAGTTTGACAATTTCAGGTCATGAAATGTAAACGTCTAAAAAAGCAATAAACCCAAGATGTCGTCTTCTATTCATGGATATGCCAGAATAACTAAATTAAACAGAATATCTAAATTAAATATGAAGGTTTGAGTGTGCTCAAACCTTCATATTTAAAGTGAACTCAATAGGTTGTTCTTATATTATGCATGTAGAATAGCAGAAGGACCTTCTAAAACATATTACACACAACTTTGTATCCACACAAAAGCTATACAGTTGTACACAGACAAAGACAAAGTTAGCAAGGCTGAATAATAACATTTCTCTCATCGTTTACTCACTCGCGTCTTTAGGATGGATGACTATGGCTGACTTCTTTCCGTTGATGTTTACAAAGGAGATGTTTACAACATTTTTTCCACACGAAGCAGGTGGACGCGGACAGGAGATGACAAGCTCCAAAGGGAGCAAATTTATCATAAAACCGTCATATATGTAATCCATACGACTCCGTGTTTTATATTCCAAGTCATATGATACCACTGTGTAAGGAAACAAAAAAAATTAACTAGCTATTCAACAAAAACCTTGTTGTAGGCCTAATTTAAATCTGGCGCGTTGTCGACGCCAGGCTTTTTTGCCTAGCAAGCGGAAGCGTAGCGGCCTGCATTCCATATAAGGACAAAACGGAAGCGACGTAACTTCAAGGTATTGGCCTAAAAAAAAAAAAATATATATATATATATATATATATATATATATATAACATATAACAGAGGCTGTACCTTTTGGCCATTTGATTTTCTACTTAAAAGAGGCTGATGAAAAACGATTTCATTTGATTTTCTACTTAAAAAGAAATAAAGAGAAATGATGAAAAATTAGATTATGTTTAATTTTGTTTTAATTTAAGAAACGGAAAAAAATCGAAAATTTCAAGCTGTTTATTTTTTCTACCCCTAAAGGAAAAATTAGATTATGAACTTTTGTATTTGTTTTTTTTTTTTTTTTTTTTTTTTTTTGTGTCGAAAAAAAAATATTTCAAGCTATTTATTCAAAAAATGAGTGAACAAGTAGTAAAGCATAATCAAATTTTTACGTTAACAAAAATAACGAAAAATCTAGCTAAATTTTCGTTGTTTCGGTTTCTTAAACAAAACGAAAAACAAAAATCAAACCGTTTCTCATTTCTCTTCATTTCTTTTTAAGTAGAAAATCAAATTCAATTATTTAAATTAAGCTCTATGATTAAAAAAGAGAAATAAAAAAAGCCTAGCTAAACATTTTAATTTAGTCTTTCTCACTATAATAAATTGTCTTGTGCGTTATCTCTTTGAGACAAAGCCGGTTCAGGCGATCCCAAAATATCCGAGTACTTTATTCTCTGACTCCCAGGCTTATTAGTTTCTTTGAGGTCTGTTAAAATCATGCAACATGGCTTAACGTGTGAGACAATTAATCTCCTTTTAAAATGAAGCTCTTTCCAAATGACCTGGGCCATTGCCAAGAGCTTTAGATGAAAAGATTGGAACTTGTCAATACTTGAGGCTGAACGTTCGTGTCATTTCCTGATAAGTTCACCGTGAGGATGTTGTAAATCCTGGCAAACACCGAAGCAAACTTTGACCTCTCTTCTTGAGGATGAGGAAGACGAACACAGAATGGAGTAGTAGTGGAAGAAATGAAATGTCAGTTTGGCCGTGTCTGTAAATCTGCTGAGCCAAATGTCAAAAAATACGTGAGGAAGACTGACAGATTATCTAGCCTTGGCTCACTGCAATTTAATGTGCTTCACGTTCAAGTGTGTACTGTGACATACAGTAGGTACACTACATATTGTGAACAAGAAAACTGAGCTAAATTACATAATTGTCGAAAGTTCTGAGTTTGGTGAGCAGGTACGATATGGAGTGTTTTCAGGAGGCATCATCAGTGGGTCATATTGGCGGCACTGAATGTAAACAATGCCACTGAACAGACTGAAACTTGCATTTTTGGCTGATTATTACTGTTGAAAATGCTCAATTATCATCATGTTTTGGGCTGTACTAATCGGTCGGAACGGGAAAAACATTTGGAGTACTACAGACTGCCAAAATTCATAACAAATGAAGGAGAAGAGTGCAAAAAACTGTCTGAGGAACAAAGGTGTTTGTGGTTGGACAAACTGAACCAGGATTTCCAAAGCAAGAATCTTGACAACATTCATGTTTGTTCTTATCATTTCCAGTCAGGTAGGTGAAATATTAGGCTAATATCTTAATTAATACACCTCATACTTATCTTTACAGTGGTGAAAAAACAGCATATGCTGGTAGGTATGTGTTGATGCTGGTTTAAGATGGTCTTAGCTGGTCATGTTGCTGGTCAAGGACCAGCATAAACCAGCAAATGACCAGCATAAACCAGCAAAAGACCAGCTTAAACCAGCATCAAAACGTACCTACCAGCATATTCTGTTTTTTTTTCACCAGGGTACCACCTTTAACTTTAGTTTGTCAAAATATTGCACCCTTTCCTGTTTACTAAGTCCTTCTCTATATGATTTGGCAGCTTCCACACGTTTTTTCCATGGTTTGGACAGCATAAATTAGCAGAACAAAGTAGTAGTAGTACATTAACCATGCAATCCATGCTGTTGTTTACATCCGAGTATCGCCGAGCATCTGGGTAACTGACCAAATCGTGACGTATCGTGACTATATTTATGGCAGCAACAAATGCGCATGTACACCTATCCACTTACAACAGTGATGTATTTACGACAGCGAATTCTGCTCACTTAACTGTAGGGGGCTCCAAAGTAGCAAAAATACACATAAATACAAACAGTTGCTATAAGCCATTTTAATTAAAAATTTTTTAATTATTTAAAAAAATATATATATTGTATGATTATATACTACATCATATCAAAATGTTTATTATTATTGCATATTTATGGCAGATCAGGGAACACAAATGATCAAAGCAAGAACGTATTGAAGGGTTTTTTATTCGTTGCATATGAAAAAAAGAATTCTGATTATATTTCAAACACTTCAATTCTTGTGATGAGTAAATGAGGAGCAGAAACTCATGAGGGACTGTCAGCCCATATGCTACAAAAATATTAACACTCTGAAGTTACACTTCAAGCTCGCTTCACTGTGATGAAGTTGAACAAAAAGGGAAGAAGAAAGACAGAAAGAGACCAACAGATGGACTTTTTCAAACTAAGAATTGCAATTGAGACACTGGAGATATTTTGTACATAAACAGTAAAATGTCACAAACAAAAACAAATAGCTAAGACAGAAGCAGGAGAGAAACATACAATATTAAACAAGACTTCCTAAGATTGCCTAAAGTTAACTAACAGACATGCAAGTTTGCTATTAATGCCAGTTTAGAAGCCAATTAATTAATGGTCTGAACACTAAAATGCATTCAGACTAGGATAGGATCAGGCTAGATTTACATTATCAATCCAACTGTAGATCTGAGGAGACACGGTCGCTGTCCATGGTGCTGAAAGAATTTGCATTAAGAGTCACAAAATAATGTATCATGATTGAATAAATAAATAAATGTGATAAACATATAGTAAAACAGCAATATCCTTTTACCATTTTAAATAACTGTTTACTATTTTAATATATTTTAAAATGTAATTTATTCCTTTGATGCAAAGCTGAATTTTCAGCATCATTATTCCAGTCTTCAGTGTCACATGATCCTTCAGAAATCATTCTAATATGCTGAAGTTTGTGTGTGTGTTTATACCACGTGATGACGACAACCCCTCAACAGGACAACAAATAAATTAAAAAGAATATCTAGGGGGAAATGTCTCTAACATGATTTAACTGAATTATGCAAATGATCATAATTATTCGTATGAAACCGGTCCGATCTCCATAATTGTCGCAGGCCTCGTGACACCTTTTAAACGCTGCGTGTTTAGGCCTTACCAAACACCAAGCTAATTATGCAATGACTAAATCCAGTGCTATTACAGACAGGAGGCCATGACTCAGCCCTGATCCTGACCTCTGACTGAAACAGAGGACAGCCCGCTGGCTAAATGTGCATATGCACCGCTGCGCTGTGAAAAACAGCTTCTCTGCCAGAAAACCAACTTCAAACGCTGCTCTAAAGGTTTATTGATCTTTGCGGATTGCAGCCTCTTAGGAACATAAAGGAACTTTTAAAGTTAATCACGAAGGTTTAATAAAGAAGAAAAGCAAGAGACACGTTGAGTTAATTATCAAATGAAAGTCAAGTGTGAAATGCAGAAATGCAATGAAAAAAGCTGCCAAGGTAATTTAAAAAAAGCTGTGTGTACTTTCGCAGAGCATAGAAAATGAATTTATATTCACCTACCATGAAAAGATATATTAAATTACCTTTAAACAAGGAAGATCCAACCAAATCTTTTATATTTGACAACGCATAAACACAGACCAGCATTTCCTGGAAGTTCAAGAACAAGACTGTAACATTAGAATAGAATAGAATAGAATAGAATAGAATAGAATAGAATAGAATAGAATTATAACACGTGATTTGGTCCAGCGGGAACTGATTGGATGAATGAAAATGGAATGGAGTGGAATGGAGACTTGAACTGCGGGATGTTACAGATATGTATTTTGTTGGCATGTGGATGTGTGCTCTGTGCACCCAATGATTCTCAAATTCACTTTTCAATGTTTCATGAGACCACATAAAACCATTAACAGGTTGAGAGGTGTACACATCCACTGTATCTGTTTCAGAAGAAGTGAAGAACATCCACACTGATCAATGAAAACCAGAGGACGAGTAAAACGAGCTTGTGTTTATGGTGAACATAGAGTAAAACATACTATAGATTCCCCATGTGATCATCACCAACAACACTTAAGTGAATCTGATCAATACGATCTTCATACAGTGTGCAGGATATATTTCATTTGTGCACTCAGCTGCAAACAAATTAAAGAAAAAACACGTTTCTGAACAGATGAAGAATGACTCTTAGGACGCAGATACCATTACAAAAAGGACTGTACTATTAATAATATTACAATTATTTTGAATATATAATATGTATAACATTTTGATATTATGACGATTCTATGAATATGGTTGGTCTTGGTCACTTAGTTTCTACTTGTATGTAAGTACCACTCAATTTACCACTTGAGTAGTAATTATATGTATATAATAATAATTATAATAATAATAGTCTATTAAAAAAATCTAGAAATAAATATAAAAAATAACTAATAATAATAAAAGTAATTAAATTATTGAAATAGAATTGTTTTATTGCAGTTCTATACATGTAAAATTAAAAATAATACAAAATATGGTAATTGAAAGAAAATGTTTACTAGTTTTATTAAAATGAATTTCAAACAAATTGTAGGTAAATCAGCCATAAATAATAATAAGAAAAAATTAATGTGTCTGTGTGTGTGTGTGTGTGTGTGAAAAAATGAAAAATATATAATGATAAAAAATGTAATAATGAAAAATAAAGTAAATGAATAAAGTATAAATTGTTACAAATCAATTACCACTCAATTTACCATTTAAGTACCAATAATAATTATAAAAAATATCTATATAAAAATATATATGAAAAATATTCTAATTAAAAATTATAATTATAAAAATTATATAAATAAAAATAAATATAAAACTAATAAATATAAATATAAAAACAATTAATAAATAAAATAATACAATTAATTACATTATAAAAATAAAATAATGGTTTTATTAGTTCTATACATGTAAAATTAACAATAATACAACATATGTTAATTTAAAAACAATTTTATTACAGTTTAAAATGAATTTCAAACAAATTGTAAAAAAAATAATGTGTGTGTGTGTGTGTAAAAAATAAAAAAATAATAATAAAAAATGTAATCATAAAAAATAAAGTAAATTTATAAAGAAAGTATAAATTGTTACAAATCAATTACCACTCAATTTACCATTTAAGTACCAATTATAATGATAAAAATATCTACATAAAAATTCTATAAATAAAAATAAATATAAACAATAACAATTACATTATAATAAAATAAATAATCAAAATAACAATTTTATTAGTTTTATTAAAATAAATTTCAAACATATTATAGCTAAAACAATCAAATAAATAAATAATTAAATAAATAAATAATAAATAAATGTGTGTGTGTCAGAAAATATGAAAATATATAATAATAAAAAATTATTAATACAATTATTTAATTAATAAATAAAATTATGCATAAATTATAAATTGCTACAAATCAATTACCACTCAATTTACCATTTAAGTATATATATATATATATATATATATATATATATACATAAACAATAATAAAATTAATTAAATGATTAAAATAAAAGAATGGCTTTATTACAGTTCTATATATGTAAAAATAATGTATATATATATATATATATATATATATATATAAACAATAATAAAATTAATTAAATGATTAAAATAAAAGAATGGCTTTATTACAGTTCTATATATGTAAAAATAATGTGCACACACACACATAAAATGAATTTCAAACAAAATGTAACTAAAACAAAAAATATTTTTTCATGTGTGTGTGAAAAAATAAAAACAATATATAATAATAAAAATGTAATAATAAAAAATAACCAATAAATTAAATTAAGGAAATGAATAAAGTATAAATCAATATGAATTTTAAAAACTGACCTGACTGGACTAGCAGGAAAAACCTGCTAAACCCTATAGTTGATCCCTGTTAAATCTGACACACTGAGCTAATGGGAAGCCAGACGCTGTGATTAAAGTTCCTTTATTAGGATGAATTCATTCAACATCCTCATAATGAACTTATCACAAGTGCATTCTATCTATTTCATGTTCATTTTTGTGTGATGGATCTAGCTTTCGTATTTCACTCTGTCTTTCCCACTCACATATCGCCGACTGTCTTTCTCTCTCCGGCTCCTGTTAGAAGAGTAAAACCCGTCTTAATGTGTTAGCACATGACACATGGCCCCATTACCCATAAGTCTGTGTGTAGACAGAAGTGGGTTCACCCTCAGTGCAGCCTGCTGCAAAATGCATGTAGGAGCCTATATAGCGCGTCTGAGGCAGCTGTGAAAGCAGCACGTCTCCCTTGAGGACCGCAGAGAGAAGGGTGGACCGCTCATCTGCCCGTTATTGGCACATTAACGCTCTTAGTGTGGCGCTTTGTGACCTCGCAGAGGTTCAGAAGCCTTTTCCAGAAAGTTCCAGTAGAAATTGAGTCTTCCCCGTGGAGCGGCGTGCTCCTCTGTGGGCCGCGAGGGACTTCTTAGGTCCGCTCATAGTGTTTTTCTGGCTGAGCACAAGCTCTCTATGCCAGCGTCTGTGCAGTTTTAGTCTTCAAGATCAGATGATGCAGCCAGTCCTCCCTACAACACAGAGAAAAACAGAAAAAACATCAAAGATGAATCATACAAACAAAATCAAGTGGCAGTTGTTGCTAGACGGATTGTGTCAAAGAGTACACCCTCAAAACTGTTGATCTGAAGAGCCTGTAATGTAACATCATAAAATTGGGTCTGCGATCACTGGGGGTCCGTCTCATATAGCCAGGGGTCCGCAATAATGTGGACTTCACTCACTTTTCCAGTTTCCAAATTCTGTAAGTATATTTTACATTTGTTTCTCTGTAGGCATTAAGAAAATCTTCAGTAGAGATCTCAGTATCTCAGTATCTTAAATATTTTATTAGAAAAAAAAATATTTTCAAAAGGACTTCAAATTCACTTACAGATGCAAAACTGTGTACAAAAAAAAAAAAAAAAACACACACACATATGTATATGTATATATATATATATATATATATATAATTTTTTTTTTTAATGTAAAATGTTTTTTAACATATAAATGCATAATACATAAATACATAAATTTATTCAGAAATAAATACATATTTCAAACAGAATGTAGCTGAAGTAAATGTTTCAGACAAAAAACAAATGCTTAAAAAAAGAAGCTGAAAAAATACAAAATAAAAATCTAAAATACAAATAAAAATAAATTAAATTAAATTACCAGCAAAGATTTATAAAACATTTTATTAAAGTTTATATATATATATATATATATATGTCTATATCTATATCTATAAATGTTAAAAAATGTTTAACAAAAAAACTTAAACAAACAAGTAAACAAATAAATTTATTCATCAATAAATAAATAGTAGCAAAATGTAGATGAAACAACTGCTTCAGACAAAAAAAAAAAAAAAAACTAATGTTTTAAAAAAAGAAGCTGGGAAACAACAACAACAACAACAACAAAACTGAATTAAATTAAATTAAATTAAATTTAATTTAATTAAATTAAATTTAATTTAATTAAATTTAATTTAATTTAATTTAATTTAATTTAATTTAATTTAATTTAATACCAATACAAAGCTTCATAAAAAATTGTGTTCAATTTAACATATATATTTAACTATATGTAAAATGTTTTTAACATGTAAATGTTAAAAAAATAAAGCTGAAACAGCCAACAAAAATTTTTACTAAAATATTGCAAATTAATTAAAAATATTTACTTAACTACAAAATAAATAAGTAAATAAATAAAATCTCTTTCAAGTTAATTTCAAATAAATAAATAAATTCAACGAAATGTATCTGAAACAAAATATTTTGACATTAAAAACAAAATATTTTAACATATTAAAATAATATTATAAAAATTATTAATAAATATTATTTAAAATAAAAATTAAATTAAATTAAATTAAAAGAATACATAGCAGGTTTAAATTTTAAAACATTTGAAATAAATTTCAAATGAGATTTAGCTGAAACAAACTGATACATGGCTTGTACAGAAACACAGACCATTGAGTAACACCCTCAGAGTTCCTAGTAGCCCTGTCTTGAAAGGTTTATGATGCTAAAAATCTATTTCTTTGTGTAGAAAATGTCTTGGGTTTTATGCATCCGAGTATGCTATCAAAAAGAGCCTCTGTATTTTCCTGTGTGATTTTTGTTTGCTTTTGTTTTCTTGTGTACGTATGACCAGGATGATAATCTGGAAAAACCAATTTATGCAGCCGTTTCCCTGGTCTATCTTCTGTTATATGGAGATAAACGCTGTCGTTTCATCATTTCTCTAGCATGTTATATTGGTGGCGGTGCAAACAAAACAGTTTTCGTTGAAGAAAACTTTGAAAAACAACAACAACAAAAATATCGATTAAAAAAAGTTCTCTGCTAAAAAATTCTGATTCTCAGAGGTACCTTGCTTTTAGACAAAAGGAATAAACAGAAGACCTGCAGCGTTTCTGTTCAAAGATGCATCCACATTTGCATAGACTAATGCATGGATTAGTGCATCCCAAATTATCATATGTTGAAAATACGTGTGAAGGTATATGCAAAAGCAGTGGCAGGGCGTCATGGCAGAGGGTGGCACTCAGCGCAATAATCAGCCACAGAGAGCAGCCGTTCTGATAGGATTACTCTCTGAGATCTCGAAGCGTCTCTCTCTCTGTCTCTGCTCTCCCGACGGCTCATCTCTTTATCCTCTCATGCCGTGGAAGCTGTTGTTTGACAGTCGCTGGAGGAAAGCATGTCTGCTCTCTCCAGGCAGGGATTTAACAGCAGACGCACTTAATAGAAGTCTTGCTTTCTTCATCACTGTCAGACGACTTCAGTTCGTTTACACATTAAACCCCTCATTTGTGTTCAAATGCCTCGTAATATTACAATAATACTAGAGAACACCTAAAAGAGTATTTCTAGGGAAGGAACGAGTGTTTGTGTTCCCCGAACGGCAGATTACAATAGATATTTCTGCTAAGAAATTCTGCTAAGTGTGTCATTACTTGTTGTGAGGGTGTTTACATTGATCTGTTTCAAAACCCAGCGCAGCAAGTCTACAAATGACATTATGTCTGAATTTAGGACGTTATGACTGCTGTTCATTTCATTTTTTTATTCATTTAACTGTTCAAATAAAAAAGCTGAAATCATGCTTTTTTAAAATTATTATTTAAACTCTTAAACAAATATAAATGTAATAAACATCATCAACTAAAACAGCCAACAAATAAAAACTAATTTAGAAAAGATTTAAAATACATATATTTAAAGACATTCAAACGTAAAATGTTTAAAACAACAGAAAATAAATAAATAAATAATTAATTAAATAAACAAATAAATAAAATTTACATTTTTCTAAATGATCTATTCTAATTTGGTTATTTGGCTATTATTTAAACTCATAAATGAATGTAAATGAAATGTACATCATCAACTAAAACAGCCAACAATTATTAAAACTAATTTAGAAAATACTGAAAAATAAATATGTAAAAACATTCAAACGTAAAATGTTTAAAATAATTAAATGAATAAATCGACATGTTCTAAAAAATCTATTCTAATTTGGTTACTTGGCTATTATTTAAACCCCTAAACGAATATAAATATATATTAAATGAATATAAATTAAATGAACATAATCAACTAAAACAGCCAACAAATATTAAAACTAATTTAGAATATACATATATATATAATCTATTCTAATTTGGTTATTTGGCTATTATTTAAACTCCTAAATGAATATAAGTGAAATTAACAACTAAAACAGCAAACAAATATTAAAACTAACTAACTAACTAACTAACTAAATAAATAAATAAATAAATAAATCTACATTTTCTAATTAATCTGTTCTAATTCAGTTATTTTATTTAAATTCCTCACATAAATATAAATACAAAAATGAGCATCATCAACTAAAACAACAAATATTAAGACTAATTTAGAAAAGATTTAATATATAAAAACATATATGTTTAAAACATTAAAACATAATATATATAGAACATATGTATATATATATATATATATATATATATGTATGTATATATATATATATATATATATATATATATATATATATATATATATATATATATATATATATATATATATATATGTGTGTGTGTGTGTGTGTGTGTGTGTACAATTATTTTAAAATATTAAAAATTAAAATAACAACAACAACAACAACAAAATGTTTAAAACATATTTTATTACAAAACATTTATTAAAATTATTTCAACATGATGTAGCAGAAACCAACTGATAAATGGCTTTTATATATGATATATATATATATATACCAAAATATACCAAAATTCTTCAGATTGTTTCTAGAGAAAATAGGTTGGATTTTAAGCTTATTTATTTATTTAAATTGCAGGGTTTTATTTATTTTTTTGTTTTATTAATTTAACAGTTTGATTATTTTTAATTTTTATTATTGTAAAATATTTTTTTTTCTAATTTTTTTAAACATTTTGTTGCAACAGTTACATAGAAAGATCAAGCTCACCTCAACCAATCTGAGAAGAGCATCAGTGGCGTTTCATGGCTTCGGGCCCATCTATCGCAATCTGAAAAAAAAAAGAGAACCATTAAAACTGAAAGCGTGCTGATTAAAAAAACAAAATCAAAACCAAAAAGAGACAAACAGACAAGTTTACCAGAAAAAATCTGCAATGATTTACAAAGCTTATAGTAAGACAATATGAAACATTCATTTATTTAAAGCTACAGCACATATAAAAATGAATGATTTTATCTCCTCCTTACAAATAATTGGTGATAATAATGGATTTGTTAAAGCAATATTACAGCTATTTATTAAGCTTTTTACACTTTTACTTCTAATTTAAGTTCCTCAGCAAAACGTAAGCCAAGAACAGCTTTAAATGAACAGGTTTGTTTTAGTTTTATCCAGTTTAAGGGCTAGTTTAGATGAGATTAGATTGTGACGGGGTTGTTTACCTTGTAGAACGAAGGCCTGTAAATACAGCTACCGCCATCCTCATCAGCTCTGAGGTCAGCTGGGGTCATTTAGAGGTCATGTGGGGGCGGGCTGTTTAGTGGACTATAGAGACGGTCATGTGACCGGAAGGGGGAAGAAAGAGCAAAAACAGCAAGCAGAAATCCCCAAAAAGAACCAAGGTCAAAAAACCACCCACAATATTGACTGTATGTGGAGTTAATTTCCATCTGCAACACTACCGTATCTCTAGAATCTAGCAAAGTTATAGAAGTTAAAGATATATTAGTGGATAATTAACTTCAGAAGTGTCTCGTGTGTTTTCAAGTAGAAGGCATTATCACAGATAATAAGGTAGGTTTAGAATTGCACATTTATTTCAAGCTGCTGGGTACAGTATATTACACATACATTTAATTGTGCCGCTCGCAATTACGTTTAACTCTACTGTCGTGCATCAGATTCATTTTTGAAAGAAATACTAGAAAGTCAGGGCGGACAAATATTGGTTTTGGTTTATTTTTCACTTTTATGTGGGCTTAAAGGGTTTTTCATCTCATCATAAGATACTGTACACTACACTTTGGATGATAATACACAGCAGATGTTAGTTTAGATTATGAAGTTTTACCAAAGTAAACAAGGACAAAATGTGCTCTCAAACACAACGAGGTTTTTTCTTTCAAAAAGTTTATTTTAGAATCAACTGAGACGAGAATTAAAGGGCTTACACAAGCTTACAAAGATTATAGCTCTTAACAGAAAAGTATTAAAACTGCCACCACCAGTACCACAATAATTTTCAATACTATCACTTTTGAAACTTCAGCATACATTTGATTAGACTTGGAATAGTTTTATAAAACAGTACTAGTTAAACTTTAGTCAACAGTATTTGGTTTAGCAATGACTTTGCTGTGCACTTAAAATGCATTACAAGTTGTTTTCAAGGACAAGCGATTCCCCGTAAATGTCTTTGACTATCGCAATGCTTCGTTTTAGTCTTTCCTGCAATTTTTAAATGCTCTGGTGCTACTTATACCCCATCCATGCTATGCAAGATACTAACGGAAAGCCAACGTTAGTGGCTTTTGTGGGCTATAATGCATTGGAAATGCACAGGAAAGTGTGCAGGAGTAACTTCTAGATGTCAGGAATCTCTCTGTGAAATTGAATTGGGAATTTTAGTCAGTCAGGTTAATTGCCCAAAAATGTCGATTCAGACGCTCCTCGGAAGGTCTAAAAGTAGATCGCTCACTAGAAGAAAACACCTATTACCACAGAGCTCATTAAAGGGTTTAAACGCTCAACACAAAAACCAGACAAAACTACGCAGGCTTTTCTTATCGCAACTGAAACTGCACACAGTTATTATTTTTTTTTTTTTTCTTCACGACATGCTCCTATAAGCCCTTTAACGCTGAAGAACTTTCCATTTAGAAAAGAGAAAGGAAAGAAAACAACATGTGCACTGAGATCTTCTTTTACTTTTTTTTCTGTCTAGTTAAAGGTAGAATTTACAAGGGACACATTGAAGCTGATCACCCATCAAAAAAAAAGTATCTACAAAAACTGACCTGCTAAATCTAAACATCGTACACCTCTTATAACTCCGCCCCTGAACCGCTAGTGCCCGCCTCCCTCCGCCATAAGTAGGTCTATTTGAATTCCGATTGGTTCTCTGATTTTAATCTACATAATCCAGTGATCCGTAATGTTCCGTTTGTTGGGGTCGTCCGGGTTACAACAGAATCAGTTCCACAGAATCTTAAAATTTTACCCATCAGCTATTTTTGTCGTTTTGGTTGATTTTATTTGCAAAAAAGGAAATAGAGTCCATAGAAAATCCATTACTTGGGAGGGCACATGAAGGACTGTAGCAGGTCAGAACCGGGAGTACGGCTGCTCTCTGTACACTCCTTTGCTTGTCCTTGCTGGTGGCGCCTTGTTGCGGTTGTTTGTCCATTCCTCCGGGCCTGAAGAGGGAGACAAAGAGCAAAGGTCAGAAAGCTGATTAGTCATCCAGGCCCTCAATGCTTTAATTAGTGAAACATGCTCATAAAATGCTGCTAATGATTTGTACGACCTTCACAGGCAAACAGTGACGTGTTCAGGTACATACTCAAATATATTTTAGTCAATTCAATGTGTTTTTGTAATGCTTGTGTATATTGCATGGTCAATAAATCTGACAAATTGATAACTTACAGTATTTTTACCAGAATAACCAAAGCTTTGAAATGAGGTGAAAATATTACAAGTGTCAGGTTTTGGTAGCATGCTGAAAAATGGGGGACCTGTCAAGAATATGCCCAGATCATATTTCAGCGCAACATTTTATTTCTCCGAAATGAAAAAGGTTCTGAATTATTAAAAAATAAAAATGGATTTATAATAATAATAATAATAATAATAATAATAATAATGAGATTTTTTGCGATGTGATGAATAGCAATGTGAAACAAATAAAATAAGCCATTGCAAGACTTGTTGTAATGCCTTTAATTTATTTGTATGCTGACATTATCATGTATGATATTAAAAAAAACTAATCTAATTAAAATCAACTATCAGTCACCATTTATAATTGAAATGACAAATAAAAAAAGTAAAACTTTAGATCTTACTCAAATATATATATATATATTACATATATATATATAATATTACAAAAGCAAAAATTAATATTTATTGAAAGTCTGGGTCCGAAATAAGAATAAAACATAAAAAGAAAAATAATATCTGTACATAGAAAGGCATTCGAAAAAAATTAAGACATGGTAGAAGTTTCCAAATTTTTAAAGTAATTTTCGTATAACAGAACTCATAAATTACGGGCAAAATTTTTTATTATTTTATTTTATTTTGTTGTAATTAATGAATTAGTATCATGAAAATATAATCATTATTCATTTATAATGATATAATACAAATATATACATAAATATATCATTAATAACTAATAATAATTAGTATAATTAATAAAATAATATTTCATAATTTATTTATAATTATATAATAAAATAATATATATAAATATTTAAAATATGTAACAAAAATCATAAATTAGGGGCAATTTTTATTTATTTTATTTATTTATTTATTTATTTTGGCGGAAATGTTGCCACTAATTATTATTACTTTTATTGTTCTATTTAATGTTTTAAAATTATTATTTTATTTATAATGATATAATACAAATATATACATACATATATAATTAGCAAATAATTAGTATTTATATTAATTAATTATTGTTTTATTTTTATTTCAAAAGATTTTTTACATTTATTGTATAAATGAATATTTTATAATTTATTTAAAATTATATAATAAAATATACATTACAAATATAAAATACATAATAATAGTTCATAATAATAATGTATTTATGATAATTAGTATTTTAATGATGGATTTATACATAAAAATTAAACATAAAATAAAATCAATAAATAGACAGGCATTTGGAATTTTTAAAAAAAGAACATGGTAAAAGTTTCCAATGTTTTAACAAAAACTTCTATGACATAAAAATGACATGAAAAAAAAAAAATAGATAAATTAAATAAATCTAATAATTTTATTTGAAAACTTTTACTCTTATTTCCAAAATGTAATAATCAATTTGCTGGTGACTTGACTTCTTCAGTGGCCCCTTATAATTATATAATTCAAGTCATTATTTTTCAAAAAGCTTTTCTTTAATATATATATATATATATATATATATGAGCAATCACTCAAGTAGTCGTCTCACATCTCCGAAAACGTCATATGCTACAAACGGTAAAACGGTTGGCATTCACATATCACTATAATATATATATATATATATATATATATATATATATATTTGTATATACATAGTATATACATACACTTTTGTCTCAGCTGTAATGCGACTTTGAGTTTGTTTCTGTGAGATTCACCTGTCCGCCAGTAATTTTCTTTGTGAGTGTTACTTTGCTCTTCCTGCGTACTGGGACCCTGACAGTGATTTGTTGTCGGACATGCAGCAATCCAAACCACCTTCAAATGTGATTTTTACACAACAGCATCAATCTTTAAAACAACAAAGCCCAAGAGTCATGACACCATCCACTATCTTCCTCTCCGAGCTCATGGCATCTCTGATAATTTAGCCCAACCAGCACCAACAATCAGAGAGAAACGTCCCCCAAACCATCCTGCCTTTGTCCTTCACCTCAGAAAGAACAAAACAACTTTAATTGCGGCAGAGGATCAAATAGCCACTTGAAAGGGGTTTAGTGGAGTGCCCTCGAGCGAGAGGTTACCGCCGCCATTAGCGTAACAGCAGAGCTCATTCACGAGCGTCCGCGTCGATGAACGAGAGCGCTATCGACGCCAGCTTTTGTGTGATCTTGCTCTTTTTCAGCTCTTCTTAGGGACAGGAAGGCACAAAGGCCGTTGCTCTAAAGTCACTCGTTTTTCAGGCTGGGAGCCGTAGCCAATAATCTTTAATTAGAGAGCTGTCAATCTCAGGTTAGCCTGCGCTAGCTTCAAGAAAAGGGTTCACGTGCACTGTCCTCGCGTTTACAAAGAACAAGGATGCGTATCAGCCGGATAATAGGAAGTTCTCCTTTGAACTGTCAAGCTGTCTATGCGTCGTACCACCTGGAAAGTGTTAAGTTGAGTGTTATGGATTGCTTATGTGTCAGTGAGTGTAAGAGCTATGCGTTTCAAAAGTGGTCGCAAAGTGACAAATGACTGGAAAGTGACATGGAGGAAATGTGAAAGACACAGAGAAAAGGTAAAGTCACTTTTAAGATGCAATTACACAGCCACTTCAATTTTTTTTCAGATCAGTTCTGTAGTCTAATCTAACATCCTGTCATGTCCAAACAAGCCATCTAACACTGCTATATCTCATTTCCTTCTGCTTTGTTATATTTCTGAATGGAGTTTGATAACACAAGCATTGCTTCTGCCAGACCTTATACCGAGAAAGGTTAAATATATATATATATATATTTTTCTTTTTACTTGTTTTTTTTTTTAGATTATCATAGGTTGTAAAAGATAATAATTTATATAAACATAATAAATACATAATAAATGTTACAACAGCAATAATTAATGTTTATAATTTAGTATTATCATTCATATTTTAATGATTGATTTACATATTTTAAAATTGAAAGTGTGGTTCCGAAACAAGAGTAAATCATAAAATAAAAATAAAGTCTATTCATAGAAAGAAAGGCATTTTTGATATGTTCTTTATATAACAAAAATCATAAATTAGGGGCTGTTTTTGTGGTGAAAACCTTGTCTAATTAATATTATTTTTTATTATTATTATTATTTATTATTATTATTATTATTATTATTTTATATAATTTTGAGTTTTATTTTTAGATTATACTTTCTAAAATATAATATTTTATCTATAACAATAAAATTCAAATGCATACATAAATATATCATTTATATAATAATTAGTATAATTAAGAAACTAATAATGTTTCATAATTATATAATAATTCTATAATAAAATATACATTGTATATATATAGAAATAATACATAACTAGTATTAAATAATAATTCATGTTTATAATGTTTTTGTGATAATTCATATTTTAATTATGGATTTACATATATTAAAATTTGGGTTTGGAACAAGAATAAAACAAAATAAAAATATAATCTATAAATAAACAGGCATTTTAAAGCAGAAAAAATTTTAAAACTTTTTTTTGTGTGTGGTGGTGAAAACATCTGATTATTATTATTTTTATTATTTTTATGTAATTATTTTTATTATATTTATTAATTATTATTATTATTATTATTATTATATTATTATAATATTATTATACATTTTAATTATAATATTATTATAATATTATTATAATTATTATTATTAGATTATAGTTTCTAAAATATAATAATTAATATATTATTAAAATATTACTGATACAATACAAATATACATACATATATATATATGTGTGTGTGTGTAATTTTTTAGAGGAATTTTTAGAGGAATTAATATAATTAAGAATACAATAATATTTCATAATTTATTTATACTTATATAATACAATATACATTCTAAACATAAATAATACATAATAACAAATATTAAAATAATAATAATACATGTCCATAATGTATTTATGATAATTTGTATTTTAATGATGGATTTACGTATTTCATTTGAGTTTGGAACAAGAATAAAACATAAAATAAAAATAAAATGTATATATAGACAGGCATTTGGAAAGCTGGAAAAAATAGGACATGGTAAAACTATTATTTATTTATTTATTTATTTATTGTTTGTTTGTTTGACGTGTAAACGTCTAATTATTCATAATTTATAATATTATTATTATTTTTGTTTATTATTATTTTATCACTTTATTTTTAGATTATTTTTTCTAAAATATAACAATTAATATTTTATTTATAATGATATAATACAAATATATACATAAATATAGTATAATTAAGAAAATAATAATATTTCATAGTTTATTTGTAATTCTACAATACAATATACATTATAAATATAGAAATAATACATAATAACTAGTATTAAATGAACAATTCATATGTATAATACATTTATGCTCATTTGTACTTAATGATGGATTTACATATTTCAAAATTAAAATCTTGGTCTGGAACATAAATAAATGATAAAATAAAAATAAAATCTATACACAGACATTTAGAAAGCAGGAAAAAAGGGACATGGTAAAAGTTTCCAATGTTTTAATGTGGCCTTCATACAACAAAAACTTCTACGACATAAAAGTGACCCAAAGAAATCTATGAACAAAAAGTTTTAAAACTATATGCTGAACAAAACCAATTCTGTTACAAATATCATTTATAAATAATACACTTGTAAACACGCACACAAATGCTTCAATCTGCAAAACTACCCACAAACATATCTGTATATACACACTAAAATCACACACACACATTAATATTCTAGCTGCTGAGAAATACAATGGCACCTCTTATCTTTTTTGCTGGGACAATGAGCTTACAGCAGCTACATCAGCAAATTCAGGGCATTGCAATTCTTCTCCAGATATCTCTGCCGTATTTATGCTATTCTGTACCTACAGTGTTTGTAACCGCAAACTTGTTTGCCTTTCACAGAACGCGTGTCCGACAGCATTTTGATTCTCTTGCTGCATCCAAACCCGTCTCGCTTTAACATTTATTGTAAATGCCTGTTTGTGTAAATACAATGCTGTTCTATAGAAAAAGCCTTGCAATGCAAGCAGTATTTATAACAAGAGCTGTACAGCAGAAGACAGACTCAAAGATCATGCACTGGAAGTATTATAAAAAATAGACAGCATACGGCTTCACTACACTAGTGGAAATCAAGCAAAACAGGCTGTGAATTCCACATGATTATAAAATCTTACCGTAAGAGTCATATGCTTCTCCGCTGATACCATGGCTGTATTCATAATAATCATCTGAGCTGTGAAAAGAAATGAGAGACAGATATTCAGAACAGTCTTCTTAAACTATACATGAATTACGTTACATTTTATTTCTGTATTTCAGAAATCAGACAAATATTCAGACTAAAATGCTATTCATTATTGAGCAAAATAACAGTAATGCTCTGAGACTGATTGTAAATATGTTCCATTTTAACGATCTATTGTCAAAAAACTACAAAATAAATAAATAAATAAAACCTTTCAGTTGACACTGTATGTGCATTCATACACAGACAGAGAAAACCAAAGCGAGAAAAAGGTGATGAGAGTTCAAGGCATGTGTCTGCTTATTTGACATTGTCTGCTCCCTATTTAAATTGACAAAGCAACATCTCAGCAGCCACACGAAGCAGAGTAACCCATTGCAGAAGCTATTTTCCGAGCAGATTTGCAGCGCGCCTTCCTTTCATTCTTGCGTCTCAGAAGTTTTGCTCCTGGGTCTCTGTTCCCTTTCTGCCTCCAAATTGAGTTTTTTTCCCATAGGCCCTCAGCTGAGCTGTCCAGTGTCAATCACAACTGACTGCTAACCATATCCCAATGTTCATGCTCCCATAATTCCACTGGCCTCAGTATAGATGGCGCCATGAGAAATAGAAGCCTTGCTGGAAAATAAAAAAGACACTCACCAGCTGTCTCAGCTTTCACCACTGAGGATTCTTCAGATTTAGACCTATTGTTTACATTCTGTTCTATAGCAACTCTGTCATGTTGTGTTTTATATTAGCTTCCTTAATTTCCATAACTCCCCCCATTATTTTCATGATTACTCCTTTCAGTGTTTCTCATTAATGTGGAAGCCTGCCATTGTGTAATCTGTCCCACTACAGTTTCATACTGAACAAAAATATTTTTACACTTGTCTTAACAACATAAAAGCTCTCTTAAAAAGCTCTCATGTAATTAAAACTCGGTATTTGCATATGTTCAAGTTTAACATGCATTTCCAATGCAACATGCACCAGTTATACTTTATTTTTTACAGTTGCATAATTTCTAACATTTTTGTCCAATCATACTAAGATAACTCCTCCACCCATTCTATTCATACTGTCGTAATTCCTTCCCTCATTCATAATACTATAACTCCTCCCCATTCCAATTATACTATTATAACACCTCCCCAGCTTCCAATTATATTACCATAACTCCTCCTCACTCCAATCATACTATTATTACTCATCTTCAATCAATCATAATACTAAACTCCTCCCTTCATTCCATACATACTGTTATAACACCTCCCTGGATTCTAATTATATTACTATAACTCCTCCCTGCATTCCAATCATGCTATCAAAAATTCTCCCCTCAGTCCTATCATAACTCCTCCCAATTCTAATTATACTCTCATAACCCCTCCCCTCATTCCAATCATACGATCATAACTCCTCCCAACTCCAATTATAATATTATATCCTAGCTCCTCCCCCAACATAATTCCTTCCCTCATTCTAATACTACAACTCCTAATACAATTCATGCCAGTCATATGATTATAACTCTTCCCCATTCTAATTACACAATCATAACTCCTCCTCTTCAACCAATCACAATACTATAATCCCTCCCTATTCTAGTCATAAAACTATATTCCTCCCCTTATTCCAATCATGCTCTCAAAAATTCTCCTTTTCAATCAATCATAGCGCCATAACTCCTCCTCCGTTTAAGTATACTCTCAAAACTATTCCCCTTCTTCTGGTCATACTCCTTCTCTTGTTCTAATTGCACTATAACTCTTCCCCCTCATAGCTCCTTCCCTCATTTTAATCATACTATCATAACTCCTCCCCATTCCAATCGTAATACTACAACTACTGCCCTCATTCCAGTAATACGATCAATCAATTACAATATTATATATGATCAATCAATTACAATACTATAACTCCTCCCCATTCCAATCATGATACTATAGCCCTTCGTCCATTCCATTCATACTATCATAACTCCTCCCCTCGTTCTAATCGCACTATAACTCTTCCCCCTCATAGCTCCTTCCCTCATTTTAATCATACTATCATAACTCCTCCCCATTCCAATCATAATACTAAAACCCCTCCCCATGCTAACTCTAACTCCTCCTAATTGCTCCTCTTCTCATTCTAATCAAAATATAACTTCCTCTCATAGCTCCTCCCCTCATGCCAGTCATATGATCATAACATCTTCAATTAATCACAATACTATAACTCCGCCCCATTCCAATCATAATACTGTAACTCCTCCCCTCATTACTTTACACTATCATAACTCCTTCCCTCATTGCTCCTCCCCTCATTTTAATCATACTCTCATCATAACTTCTCCATTCTGATCATTTTATCATAACTCCTCCCCTCATTCCAGTTATACTTTCATACTATAACTTCTCCCCATTGCAATTATGCCATCTTAACTCCTCCTCTTCAATCAACCACAATACTATAACTCCTCCCCATTCCAATCATAATACTACAACTACTCCCCTCATTCCAGTCATATGATCATAACTCCTCCTCTTCAATCAATCACAATACACAAAACTCCTCCCCTCATTTTAATCATACTCTCATCATAACTTCTCCATTCTGATCATTTTATCATAACTCCTCCCCTCATTCCAGTTATACTTTCATACTATAACTTACAACTCCTCCCCTCATTCCAGTCATACAATCATAACTCCTCCCCTCATAACTCCTCCACTCATCCTCCTCTTCAGTCATTTGCAATACTGTAACTCCTCCTCATTCAAATCATATTATCATAACTCCTCCCCTCATTTTAATCATACTACCATTACTTCTCCATTCTAATCATTCTATCATAACCCCTCCCCTTATTCCAATTATAATTTCAAAACTATTCCCCTACTCCAATCATACTGTAACTCCTCCCCATTCCATGTATGCCATTATAACTCCTCTTCAGTCAACCACGAGAATATAACTTCCAATCATAATGCTATAGCTCCTCCCCTCATTCCATTTATACTATCATAACTCCTCCCGATTCTAATCATAATACTCCTCTTCCAACCATAATCCCTCATTCCAATTACGCTATAAAAAATGATCTTTTTCAATCAATCATAACACCATAACCCCTCCTCCATTTAATTACACTATCAAAACTCCTCCCCCTATTCTGGTCTTAACACTATAACTCCTCCCTTCAATTACAACAGACACTCACACATACAACAATCCAGTGTAAGTGGCTGAGAAAAGAGTGTCTTGGATTTCCATAAGTTGTTATGCAGAGAGGAAATCCCATGTCAAAGCTCACTCAGAGGTTCCTATCGCCAGCCTGCTGTTCCTGCTAGTTTCACGCTTAAAATGTGTCTGCACACCAGGGAGAAGAAGATAGGATGTGAATGAGAGAAGGGGTTGCACTGGGATTGCAGTGTGAAGACCAGCAACTATGGTCACTATTCCCACACACGAGCTCAGGAAGCTCGTGAAAGCCGGGAAAAGGCTTTCTATCATATGTGTGATGAAATTCCTCATTTCCACTGCACATGAAGGTGAAATTGAAGAGACCTAAAGCTTTTGTGTTCAGTAATGCATCAGTCAACTTCACAACCTGCTGCCAGATGCATCTCTCTCCACGTGTTTCGCACCATAAAGAACCTCTTCTCTTCAATCTGAACACCAGCTTGGGGTTCAAACCTAGTTAGACACCTTTAATTTCTTTCCTGACACATCGTCAATATTCCTTCTTCCCTTAATTCGACTCTCTCCCTCTCCTCCAGTGCCGAGTTTGTTCTGTTCTACTCAATTACCCTGTTCGGCTCGCTTCAGTCGAGGTAGAGCGTTAGCAGAAATGATGATGCATTTAAGTCACACACACTCCAATTCCCTCCAATTAGCAACACACACGTGTAAACACTGCAAACATGCTGTCGAATGAACTACAATCACCCAGAGGAACATTTCACTCCTCAGAGGAGACTTAATGGAGTTATCAGGTATGCCATGTTTAAGTATTAACTTCAAACATCAGAACTGCTTTGGAGAAAGAAAACGACAGAAATAAAACGAGTGTTAACATGCATTGCAAGAGTACAGAAGTGTCTTACTTTATTAGGTACACTTGTTCAACAGCTCATTAACACGAATATCTAATAAGCCAATCACATGGCAGCAACTCAGAGATTTAAGTGACTTCGAACGTGGCATAGTTGTTGGTTCCAGACAGGCTGGTCTGAGCATTTCAGAACTGCTGATATACTGGGATTTAAACACAACATATCCCTTGGGTTTACAAAAAATGATCTGAAAAGAAAAAAATATCCAGTGAACGGCAGTTCTATGGCCGTAAATGCTTTGTTGATGCCAGAGGTCAGAGGATAATGGCTAGGCTGCTTCCAGCTGATAGAAAAGCAACAGCTCAAACATTTGTTACAACCAAAGTATCCGGAAGAGCATCAATGTTGAACATTGAAGCAGACGGGCTACAGCAGCAGAAGACCAGCAGCTACAATTAACACAGGCTCACTTTCATGAACGCGTGACAGAGACTGACATGAATAAAGTCGTTATTGTTGCTTTCTTTGCATTCTCACAGCTTCATAAAATTACAGTTTAACCACTGATGTCACATGGACTATTTTAACGATGTCCTTACTACCTTTCTGGGCCTTGAATGTGTCAGTTGCGTTGCTGTCCATGCAGGGTCAATAAGCTCTTGGATTTCATCGAAAATATCTTCATTTGTGTTCCAAAGATGAACGAAGGTCTTACAGATTTAAAACATGAGGGTCATTAATGACAGAATTTTCATTTTTGGGTGAACTGTCCCTTTAAGACGGTTCTGGAGCCAAAAGGTCCAACTAGGGTGACCACCCGTCCCGCTTTGCATTGTACCACACAGCATTTTCACCCCTTGTCCTGCACGTCACATATTGAGTAAAAGTCCCACAGTTGGTTTTTAATGATCATATTAAGAAAACGTCCATGTGTTCTTTTGCCTTTTTAAATAAGCTTTTTATTCATTCTTTTTGATTTGCGGACATCATCAAGTGATCTAGCACCACCGATGGAAATGGTCGAGTGCACACGGGTAAAAAAAAACTATATTCTCCAAACATCTCCAAACATAAAAATCGATGCAGCTTTCAGACGTGACTTTCTTCTTATTTTAATAATTCGTTTAAGGCGGTTTCTATGGCTTTGTTTTAATGACAAATGTCCAGAGCACATTACTGTAATGTGAGGGCACATCAAAATGCACGAGAACAAATCTTTTCTCTCGCAGATGGATTCTCTTTACTCTCATAAAAAAGACACGCTTTCTCTCACTTGCATGTGTGCACTCAGAAACATAAATCAGCGCATATGACAATGGATGTAATCAGTATTTACATAGCATAACAGTAGAAAATGTATTTGTCTCACACGTGCCCAGCATTGTCCCGCAAAATCACATCTATGTCCCACAACAGATCTATTGCCAGGTGGTCACCCCCGCTATTAGCAATGTATGTTTTAGTTAAAACCAATTTCTGAACTAAGATCAACTAAGATCCTTATAAATAGTAAAAACATGGCATTAATTTTATTGTTATTTTTAGTTGTCATATCAATGGACTTATGTTTTCAGTTGCATTATTAAATTGTTCACTCATATGAAATAATAACATTTCGTTCTGTTCTGTGTGATTTCTGCTGCCAGCTTGTTTCCAAGAATAGGCCTACATAATGTTTAAAAACTACACTTTAAACCAGGGCCTAAAAGTATCTTGCCAAGCACCAAATGCAAGTAAAAATCGGCGTTGGCGAGTATATGTAACATTGTCTGCCAGTTGGTGGGTAAAACTTTTATGAAATATAACAATGCAATGTTGAAAACAACAGCTAGTTTTTAAAGAGATTCGCGGATTCTGACGTAAGCGAATAAAATAATCTTTCCCGAACACAAGATCATCTGTTCTGTCATAAGCGTCAAGAGCGAATCTAATTAATAGGATACAAACAGGCTGATAGAGTCGGAGCAGTGTGATGGCAAGCTTGTCCCTAGACATGGTTCTAATAATTTTTACCTGAGAAGAAATTGCTGCTTCATTTCGGAAATTTTACTTTTTCCTTCTTTATTCTTTATAACCCGAGAATGTGGCGACACAGGGTTACGGCTGTAGGCATATGCTGAGCCGCTTCAGATAGCTCACCAGTAGTGCTTTAACAGACAAAAACGCACACAACTATGTCAAAATGCACGGTTTTGGTGAATTACCTCGTAAACATAGTCTTAAATTAGTTATAAAGTCTTAAATGACCGCAAAAAGTTGGAAGAAAATGGGATATGTGCCAGATCCGCGTCATGTGCATCAGGTTTTAAAGAGGCCACGCTGTTTTTTAAAGGGAAACCTGCTGAAGTCTGTCATTAATATAAATCAAAGAACATATGCAAGTTTATGTAAGATTGTTTTAAAATCACTTAAATTAAAAGTCGTTATATATTTCAGAGCCTAAAAATAAGAAATAATAGCTTTCAATTATACTGTAATGTTGAATGGCTATAATTAATAGGTAAAATTGAGGGAAATGCATTTATTAGAGACCAGTAGCAGGACAAATTAAAAACACAGCAAATATGTTTAGTCATTGTAGTAGTAATAACTGCCTGTTTTTGCAAAAAGAGTTTCATGGCCGGTAAAAAAAATGATTTGGCCGGTAAATTTGATCATGTCACTGGCCATTAGCAGGTTTGGCAAAAAGTTAGTTTTAGGCCCTGCTTTAAACCCTTAAAATGAATAACATTTCTACAATCGTTTAACCATCCATGTAATATTTACTTTGTTTGCCACGATGGGACACAACAGGTGTTTTCTCCGACATGCTGTGACTGACAATAGAACCATGAAATACACCGAAAACTAAACATAATTACAAAAGGAATCAATTTTATTTGTGTGCTGTATTCCAAAACTTTAGAATCCATACGATTGTGAGGAACAAACCAAAATTCAAGCCTTTATTCGGCATTCTTCATCTCCATCCCGAGCAGCCAGTCCAGCGACTGTAAGCATCGAAGCCAAACAAATTCAAACAGGATTTATAGCAGGAAAATCGAACGCTCATTGGCTCTCGCCTACTTCGTCACAGATTGCGACTCACTGCGTTTCTGGTAAAATGTGTTTGAATGAGAAACGCACGCATTAACGGAGCAGATCGGGATAATAATCTGGATAATATTTTTAGCGCTTAACAAATTAAATTCTGATCTGCACCTCACACAAACCTACTGTAACATTATTCAACCAGAGAGGACTGCGGCTGCAACGTGTCTTCATTTAAATTACTTTTGGTACTGCTTTTCGCTTATAAATAAATTTTTGTGATTGCACTTATCTGTCTGTCATGTTTTTTTTAATACTGTACAGAAATAGCTATGGTTAGATATAGAGGTAGGAGTGGGATTAGTGGCTATACTTTTTTTAATGCAATATTCGTAACTAAAATTGTCACTTCCATCCACATTTCAGTCAATTACGTTTTATATCCTTTTATATTCGTTATAAAATGGGTAGGTTTAGGTTTGGGCATAGGTTAAAGGGTCTAAAAATCGAAGTTGCTTATTGATAAAATGATATAAAAGATACATAAATATTTTACTTTTTTATCTAAAAATACGTAGCTATTTGTACATTTTAAATGTGTGTACATTTTAAATGTTGAAATACGTCTAAATTGTATGTTTCAGCATCAATATAAACATACAAAAATGTAGGTTTTGTGCTTGTAAATGTTACATATTAATACTTAGGTATAAACAATGAGACCAGGCTGATAAGATACATTATGTGCTTCCATCTCGCACACACAGACATGCTTAGCCAGCTAAAACTGACACTGTGTAGTGTACTAACACTCAGTGTGTATCTGATGTTCTCCAAACATATTATATAACAGATTGGCTTGTTTAAACATCAGGCACCAGGTTTTCAATATGGCGTACAGGAACACTTCAGTCTCTTAGTGATTGCTTATTATATATGAGAATCAGTGTTGAGTCTGTCACACAGATCTGACAACCATGTTGCACAGCACAGGTGTTTGTTGGGAGTTTTACTACAGGTAACCGTAAAATTAAAACAATAATCTGCAGGAAAATCTACACCAACTTTGGTTGCTCAGCTGGTGGGGTCAATTCAGCAATTTTTTTTTTTTTTATTATTAATTTAGATTTTCTGACTGCAGCACTGGAGCTAACATGAACAAAAAATGATTCAATTGTAATTTTTTTTTTTTTTTTTTTTTATACAAAAAATATATTTTTTTAAAAAACTAATAAAATTTAATAAACATTATATATTTTTTAAATATTTAAAATAGGTATAAATCTATTTCCAGACATAAATGAAAAGATAAATAAAATAAAAGTTTATAATATGTAATAAAAACATCACAATTAAAGCACATCCCAGATGTCTGACAAAGTATTTCCTGAGGACGGGCCCTCGTTGACTTGACATTCATAAGAGGGCCTTGCTCTCTCTCTCTTCTCTCTCTCTCGTGTGGTTAAACAGATGGTGGGGTTAAATCTGAATGATGTACTACATGTCCCAGGTGATCTCTGTGTTTCCTCCATCTCTCGTCTTGTTTTCACAGCTGGTAAATCAGCAGTGGGGCGTCTGTGAAGAGTCTCGCTGGTCTAATCTACTGTGAGAGGCTTATCACTAATCACTAATTACTGCCTCATTCTCTCGCGCTCGCTCACGCTCAAAGACAAAGAGTTGGGAAGAGGTTTAGAGGGCACAAAGGTGAATAAACATCACACAGTGCTATTTACGTTTCCCATACATGGGTCACAAAGTTACCATAAAGGAACAGTTCAGCCTAAAATTGAAATAGGACACTACTTTAAGCGAACACGCATATAGAGCATGCATGTTTTATCATGGTCGACCATTAAGGTTGTTCATTCAAGATGAGACTAAAATAAAATCCATTTTTACAGTCTAAAAAGGGGCCCAGTGGAAAACCACAGGCCTTTGTCCTCTATTGAGCGTCCTGCACCAATTCAAAGCTGAATTTCCAGGGCATTCAATATATATTTCTTATGTCTAGCATGTTTTGTACACACCATATGTCATGTGCAAATAATTATGTGTGTCCCATTTTTTACGGTGTCCTTATATACAAGGGAAATGCAATTTTCTAGACCCAAATGTAAGCAGAACATCCTGTTGGTCATAAATGACAGTATGTTGCTGTCTATTCAAACAAGCTGTGGGCGAAATCACGGTTTGCAGATGCTTGTGACTTTGCAACAGACACGGAAGAGACTTCACTGTGTTCTTTTCTAAGATGTAAATGAATCTAATTTTAGCTTGTGACAGTCTTCTTGTCTCACCAACAGAAATGAACAGAACCAAAGGTCCACAGAGACCAGAACGAAGACACCAAACCTCTAAAATAGAGCCGAAACAAGTTAAAAATATCAGCGCGTCCGTCTGAGGAAGCTCAGCGAAAGTGGGACAGAGGACAGAACGTGCGAGTAAAAGAAGAGAGAGGGAGACAGGTGTAGAGGAGAGAGAAAGCCGCCGAGTCTGATGCTTTGAACGGAGGAGTAATCAATCGTGATAATCGCGACCTGCAGAGATCAGAGCTGAACTCTGTAATGTTCCTCTTCATCAGGTGTGGAACAGCCTATTCTGTATTTACAGGATCAAAAGAACTGGAAAAACAAGTCAAAATCGAGATTTCTAGATGGATTTTTTTTTACTGATAAAAGAGCCTGCCACATGGAGAACTAGAAAATCTAAGAATGAAATGATCAATTTATTATTTATTGATTCAAAAAAAAAAAATAATAATAATAATCGGATAAGCAACTCAAATCAATCCATTTTTTAAAGGAGTCCTATTATGCTCTTTTTCAAAGTCTTGATTTTGTTTTGGGGGTGTGCTAGAACATGCTCTCATGCTTGGTGGTTCAAAAAACGCATTAGTTTTCACATAATTTACATTATTACAATACCTTTCTCCCAGCCTAGCTTGATTAGTTCCGGGTTTAATGAAGGCCCGCCTTCCGAAAAGGAAATGTGTTATGATTGGTTAGCTATCCCAGTGCATTGCGAATGGCCAACATCTTAGGTGGTGTTTCAGTACTGCCACGCCCCTTGTCAAAGCAGGGGGCAGATTAATAGTGAATCTTACGTTTTAAATATGGATATTTTTCTAACAAAAAAGCATTGATTCGCTACAGGAGACCCCCGGGAGCCGTGTGAGGCACTTTTTATTATGGATGGGTGCACTTTATTAGACTTATTACTAGACTCTGATTGCATTCATCTGAAAGAAGGAAGTCATATACACCTAGGATGGATGGAGGGTGAGTAAATAATATGCTACAGTAGTGTTGATACGTCCCATCCTCAGCCTGCAAGATCGCAGATACATGATATTATTGTGATAATTTTTAAAATTTTTTTTACTTAGTTTCATTGCCCGAAACTAGCTCCAGCATAAGGCTAAAACAGAAATTTATTAGTCTTGTATTACTTTAGTACAGTATAATGTAGGTGTTTATATATTCCTATTTCTGGCGAATTTAAATAAAACAATTAAATGCTAAAAAAAAAAAAAACAATATTACAACAAGTTTAACCACCTAATTGTAGAAAAAAATCTACAATTATTATTACATTTTTTTAAACAGAATATTCACACAATTTTTCTTCCATGTATTAATTTTAACAGAAAAACAAATAAAAGGGTTTCATTTTAATTTCATTAAAAATAAATCAATGTTTAATGCCTTAATTTAATTATCAGAAAAATTAAAACAGAAGAATTTCTAAAAAAAAGAAAAGAAAATGATTGTATCTCTATTCAAAATGTTGAAATTGAGATTTTTGGACTTTTTTTCACTAAAATAAATGTACAGAGAGTAAAGAGTAAAATAACTGTTACCAAAAAAAAGTACAGTCCCCCACCCCCCACTATGGGAATTCTAGGGGAAACACTGCATCTACAGCGCGTTACGGCTCTGACGCGGCAACCGAGTAGATCACGGCTTCGGCATGTGTTTCGACCCCCTGTACTGCACACGTCAGCGGTGCGTTACTGCTCTGAAGCGGCCACTCTAGTCAATGCTTGTGTTTATACCCGCCGCGGCTCGTTGAAGCAGCTCTCCGTGCTGCATCGCTAAAGTTAGGCTAATCCTCCACATCGTCCCTACACACCCTCCAACAATTAGAATTTCCGTAGGTGGGATTTCATTTAATGATATTCTAATGGACCGCATTGTGACATCATTGCATGCGGAAAACAAACGCTGTAGTTCAAAGGAGCCGTTCGTTGTAGTTCTTGGAAAAAGATTTTTTTTTAAAAAACTAAATATCTCCCTTTGGAGTGGACTTTGAGATTTGTAACTTTGTAGATCTTTTTTATGCCCAAAGATACACACCACACATTGACTAAAATTCAAGTGAAAAAGCATAATAGCACCCCTTTAAATAAACTGAGAGAGAAAAGACTATTAGTAGTAATGTGGAAGAAAGCTATTATTCAAAAACATTCATCTAAGGTTGAGAGTCATACTGTGTCTAATGGGGTGTGTCCTAAAATTCAGCTGAAAGTTCACTGGTTGCTTCCAGTAGTTAACTGTCAAATGACACTTTTTGGCAAATGGAAAAAGAAAGACCATTCTAAAAAATTTATTAAAAATAGTTTATACATTTATACAAGATCCAAACCAGAACCATAAAGAACCACAACAATAGTCAAATCCTACCAGATCCAAACCAGAACTATAATAACCTGCACAAATCCATAATAATGGTTAAATCCTATCAGATCCAAAACAAAACCACAAAGAACTCACACAGGTCCATTATAACACTAGAATCTTACAAGATCCAAACCAAAACCACAAAGAACCCACACAGATCCATAATAATGCTAGAACCCTACCAGATACAAACCAGAGCCATAAAGAACCACATTAATGCTCAAATTCTACCAGATCCAAACCAGAATCATAAAGAACCATAATGACACTAGAATCCTTCAAGATCCAAACCAAAAACATACAGAACCGACACAGATCCACAATAATGCTCAAATCTTACCAGAACCATTAAGAACCATAATAACATTAGAATCAAACAAAATCACAAACACACAAAGATCCAACGCTAGAATACTACCAAATACAGATTAAACTCAAAAGACCCCACACAGATCCACAATAATGCAAGAATCACTCAAGATCCAAACCAAAACCAAAAACAACCCACAGAGATCCGCAATAATGCTCAAATTCTACCAGATCCAAACCAAAACTAAAAAAGAACCTACAAAGATCCATAATAATACTAGAATCCTACAAGATCTTAACCAAAACTATAAAGAAGCCACAAAGATTCATAACAAAGCTACACCACAACCAGATCCAAACCAGAGCTAGGGGTGTGCGATAACGACAAAATTGATATCTGGAATTTTGTCAATAACAATAATAAGACAACATTTGGCTAAGCATGTTATTGAGCAGGTATTTATTCAATATTTATATTTGAAAAGATTTTGGGGGAAAAAAAAAAAAGCATGCATAAAATATAATCCTAAAATTGCCAGTAGGTGGCAGCAAATCACTGTATGTGTGAGTCATTGAGTCATTCATTTATCCGATTAATTCAAAAGGCTGATTCAGTAACGAAACGTTGTGTGTTGCTCGGAGATGCAAAACAGTTCTGCTGTTTGAAATCATTTATGTTGACAAAACATGATCCAATACATACATCTCACTGTATGTATTGAATAATCAGTATAAAGATCTGAAAACAAAAACTGCATTATCACTAACAGACAAAACCTTTCAAGTTCTCAAACTTACAAAAGGGTAAATAAAAATGCTTCTATTGGCCAAGAGGCACAGTTATAGGCCGGTGCTAATAATCTTAAAGTGGTCCAATTCTTGCCTAAATGCTATTACTACAGAAAGAATTAAATAAAAGGCAAAGTTTGCAAACATCAATTATTCAGTTCAGTTTATTTGTACAGCACATACTTTTCCAAAGCAGTTTACAAATAACAGTGGCTTTACAAAGCCCTCAGAGATCAAGCCAAAGGCGACAGTGGTGAAGAAAAACTCCAACTCAATCAATCTCCTGAGAGGGAATTTCTAATCAGTTGCCGTTATAATTGCTCTTTTCCCCTCTAAATCTAAACTCTCAGAGTCGAGTCTCCTGAAGCAGTGCTAACCTTTGAAAAGCAGCAGTCTCAGAACTCACCGCACTGACATTTTCCAAAACAAACTGCTCTGTGGAGGCCTATAGCCACTCTGACATTCAGTGTGTGTGTGCGCTATGTGGGCCATATGGTGCTCTATAGCACTCTAAAGAAGGTGACGAGCAGTTTAAATGCTGTCAGACACACTCACGCACCCCTGAGCACTTCCACAGGGAGCGCGACCGCACACACGTGGAGTATCCGAACCGCAACACTAGAAGGTGACATACTTGGGAAAATCGCGCAGCGAAGGCTGTTTCAGAAAAAGTCATAACTTTTGACCTCTGAGCCTTTTAATGCTCCTGTGAGATAAACCTGTCACCTCAGTGAACATTTCACCTCTGTGCTCTCCCCTTCCTTTCACACAGGTAACACGGCCTATTTCTAGCATCCAAATGCCATGATAACTGACATATCTGACAAATTTCATGTCATGACACTTGTTTTTTTTTTTGTTTTTTTTTTTACATTTATACTCTACAGACTCCTTTGTCAATGGGACTAAATGATGAACATTTACTTAATTCTATTAAATGATGAACCTTTACTCAACCAGATGTCATGACTATACCTGCTACATGACGTGATTTTACTCAAAATATATAAATGCCATTTTTGGATATGGATGTCTAAAATGTGCTTATGGAATTTTGTTTTATGGTGTTTCATGTATTTATGTAATTACTTAGACATGGGATATATTTTTGGGTAACACTTTAGTATAGGGAGCAATTCTCACTTATTAGCATGCCTATTATTAACACATTGGCTGTTTATTAGTATTTATAAAGTGCCTATTCTGCATGACCATATTCTACATCCTTAATCCGAACCAATACCTGAATTTAATTATTAATAAGCAGCAAATTAGGAGTTTACTGGGGCAAAAGCCATAGTTAATGGTTTGTTAAAGGGGTGCTATTATGCTTTTTCACTTTTTGAACTTTAGTCAGCGTGTGGTGTGTATCTTTGGGCATAAAAAAGATGTACAAAGTAACAAATCTCAAAGACCACTCCAAAAGACGATATTTCGTTTTTAAAAAATCCCTTTTCAAGAACTACAACGAACGGCTCCTTTGGACTACAACGTTTGTTTTCTGCATGCAATGATGTCACAAAGCTGTCCATTATAATATCATTAAATTTAATTTAAAATTCAACTTTAGCAATGCAGTGCGGCAGGTATAAACATAAGCATTGACTAGAGTGGACACTTCAGAGCAGTAACGCACCGCAGACGTGTGCAGTACAGAGGGTCGAAACACAAACTGCGGTTGCCGCGTCGGAGCTGTAACGTACCGCCTTATGCTGGAGCTGGTTTCGGGCAATGAAACTAAGTATGTAAATAATTAAATACATTAGCATGATAATATCACGTATTGGTGATCTCGCAGGCTGAAAACAGGACCCAACACTAGTGTATTATTTACTCACCCTCCATTCATGTATAGGTGTATATGACTTCCTTCTTTCAGATGAATGCAATCTGAGTTATTTTAAAATTCATCCTGGCACTCCCAAGCTTTAGAATGGCATAGACTGGTGTTTCTCCTCATCAGTCCAAAACAAGTCCAATAATATGCATCTATCCATAATAAAAAGTGCCTCACATGGCTCTGGGGGGTTAATAAAGGCCTCCTGAATGCGTTTTTGTAAGAAAAATATCCATATTTAAAACGTAAAGATCACTTTAATCTAGCTTGGACTAACAGTTGTACACGGAACTTGTTTCTTTGACAAGGGGCATGGCAGTACTGAAATACTGTCTAAGCTGTTTGCTAATCGCAACGCACTGGGACATCTAACCAATCACAACACATTTAGTTTTTTGGAAGGCGGGCCTTCATTAAACCCGGACATAATCGAGCCTTATGTGCCAGGCTGGGAGAAATGTATTGTAATAATGTAAATTATGTTAAAAATAAAAATGTGTTTTTCGAACCACCAAGCATGAAAGCATGTTCTAGTACACCCCCAAAACAAAATCAAGACTTTGAAAAAGAGCATAATAGGACCCCTTTAATAGCGAGAACTGGAACTTAAAATAAAGTGAAGGGCTGCACGAGAAATCGAAATGAAATCATAATCGCGATTAGGCAGAAGCTGTGATTGTCATGCGTATCTTTCAGTGAAGTACGGTTCTGTGATCAGCAGTAAATCTTCATCCGAAGACCAGAGGGCGCTCTCGTGCGGAAATGCCAAATACGCCCGAAGAAGACACCCATGAAATCATGATCGCTGCAGCTGAATAAAGAGAAGATTTAACTGTATAATAAACACACGACTACAACAATATATGGTTTATCTGAGTTCTTCTTATTATAATTTTCATTATAATAAAGTGTATTTATAATACAATGCCTTTATCACTGCTTAGAATACTATGAAATATGTTGTGTACCTTATTCTGCGTAAGAAGCCACATCATCTCACTGAAGGATTTATTTCAAACACTCAACTGATGTTATGAAGTGAGTCTGGAGTAAAAACGTTATTAAATGTGGTATTTTCACATGCTTTCAAATATACTACCTACAAAGAGCCGTAGTTCACTGAGAAGCTACGCAAACAGCTGTCATTATCGTGAATGATTTCTTTCGATTTCATAATCGCGCAATAATATCGTTTACGATTTTTTTGCGTAACCTACCAGTGAACTACAGTTCTGTGTAGTAATTGCTGCTCCATCTGAAAGCAGGTGATGGAGATTTACTGCTGATTACAGAACCAGCTTTATTGACAAAATGCGCATGGAAATTGCATTTGATTAATCATGCAGCCCTAATAAAGTGTAACCTATTTTGGTAATGTAAATTGATTCATGTTTTTGTTTATTGAATTAATATTAATGATGATTTTAGTTTTATATTATTTGTAGGTTTTTGAACATTTTGTTTCTATATTGGCTGTATAATTGAAGGTGTGATATGATATTCCTTTTTAATATACAATTTAATCAGATTTTGATAAAAGTACAAAAAAAATTGTTATATGAAATAAAGATGAAAAACAAAATCAAAACGGTAATTAAAAACTAAAATAGGTTTAAGGTGAAAAACTAAAATTAGTAAAACTGAAATGAAAAGAAATTAAAAAGAAATATAAAAATATAACTATACATTTTAAAAACAAATAGAATTGACAAAAACATATAGCAAAATTGCTAAAACTAAAATTAAAATAAAAGAACAAAAAATATTAAAAGAAAAAAAGCTAAATTAAAATATTAATAAATATCATACTTAACACTTATAAAATAACACTGCACTGAAAAACCTACAATTTTCAAAAAGAAAATTACTCAGAAATTGCTATTAAATTGCATAAATAATCATTACAGAGAAACAACAAGTAAAATATTGAAAGCACTGTAGAAAGACTGAACTTGTATTTTCTGTTAAAACATACTGCAACAACAATGTTAATTTTCTTTACAAGTTAAAAAAATATATATATATATATATATATATATATATATATATATACATATACACATGCATATATATCTCTTTTTTTATTTTTATTTATTTTTTAATTTTGCTTCTAAAGGTAGGAAGCTAAGTTTAATACCACACTGTCAAAAGTTAAAGTTGAACCAACTTAAAACTACAAGTTATTTCAACTCACTACAATAAAGTGAGTTAAAATGACTGTACTTTTAAGTTGACTTGACTTTTTTTAAGGCAGCTGCTAAACTTAAACATTTTCTAGTGCAGTTAAGCGTTTGTTCACATTACTAATCCTAAAGACGGGCAATATTAGTGATATTGCCTCAACCAGCAACATCAATGGATCATTTGACCATGAGTAAGTCAATAAGAACAATTCTTGTTCACAAAGGTGGAGGACACACAAATGTCTGTATTACAATGTGAAAACCTACAGTTGAAACTTTAACTAAGCAATATAGTGTCTCCTGATTCACTAGCACTGCATTCCAGCCATTCATGCATCCTTTGGGAATCATACCCATGACCCTGGCATTGCTAGCATCATGGATGTTTAATCTAGAAAACATCAGTGAAATGCATCACATGCTTCCTTTTGCTTTGATTTTAATTCAGTAAGTTATTTGATGCTTTTCAACTGAAGGCAATTATGACAATGTCTCCATCAGTACACTGAATATGACTCATGGAAGCACATGAACCACTTAAAGTCATTGTCAGGTGACACTAAATGATCCAGGAACATTACCCAGCCTTCAGTACATTACTATAGATCATTACAGACACATGTAGATTATATAAAATTCAACCTAAATAATACAGTGTTATTTGAGTAGACACAGTATAAACCACCTCTGGATCACTGCATATTCTATGATTAAAAGAAAATTTGGTTTACATATCCCTGGATTACATATTACAGATCAAAGAGGCTTCAGGACGAGGTATGAGGAAATCTAGCAGAGCTCAGTAACACACAGACAATGTTTTATGAATCAAAGAACACAGAAACTTGCCGTATAATGAAGTACACGTAGGCTCCCCAAAAGACTCCTCATTAATTAATAAAAGCGAATCAGTTTAGCTGTCGTTTGAGCTCCTAAAACAGCGATGGAGTTCAGGAAGAAAATGTTGATTGACAGAGACAGAACAGCACTGGTCAGAGTGTGATGAAGTCCACTGATTATTACTGTGATGTGTCATCGCTGTCATAAATCCAGCATCATGTTCACACACCGCAAACCAAGTGTCAAGAGCCAATTCTAATTTTCCGCTCAAATTAAGTTTTTGTGACCTTTAAAATGTGACCCATATCAAAAATGGTGGTCTAAACAGAAGGCACAGATGAAAACATATTTAAATCAAATCATGAAATAATAAAATAATACATCCTTTGTATACATTTTTTGTATAATTTCTTGATGGAACATGATCTTTACTTAATTTCCTAATGATTTTTGCAATAAAAGAAAGTCAATAATTTTGACCCATAATTTTTGCATTTTTGGCTATTGCTACAAATAAACCCCAGCGACTTAAGACTGGTTTTGTGGTTCAGGGTCACATATTTACATACATATACATATATATATATATATATATATGACCCTGGACCACAAAACCAGTATATATTCAAATAAAAAATATTAAAAAATGAAAAAAAAAAAAAAAAAGAAAACTATATCTATAAATAAACTTTATTATCAAGAAAATATGTATTATAAAATCATACTTGATGATTATCTGCCCAATAAATAAATACATAAATGCATAAATTTAAATTAAAATAACACAATATTTGAAAATTAATTTTATAAATTTTAAAAAGGTGTATCTTTAAATTAAATGTAATATCCAGAATATAATTACTATAATATCCTAATTTATCATCATCTAGACCAATAAATATATAAATACATAAATGCATAAATTTAATTTTAAATAAAATATTTGAAAACTTATTTGAGAAATTATTTAAAAAATAAAGAAAAACTACTTCAAAAGCAAATCTATTAATTAAATTTAATATCTAGAATGCAACTATTATCCTACTTGATCATCATCTAGCCCAATTAATATATAAATACATAAATAATTACATAAATAATTTACATTTGTTTAAAAAAATATTTGATTTATTAAATGGTTTAAACAGCATTTAATTTATTTAACAATAAAGAAAAATATTTAAAAAGCATATCTTTAGATGAAATGTATTCATTATATCCTACTTTATCATCATATCCCAATAAATAAATAAATAAATAAATAAATAAATGCATACACTTAAAATACAATAACAAAATATTTGAAAAATTATTTTAAAAATAAAAAAAAACTATTTAAAAGCACATCTTTAAGTGAAAGTTAATATCCAGAATATGGCTATTATAAAGTCCTACTTTATCATCATCTAGCCCAGTGTTGTAATGCATGTATTATTAAAATAAATGCTAATAAATGTCAAAATGTTAGTAGTCCAACTTGAGACACACATTCTACTCTATTCTACTGCACTCTGATAATCTGTTTTAGAAAACAAGAGTATATGTCTTATGTCAACGCCCACTAATATGAGTCAAACTCTCCTTTATGGTGTTTATAAGGTCTTTACTGGCACACAGTGACAACTGACCCTGACATACAGCACTAAATGTTTCATTGCAGAGAAAAAAGCAAGATAAAGGAGTGATTCATTAGCGAGACGGACGCTTCTCTCTTTTGGACTTTCAGAGCTGCCCCCTACATTAGCCTGAACGATTTCCAATACAGCAAACCTCCAAGTCCAACTCTGTGAAGACCTACACAAACTCTTTGGTTCGATACAGAGAGGTGAGCACTGACCTACATTGTGAATAAACTCTCTCTTTCAGATATAACTTCACATGCGCTCTGAGAGATGCCCTTTACACAGACAGCACACTCAGATGCTTCAGCCTCCACAAAACACACACACACACACAAACTTACTTTGGTGCCTGATTGTTGTAGTTGTTGTCATATGAGTCATATCCCTGGTCATCGTAGGCTGTTCCATATCCATCATCGTATTCCTATGGGAAAGAAAATATGGCATGTAAATATTCACATTACCTTTTATACAATACAAAGTAAGATAAAACACATGGAGTGGAGTTTCGTTCATTTTTTAACTAATGAGCTGTCAAGGTTTCAATGCTTGTTTTAAGAATGAATCAGAGTTTTAATAGAATCAGCTAAATGAATGACTCAAAGACAGTTACTTGTCCAGTTACTGAATGTTTTGTTTTGACTTGAATTGTTTGATTTGATGATTCAAAGACTCATTTCTAAAGACAGGCACTTGTTTAGTGACTGAATGAATCAGTGATTTGGACGAATCGGTCAACTGAAAGACTCAAAGACTCACTCATGAAGACAGACACTTTTTTTAGTTACTAAAGAAATTTGTGTTTAGGTTGAATCAGTTGATTTAAAGATTCAATGACTTACTCAAAAAGAGAATCATTTGCTTTGTTTATGAATGAATCAGTGTTTTTATAAAATCGGTTGACCAAATGATTCAAAGATTCACTCATAAAGACAGGCACTTGTTTAGTTACTGGATGAATCAGTGATTTGGATGAATCGGTTGATTGAAGACTTAAAGATTTCACTTTGATTTAAAGATTCAATTACTCACTCAAAAAGAGAATCACTTGCTTTGTTTATAAATGAATAAGCGTTTTTAACAAACCAGCATAATTTGACTAGTATTATTCCTTAATGAATCAGTGTTTTGAACAAATTGGTTGACCAAATGATTCAAAGACTCACTCATAAAGACAGGCACTTGTTTAGTTACTGGATGAATCAGTGTTTTGGACAAATCATTTGATTTAACGATTCAATAACTCACTCAAAAAGAGAATCACTTGTTTTGATTATGAATGAATCAATGTTTTTAACAAACTGGTTAACTGAAGCAATCTTTGTCTAGTTTAATTCCTTAATGAATCTGTGTGTTTGAACAAATCTGTTGAACAAATAATTTAAAGACTCACTCATAAAAGACAGGCACTTGTTTGATTACTGAATGAATCTGTGTTTTGGATGAATCAGTTGATTGAAGATTCAATGACTCACTCAAAAAAAAGATTGCTTGCTTTGTTTATGAAAGAATCAGTGTTTTTAACAAATCAGTCGATTGATGCATTCTTTGACTAGCTTTATTTTCTTAATGAATCTGTGTCTTTGAACAAATTGGCTGACTGAATGATTTAAAGACTCACTCATTAATGAAGGCACTTGTTTAGCTACTAAGGAAATCAGAGTTTTGGATGAATTAGTTGATTTAAAGATTCAATGACTCACTCAAAAAGAGAATCACTTGCTGTATTTATGAATTAATTATTATTTTTAACAAACCTTTAACTGAAACATCCTTTGACTAGTTTTATTCCCTAATGAGTCTGTTTTTTAACACATCAGCTGACTGAATGATTCATAGACTCATAAAGACAGGCACTTGTTTAGTTACTGCAGGATTCAGTGTTTTGGATGAATCGGTTGATTAAAAAAATTAATGACTCACTCATAAAGAAAGCCATTCATTTTGTTCATGAATAAATCAGTATTTTGTACAAATTGGTTAAGTGAATGATTCAAAGACTCCCTCATGAAGACAATACAGTAAACAGTTTCATAATAGTTTTCAGTACAGCTATTCACTATTCCATATTTTTACAACAGTTGTCAGTACTTTGAACAAATCACTGATTGAATGATTTAATCATAAAGAAAGTCCCTTGTTGGAATCATGAATGAATCAGTTGACTGAATGATTCAGTAACTCACTCGAAAGGAGAGTTACTTGTGCAACTGGCACAACAATGCAGTTTGTAGCAATATATATATATATATATATATATATATAGATAGATAGATAGATAGATATATAGATTTTTTTATTTTTTATTTTTATTTTTTATTTTTTTCAATGCAAGAATGTGATGTTAGGTACAATAACTTTTTTTTGGTTGTTCAATGAAAATAAAGATTTTGATTTCATGTGGAGTTTCAACAAAAAAAATGGTCTGGGTAGAGAGCTTTGCATTGTGAACTTTAGACTATGTCTACATAACACATGAAATGATTATTTAAAAATATTTTTCCTTGATATGAAAGGAGTTAAAAGCATGTATAATGCAGCACTGTGGGCTGGAGTCTGGAGCAATGGACAGTCTCCACAGGACATACTGCATTTCATCGTCCTGAATTCACACACACTCCCAAACTCTGCTCAGAGGTTAATCTACTCGGCTGAACCCCGGCCGACATTAATACTCCATATATCTAGAGCAGAAATAACAGAGAGCCGTGCATGAAAACTGAAAAGCAGCTCTTCACTTAAATGAAAGGTTGTGAAAGTGCTTCATTAAGTGGATGGCTGATATGATTTTGACACTGTAATTAACATCGCATTATAACCCTTTAAGAGTGGATAATGAAACTTCATGGGGGTTAATATCTAATGTAGCTATTATTGTGACATATCACAGATTGCTTTATGACACGTGTGGCTTCGTTGCCCATCGCCTTGCAAAGCCCAGTGATATGTTTATGAAGGCTGACGTATGAAATGTCACCGGAGGTCAGAAAAACAAGCTGGAACTTTTTAGAAATGGATTTTAATGTAGGCCAAACACAGACTTCGCACTGTTTTTTTCATATGTTCTGTGCTGATTGTTGGGGAAAACTTGGTTAACTTATGTAAATATGTTAATGTGCTAAACATAGCAGATTAATAGTGTTTAAATAGATGATCGTACATAATTAAGCTTAATGGCAAGGTCATGTAAATGGCTTAAACAGTGTTGCTATAGGCAATATACAATATGGAAGCAACATGAAATCAAACTTGAACCTATTTACTGTTATAATACACTACTGTTCAAAATATTGGTGTTGTTTTTAAATGTTTTTAAAAGTCTCTTTCAAGTCTGTATTTATTTGATTAAAAATACTGTAAAAACAGTAAAATTAAGAAATAGTTTTACAATTTAAAACAAATGTTTTTTATTTGAATATATTTTGAAATGTAATTTATACCTGTGATGCAATGCTGAATTTTCAGCATCAGTATTCAGTGTCACATGATACTTCAGAAATCACTGCTGTTTCATATTTTTTTGTGAAAACCGTGATACATTTTTTTTCAGGATTCAAACTCAAAAGAGCAGCATTTATTTGGAATTATTTAATTTTTTGTGACATTACGAATGTTTTATTGTAACTTTTGATTAATTGAATGCATCCTTGCTGAAAAGTATAAAAGTCAATCAAAATAAAATAAAATTAAATTAAATTAAATAAAATAAAATTAAATTAAATTAAAAAGTCTTATTGTATATGTTACTGGTCTTATTCTGAACAATATTTTCCATATTATTCCAAAGAAAAAAAAAACTTTGGTTTTGTAATTTTTCATAAAAATAAATAAATAAATAAAACTAAAATACGCCTCTGAAACAAATTTTTTTTAGATGATGTCATCAAGCCCCACCCCTCCAACACCTGTGCTTTTCGCGGTCCAATCAATTCCTGAATCATAAACCTAAGCTCCGCCCTTCATTTATTTTGCACATCATGTTTTGTGTCACATTACCAAGTACAAATGTTGACTTCAAGCAAAACTCAACCCACCTACGCTGTCAAATGATCTCAAATATTCTCACAGAAGTCAAACATCAAAGCCTAGTTCTGCTGTTCTCCGACTAATTTAGGATAAACGTCCTCCACAAAAAGTCTCCGACCCCTCGTGACTGCTCCAACATATCCAGCTCAGTTCCAAATCCATCTGCCCTCAATTCACATTCGTAAAATCCTCCTCAACTACAAAAACAAAGACGGAAAACCCTCTCATCATGCACCCCGCAGTCTTAGAGCGGCATTACTGTCCGATCAGAGGCACGCCGCTGCCAAAGCACTCTATTCACTGTTTCATCTTTAATCCACAAGCAAAGTGACATTTAAACTGAGTTCTATAATGAAGTTTACTTGAAAAAAAAAAACCGAGAAATAGACAAAGAGAGAAGTTTTACTGCTGATGTCGTTAATGTTCGCAAAAATTCAGCATTATCATGATCACTTACATTTATTTAGGCACACAGTTTCTATTCTAATACAGTATACAGTGCATTTTCATTCAATTTTTGTAAAACTTAGCTAAATATAGTAAATATAGTAATATAGTTAATAAAGTTAAATATGCGTACGCATACCCTGGGAATTCAATCCATGAACCTGTCTTGCAACATTTGTACACTCTCTGATTCTTTTTGTTTTGTGTTGTAAAATTATTTTCTACATTCTGGCAAATTGGTGTCCAGATTGTGGTGGTGCAAAATATTTATGTAACCAATTAAAGCACAATTAAAATTTAAAGGTGACATATCATGAAAACCAGACTTTTTCCGTGTTCGTACAATGGCATTGTAGTTTGACTTTATTCTCAAAATTTTTTAACTTTATTCTCTAAATGTTTCAACTTTATTCTTAAAATGTTTCAACTTTATTCTCAAAATATTTAGACTTTATTCTTGTAGTATTTTGACTTTATTCTTGCAACATTTCATCTTTATTCTCGAAATTTCGACTTTATTCTCAAAATAGTTTGACTTTATTCTTGTATTTTTACTTTATTCTTGTAACATTTCATCTTTATTCTTGAAATTTCGACTTTATTCTCAAAATGTTTCAACTTTATTCTTGTAGTATTTTGACTTTATTCTCGAAATGTTTCAACTTTATTCTCGAAATTTTTACTTTATTCTCAAAATATTCTGACTTTATTCTTATATTATTTTGACTTTATTCTCGAAATATTTCAAATTTATTCTTGTAGTATTTTGACTTTATTCTTGAAACATTTTGACTTTATTCTCGAAATGTTTCGACTTTATTCTCAAAACATTCTGACTTTGTTCTTGTAGTATTTCGACTGTATTCTCGAAATGTTTAGACTTTATTCTCGAAATTTCAACTTTATTCTCAAAATATTACGACTTTATTTTCATAGTATTTCAAATTTATTCTCATAATTTCAACTTTATTCTTAAAATATTACGACTTTAATCTCGTGATTTTAGATTCTTTTTTTAACGTGGCGCTAAAACGCCATCGTAGCTTTGGATGTGTGTGCTCAGAAAACCCTACATTTTAGTTTAAACTAATATGGTTTAAAATCCATGATTTCAGTGCGATATACATGACAATCACTATCAAACAGATGCTTTTTTTTTTTTTAGCAGAGTATCTGAGGAACAAGCTATAAAAGCACATTCCTATTCTGGGAAAGGGGGCAGGGAGCAACAGCTCATATGCATTTAAACAGAAATGCACGAAAACAGCATGTTTCTGCCTTCACTCAAAATTGGCATTTTCAAAATGATATAATAAATGATTTGTGGGTTATTTTGAGCTGAATCTTCACAGACACATTCTGGGGACGCCTCAGACTTATACTACATCTAACATTTAAAAAATAAACATTTGAAATAAATTAATTAGGGCTGCCCCCCTCAAAGTCAACTAAATGTTAGTTGATGAGAAGAGGCTTAGTCGACCAAAATGTGAAGGTGCAGGTTCGAATTCATCCTGTGTAACGTTCTGATCTCACCACCCTTCTCCTTGGCTTTCACTAATAATTTATTGTCTATCAATAAAAAAACAGCCTCAGCCCACAAAATCAAATTAGGTCAAAAAGGAAACTGTGAAATGAATTTGAAGAAAATTTATGAGAACTGATCCCCCCCGGAAAACCTGGAGCTCCACAGTGCTTCAAAGGGATTTTATTGGCTCTCCAGTATAGGTCACCTCTGCCAGACTGGAGTCCAGAGATGTTGAGTCTCAACCGCTGCACTATGCGGGTTACAGCTCAAATATTCAATGAGAAGCCAAACAGTTTCATTTCTTTCATATCCAAAAGGAAATAAGTTGAAATCAAAGCAAAATAAAGACTCGCAGCATTTGAACCTTTAAATAAAAACACTCAACGGGGAACAACTCATCTTCCTTCCAAGCTGAAACAGGACTAGACTCACTCAGCTATTTATAACCGAAGATATTTCCATTGTGCCGTCTCGGCTGACAGCGATCTCTATCCGCAGCGTTATGAATATATCATAAGGTAAAACCTTTCGTATTCTGACGAGCCGAACTCTGTTACTTTGGCATATTAGTTATGAACGGCTTTATGCACTGATCAAATAAATTAGTCAGCTTGAATGTGAAAACAAAGCCAGGTCGTGTGTGAGAGCGAGAAAAAGACAGAAAATGAGACTTTCTTGAAGAAAGAAAACTCATTTCCAGGTTGCCGCAAAGCCGCTGACAGCCGCTGTGCCATTTTGATCGGCTCAGGTTTGATCAAGTCTGTCGACGTTTGCACAAGACGCTGAAATTAGACATGTACACATCACACGCCAAGGGGGGAGAAAATGAAATCTCTGTTCCCGTGGCACGTCAGATCTTTTCAAATTTGGTTGTACTTGCAAACCTCTCAGCTTTGTATGAAAGAGAAAACAGATCTCTGCTGTTGCAGTCGCGTCGAGCGCCACGGTCTCCGGGATGAGAGACTGCACGTGGTTTGTTTGGTAAACTTCTAGCTAAGCTGAAGCTGTCATTAGTGAGCGCAGAGCATCTGAAGACAGATGGATCAAACTCATTTAAACACGTCGCATGTGAAGCCGAGACTCTTTCGGGTTTGAGGTTCATTAGACGAGGAAAAAACGCTGTACAATGTCAAGAAGATTTGTCTTTTGTTAACTTTTAAACAAGTATAAAAGCAACATGAACACTCACTAGCAAGTTCACTATCAGTTCACACAGTAAGCTCATTATCAATTCCAGGGAAATTACTAAGCAAAATGCAAATAAATAAATAAATAAAGAGTTGAAAAATTAAAATAAATTAACCTGGAAAACCTCACAATAAAAGTGAAAACAAATGATTTATGAATTATATTTGATTGCTAATTTATGTGTTAATTCCCTGACCTACATTAACACTACTACTACTACTAATAATAATAATAAACTTTAATCAATGCATTATATAATAACAATAAAGACTAATTATTCAATGCAAAAAAGAATTATTAATTATAAAAAATAAATATTATTTAATTATTATAATATTAATTCTTTAATCAAATTAATATATATATATATATATATATATATATATATATAAATAAATAAATATGAAATATTTATGAAATATACACACATTGTATATATACAGATTAATAATAATACATATTATTTATTAAATGCAAAAAAAATATTTAAAATGAAACATACAGTAATATAATATTACTAGTATTAATAATAATTTCATAATATAACAACATTTTCAAGTTTCCATTTAAGCTTTGCCAATATTGGAATAAATGAATTAAATAATTGATTTATTATAAATAATGCATTTCACAATGTATGAATTTAAAAAATATTTTAATTCAGCAAGGCAAATAAAAATAACAAATAAAACAAAACAATACTATATATTTTATTGTTCTGCCAAAAACTATCTATATATTATTAGTAGTATCACTACATATTATTATTAATATATGAAGAGTTTATATGCAAAAACAGATATCTATGTTTTTTCATTGTGCATTCCAATTAATCTCAGTCAAACTGCAGTTGGGTTGTTTTGATTAAGTAAAAATAACAAAAAAAAATAAAAAAAATAAAATAATACAATTAACTAACACAAAAAACAAAACAAAATACAAACATGATAACATAATAAAAAACATGCTTTTTGAAAATGAAAAAAAAAGCAATTTTACAAACAGACTTACAATAGACTTGACTATATACTATATTACTATACTATATTATATATTATATACAGACACACACACACACACACACACACACACACATATATATATATATATATATAATAAAAAATAAAAAATAATATATACTGTAACAACATTTTCAAGTCTGCATTCCAGCTTTGCCATTATAGAAATAAATTACATTTTATATATATTATAATAATATATATATAATTATATTTCACAATATATTTCACAATTATTCATTTATTAAAACATGCTTTTAAAAAATTACGTAATTCATGAGCTGCTGTTTGACATCACAACCACCACATCTGTCCATCCAAACAAAGTTTCCACACAACTTTTTTAAACAAAGAGAAGCTCCTGAGTTGGTTTGTATCATTTTTCCTCATTGTTACATCATCAGCAGAAGAGGTTTCAAAGAATTCTATAACAGCAGTGGGTGACCTGTTTTCAATCTCACCTGCACTCTAATTCTGTGTATACGATTGACATTGCTGGTGCAATGCGTGGCCTGTGAGAGTGCGGATCTTTATTGGCGCTGCCAGCTGGGGTCTCAGCGGTGAGTCTATCAGAGCTGTTGGCCGGAGCTCAGGTAAGCAGTGTGCTGGAGAGAGCTCTATTAGAGCCCAGTAAAGCCATGTAATCACATTACATTTGCCTCCTCCAGCCCAGTGCCAGAAACGCAAGGCCACATTAGAGACACAGAGAGACCCAGACAAACTCAATCATGTTTAGCCTCTCTCTTGCACGCACACACACAAACACACACACACATACACACATACACAGACAGACTTACAGTAGCTCAATGAGGGTACAAACTACTTTCTTTATATATAAAAAATAGTGACTACAGAATAACCCCAAATAATGTATTTCACAATATATGTATTTAAAAAAAATATAGTAATAACAAAATAAATTCGACATAACAATAATTTATATTTTAATGTTTTATTTTTTCCTTTAAAAAAAAATGAAATGCAAAAATGCACACTATATTATTATTATTATTATAAATATGAATAACAATATTTAACCAATGCATTATATAATAATAAATACTAATTATTCAATGAAAAAATATTTATAATCAATATACATTACAATTGTATATAATTATAATATATTATAATTATTAGAATATTAATTCTTTAATCAAATTAAAAAAGTTAAATTATATATATACACACTGTATATACAGATGAATAATAATAAAAACAAATTATTCAATGAAAAATATTTCAAATTAAAAATACAGTAATAAAAATAAAAAGCTACAAAAAATAGCCAAAAAAGTTACAAAAAATGTACATGTATTATATAATTATACTATATAATTAAAATGATATATACACACACTTTACATAAAAAAATCATAATAATAAATACTAATTATTTGATGCAAAAATAATATTTAAATATTTATATGATCAATAATAAATACAGTAATAAAAACAAAAAATAAATGTACATATACTATATTATTTAATATATTATATAAAAATTCTATAAGAATAATATAATATAATATAGTAATATAATACATACTACTACTACTAATAAATACTATTTTTTAAATGTAAAAATTAAATATTAATTATTATAATATTAATTCTTTAACAATATTACACACACACTCACACATAATAAAAATCTTTCATCGATGCAGAACACATGCATATTATCTCTCTGTTTATATATAATTTATGAATTATTAAAATGTATATTTCAAATCAATAATAAATACGGTAATATGATAAAAAACACACTATATAAAGATTAATAATAACAATAAATATTAATTTCAATGCAAAAAAATATATATATATATTTAAAATGATTAATAAGTACAAATGTAAAATGTACATATACTATATTATAAACTATATAATAATATAAGAATTTTATAATAATAAATAGTAATTATTCAATACAAAAATAAAAATTATTATAATATTAATTCTTTAATCAATGCAGAAAACAAAAATATGGTCTCTCTCTCTATTATTATTATTGTTATTTAATTAACATGAATACATATTAATACATACAATACAATAAATAAGGTGCTAAAAATAAAATTTAAATTAAATTAAAAATAATATATATATAGTAGAGACTTCAGGGTTGGACTCATTTGAACAGCCTAGAAACGATGTAGCAACCATCCAGAAGAAGAGGTGACTCTCTCCCACTATCACACAATGTCCTTCAGGTGGAAGTATGTTGACAAAAGCCGTGTGTTCCTGAACAGACAAATGTCAGGCGTCGCTCTGATAACTCACCGTCTCGGGTGAGGGAAGTCTTTGATCTCCCACTATCGTCAGAGCTTCGCATCAGTGTTAGAGAGCCTCCACAACACACGTTACATCAGACATAATGAGAACATCGACACACACACACACAGATACTACAGCCTGAATGAGAGACTGACAGCTCCCCAGGTGAGTGTTCTGGTAGAACGGACACAATCGGATGAAAGACAGGTTGTTAGAAGATAAGACCTGCCCTTAGACACCACGACACCTCACGCACACATAGACACACTTTAACAAGTCATCTAAATGAGGACGTGCTACAGACTTCAACTGCTTAAAATGAAGCTAAACTAACAAACAACTGGTGTTTTGAGTGTTTTTTTGTACTTCTGAACTTCTGAAACACACACACGCATGGTTTGTCTGACTATCTCCATCCCACTTGCTCATTTCTGCTCCAGTCGCTGGGTTTTCTGGAACATTTCTTAGCTTCACAGCTCAGAATAAGAGCTTCAGGACTGCCAACATGCTCCGAGCGGCTTCACTCTCTCAGAATACTGAACACCTAACAAATATGAACAGGCAATTTACAGCACAACAAGGGACACTTTTTTCTTTTTTTGGTCTTGTTGCCATTTCTATCCATATCATTGACAGAGAGAAGACAAGAAATCATTAGGAGAAGAGAAAAGAATAGAACATGAGCTGGCTTTTAGCTTGGCAAATTTACAAAAAATAGTTTAAAAAGAATGTTATATACAAAAAGGTATACTTAAATTAACTGTCTCTTTATTTTGGCACATTATCTCAAAATTATGAAACATTATCCCCCTTAAAACACCTGGCCTCCAAAGCTAATTATTCATTATTTATTCAATTTATTCATATTTATATTTGCAATATTTAATAATATTAATTTATTAATATTATAATAATCATATAATTATACTATAATTATAATCTATAATTATATTATAACAAAATTCTATATAAAATTACTATTTTTTTCTGTATTGACAATAAAAAATATATATATATAGATAGATAGATAATAATTATGAATTACTAATACACATTTATATATCTTAAAATACCCTTTTTTATGATGTATATATACTTTAGATATATATATTTATAATTAATATTTATAATAATCATATAATTATACTATAATTATAATCTACAATTATAATTAAATGTAATATAATATTCAACACAAAATATTACTATTTTTTCTATATTGATAATAATCATCATCATCATCATATTAATGGATTAATAATAAATATAAATCTTAAAAAGTTTAGATGTATGTTTATGATTAATATTTATAATAATCATATAATTATAGTGTATATATATATATATATATATATATATATACACATATATATATAAAACAAAAATATAACATAATATTAAATACAAAATATTACTATTTTTATCTATATTGTTAATAATAATAATTGATTAATAATAAATCTTAAAAACCTTTTTGTATGACCTATATTGAGTCTAGATATATATTTATAATTAATATAATATTATAATAATATTAATATAATATGTCTTAAATTGATTAAATTAAATCATGATTAGAAAATCTAAAAAAAAGGTTCCTCTAGATGAAGCCTAGATAGATAGATAGATAGATAGATAGATAGATAGCATTTTTTTTCCTTTTATAGCAGCAACAGCACTAACAAACTCAAAGATTGATGAGCTGCTTCACTCCTTCCGTCTCACTTTTAAAACTAAACATAAAACTCAAACTACACATGTGGTTTAGAGCAGCTCATGAAGTAGACAGATGCCCAACACTTCAGGAGCATCCTGCTCTGCTGGACTAATAAACTTGCGCTGGTCACACAGAACTAAACAACATCACACTAGTGTCGAGCGCAATTAACGCGTGGCTTCTGCCACGGAGATCAAACTGAGAGAGGATGGAAGCCATAAACACTGAGCTATCATGGGGCTCTGGCCAAATTTGCATAAACAGAACTGATTTATGGGTATTGGGGTAGTCAGACTGAAACTAGGAGGCGGAAGTGTGCACGACATTATCCGTTTAATAGAATTTCATGCTCTGTCTCTCGCTTGTTATATGATAAGAAATGTTTCTCTCATTAGATATAATACTCAGTATGAACAAGTTTCAGAGGCAGGGACTAGAGGTTAGTCCACATGCTCCAGTCACATCCAATTGTGCAGTACATCCATGCAAATGCACAAGCTGTTTGCACATCTCAAAAATGCAACACGGCATTTGTATAATTTCAAAGCAAATGGTTTCGGTATTTATTGGCACATTCAATTACAGATATAAAATCGACTTCATATAGTACAAAATACACACTGCATATATTTGTATAATTTAGTGTGTATTTCAGGGAGGTTTTCATATATATCTTTAAATAAGGTATATTTTATGTTATATTGTATGTCAGTAACAAATAATTCTGATCGATCTACAAACATTAAACTGTTGACAATATTGTCGACATAGCCATGTGCTGTGCATATCTGTAAAATTTAAACATTTTAAACATTTTTTTAAAGAAGCCTCTTCTGCTCACCAAGTCTGCATTTATTTGATTCAAAGTAACAAAAAAGGTACATTAAAAAAATATTTTTACTATTTAAAATAAATTTCTATTTGAATATATTTTAAAATGAAATTTATTCCTGAATAAATGTATTTAAATGTATTCAAAGCTTATTCATGTATCTTATTTATTTTTACCATTTATCTGAAATAGAAATCTTTTGTAACATTATAAATGTTTTTATCATTAAAACAATTATCAGAAAAACATTATACTGACTCCAAGCTTTTGAACGGTATAGTGTATAACGTTACAAAAGCTTTTTATGTCATATAAATGCTGATCTTTGGATCTTTCTATTCATCAAAGAATGCTGAAAAAATGCACTTAACTGTTTTAAATGTTGAAAATAATAACAATAAAAATGTTTCTTGATCAGAAAATTAGCATATTAGAATAATTTCTGAAGGATCATGTGACACTGAAGACTGGGTAATGAAGCAGAAAATTTAGCTTTGATCACAGGAATAAATTAAAGTTTAAAATCTATTCAAATATAAAGCAGTTATTTTAAATAGTAAAAATATTTCACAATATTACTGCTTTTGCTGAATTTTGGATCAAATAAATGCAGAAGAGACTTCTTTAAAAAGCATTAAGAATCTTTTGACTGGTAGTGCATATTCTTCTGTTTAATTAAAACTGCTACTTACTGATTCTTTGTAATTATTTGTCAAATTTACAAGCAATTTCTGAGTGAATTTGTTTCTACACCACTTTTTTTTTCAGTGTACTACACTTTAAATAAAAAATGTCAACTGTCTCCTAAAAACAGAGACATTTAACGTTGAAGACCCAAGGCTCAGGAATATGTTTTGAAGTGTCGCCACTTACTCAGTAACAACTCTCACACGGGTCTGCATGTCACTGAAGTACTTCAGCGTGATAAAAAGCGGCGTGGACAGAATGAAACGCCTCTGCGAAAGAGCCCAAAGGCGAAGCCATATGTCTCGCCGTACAGCCCTATTGAGAACGCAAACCCGTGATTTGTGTTGTTTTGAGAAACATCACGCTAGACGCGGCATTCATAACACAACACCGGTGACAAAGAAAATCATTTCAGCACTCGACCAAACGAGAGACAGTATCCGCAAGCAGTGTGGTAATTATGAGGCTAAACCGAAGTGACAAGCGGTTTTGATTGTGGAAACAGAGGTTCTGAGATACAGACCGGGATAATACATGCTGTAATACTATTATTGCAACTCTCCGCAGAGAGTGAGTCAGGTATCAGAATGGCCCTAGAGAGACAAACGACCGATGCAATTACTTCATATTAATGACTTACACAAGAGGGAGCGAGCGCATCCTCCCTCTATGGTCTCCAAACATGCTTGAAATCAGATTCGGTGCCTTTAAAATGTATTTTGGCTTATTGATTTGCGGTAATCTGATCAAGATGTTTTCAAATCGTATAAGGCACGTGTTCACGCTGAGCTAAGATGATTCTAGATGAAGATAGATGAAGATAGGTGGCCATGTTTGGGTCATATACATTAATCATAGGTTGATACGAGACTTCTTTGATTGCCAGAGTACTTGGGAAAGCAAATGTGATTAGTTGATTAGCTGATTCCTATAAAACATAGGATGACAAAATCGGACGATATGTAGGGTGGAGATGAAAATACTAACTGGGAGGTAAAAAGAAGAAATAATGCAAATTGTGAGAAATTAAAAAAAATAAAATAAAATAAAAAACATAAATATATAAATTGGTCATTCAATAAGTTGAGAAAATTAAAAATGTGACAAAATGTGTACAATTGTGAAATTATTGCAGTTTAAAATAAATCTTTTCTATTCTTAAATATTTTAAAATAGAATTTATTTCTATCATGCAAAGCTGAATTTTCAGTCACCTGTTACTTCAGAAATCATTCTAATATGCTGATTTGCTGGTCAAGAAATATTTATTATTAACAATGTAGAAAACAGCTGTGTTGCTTAATATGTTTATAGAAGCTGTGATATATTTTCTCAGGATTCTCTGATGAATGCTTAAAAGAACAGCATTTATTTGAAACAGAAATCTTTTTAAACATTATAAATGTCTTTACTGTCACTTTTGATCAATTTATTGCATCTTGCTGAATGAAACTATTCAATTCTGGACCATGGACCACAAAATCCAGTCATTAGGGTCAATTTTTTGAAAATGAGATGAAATCAGATAATGAGATTTATAAATCATCTGATTAAAAAAGCTTTCCACTGATGTATAGTTTATTAGGATAGGACACTATTTGGTCGAGATACAACAATTGGAATATCTGGAATCTGAGGGTGGAAAAAAATGACAATATTGAAAAAAAATCGCCTTAAAAGATGTTCAAATGAAGTTCTTAGCAATGCATATTACTAATCTAAAATTACATTTTGATATATTTACAGTAGGAAATTTACAAAATATCTTTATGGAACATGATCTTTACTTAATATCAGTATTGATAAAATCTATCATTTTGACTTGCACAATGTATTATTGGCTATTGCTACAAATATACTTGTGCTACTTAAAGGAGAAGTCCACTTCCAGAACAACAATTCACAAATAATTTACTCACCCCTTGTCATCCAAGATGTTCATGTCTTTCTGTTTTCAGTCGTGAAGAAATTATGGTTTTTGAGGAAAGCATTTCAGCATTTTTCTCCATATAATGGACTTCATTGGCGCCCTGATTTTGAACTTCCAAAATGTAGTTTAAATGCAGCTTCAAAGGGCTCTAGATCCCAGCCGAGGAAGAAGGGTCTTATCTAGCGAAACGACTGGTCATTTTTTTCAGAAAATAACATTTTTTATACTTTTTAAGCACAAAACCTCATGTAGCACAGGCTCTGGGATGCGCGTCCATGACGCTACGTACTTCAAAAGGTCACGCGGAACTACAGACCCAGTGTTGCACAAAGACTAACAAAGTGCAAGTAAGTCAAACGCTGTTTACAAACAAAAAGATGATGTCCTCCTCTCAAGTTGTAGGAGAAAATAAGATGGAGTATTTCACTTTACTCAGTGCACAGACGATGAACTGACATGTGATTCGTAGTAGTGATGGGAAGTTCGGATCATTTTACACAGAAAAGATTAATTAACATAAGATGAACGAACGACTCGAAAAACCAGAAGACTTGAAACAGGTGGACCAATTCCAGTACAGAACCTAATAGGATGTTGCGCATACACAACTGAACGAATCACTTCCCGAGACGACTCGTTTTCTCTGAGTCACATTAAAGATTCGTTCAAAATGGAAGAATCATTCAAGAACTACCCATTACTAATTCGTAGCATTGTGCAGATTCACAAATTTTTATTTTTCGAAAAAAATGACAGATCGTTTCGCTAGATAAGACCCTTCTTCCTCGGCTGGGATCGTTCAGAGCCCTTCGAATCTGCATTTAAACTGCATTTTGGAAGTTCAAAATCGGGGCACCATAGCAGTCCATATGGAGAAAAATCCTGAAATGCTTTCCTCAAAAACCATAATTTCTTTACGACTGAAGACAGAAAGACATAAACAACTTGGATGACAAGTAAATTTGTAAATTGTTGTTCTGGAAGTGAACAACTTTAAGACTGGTTTTGTGGTCCAGGGTCTCATATATAAGAGTGAACTACTGTAGAATTAATACAATTTAATACAAAGTGGCATTCAATTGTGAAAACAGACAAAAATATGAGCATAATGTCTCCAAGTCTTTTCTCCAACACTGATAAACTCACGTCATCACCTTCCTAGACTATGCTTAAAGGCTCAAGAATGTATTTTAGCACCCATCCCAACAATATGTGTGCTTAAAGTCTGAAGCTGTCACAATATATAAAAGAAAACCACATGGTGACAACACCATAAGCAGCATGTGATCAACACAACCAAAGCTTGCATAAAAAGATGAAGGCTTCTCAATAAAAGATCAACAGAGATCTTCTGAAAGGTATAGTTCAACGAAAAACTGAAAATGCTATCTTTACTTACTCAGCCTCATGTCGCTCAAAAACCCCACGTTGTTACTTTTTCCATGGAACACAACAGGAGACCTTGCATGTGTATTTCACATACAATGACAGTTCATTGTAAACACGTCTATCAAGAACCAAAAAGGACAAACAGCCCATAAAACTACATATTCTGTTAAATCTGATTTCTGTTGGTGCATATAAAATATATTTGTCAAGATCCTTCAAATTTTCCTTTTGTGTTCAACTGAAGAAAAAATAATAATACACACGTTCCAAAAGGGGGTTTTCACAGAAATTCCAGTAAAGAGTAAATAAAATTTTTTTCTTAGTGTAAAGAACATTTGAATAATCTAAAGAACCTTTTTCTACTATAAAAAACCTTGTGTGCAATGGAACACTCTCAAAAATTAAGAGTGTTTTTGCAGTGATGCCATAGAAGAACCATTTTTGGTTCCCCAAAGAACCTTTCAGTGAACAGTTCTTAAAAGAACCATTTTGAAGAACATTAATCTAAAGAACCTTTTCTGTATTTGAAAGGTTCCATTTATCTTCAAGGTTCTTCATGGAACCATCAATGCCAATGAAGAACCTTTATTTTTAAGGGTTCCACAGAGTTTTCGCAGTGATGCCATACACTCTTAAAATGAAGGTTCCATAAAGAACCTTCAACATCCATAGAGCCTTTCTATTGTCCAAAAGGTTCTTTATAGTGAAAAAAGGTTATTTAGCTTATTAAAATGATCTTCACACTAACAAAACATGGGTCTTTTAGGAACTGTTTAGTGAAAGGTTCTTTGGTGAACCCAAAATGGTTCTTCTATGGCATCGCTGCAAAAAACAAAAACAAAAAAAGCCTTTGGAAAGTGCAGAAGAACCATTTTCAAAACCATTTCCCTTTTCAAAGGGAACCCTGGGTATTAAGACTTGTATGGCTTAATACAATATAAATGATGTATCTTACTGAAATATGTAGTAAAAAACCCATGAAAGACTTAACATTTTTTATTAAATCCACATCGTTTTATACATATTTTGGACTATGGGGGGCGCCATTATTTCGATGCCGAGAAATGGTTGCAATCGTTGAGCTACTGGTGCTACCTGTTGCTATTTTTTTCAACAACATAATTTAGAAAATAAAATACTGATACAATGCCGGTGGCTTTTGGTTGTAATTTTCAGTCGAAGGACAAGAAGACAAGCAACGTAAGTCTTCACTACTTTCCTAGCGATAAGAAAAGGAAAGAATGGGAAGATGCCTACAGATGAATAAAACTTCCTAAAGACCTGCGTCTTTGTTCTCTCCACTTTAGCCCTAATGCCTTTGAGGCTTTTAGTAAACCACAGCTACTGAATGAGCTTACAAACGGCAGAGACAAGAAACGCTAGATGCCATCCAGACAGGATGTAAACATGCCTACACTTGTCATGACTGCAGCCACTGAAGGAATTTTTCAGCGAGGATTACATTCAATATCTGGAGGCATTTAGACTACTTATGAGGGAAAATCAATGGTACGGTGTTTGGTTTAAGGATACGCTTATATCTATCGTCACCTGAAAGCTCTTTCAGTAGCTGTGGTCATCATATCAGTATTTTATTTTCCAAGTTGCGCTGCGGTAAAAATAGCAAACAGGTAGCACCAGTAGTGCAACCGTTTCATGTCATCGAAATGATGCCCCCCATAGTCCAAAATATGTATAAAATGATGTGGTTTTTTTAAATAACATAAATCTTTCATGGGTTTTCTACTACATATTTCAGTAAGATACATCATTTACATTATATTAAGCCATACAAGTCTTAATACCCTGGGTTCCCTTTAAAAGAAGCATTTTTCTTAGTGTAAAGAACATTTGATATAATCTAAAGAAATATTTTCCACTAAAAAGAACGTTCTTCATGGAACCATCAATGCCAATAAAGAACCCTAATTTTTAAGACATGAGGGTGAGTAAATAATGACCGCATTTTTTTAATTTATCCATTTTCACTATTTTTACATAAAGATCTCATTAAATTCCTAGAAACCCTCTGGCTCTCAGGACAGTCAGAAGAACTTTCTCTTTCCAGTACAATCGTGACGAGGACCATCTAAACACTGATTCACAATGACAGCTTCAGATTCATCATCCCACAGATGTTCGGATCGTTCCCAGTGTTTCGGCTCCTGCACAGACGCGTGTATCCAGGCCGTGGAAACGATAGGGAACAGCTGGCGACTGAGTCGTTTCCTCTGACCCCGGCGCATTCGAACGGCGCCCCCTAAATAAACCTGTCAGATGTGGTTAGATATGGGCACTGCGGGGCAGCGTGCCAACTCCACCCACCTCTCCGGGTCCGCCATCTGTTAAATATGCCACAAGCGAGCCAAAAGACCTCAGAGACGCTCAACATCGAGAGGGGCTGGCGAACATTCAAATACGCTCAATGTATTTGAAGTGGCTGTTTTGCAACTCTCTCTGATAAATTAAAACTCAAAGCAGAGGAAATCTATAACAGTGTCAGAAGCAGGCGAGCAAATAAGACCATTTTTCCACATAATCGCAAACAAAAACAACTAAATCAAGCAGATGAAATGATTTAGGATGTCTCCGATAGACATGTACTGTTCTATTACGACTGAAAAATGAGATCAGGCTCGGAAAACATTCATTTCTGAGAGAGCCATGGCGAGCTATTGAGTTTGTTTTATATAATTTATCGATATGAGAAATGTCAACAATAAAACACAGGCTATTATAGACATATATCATATTGGAGATCACTCCTTCCGTCTAGACGAGTACTAAAATTACTGTAACAGCTCAAATTGAGTAAGTGTCTTGCTTATTCAAGATGAATTCTGTTGCTTTTGAACTGCTGGTGGCACCGAACTGTAAAAATAATTTAACGCCAAAGAAATGACTTTTAGGATTTCAAATTTTTGAGATTTTTTTTTTAAGTCAGATTTTTTACAGATAGATATTTACAGAGAACAATTTAGAAACCAAGATAGATAGATCGATAGACAGATTTTAGTTATTAAAATTACTAAAATTAAACTAAAATAAAAAGCAGGCTAGATAAAAAAAAAAAATTAAACTTAAATTTAAATAAATAAATAAAAAAAAAAATCAAAATTGCTACAAATGAAACTGAAAACATAAAAAAGCTAATTAAATTTTTGGTATTGTTAGTATTATTAAATACTATAATGATATATAAAAATACTAAAATATATAATAAATATTAGTTGCCAAGGCAGCATTTCTAAGTTTTAATTATTTAAATTGCTAAAGCTAAACTAAACTAAACTAAACTAACAGGCTAAATAGAAATGTAAAATAAATAAATAAATAAATAAATAAATAAATAAATATAAGCCACATATCAAAATTACTATAAAATATATTACAAAAAATAAAAGCAATTTAAATATTATTAAATACTATAATTATATATTAAAAAATACTAAAATAACACTATATTTTATAAGTGTGTAGATCTGCACTGGTGATAGTAAAGTACACAATTAATAAATAATAAATTACAATGAAAAAAAGTGTTAATTAAAAAATAAAACTGGCAAAAAAAAAAAAAATATATATATATATATATATATATATATACTGAAAATATAAAAATAAAAGCAACTTAAATATATATTTAAAAATACTATAATGGTATACTGTATAAAAAATACTAATACTAAATATAAATACTAATATATAGAAAAATACACACACATATATATATATATATATATATATATATATATATATGTTGTTGCAAAGACAGCATTTCTAACTTTTGATTATTAAGTATTAAAATTACTAGAAGTAAACTAAAATACAAAACAGACTAAATAAAAAGAAAAAAAAATTAAATATATAAATGCAACCGCATATCAAAATTACTTTAAATGAAACTGAAAATATAAAAATAAAAGCTAATTAAACAGCATAGCAAAAGTTGATGTGAGCAATATTAGCTTTAAAAACATACTTGAATGCATTTTTGAAAATCCAACCGATCTGCCCACCATTGGCTTAATATCATGATTTGAGCTTGTTAATTCTGTCCTTGCATACTGTAAATATCCTTTGTTACAGACTTCAAACAGAGTGATGTATACAGCAATGGAAGTTACAGTTACAGTTACTTACATATTCACCGTATGTATCCTGCACCACCGGAGGGGGAGGTCTGTACCCAGGAGGGGGCGGAGCTCCTCGTGCTCTCTGTGAGGGAACGCCCCTTACTCTGCTGGATGGAACCCTGCTGGGCGGAGCTCCTCTGGGCGCCACCCCCCGTGGGACTGCAGCCTGGGGGGGAGGAACGCCCCCTCTACATCTGTAGGACAAACACATCAGTTCACATTAATTACATAAATATAATTAACAAAACATTATAACTGAAGCAAGAATTCCTCATTAAAAAATGAACACACAGCAGTGTAAAAAACATTGTAGTGTTTCATATATACTGTAAACAAGAAGTCTGGACACAAATGGACTGAATTAGTGGTTAAAAAATTATTTTGCAGACAAATATAAATTGTGCCCACATATGAATTTCTTTCCAAAACTAAGAAGAATCTAAAACATTGTGCTTCTCATTTTGTTTAATTCATCATACTTTTGATGACTTTATTGTTCATCTAAAGTAGTATAGTAAAATGTGTTCAAACTTTTTACTGAGGTGTACCCTACCGTTTGGGGTCAGTAAGATTTTTTTGTTTATTTATTTATTTTTCTGAAAGAAATCTGTATTTTATTTAGCAAGCTTCCATTAAATCAATCAAAAGTGACAGTAAAGTCCTTTTATATTGCTAGAAAAAAATTACATTTCAAATAAATTATTTTAACTGCCCATTTATCAAATAATCCCGTATCATCACAGTCTCAACAAAAATATTACTCAGTTTTTAACAGTTTTCAACAGTTTTGAAAAGACAATGAAAAAAAATGTAATTAAAAAATAAAACTGGAAAAATACATATGTAAATATTAGTTGTCAAGGCAGCATTTCTAAGATTTAATTATTAAAATTACTGAAGCTAAAATAAACTAAAATAAAAAAAACAGGGTAAATAGTGTAAAAATAAATAAACTATTAAATCCAAAAACCACATATTAAAATTGCTATAAATGAAACTGAAAACCTACAATATAAAAATGAAAGCAAATTAAATATATTATTAAATACTATTATGCTATATAAAAGCTACAAAAATAACACTGGCAAAGACTATGGATGAATCTCTAAGTGTACAGATCTGCACTGGTGATAGTAAATTAGACAATGAATAAATAATAAAACTGCAATAAAAAAATACAATGAAAAAATGTTCATTGAAAATAAAGCTGAAAAAAAACCATATAATATTAATAAAATATTAATATTAGTTGCCAAGGCAGCATTTCAAAGCTTTAATAATTAAAATTACTAGAACTAAACTAAAACAAAAAACAGGCTAAATAGAAAAAAAGTAATATATTTAATAATAAATAAATAAATAAATAAATAAATATTCAGCAAGCTTCCATAAAATCAATCAAAAGTGACACTAAAGCCCTTTTACATTGCTACAAAAAAATTACATTTCAAATAAATTGTTAATTTTAAACTGAAGAATCATCACAGTTTCAACAAAAATATTACTCGGTTTTCAACAGTTTTCAACAGTTTTATTATTTTCTGCAAAGGTGATAATGAGATATGAGTGACAAATCAGCATATTTAAATGATTTCTGAAGGATCATGTGACACTGAAGACTGGAGTAATGATGCTGAAAATTCAGTTTTGCATCACAGAAATAAATTAAACTTTAAAACATATCAAATTAGAAAAAGTTCTTCTAAATTTTAATAATATTTCACATTTTTTTTACTGTGGTTTTCAAATAAATGCAGCCTTGCTGAGCATGACAGACGTCTTTTAAACACATTTTAAAAACCTTCCAACACCAACCTTTTGAATGTTGCAATCTTATGATTTTAAATGAATCGTCAACTGACAGACAGACAAATCTAGTCTATTTCTGGCTATCATTTACTAAATAACAATAATTATATTCCATCCTCCAATGGAAGATTACTTTGACGGTTTGATTGAATTTTCCTCTCCAACTATGATGAAAATGAGACCGGTTTGAGGAAATGACATTAGCTTCAGTCCATGTGAGAATAAATCTGCCAGTTATAGCACATTAAACTCTCAGTGGAGTTTAAAACCCTCTTCTCATTAACCAGCAGAAAAAATTCAACGAGCAGAAAAGGTGAAATTAAGGAGTTAATTTGTCTTGTTTACTTTCCTGTCGTTTCTCAGTTTTGAAGTTTGCGCTCTAAATGTGATTAGAGTACCTGGGCGCTCCCGGCGCTGGCGTTCCTCTGGCTCGCGTGCTGCTTTTGCCCCTGGCCGCTGGGACTTTGGCGTCCTCCGAGCCGCCGTTCAGATACGTCAGCTCCTGTAGCTGAGCCTGTCTGATCTCATCATTGTAGTCCTGTACAACACACAAACACACAGTTAATGAGCTGTAACATGCAATAATGGTCCACTTGTTTTTCAAGGGGGAATATATGCCCCCTGCAACCCTAAACACGCACCAACATGTGTTCTTCCCTGAGAGGAAGCATTCTGTATATTAATAGTAACATTTAATATGGCTTTTCATTAGCATAACAGATGTGACTGTGAGATATTATATTCATAAAGTCAATACTGGCGCAAATTCGAACATATGTGTAGCGTTTGATAGAGAAGATCCAGAGAATTACATGAATCTGCAAAGCGCTTAACTTTGCCAAGTTTATGTATTTCTAGGTAAATTAGGATATTCAACAAAAAAGGACTTTATTTTTGCAATCATATATTGTAAAATCATTTTTTTTTAAGTTCTAAATAAAACAAAGATTGTTGAAGTACTGTTTCAGCTTTTATAATTAAAAAATTTCAGACGTACACTACTAGTCAAGTTAAAGTTTTTTTCAAGTTAAAGCCTGCATTTATTTGATTAAAAATACAGCAAAAGCTGTAATATTGTAAAATATATTTACTATATAAAGTAGCTGCTTTCTATTTGAATACATTTTTAAAATGTAATTTGTTCCTGTGATCAAAGCTAAATTTTCAGCATCATTACTCCAGTCTTTAGTGTCACTTGATCCTTTAGAAATCATTCTAAATTGCTGATTTGCTGTTCAAGAGATATTATTATTGTTATTATTATTATTATTGTTGTTGTTATTATTATTATGATTGATATTTAAAACAGCTGAGTACATTTTTTCAGGTTTCTTTGATGAATAGAAAGATCCACGGATCAGCATTTATCTAAAATAAAAAGCTTTTGTAACATTATACACTATACATTCAAAAGCATTTAAAAGCTTCTTTCCCAATATATATATATATATAGAAATGATAGAAATTAATACTTTTATTTAGCAAGGAAGCTTTAAATTGATCAAAATTGATGATAAAGACATTTATAATGTTACAAAAGATTTCTATTTCAGATAAATGCTGTTATTGGGAACTTTCTATTCATCAAAGAAACCTGAAAAAATTCTACTCAGCTGTTTTCAAGATAATAAATGTGTTTTTTTCTTTTTGTGCAGCAAATCAGATTATTAGAATGATTTCTGAATGATCATGTGACTGGAGTAATGATGCTAAAAATTCAGCTTTGAAATCACAGGAATAAATTACATTTTAAAATATATTCAAATAGAAAACGGTGATCTTAAATAGTAAAAATATGTTTTTTGCTGTACTTTGGATCAAATAAATGCAGGCTTGATATTTTAAAAACATTAAAAACATTTTTGACTGGTAGTGTAATTCAAAGTGCTACTATTTTAATATCACTGATATAATATAGTTTTGTTTACTTTTATTTTAGTTTTAGTTTAAGTTTTAGTGAGTTAAAATAGAACTCCACAAAGGAGAACAACAACAATTTACAAAAAATTTACTCACCAAGATGTTCATGTCTTTCTGTCTTCAGTCGTAAGGAAATTTTGGTTTTTGAGGAAAACATTTCAGGATTTTTCTCCATATAATGGACTTCTATGGTGCCCCGATTTTGAACTTCCAAAATGTAGTTTAAATGCTTTAAGAAGGTAAGAAGGGTCTTATCTAGTGAAACAACTGATCATTTTTTTCGGAAAATAAAAATTTGTATACTTTTTAATCACAAAAGCTCATGTAGCACAGGTTCTGCGATGCGCGTCCACGACACTATGTACTATTGAATCATGTCGAAAGGTCACGCTGAACTACAGACCCAGTGTTTACAAAGCGAACTCAGACGTGATTCGTAGCGTCGTGGTCGCGCATCCTAGAGCCTGTGCTACATGAGCTTTTGTGCTTAAAAAGTATACAAATTTTTATTTTTCTAAAAAAAACGACTGATCGTTTTGCTAGATAAGACCTTTCTTCCTCAGCTGGGATCATTTAGAGCCCTTTGAGGCTGCATTCAAACTACATTTTGGAAGTTCAAATTCGGGGCACCATATCAGTCCATTATATGGAGAAAAATGCAGAAATGCTTTCCTCAAAAAACATAATTTCTTAACAACTGAAGACAGAAAGACATGAACATCTTGAATGACAAGGGGGTGAGTAAAGTATTTGTAAATTATTGTTCTGGAAGTGGACTTCTCCTTTACGCTGTCAAATACACAGAAGTTTATGTTAAAAACACACATGAGTTACAAAAAACAATTGGTTATGTCTGTGAAAGTAAACAGCTGAGAAAGAAATCGCATGTTTATATTAGATTTGTGTTGCAGGTGGGTAATATACAGTAAATAAATCAATAAATCCACAGTTTTTTGTCTCCTCTAAGGCTGGGACATCAAATAGTGTTTTGTGCTCATCTGTGCAGCCAAACACAGAACAGTTAGCATGCTCTACTCGAACTTTCGCCATGGTGTTAGAACTAGTACACTGTTGTCAGATTAAGGGGAGTTAATATTATAATAATAAGATCCCCTCACGGGAGCAGCGAAATCTGACGTGCTCCTTTTTTTTGTACATGGTTGCAGAGAAAGGCTTACCGAAACAAAGTTACCGGGTTGTTTTTTTTTTTTGTTTTTTTCACATTTTATGGGTTGGTAGATGCACTGGGGACCCAGTTATAGCATTTGAACTTGGAAAAAGTCAAGTTTAATGTGTACTTTTGGTCTGAAGGTAATAAATGCTGCAATCAGAACTTGAAAGATGCTGAAGCTGATGCTCAGTCTGTTTAGATGATGTCAATTACACCCTTACACATGAAACAAGACTCACCGGAATAAGGAATTTTTTGATCTCCTCCAGAGCGTGACCCATTCTGGCATACGCTTCGGCAGGCGGTGCGAACACCTCGATCAGCACATGGAGATCTTCGTTAAGGTGATGATACTTTGCTTCTCCGCTCTTTCGCAGTTCTTCTTCCTGTTAACCGACGAGAAAAGAAACATTTACACACATTTGCACACTTTTGCTGCACTAGTTAAGGTACAGGAATCAGAAATGTTGTTTTTTTTTTCTTTTTCAGAAAATACTTTTAATTAAAATAAATAAATAATTTAAAATGAGAAGATGTTGACCTTTTTCCACTTTTGAAATGTCACGTTCAGGACACTGAAGATGTAAATAAATAAGCTAAATTAATAAACCACACATAATAATTATTCCATGCATATTCAATTCAATTAAAATGTAAATTTCATATGCAAACACATTAACACTGGGCAGCATGTGTGTGTAGAGGGGGGGTTTGTATCCAGCACTGTTAGCTGGCGCAAAGCAAAAGAGCAATTTAACAGGAACCGTGAGACAGAAACATGGCAAGAATTACATCAGCCCACCTGTCAGATGCACAGATGATGCCGCTTTATTTTAAAAGCAGGGTGAGATTTTCATTCAGCACAGCTTTTCGTTGGAGAGCAAAGCGAGCTGTTATACGTGTGTGTGCGTCTCCTGTGCTTCCTCTGATGTCATGCTGTTAATCTGGTCTCTTTAAGACAGTGGCTGTTATGCAAATGAGATGCTAATTTCATCCACAAATCTGCTGTTTACTGAAAGAGGTCAGCTTAGTGCAGATATGCTGAGGTAAGGGAGCGTGCGTGTGCATGCAATGACAGTAGGCAGTGGTTATGATTGTAGACGAGTCAACTAGTTGTCCAACTAGTAAGGTTTACTATGTTTACATGACTTTTTATAGGCTTGAGATTTATATATGTCTCAGCCTTTTTAAACATTGTCACTTTAGTTGCACTTTTATGGAGTGTCATCCATTATTTTTTACAAATGCAAATAAAACGTTTCACTTTCAAAAAGTGTCTTAAAACTATTATTTATTTAAACAATACTGTATTGTTATTTATTTAAATATTATTAATTTCAGAAGCAGAGCAAGTAGTTTTTATTTATTTGGAATAATATGCACTATTTAATTTTTTAAATCCAGGAACTTATAGTAAGGAAGTAAAAGTATCAGTTTTGATATCAGTCATATTTGTATGGTATACAACTTTGAAGGCTTGTTTTGGCTACAAATTTAAAAAAAAAAAAAAAAAAAAAAGAATAGAAATTGCAAATTTATGTCTAACAATTCTGACATTTTTCTTGCAATCCTGAGAAAACAAGAATTGTGACAACTTGCAGCTGTGAGATATAAACTTGCAATTGTGAGAAAAAAGTCAGTATTGTGGGATCTGAGAAAGTTCCAATTACCTTTTTTATTTTGTGGCAGAAACAAAAATAAATAAATAAATAAATAAATAAATAAATAAATAAATAAATAAATAAATAAAAATAAAATAAAATAAAATAAAATAAAATAAAATAAAATAAAATAAAATAAAATAAAATAAAATAAAATAAAATAAAATAAAAAATAAAATAATACAAACAGATTTGTGAGATTTAAACAGAATTCAGAGGGAAAAAATACAAGATGGGGAACTTGAAATTCAAAACAAAGTAAGAATTGTGGTATTAAAAAGTTGCAATTACCTTTTTTATTTTGTGGCAGAAAAAATAAAATAAAATAAAATAAAATAAAATAAAATAAAATAAAATAAAATAAAATAAAATAAAATAAAATAAAATAAAATAAAATAGATTTAAACCTAGAATTCAGAGGACAAAAAAAAAATAATTATAAGACGTAATACTTGGAATTCTGAGAAAAAAGTTAAGAATTGTGAGATTAGACAGTTTTGAGATATAACCTCAAAGGAATACAAGATGGAAACTTGGAATTCTGAGAAATAAAGTAAGAATGGTGGTATTAAAAAGTTGCAATAACCTCCTTTATTTTGTGGCAGAAATATAAAATTAAAGAAAAGAAAAGAAAAGAAAAGAAAAGAAAAAAAAAAAAAAAGAAAAGAAAAGAAAAGAAAAGAAAAGAAATGTATAGATTTGTGAGATTTAAACCTAGAATTTAGAGGTAAAAAATCTGAATTATAAGATTAAAACTTGGAATTCTGAGAAAAAAAGGAAGAATTGTAAGATTAAAAAGTTGCAATTACCTTTTTTATTTTGTGCCAGAAAAAAAATCAAATCAAATAAATTAAAATAATTAAATAATAATAATAATAATCAAATAAATATATAATAATTATAAATAAAATAAAATAAAATAAAATAAAATACACAGATGGCAGAAAAATAAAATGAAATGAAGAAAAGAAAAGAAAAGAAAAGAAAAGAAAAGAAAAGAAAAGAAAAGAAAAGAAAAGAAAAGAAAAGAAAAGAAGAAGAGATTTGTGAGATTTAAACCCTGAATTATTAGATGGAAACTTGGAATTCTGAGGAAAAAAAGTAAGAACTGTCAGATTAAAAATTAAATATAAATAAGTAAATAATTATAATAATTAAAATAAAATAAAATGAAATTTTAAAACAGATTTGTGAGATAAATAAATAGAATTACAAGATGGAAACGTGGAATTCTATGAAAAACGTAAGACTTGTGAGACAAGTCACAATAAATTTCTCTGTTGCAGAAACAAGCTTTAATGCAAAACAGTGCATGCAAGAGCATGTTTTCCACATTTATTGGTGAATGCACAGATATATAAGAAGTTTTCTAAACTGCTTCCAAAAAACAAGCTCTTGTGGGGTTTGGGGCGTGTATGTTTACTATCAACATCGTTTGATAAATTCTGTGAAATTCGTTTCTGCGAATTCTAGAACATCAAAGAGAATTATGAGCTTTAAGCAAATCTCTCCTCTCCGCTGTGGGCCGGAACTGCAGGAGAGTCTCCAAACCGCTTAAAACCGCGCAGGTGAGCGTTCCAGATCCAAACGGGCCAATTTGCGGCGCACAATTCCCCCTCTCTCGCTTTTCTCCACGGAGAGCTTGTTCACCAAAATCTGACAGGACCGGAGGAGTGCAGCAGTCAATAACAACACGCCCAATTAGTAGATAAAACCTTCCAGAACACCCTGAGCTCTGGAACAGCTGTCTGAAGGGAGAAGATTGCTGAACGCTGAATGTAATTGCGGCACGCTTATACATACACACATCAAAATCACCTGCGGCTGAGCTGTGCACAAACGGTCAGAAAGCAGAGCTACATGCACAAACTCTGCTGGGGGGAAATGTCAATAACTTAAAGGATACATATCGTCGATTTTCCTCAACCTTTTAAAAAATATTTTGCATGCAACACATTAGCCAATTACAGCCAGCTCATTAAGGCACAGTAGCAACAACAGCCTGTTCAAAATAAATAAGGTGAGAAGCTAAGGTGATTTTTTTAATGAATACTTTTACTCAGCTAGGAAGTACTAAATTGATAAAAAGTGACAGTAAACACATTTATAATACTTTAAAAGTTCAGAACTTTCTAATCATCAAAGAATCCTGAACAAAATAAATCATGTTGTCAAAAATTTTAATCAGCATAACTGTTTCCAACATTTATAACAATAAGAAATGTTTCAAAGCAGGATATTAGAATGATTTTTAAAGGGTCATATGACACTGAAGACTGATGATGCTGAAAATTCAGATTTGCATCACAGGAACAAATTATATTTTAAAATATATTCAAATAGAAAACAGTCATTTTAAATTATAATAATATTTTATAATATTACTGATTTTATTGTGTTTTAAATCAAATAAATGCAGTCTTGGCGAGCATAAGAGATTTCTTTAAAGGGGTCATCGGAAGTTCACTTTTACATGTTGTTTGAACATTAATGTGTGTTGGCAGTGCATGTAAAAATCCATGCATTGGAGGTTGAACATAACAGTCCAACCTCCAGGTTTTGATGGCGGAGCAGGGATGTAAGTTAGATATGAATTGAGCGATTGAGGTGTTGTGTTGCTGGATGTAATAATGAGCACAGTGGTCGTCATTTACTCCCGACATCTGAGCTGCTGAAGATGCAGTGGATTAAGTTTGTTTGTGAAGGGAATGCACCTCCTGATCTACATATATCCGTCTATGTTCGCACAAATCAATCATGATCTAGCTTCACTTACAGCAGAAGTGAGTATAAGGGGTTTTTTTTTTATGAATCTTTGCGATCACCTTTCCTAATAATGTGCTAGTTAGCAAGTTTAGCGGCTAAACACGGTTAAAATAAACAGGCTCGTCACTCCACAGACAGAAGAGAGGGGCGGGGCATCCGATGACCCCTTAAAAAAAAATTAAAAAAAAAAAAAAAAAAAAGCTGATTTCACTAGATTTTCAATATTTGCAGAACGTTTCTGGTGCTTAAAGCACATAAAACAATTTGTTTAATAAATTTTGTTTGTTAAAATAATACTGTATATAGATTTTGGACATCTTTATTTTATTTTATTTTATTACATTTTTTTGTATTTGGAATAATATACACTGATTAATTTCTCAAAATAAGTCCAGGAACTTGTACTAAGGATGTAAAAGTGTCAGTTTTGATTATCAAAATAGTTATGTCATATTTGTTTTGGCTACAAAAACAAAAACCAAAAAAAAAAGAAAAGAAAAGAAACAGAAACAGAAATTGCAAATAAAAAAAAGTCTGAATTGTAAGATTAAAATGTTGCAATTACCTTTTTTATTTTGTATAAAAATTTAAATAAAATAATTACATGATTATTTTACTTTACTTTTTTAAATTTTTTAATTATTTTTATACAAAATAATTAAAAGGCGATTGCAACTTTTTAATCTTACATTTCTGACTTTTTTCTCACAATTGCAAGTTTATATCTCACAACTGCAAGTTAAATGGGTCATCGGATGCCCATTGTCCACAAGTTGATATGATTCTTTAGGGTCTTAATGAAAAGTCTCTAATATACTTTGATTAAATCAAATCTTTAGCCGCGTTTAGTCGCTAAACTTCCTAACTACCACGTTATAAGGAAAGGCGATCGCAAAGATTCATAAAAAAAACCTTATACTCACTTCTGCTGTTAGTGAAGCTGGATCACGAATGATTCGTGCGAACCTAGACGGATATATGTAGATCGGGAGGCGCATTCCCTTCACAAACAAACGTAATCTACTGCATCTTCAGCTGCTCAGATGTCGGGAGTAAATGACGACCACTATGTTCATTATTACATCCAGCAACACAACACTTCAATCCCTCAATCAGAGATATTACTGTCTAACTTACATCCCTTCTCTGGCATCAAAACGTGGAGGTTGGACTGTTACAGCTGATCTGAGGTAAAATGCTCATGTCAATCAACTATGGTGGGAGCGGCCTCTGTCTGTGTGACGGCACAACGACAGGCATCTGAGAATGGCTCGATTTGAAAAAGGGGATATTATTTTTACAGATTAATTACAAACCACTGCATGGATTTTTATCATTATAGGGTAGATTTGTACATACACTGCCAACACAAATTGATGTTTAAACAACATGAAAAAGTGAACTTAGCATCCGATGACCCCTTTAACATGTCACTTTTTTTCTCAGAACTGTCAGATGTCAGAACTGAGACATTCATTTGCTATTTCTTTTTTTTTTTTGTCTTGTAATTCAGATTTTTCCCTCTGAATTTTGAGTTGAAATCTCACAAATCTATTTTATTTTATTTATACAACATAAAAAGTCATTTTAGTCTTACAAATCAGATTTTTTTTCACAATTGCAAGTTTATATTTCATAATTCAGACTTTTTTTCTCAAAATTGCAAGTTTATATCTCAGAATTGCAAGAAAAATGACAAAATTGTACAATATTAATTTGCCTTTTTTGTAGCCAAGTTCTATACTATACAAAAAATTATTTAGATAATCAAAACTGACACTTTTACTTCCCTAATACAGGCTCCTAGACCAATAAAATAAAATAAAAATGTATTAAAAATAAATAAAATAAAATAATAAAATAAAATAACATAAAATAATAAAATAAAATAAAATAAAATAAAATAGACTTGTAAGATTTAAATACTTAAAAGAGGTGTTTACACGACACCGTTTCCAACAAACAAATGGCAAACTTCACGCGTTTTAGTTATTCATTTACATGACAACAGCATTTTAGGGGCCTGACACAAACTGAAAACACAAACTGAAAACATTATTGTCTCATCATTTACAAGTAAACTTCCAAAACACAAATTTTTGAAAACGGTGACGTCATGCACATGCGTATTGCATGTCCAGTCTATAGGTATGTGTGTGACATCACCAACTACTGGCCTGGTATGAATAATACAGCGTTTTTAGTAATTTAACACGATCTGTGTGAATAAGGGTTTAATTTGACAACATTGTCTGTACATAAAGCTTTTTTCAAAAATTGCAAAGGAAAAACTTAGTTTTTAGTATAATCGTTAACATGAAAGCAAACCCTCATTGTATGAAAAATGTCCTGTTTAACTAAAAGAACGCCTCTGAATTACCTCGACAGCCAAAGCTGATTTACCGAGACGCTGGAAGAAGTAATCTGCTGTTTGCCAATAACCCCAGAAACCTGTCAGACTATATCTCTCTGTCCCTTTGTCTCCTGTGTTCTTTCTTTCTCCCTCTCTGACAGGACGCTGACGTTAGCATTTCTTTATGACATCGTATCCCTCTTTCCAGGTGAGGTGGGGGAGTGGAGCGGCCCATCAGCAACCATCGATCGATTCAATCAGTGGCGCAGCACACAGAAACGTGACATACGCACTCGAGACTATTCAGATCGCTTCTCACCCGTGACAGCGGAGACAATGAGACTATGTGTTGAAAGACGCAACAGAAAAAACGTCAGTTCCCGCCTCGTATACTCCGATTAACAACCCGGAGGAAAAAAAGGCTGATAATAAGGAAAGAATGAATACCTTTTCTTTGTCTCTCATGGATCCCTTGCCGAGGATGGACATCTTGGTCAGCGTGTCCTCTTGCAGTCTCTTTAATGAGTTCCCTCGAGGGCCCAGGAGTTTACCCACGAAATTAAACTAATAAAGAGAAAAAGAAAAAAAGAGTTTTACTTACACTTCTAATTACTATTCCTTAATACATAAGTTATGCAAAAGTATTTCCTCTGCAAAAGCGGTTAAACATTTATCAAAGCCACACACCACTATATTAAATACAGCATTTTTCTTGCCCACATCAACCAATTAAACGGCCCAGCTTTCATTTTCATTACCCATGATCCTCTTTTTTTCTGGTTATGCATGCTTTAATGATCAAATATTTTACTAAGACACTATACTTGCTTTTTTGTCCAAACTCTGAATTAGTAATTTGAATTTTAAATAAGAAGAAGAGACATCAAATATTTTTTATATAATGGACGGCACATTTCATGGTTTTTTTAGTTAGCTAATTATGGGTAGCTAAACTATTCAAATATCTAAAAATATTATATATACTCACTCTGTGTATATATATATATATATATATATATATATATATATATATATATATATAATGGTCCAGGGTCAAATATTTAGTCATATGGATATAAAACAAACAATATATTTTCTTTAAAGCTACTTTCTGTCTATTGATCGATGTCTTTGAATGATCTTTTCTCAGTAAATATTGATATATGCAATTAATTGTGATTATTAATATTTTATAAATGTATATAATGCATATCTTCTTTCTTTCTTTATATATATATATATATAGCATATTACTAATCAAAAATAAAAATTTTCTAGATTTACAGTAGGAAAATAAAATAAAATGAAAAGGTAAATAAAAATAATTATTTTATTAAATATTAAATAATTCTTAAATGACTCATATTTTAGTGAATTACATGACATACAGGTAAATTAATTGCAATTAATTGCATATATCCATATTTACTGAGAAAAGATCATTCAGAGACATCGACAATAGGCAGAAAGTAGCTTTAAAAGTCAACATATTGTTTGTTTTATTTCCATATGACTGAATATGTGACCCTCGATCATAAAACCAGTCATATACGTAAATTCTTTGAAACTTATATTTATACATCATCTAAATAAATAAGCTTTCTATTGATGTATAATTTGTTAGGATACAACAATATGGCCGAAATCTGGAATCTGAGGGTGCGAAAAATCAAAATATTGAGAAAATCACCTTTGAAGTTGATCAAATGAAGTTCTTAGCAATGCATATTACTAATCAAGAATTAAGTTTTGATATATTTACGGTAGGAAATTTATTTTTGGCTATTGCTACAAATATACCCATGTTACTTAAGGTCTACGGTCACATATAATTTCATCACTCAAACAAATTAAATCAAATAGCAACTGTATTTATTTTTATTGCACTTTTTAAAATGAACCACATGCTACATTTCCAGCCTATGAGGGGACAAAACCACAACGTTCCTCTTGACAGAACTGCGTCTGTGAAAGACGCTTTCCTGAATCACAAGAGACTCGAGATTTAAAACCCACACTGTTTTGTGTCACATTCGGATGGAAACAGATGACAAGGATCAAAGAAACACAAGACAGAAGAAAGAAAGAGAAAGAAAGGACGAGGAATCATCCTAGAAGGGACAAAAGAAAGGCGAAGCGTAAAAGCCGAGGAGGTGAGACGCTTTCTCTGCTGTTCTTGTTAAAGCGCTTCACCTGCGCATGCTGTCCAGGCTTGTTAGCTATCTCACCGCTGAACCCGCAGCGGAAGATCAAACCCTGCCACCCATGAAGACCTCTGAAAGCCACAAACACAAACGCAGCGCTCAGGTGACACATTCTCAAACTTTCTCGGCTACTTTTTCAAAACAGAAAGGCTTGACTGAATCTGGCAAAATTCGAATCCCAGAATTAGCAGAAAGAGCAGAGTGGTTCTGGTTTTATACAACCTTTGTGGCAGGATGGATGCATACAGCAGCTATTTTCTCTTCTAAAATTCAACTGAAAAAGCACAAAAGAGACAATTGTTTACATATACTATCAGTTGAACGTTTTTGAACGGTAATGTTTAATGTTTTTTAAAGAAGTCTCTTCTGCTCACCAAGCCTGGATTTATTTGATCCAAAGTACAGCAAAAAAAGGAAAAATTTTGAAATGTGTTTGCTATTTAAAATAATGGTTTTCTATATGAATATATTTTAAAATGTAACTTATTCCTGTGATTACAAAGCTGAATTTTTAGCATCATTACTCCAGTCACATGATCCTTCAGGAATTATTGTAATATTTTGATTTGCTGCTTAAAAAAATCGTTATTATTATTATTATTATTGAAAACAGCCGAGTAGATTTTTTTCAGATTTCTCTGATGAATAGAAAGTAAAAAAAAATTGCCTGAAATAGAACAAATACAATTTTATTTCAAATAAATGCTGAGCTTAGAATCTTTATATTCATCAAAGAATCTTGACAAAATGTGTTCACTCTTTTAAATATTAACAATAATAATAATAATAAATGTTTCTTGAACGGCAAATCAGCATATTAGAATGATTTCTGAAGGATCATGTGACACTGAAGACTGGAGTAATGATGCTGAAAATTTCCGCTTTGATCACAGGAATAAAGTACATTTTAAAATATATTCAAATAGAAACCTGTTATTTTAAAAAGATAAAAAATATTACAAATATTTCAATTTCATTTGAAATTTCATTTCAATTTTTTTTTTTTTTTTTTTTTTTTTTTTTTTTAACTGTACTTTGGATCAAACAAATGCAGGCTTGGTGAGCAAAAGAAAAAAACAAAACAAAAAAAACAAACAAATAAGGTTTAAAAATCTTACTGTTCAAACACTTTCGACTGGTAACGTATAGTAAGATGTATTTATTTAGCTCAGATCATTTGTTCTTATAAGAATAAGAAGAAATGTTTAAGTTCAGAGTGAGAATTATGACTTTTGAACGCAGACTGGTATCTGAGTGAATTTAAAAACAGTTCAAAGTCTGTTTCCACCACAGGATAGAAAAAATTATACTAAAACATGCAACTTACAGAATTGTGAATAAACTAAGAATTTCTTGTGAATAAAGAATTCTGAGAGGAAAAAAAAAAGAATTGTGAGAGAAAAAGTTGCAATTAACTTTTTCTGAGTTTATCTTGCAATTCTAAAAGAAAAAAAAGTCAGAACTGTGAGATATAAACTTTAAATTTCAATAAAAAATGTCTGAAACAAAAAAGTCTGGAAACAAAAAACAGAAAAGCAAAGAGTCAGAATTGCAGGACATAAGCTAAAAAGTGAGATGTTAAGTTAGAACTGCAAGAAAGTAAGTCTGATTTCTGAGTTTATATTTAGCAATTCTGAAAAAAAAAGTCTACACTGTGAAATATAATCTCAGAACTGCAAAAACTATTTTATTTATTTTTTAACTGTGTGGTGGAAACAGACTTCAATATTATAGGGACAGTCCACCCAAAAAAATAAAAAATCTCTCATTATGTATACTCAGCCTCACGTCATTCCAAATCTGTATGACTTTCTTATCTGTGGACTATATTTTGAAGAATGTTGGTAACCAAACAGTAGTAGGTCCCATTGACATTCAAGCTCCTTTTGTTACTGTTGCTATGTTCAAGAAGCCATGCTGCTCTCATGCCACACATCATGTTTTCACACAGTGAAAAATACATTGTGGAGCAAAGAGGAAACTGACATTGCACCAACAGACAAGACAGAGCAGATCTCTGGCTTTTAAATGTAGTCATTCTTTAGCAAATTCAAACAATAAGTATAGTTTTGTGGCTCTTTAATGTGTCGTGACAGATCACTGTAGTGCCTCAATTCAAGCTGCACATGTGATTATCTCTTCCGCTTCATAGCACTAAATAAACACGAATAAACACCAGAAGGAATCTTGTTTCAGCTGCGGAAAGACGTCAATACACACTATTTTTCAAGTTCAAATCCACCGACGTTAATCTACTCTCCTGTCTGGTTTGTTTGTCAGACAAAAATGGCAGATACAGCATTATGATTGGTCAGATCACCTGTCAATCAAACTCCCTGTGAGGGGTCAATTGAGATGTCTTCTGAAGCTAAAAGACATATTTTTCTTAGTAGAAACGTCTGAGAAGAAAACTTTTAGCAAACCTTTCCATTTGCTATTAATATATAATCTCACTGATCTCCTAAAGAAACAACTGAGATGCTAAAAAGATCTCATTTGTGATTTTTCTTTCCAGTGGGAACTATGATTTGAGAACAGACTAATCCTGATACTTCGGGACATAATCATCTCACATTCTTTGTAGCATTGACAGTATGCAAATTAGCATCGAGTTGATGACTATAATGTCACAGGGGACACAGCAAAGAGGTCATGATCTTACATTCAAACACCATTACTAAATCTCTGATGCTTGCAAGATCATTCACATATGCCATATATCCATATACTTTGAATATTTTTTAAAGAAGCTCTATATATAACCTATATCAAACATAAGATGCATTTCTGCTTTACATTTGCATTACATGTCCGTAAGTGTCCCTGCGGTGTGATTGTCATTCCACAAGCTGGATTTTAAAAGTGCGCCATGTTCTGCTGCTGATGGCTGTTTGTGGACTTGCTTTCATTAGATGCCTGTTATTTACAGAGGCTTTTGTTTGGCTGTTCTTTAATGGTGTAATCTGATGATATTAAGGCTTGTAAATGACAGCGTGGGCCTTAATCTGGACATTAAACACAACACTGAGCTGTGTGAGGATTTACGGAAAGCTCTAAAGCTTTTAAACACACCCCAACACACACACACTGGCCTCTCCTCGATATGCACAAATATAGAAATGCTGAAATCTACATGCCATGGAAAACATCTGATGAAAAGACAATAAATACATAAACTTTAAAGGAGAAGTTCATCCAAGATGAAAAGAAATTATGTTTTTTGAGGAAAACATTTCAGGAATTATCTCCAAAGAGGACTTCAGTGGTGCCTGCGAGTCCAAAAAACGTCCAAAATGCAGTTTAAATTCAGCTTCAAAGAGCTCAAAACGATCCCAGCCGAGGAATAAGGAAGGGTCTTATCTTGCAAAACAATCTGTCATTATCTAAAAAAAAAAATAAACGTGTATGTACTTTATAACCTCAAATGCTTGTCTTGCCTAGCTCTGCCATGCGCATGCGTACTCTGTATAGTCCGGGTCAATACATCCCATCTCGTTTTCTCCTTCAAACCACTTCAAACTCATCCTATATCGCTGCAGAAGTACCAACCCAGTGTTTGAGTCATTCCACAAAACCAGTATGTTTTGGACTTACACATTTTTAGATTGTTTACCAAAATGTATTACTTTTCTGAACACCCCACAACATTAATGACATATTTAACTTCCAGAAAACCATATTTTTCCCATCTGAGGCATCAAATCCCTAATATTATTGGTCATTATTTTAAGATATGGGCACTATTAGTCTTCAACCCCATTACGGACACTATGGGAGCTCTCTGAATATGATTATAAAATGTATTTATATTGAAATCAGCATTTTCCATTAATCAGATGTCCCTCATACTAATTCAGTATTTGCAAATATAAAAGTTACAGAAAATCTTACACTTGCTTTACTAAAGCCTGACATTTTGTGCAACCTCATCATTTTTGATCAAAGAAGTGGTTTAACTTCAGAATTTAAACTAAATTCAGTATTCTTAAAGGAGAAGTCCACTTCCAAAACAAAGATTCACATAAAATGTACTCACCCCCTTGTCATCCAAAATGTTTTTTTTACAACTTTCTTCAGTCGTAAAGAAATTATGTTTTTTGAGGAAAACATTTTTCTCCATATAATGGACTGCTATGGTGCATGCTATGGTCCTATGTTTTGAACTTCCAAAATGCAGTTTAAATGCGGCTTCAAATAATCCAAAATGCGATTGCAAATGATCCCAGCTGAGGAACAAGGGTCTTATCTAGCGAAACGTTCGGTTATTTTCATTAAAAAAATACAATTTAAATACTTTTTAATCTCAAATGTCTTGCCTTTCTCTCCCTGAACTCTGTATTCTGACTCAAGACGAAAAATTCCAATCGTATTTTCTCCCTCAACTTCAAACATCATTTCAAAATCATCCTACAACACTGCAGAAATACAGACCCAGTCTTTGCAAAGTAAACATGCAAAGAAGATCAAACACCCTTAACAAAAAAGGTAAAACAGTGATATAGGACCATTTTGAAGTTGAGGGAGAACATGAGATGGGAGTTTTTCGACATACCCTAACTGTCATGAACCAGAAAAAAACAGTTCAGGAAGAGTAAGACAAGACAAGCGTTTGACATTAAAAAGTATATAAATTGTATTATTTTTATGAAAATAACCGATCGTTTAGCTAGATAAGACCCCTCTTCCTCGGCTGGGATCGTTTACAAAGCCGCATTTAAACTGCATTTTGGAAGTTCAAATGCGGGGCACCATATCAGTCCATTATATGGAGAAAAATGCTGAAAGAAAGACATGAACATCTTGGATGACAAGGGGGTGAGTACATTATATGTGAACCTTTGTTTTGGAAGTGGACTTCTCCTTTAAGATTGCTCTAAACATTTCAGACTGAGTTCTACAAACATTAACTTTTTCATAAACTTAAAAAATAATTAATGAAAATGTAAGTGTGACAGGGTTGAGAATAGGGTAACAGGGTTGAAGAACGTAATGAGGCTGAAGAGACAAATACATCTTAACATATAAATAGTTGTTTTTTACAGCTTTAACATGGACATTACTACATTTAACATATGCATGTGGTATAAGACTCTTGATCAAATATAATAATTAATTTAAATTACTGGATAACTTCATCTCACAACCCTGTTATGATCAAATAAGTAACGGGGTTGTGATTTTTTTGCTCTAAATGGCCACTGCTCTAAATGTAGTGAATAACAGGAGAGCACATGACATGCATGATATTAAGAAAACACTGTGTATTGTTAAAATATCAAAGATAATTTTGACAAGTAAAAGTTTTCTATCTTCATTTGATGTAATGGGGTTGAGTCGTTAAGCTTTATTGACCTGGATTACACAGAGTGCGCATGTGCATGACGGAGCTAGACAAGATGAACATTTAAGGTTAAAAAGTATATAAATTATTATTATTATTATTATTTTTTTTAGAAAATGATCGATTGATTTACTAGACCCTTATTCCTCGGCTGGGATCATTTAGAGACTTTTGAAGCTGCATTTAAACTGCATTTTGGATGTTCAAACTTGCAGGCACTATTGAAGTCCACTATATGGAGATAATTCCTGAAATGTTTTCCTCAAAAAACATAATTACGACTAAGAAAGAAAGGCATGAACATCTTGGATGATAACAGGGTGAGTACATTATCTGTAAATTTTTGTTCTGGATGTGAACTTCTCCTTTAACAAAGGTTTGACATGAAGAGATGGAGAAAAGGCTTATTTCACAAGTGTTTTCAACTTCAATCTATAAAATGAAAAATGTGTGCTACATTTTTGCATGAGTGAGTGTGAATCCACCCATGCAAAAGTCTCTCAGTGCAAATGCACAGGATTTTTTTTTTTTTTTTTAATCATCCACAAGGCAAAACTAGTCTCTTAGAAAGGTAGCAGCACAGCTCTCCTCATCAACACACGATTTGAGGTGCAGGATAGCAAATTTTAATAATTACAAATTAAAAGCCCCAAGTATAAGCAATAATACAAGTGATGCTTGACTTGGCAAGTTTTATTAGTTTTTAAAAAGATCTACCCAGCCTCTTGAAAATATTACTGTCTCGCGACAAAAATGCAGCTTCAAAAAAAAAGGGGGGGAAGATAATAACCGTTATCTGATATAAGCGCACAAAATGTGTGCGGCTTTAGGAAAATAAGTGTAGGCTTATAAGAAAGGCACAGGCAAAATGGGCTAATAGCTCACAGGCAAAATTTTGATATCCCACCATGACATTCATTATGAATTCATTTTAATTGCAGATTACATCAGGTAATGGGGCAATTTACAGATTGTTCGGCTGATAGTGTCCTGACGCTGACGCTAAATACATACGGTATTCACTCCATTTTTTCTCAAACGCTTTCAAAAAGATCTTAGAGATCCATGTGTCAGTTATTACACTCAGTTTAGTTTTTATGGAATATCTGTCTCGCTAATAAAGCTCTGTTTGTTTAGGATACACAATGAAGTGTCTGAGACGAAAGTTGGCACATGGATGGCTTTTCACTTTGGGTCTCACTAAACAGCTTTTACAATGAGACTGACCTCACAGGCAGCTGTCAGAGACAGGCACAGTGACTGCAGAGACACACGTTTACTGTTTTCGGGGTGGGAAAGACATAAAAAGGCTAAAAAGGTTTTGGTAACACTTTCACTTGAAGGAATAATGAATCTAAAATTTTAGATTTACTCAACCTCATGTCATTCCGAGCCCAAATGCTGTTATTTTCTCCACAGAAAAAGAAAGGATTTCTGAAGAAACCTTACACATGTCTACAAAGACAGCTCATTCATAACACTATTGAAAAAGTGTCAGAAAAGTAAATCTTACAACTGCACAGCTTTGTAAGAGTTCTGAAGTCATACAATAGATTTGCGTAAGAAATAAATCAACATTGAGCGTGTTTTTCACTGGAAATCTTTCCCTCTTTTGCAGCTCTCAAAACTGGCACATCATGTTGCGAATCTGAACCGAACTCAAATGAGGGGCTTTGGAGGGGAAAATTGTCAGTAAATAACTTGTTGATCACACAATTGGCTATGAACAACTTGGAATATATACTTACTTTGTTCAGAAATTAATACTTTTATTCCATAAGGACACATTAAAAAGATCAAAAGTGACATTAAAGACATTTCAAATGTTCCAAAAGATTTATTTTTTAAATAAATGCTGCTCTTTTTATTCATTAGAATCCTGAATAAAAGTCACCATTTCCAATATCAATAATGAATGAGCAGCAAATCAGCATATACTGTAAGAATGATTTCTGAAGGATCATGTGATACTGAAGGCTAATGATGCTGAAAATTCAGCTTTGCATCATAGGAATAAATTGTGTTGTAAAACATATTCAAATGCAAACCTATTATTTTAAATTATAATAATATTTCACAATATTATTGTTTTTACTGTATTTTTTAATCAAATAAATGCAGCCTTAATGAGCAGATAAGACTTCAAAAATGACTTCTAAACTTATAAATAGTACTGTAGCATCTCAGAATAATAAAACTACTTACTTTTTTTTATTAAAAAACTGCATAAACTATAATAGTACCTGAATTATATTATGACACTATCAAAACATTTGTTTAACCAACTTGACCAAACCTACATTTAAGCTCAACCAATAGTGTGAATTTGGGGCGGGACTATCTGTTTGATGACCAATGGCAGACTGGTTGAAAAAAAAGAAGGCAAATTTAAAGAAGTAGTTCACTTCCAGAACAAAAATTAACGGATAATTTACTTGTCATCCAAGATGTTCATTTCTTTCTTTCTTCAGTCATAAAGTAATTATGTTTTTTGAGGAAAACATTTCAGGATTTCTCTCCATGTAGTGGACATTTACAGTGCCTTCAAAGGGCTCTTTGAACAATCCCAACCAAGGAAGAAGGGTCTTATCTATCGAAATTTTCTAAAAAAAAATGTACAATTTACATACTTTTTAACCTCAAACGCTCGTCTTGTCTAGGTTTGCATGAACTCTGTTTTTTGAGGTTAAAAACTTCATAAATTGTAATTTTTTTTTAGTTTCACTAGATAAGACCCTTTTCCCTGGCTGGGATCATTTTGAGCCCTTTGAAGCTGCATTTAAACTGCATTTTGGAAGTTTAAACTCGTGGGCACCATAGAAGTCCATTATATGGTGAAGAATCCTGAAATGTTTCTTTACGACTGAAGAAAGAAAGACATGAACTTCTTGGATGACAAGGGGGTGAGTAAATTATCTGTAAATTTTTGTTCTGGAAGTGAACTACTCCTTAAAATTTGCCTTTGCCTTTTTCAACCAGTCTTCCATTGGTCAGTCAAACAGATAGTCCCGCCCCAAACTCACACTTAAATGTAGGTTTGGTCAGGTTGGTTAAACAAATGTTTTGACAGTGTCATAGTATAATTAGGATACTATTATAGTTTATGCAAGCGGGTGAGTACTTTATCTGTGAATTTTTGTTCTGGAAGTGAACTACTCCTTTAAGACTACTGCCACGAAAATGACACACTTCACCTTTATTAAACACTTAAAATGCATATTCATTATTCTCTAATACAAACCTGTTCTTTAATCCCAATGACCGGCGACCATGTCCTCACAAGACGAAATTAGCCAAGAAAGTGTCCCTGCCTTGTAAACATGTGTCCCATAAACGAGGCTAGAGGTGACGTCTGGGAGTAAAACTGTTCCAATCAGATTCATCACACTCACCCTTCAAGCTCTCGCTCTCCTTCTCTACATCCACCTGTCAGACTGGACAAATTGAATTTGTCTTCCTCCAGTAGCTCTCTGAAGCTCTAAACAGCGCATTAGTGTCTACAGTCATCAGAGCTGTCAAAGGCAATCTGTTTAGTGTGACGCGGGGCGACGTGAGTAGCCACGCCGTATGACATTACACTGGCGCGCGCACTCCGCCACTGATAATTGCTTTATTTGAAGTGGCCGATCATTACTGCTCTAACGCTGAGGGCTCATGTACCCTGACATTCCTTTTAGCTCTGAGATGAAGTTTCATTTACAAGACCTGACGTCCCCATCTTTTTTTTCCCCTCAACAGTCTAAAACGCATCGCTATGACAAACCTGAAGTCAACAGCAAACGCCCAACACTGAACGGTGGGAGACGCAGGTTGGAGCTTGTGTTAATTTAAACAGAAATTCACATAGCATGGTATTTATATAGTACTCCAAGGTACTTCCAAAAATACCATGGTTTTACCATGGTACATGTCCAAAAACCATAGTAGCACAACAGCACTTTTTGATAAATGTACAGTACAAAATGATTACATTTACAAAACATATGATACCTCCATAGTATTGTGGACGTGTACCATGGTATTACAATAGAAAAGGCAATGGTACGTGAATTTTAGTGCCATGGTAAATTTTAATAGCATTCCACAGCATTACAATGACCAAAATTTGTTTTTGCCCCCATTTTTCATGAGCTGAACTCAAAAAAGACTTTTTCTATGTACACAAAAGGCCTATTTCTCTCAAATATTGTTCACAAATCTGTCTAAATCTGTGTTAGTGAGCACTTCTCCTTTGCGGAGATAATCCTTCCACCTCACAGGATGCTGATTAGACAGCATGATTATTACACAGGTGTGCCTTAGGCTGGCCACAATAAAAGGCCACTCTAAAATGTGCAGTTTTACTGTATTGGGGAGGTCCGGGGGGGTCGGGCTCAGAAAACCAGTTAGTATCTGGTTTGACCACCATTTGCCTCACGCAGTGCAACACATCTCCTTCACATAGAGTTGATCAGGTTGTTGATTGTGGCCTGTGGAATGTTGGTCCACTCCTCTTCAATGGCTGTGCGAAGTTGCTGGATATTGGAAGGAACACGCTGTCGTATACGCCGATCCAGAGCATCCCAAACATGCTCAATGGGTGACATGTCCAGTGAGTGTGCTGGCCATGCAAGAACTGGGATGTTTTCAGCTTCCAGCAATTGTGTACAGATCCTTGCAACATGGGGCCGTGCATTATCATGCTGCAAAATGAGGTGATGGTCGTGGATGAATGACACAGCAATGGGCCTTAGGATCTTCCCTGAGACAGTTTCTGACAGTTTGTGCAGAAATTCTTTGGTTATGCAAACCAATTGTTGCAGCAGCTGTCCAGGTGGCTGGTCTCAGATGACCTTGGAGGTGAAGATGCTGGATTTGGAGGTCCTGGGCTGGTGTGGTTACACATGGTCTGCGGTTGTGAGGCCGGTTGGATGTACTGCCAAATTCTCTGAAACGCCTTTGGAGACGGCTTATGGTAGAGAACATTCAATTCACAGGCAACATCTCTGGTGGACATTCCTGCAGTCAGCATGCCAATTGCACACTCCCTCAAAACTTCTGTGGCATTGTGCTGTGTGATCAAACTGCACATTTTAGAGTGGCCTTTTATTGTGGCCAGCCTAAGGCACACCTGTGCAATAATCATGCTGTCTAATCAGCATCTTGATATGCCACACCTGTGAGGTGGATGGATTATCTTGACTAATGAGGAGAAGTGCTCACTAACACAGATTTAGACATAGAAAAAGCACTACCATGTGTTTTAGGCAAGGTACCATGGTATTTGGACATGTACCATGGTACATGAATTTCAGTATCAGTATTAGCACCTGACACCAGGTTTTGTTGCCATAGGTTATGTTGCCACATAACCTTTTGCAAGGTTATTATATTCACAAACCATGGTTTTTAAATAGTACAATAAGGTACTTTAATGAATACCATGGTTCTACCATGCTACATGTTTAAAACCTTCATAGTACCATGGTACTTTCTGGTAAATGTACGGAATGATTACTCTTACAAAACATGGTACTACCATTGTATTTTGTATATTTACTATGGTAATTTCATATAAAAACCTACATGGTACATGGATAACAGCACAATGGTAAATTTTAAGGTATTACAGTATTAGCACTTGGCACCATGATATTATGTTAATGCTACAATATTTTTTGTAAGGGTAATTATATTCACACACCATAGTATTTAAATGGTACTCCAAGGTTCTTCAGAGAAAACCAGGTTATATGTCTAAAAACCATGGTACTGTAAATGTACTAAACCATTACACTTTGAAAAAGTATGGTACTACCATGGTCTTTTAGGCATAGTACCATGGTAGCACCATGTAAAAACTATAGTAAATGAATTTCAATACTATAAAACATTAAGAATTAACACCTGTTACCATGGTATTATCCCACCACAGAACTTACTAATTATTACTCATGAACTAATGCATCAAACCACTTCTGTGCCCATGATGGACAGTGGGAAGAGTTTGGCAGGCAATCTACCATAGTCTGTGTTTAAAGCAATCTGCTGATCATCCAGTTACAGCCAGAGACTCTGGAACAGAAGACAATTATATTCACAACACTGCAGCGCACAAACGCATCCTCCAACTAGATCATTCGACTCACTGCACTGTGACAAATTTCATACTGAATAGATAATAATGTCATTATAAGGTCCAGCACAGAGCCAACATGCTCCATGATCCACAAACATCTCCAGGCCACTGTGGGCTCCTGTGGGTGCTGGCGTCTGGAGTATAGCTGGAACTGTGTTTAATAACACAAGCTGACATTTGGGTTTGAGTAATATTTAGACAGTGTAAAGGTCTGGAAGGGGACTCAATTGAAGCATAATGATTCAGTTAAAAAAACCTATGACCCAACACAACCAGTGAGACCAAACCCAACCAGAAAAATAAAATAAAATAAAATAAAATAAAATAAAATAAAATAAAATAAAATCTTTGCAAATTAAAATATTAAATATAAATACCTAAAATAATTATATATTTTTTCCATTAATTACAAATCCAATCCTGATAGAAATGCAGGTCTTTTTAGTCTCAGATTAGGTATCAGACCTCTACTATGGGTAAAAAATGAGAATAGTGTGTGTGTGTGTGTGTGTGTGTGTGTGTGTGTGTGTGCGTGTGTGTGAGAGATATTTTACCCTTCACAGCACACTCCCTCTGGGATCCCAGAGCCCATTTACAAACCCTCTTCAAAAAATAGCTCACACGCACATTATCACTCTCTGAATGTGTGCACACACACACGGATGCTCGAATACATCATATATAGCTGCACAAAAGTCTGTATATGTGCACAAATGTATGAGGCTGCAGACGGCCCATCTGTCCTCATGTTAGGAGCATGAATTGTTCATCTGTCCAGAATCCATTTGTCATGAAGAGGCCAATTCACTTGTTGTAGCTGGATTTATATGCTACCACTATACAGTAAAACCTCAAGTCAGCTAAATTAATGGGAAAAACATTGGTTCTTGCAAATATATGTGACCCTGGACCACAAAACCACTCATAGAAACTAAAGAAACTAAATCAATAATTTTGACCCATACAATGTTTTGTTGGCTATTGCTACAAACAATCAAGGCTGCATTTCTTATATTATCAATGAAATAGAAATATTAACAGTTTTGCTGCTTATTTAGTTTATATATATATATATATATATTTTTTTTTTTTTTTTTTTTTTTTTTTTTTTTTTTTTTGGTGAAAACTGAGATACACTACCATTCAAAAGTTTGGGGCAAGAAAAATAAAAAAAAATAAAGAAACTAATACTTTTATTTAGCAAAAATGCAATAATTTGATCCAAAGTGACAGTAAAGACATTTATAATGTTACACACTATTTCAAATAAACGTTGCTCCTTTTTAAATTTTCTATTCATCAGAAAATCCTGAAAAAAAAGCATTAGCAGCAAAAAACTGTATCAACATTATACAATAAGAATGATTATCAATAACTGAGTACCAGAAATAACTGATACTAATTTAGCATCAAATCAACATATTAACATGATTTCTGAAGGATCATGTGACACTGAAAACTAGAGTAATGATGCTGAAAATTCAGATTTGCATCACAGGAATAAACAGAATTAAAAAAAAATATTCAAATAGAAAACTGTTATATTGTAATATTTAACAATTTTACTGTTTTTACAGCATTTTTTGATTAAATAAATGCAGCATTGGTGAACATAGGAGACTTCTTTCAAATACATTTTAAAAATATAAATATTCCAAACTAAGATATATATATATATATATATATATATATATATACATATATATATATTCATTTATTACTTATACAGAACATATCAGTAGCTCAGTATGAAAATAAAAGTGAATGGAAATGGAAATGATGATTATGATTGACAAAAACATGGGCACATGCCATTTTCCTTCCACATGTCCTGTTCGTTTGCTCATCTCTTCTGTCACTGAAATGCCTCCTCAAACAATCATATAAACACGCTATTCTAATTATCATCTAATACCCTTTCACTGCCCTAAAAAAGCTTTTCCCTGAAAAGAGTCAGACATCTACACCTGCTGCTTAAGTTTCTCTGTTTTTCTCATTTCTCCTGCTGTTTGTCGCTCTTTCTCTCTCCCAGGACGGAACGGTGTGAATTAAAAACCACGCAAACAAAGAAGCCCATTAAATTATGTTGGGAGTACTACCAAAGCACAGACTAAATGAGGTACAGAAAGAATTGCTCCTCGTGTGTGAGTCCTTTGGGAAAACAGCGGGAATATGCACACGTCACACGAACACACGCACACGCGCTCGGTGGTATGATAATGTGATAGTCTGCCGTCAAGGTCACGCTCACCTCTACGTCTGCGAAGGGAGCAAAAATCATCAAATAACACACTCAACAGCAACAATATGGAAATTAGGACCATTTGCTGAAATCACCCTGTGCATGCTTCAATATCAAACTCATGTTCATATTAACATGTAGCTGTGCTGTGAAGTGCTTTTCATCTTTTTGAATGACTGTGGTCTGCATGTATAGTGAAGTGCCGGCATGTGGACTTGTGTGATAACATGTTAAACAAATGAAAGACACAAAGGTTATCAGCTGTGAAAAAGACGTGACAGAATTTCTGTCATCCAATTTACATACGATATCTAATTACTCCACAATATAACGCTGCATATAGAAAATCATTTTGATTCTTAATAAATTAGCGAAAGATATTTATAAAATATTATGATCAGTAAATGATTTCACCAGCACTGCAACAATATTAAAGGAATCAGTCATTCAAAAAAATATACTTAAAAGAGAAGTCAACTTCCAGAACAAAAATATACAGATAATGTACTCACCCCTTTGTCATCCATGATGTTCATGTCTTTTTTCTTCAGCCGTAAAGAAATTATGTTTTTTAAGTTTTAGCATTTTTCTCCATATAATGGACTTTTATGGTGCCCCAATTTTGAACTTCCAAAATTCAGTTTAAATGCGGCTTCAAACGATCCCAAATGCAGTTATAAACAATCCCAGCTGAGGAAGAAAGGTCTTATCTAGCGAAACGATTGGTTATTTTCATTTTAAAAAATACAATTGAAATACTTTTAATCTCCAATGCTCGTCTTGTCTTGCTCTCCCTGAACTCTGTGTATTCTGACTCAAGACAGTTAGGGTATGTCGAAAAACTTTAACTGTATTTTCTCCCTCAACTTCAAAAATCATTTCAAAATCATCCTACCACCTACCGACCCAGTCTTTGCAAAGTGAACATGCAAAGAAGATCAAACACCCTCAACAAAAAAGGTAAAACAGCGATATAAGATGATTTTGAAGTTGAGGGAGAACATGAGATAGGAATTTTTCAACATACCCAAACTGCCATGAACCGGAAAAAAACAGTTCAGGCAGAGTAAGACAAGACGAGCCTTTGAGATTAAAAAGTATATAAATTGTATTATTTTTATGAGAATAACCCATCGTCCTCAGCTGGGATTGTTTACAACTGCATTTGGGATCGTTTAAAGCCGCAAGTTCAAAATCGGGGCACCACAGAAGTCCACTATATGGAGAAAAATCCTGAAATGTTTCCCTCAAAAAACATAATTTCTTTACGACTGAAGAAAGAAAGACATCTTGGATGACAAGTGGGGGAGGACATTATCTGTCAATTTTTGTTCTGGAAGTGGACTTCTCCTTTAACCCCTCATCCAAGATGATGAGTTTGTTTCTTCATCAAAAAAATTTGAGAGAAATTTAGCATTACATCACTTGCTCACCAATGGATCCTCTGCAGTGAATGGGTGCTGTTAGAATGAGAGTCCAAACTGCTGATTAGTCCAAACTAATCCACACCACTCCAGTCCATCAATTAACATCTTGTGAAGTGAAAAGCTATGTGTTTGTGAAGGTGTTTTAACTTTAAACCATTGCTTCTGGCCAAAATACCAGTCCACAATCCATACCAATGCTCCAGTAATAAAGTCTATACCCTGTTATCCTCTCACATCAAAACCTCACCCACATATTTGTTAAGGACTGTTTTTTTCATGTAAACAGTGTTTGATCAGTGCATATTTCTCTCCTCATTCAGTTTAATCATGGATTTGTTTCTTACAAACACACAGCTTTTCACTTCACAAGACGTTAAAATTGATGGACTGTAGTGGTGTGGATTACTTGTGGATTATTGTAATGTTTTAATCAGCTATTTGGACTCTCATTCTGACAGCACCCATTCACTGCAGAGGATCCGCTGGAAATCTGTTCTAGATGGGTTTAACTACTTTATCCAATTGTACTTACTTTGGGAAACTGTTTTACAGGGATCAAAACCTTCTGTCCCAGTTTCATGTTCTTGTTGATGACCACATCGATGAACTTCTCATCCTCTTTGTCTTCATCCTTCTGAACCTTTTCTATTTCTGTTAAGAGAGACAGAGACAGAGAGTTTGTCAAATCGTTATCTAGGTAGAATAAAGGTTTATCCGTGTGAATTTCAGGTTCAGATAAGCTGAGATAACAGTCCTGCCATTTGCCCGATGTCATTTGTACCAAGCGTATTTTGACTGATCAGTGGACTGTGAAATAGCTTCCATTGGCCACACTGTAATTCAATTGGATGTGCTTATAATCATATCTGATAGACATTTCTCTGTGATTGGTGGATATTTCTGTTGGTGAGGCAAGCGTTGGCTGATTAGACATTAAAGTGTGCAAATGAGCTCTTCGAACACGCACAGAAGTCTTTGTTGTTGTGGAACACAGTGGGGTGCTGGGATATTAGTCACATTAATGAGTTCTTGTATGAGTGTGGGTACTTGTGATACGTAGCATTACTGCGACAGAGTGGGTTCGCAACTCATTGATGTACTTAGCAGAAAACAGTATGGAAAAGGTCATTTCAGAGGCACTGGCAAGAAGATTGGAAACTCGAAATGTCCATTACAAATTAAGCATCCACATGCTCTGGACAGTACAATGATTAAATTGCTCAGTCATATGAAGATTTCTTTTCTTTATCTGCATGTTTTAATTTTAAACAATTATATATTGTTATACATCTGCAATACAACTTAAAGGGATAGTTCACCCAAAAATGAAAAATACCCGATGATTTACTCTACCTCAAGCCATCCTAGGTGGTATATGACTTTTTTCTTTCAGAAGAATACAATCGGAGTTATATTAAAAAATGTCATGGCTCTTCCAAGCTTTATAATGGCAGTGACTGGGTGTTGAGATTTTGAAGCCCAAAAAAGTGCATCCATCTATCATAAAAAGTACTCCACATGGCTCTGGGGGTTAATACAGGCTGTCTGAAGTGAATCAAAGCCTTTGTGTAAGTAAAGAAAAATTTCTATATTTAAAACTTTATAAACAGTAATCTCTATGGTTGGACGCCCATTAATGAGAGAGTGGCGTTCCAGCAAATGACATATGACATAGAAGTAGCAAAAAACATCAATATTTTTCTTGCACAAACACATCGATTCATTTCAGAAGGTCTTTATTAACCCCTAGGAGTCATGTGTCGTGTCATACTTTTTATGATGGATGGATGCACTTTTTTGGGCTTCAGATTTCAACAGCCATTCACTGCCATTATAAATCTCAGAAAGAACCAGGACTTTTTTTTAACATAACTCCAATTGCATTTGTCTAGAAAAATAAAGTCATATACAAATAGGATGGCTTGAGGGTGAGTACATCATGGGGTAATATTAATTTTTGGATGAACTATCCTTTTAATTCCTATCCCATTGCAATAGACACAACATTTCGTTCCACTGTATGTCCACACATGTAGCGGAATGACAATAAAGCTCTACTTGACTTGACTTGATTTGAAACCGGTTCTCTTTATAGGTAAAACATGGCTTCTGTTAATTAGTTCATGCAACAAGGCCTAATTAATAATAATAAGAAAAATAACCAATAGAGTGCCAGTCTGCTGTTTAAGCAGCCTTATTTTTCCTATAGGTATTTTAAAAAAAGTATTTATTTAAGAGTTATAAGCAATAACCAAACTAACCAACTATGAAGTAAATCATAATATTACAAATTCTGATTTGAAGCATAAAGTATTTAAAAGTCTGACAAAAAGGTACAAGACTGTGTAATGGTTTAATGAGGTAAAGAACTACAATCCCATGAATCACTGTGGAAAAAAGTAAAATTAAAATTATAAAATTGATAGGTCCGGTCCTTTATTCTGATTGGTTGAGCCACGTTTAAAGCTGTTGTAAATTTCTCTACAAACATACATCTTTGTTTACGTCTGTGTGTTGCTCGGCCGCAACCATTTTTGAGGAACTACATTGTTAGGAGAAAGAATAATGTTTTTATTAATCTTGTTACACTTTATTTGCTCTGTTTTCTTTTGCAAAACCTTACTACGTATATGGAATAACCGTTTTATAAAAGCAATAAGCCCCGTGAAGCCATGGTTTACAGTAAATTTCTAACAGCTTCGCATCGTGCCTAACAACGCCCTTTAGCTGTTATAAATTCACTGTAAACCATAGCTTCTTAGGGCTTATTGCTTTATTAAAGATGCTGATTATGTATATAGAAACAATTAATTTTACGTTTATCGCAATATATGCATTCGCAGTGCTTCATGGGAGTTGGTGGGCATGATTTGCTTATGAGTCTCTGACTGACGGAGATTTTGCTGCAGAATAATGGGAAATGTAGTTTTTCTACCAGAAATACTGCCGCTGTGAATATTTAAAAAAGTATGAAGAAATGGTGCAGCCGATGGCTTTAGCAAAAGCATATACTAAAGCAATAAACCCCAAGAAGCTGTGGTTTACAGTGGATTTATAACAGCTAAGGGGTGTTTTTAGGCACGACACAAAGCGTTTTAACCCCCTTAGCTGTTAAAAATTCACAGTAAACCACGGCTTCACAGGGCTTATTGCTTTTATAAAACAATTATTCCATATACGTAGTAAGGTTTCACAAAATAAAACAGAGCAAATAAAGTGTAATGATGTGAATAAAAACCGTATTCTTCCACCAAACAATGTAGTTCCTCAGAAACAGTTGTGGTTGCAACAAAGTGGTTGCTGAGCAACACACAAATGCAAACAAAGCTGAATGTTTGTAGAGTAATTTACAACAACTTTGAACGCTGCTCAACCAATCAGAATCAAGGACTATCCATTTTATAATATTAATTAACAACCTTCAAAATTGTTCAAAACTGTTCAAGAGCTCCACTATTGTTGAAATACCTGGTTTCAGCAGTTCCTAACTTTCTTAACAAACATTTCCAAAACTTATCCCAGCAAACCCTAGTCATTAACTCTTAATGATATTGAGAGCACTTCAAAACAGTTTAAATATGAAAAGCACTTTTAATGTTCTTTTTCACAATCTGTCATCTTGTGATGCTTATTGCACTTCAATATTCAACTCTCTTCTCCATTATTTGTGCTTTGGTGAGAACAGTTTATGCAAAATTAAGACTTCTTACATTCCCTCGACCAATCAGGAAAGCACTTCTATTCAAAGAGTATGAAGAGTCATCAAAAATAAACACACTCTGTCTAGATTGAATCTGAGACCCATCATACAAACCACACATTATGGCGATAACATACTTTTGTGTAACATGGGATTACAGTTATTAAAAATGTAAAAGACATGAATTACTTAGATCAGATAAGACTTAATAAGATCATCCAACATGACCATAAACTGTTTCATTTTAACGTATTCCTATAAATATGCACGAATGTTATCAATCTACAACATAATTGAATATATGCTAGCATTGCATTGCATGATCCTCTACAGTTTGGTTGCTAGAAGACATTGCTTTTAATCAAACAGCTGCAAAGCTAATACTTAAGTCTGGGATTTTACAGTTTGGAATGGCATTTTCTCTTGAAGTTAGTACTTGATGCTGGGGATTTGATGTCGCCTAGTTAGAGTATGTTGTCGTGACTCATCTGGGATCTGTGTGTCAAACGTTGTTATAAAATATCAAATTAATATATACGTATTGCTTCTCTGAGAGCTGGGAAGAGAACAAACGCTGCAGCCGTTCTCCGCTCTGTTTCCCAGGTCCACAGAGACAGTAGATTCAGCAGGCTGTGGTTCATCTCATTGTTTCGTATCATTATTCCTGTAGTCGAGGGGCACAAAACGCACCCGAGAGAATACTGTGAAAAATATAAATTTCCCTCCTTAGATAACCAACAGCATTTGCAACAGAATCTCCATTCAGAACATTGTGACCTACCAACAAGTTCTGCAACAATAACACCAGCATTTTTATTGGAGAATAGACCATAGCTTCCACCTTACACATAAAAGTTAAACAGAAGTTTAACTCATTTCTGCAAAATGAAGTTTTTACTCTTTAAAGGAGTAGTTAATTTCCAGAACAAAAATTTACAGATAATTTACTCACCCCCTTGTCATTCAAGATGTTCATGTCTTTCTTTCTTCAGTCGTAAAGAAATTGTTTTTGAAAACATTTCAGGATTTCTCTCCATATAATGGACTTCTATGGTGCCCCTGAGTTTGAACTTCCAAAATACAGTTTAAATGCAGCTTCAAATGGCTCTGAACAATTCCAGCCGAGGAAGAAGGGTCTTATCTAGCAAAACGATCAGTTATTTACAATTTATGTACTTTTTAACCGTAAACGCTCGTCTTGTCCAGCTCTGCGTGAACATAATTTCTTTACAGCTGAAGAATAAAAGACATGAACATCAAAAGTCAAAATAATCTAATTTCCATCCAAAACTCATAAACGAACATCGTATTTCCAGTCGTGATGAAAAGCGTGCAAGGCAGCACAGTATCGGAGCACAGGTGGAGCAAAATGAATAGCACAACGATAGAAATTTAGGCTTTTTAATTTAAAATTCATAAGCTGGCATGATTTGTGGGATTAGGGCGGACTCCCCCATAAGACTCCAGCAGAGGAGAGGAGAGCCAGAAAACGCTCCATTAACTCCTCAAATTTCACTTCCTGCTCACAAAAAACATGGCAGAAAGAGGAGATTGGCAATAACATCTCAAACAGAAGCTCTGAGAGATGGGAAATGCTCAGCAATCCAGGAACAGACCATACAATGTGGCGGCTGGCCCTAAGCAAGAGGAAGAAAAATTAATTTTTCATATACAAATACAAATAAAGGTCTTGAAAACAAGAAATGTCTGCTTAATGCTATGCCACAAGTACAGCATATTATATTTTATACATTTTGTACATAATATAATGTTAAAACGTTCCTATCACTAATCAAAACATTTAAAAAGGCCCAAAACAACCTCAGCTTTACTGAGGAAAAAAGCAAACGCAAAAAACAACACATGCATTTAATAAAACAGCAACAAAAGCATTTTCAGATGCCTAGAGTACAAATCCACGTTTCTCAAGACAAAAGATGTGTCAAACATCCAAACTAATACTGGTCATACTTGACAGAACAGCTGACAAATGTTGAACATTACACTCTCAAGTACAAAACATTTCTCCACCCTTCTCTTTTCATTGCGGCTTCTTTGCCATTCATTTTCTGTTTGTGTAGTCCAGCCCTGCAGAAAACCAAACAGAGCATGAGCGCGACCACAGAGGAGGAAAAACGTGAACCTTTGTGATGGCAAACCATGTCAAAGGGCAGAGAATTTGGTGTCAGTCTGCAGTATTCAGTCTGGGGTGCATAAATAAAGCTCTTGTGCTTCTTGAAATGGACACCAACCAACGAGTGCTTTAGAATGTAACCAGACAAAACAAAAAAAGGCTGCCTAACGTGCTTCATCCTTCTCAGTTGAGGAGTTTTCAGGTTTCTAAATGGAGGTGTGGGCTCAATTCCCATTTCTACCAATTGGCGCAAAGTGGCGGTGCTCGGAGGTTAAAGAGCTGGGCTTGTAACCAAAAAGCTTTAGGTTTAAACCTTGCGACAGACAAACTACTGTATGAGTTCTTACTGATATGTGTATTCATTTCACAGATTTTTTTGAAAAACTGAAACATGACAGACTTTTTCTGCCAAGTAAAGAAACGTACAAATTTGTGCATTGGCTGTTGCACTGTGTCTCAAACTATGAGCATGGCAGTTACAAGACATGTGTCAAGGTAAAAATACTTCATCTTTTTTATGCAGTGCATTTATGTCATTTTTTTTCAACATTAATAGCAATTATGAAATGTGTGCTTTGAATGCAATGTGAGTCGCTTTGGATAAAATCATCTGCGAGTTGCATTAATGTAATGTTTTTCAAATGAGCTATCAACTGATATATCACAAAAAGAATAACCAGTTATTATTTTAATAAGAACTTCAATACAAAGAGTCAAGTCAAGTCACCTTTATTTATATGCCGCTTTTAACAATACAGATTGTGACAAAGCGGCTGTACAGTATTAAATAGGAAGTAGTGCATCAACATATATATACTTTTTTGAGAAAGACATTATAGAAATTAGCAAGGATGCGTTTAACTGATTAAAAGTGATGATAAATACATTTAAAATGTTACAAAGAAATTCTATTTCAGATAAATCTGTTCTTCTGAACCTTTTTATTCATCAGTAGCATTGACAAAAATAGTTTAAACCCGTTTCAAATGTGCTATATTATTCAGTATTGCTTTGTATTTTTATCATAAGAGTATTGCCACAAAATCCTATTTAGTATTATTTTTATTTGTGTAATGAATATAAAATGTGCTTATGCTGAGCAGCAAATCAGCATTTTAGAATTATTTCTGAAGGATCATGTGACACTGAAGACAGAAGTAATGATGCTCAGAAATCTGCTTTAATAATTGCATAATAATAATTGCATTTTAATATATATCACAATAGATAATATTGTAATAATATTTAACAATATTACTGTTTTTACTGTATTTTTAAAGCACATAAATGCACACAGTCTTTGTTGAGCATAAGAGTCTTCATTAAGAACATTTAAAAACTGTAATATTTTCAACTTTTGAGAAGTACTGTTTATATGAATCAAATTCATTTATCACCAATATAAATAAAAATGCATAACAATACAATTAATTAGCGGTTTGTTCTCATTTTTGTTAGTGACAAACAAGCGTTTTTGTCACCTACAGCAACATATACAAGATGAGTCAGTCGACATCTCTCAAAAAAGCTACACCTGTCACAAAAAAAAAAAAAAAAAAAAAGTGATAATGTTCCTTAGTTTTTCATTTTGGTGGTGAGAATATTGCACATATGTGCACCACATGCAGTGTTCGAAGAGAAAAATACTATAGGATTTCGAGATAAACTGTAAATTTTCCCCTGAGGCAAAAACTGGAAGAACACAAATTGCAGCCATGTATTATGTTGCAAACAACACCAACCAACTGGTGAGAAACTCCAGCCACTTTTTACATGCGTTTAGCGCTTGGCGAGAAATCGTTTTGGACCTCGCCAGTATCTCAACATCCAAACGTAACATATTCAAGCCACAACTCTGCTTATAGTCATGTGTTGACATGATTTCTGAATGATCATGTGACTGGAGTAATAATGCTAAAAATTCAGCTTTGAAATCACAGGAATAAATCCCATTTTAAAATATATCCAAATAGAAAACAGTTATTTTAAACAGTAAAATTTGTTTTACTGTTTTTGTTGTACTTTGGCTCAAAAAATGCAGGAAGAGCAGAAGAGACTTAAAAAAAAAAAAAAAAAAAAAAAAAAAAAAATGAAAAATCTTACTGTTCATACACTTTTGACTAGTAGTGTATTTTCTTTGATTTACAGTATTATTTAGAGAAAAGGAAATCCCAATATTCATTGTACTCAGCTTGGTGACAAAATGGTGGAGAATGTGGGCAAAATGAAAAATATTCTTACATTTAATACAGTAGCATTGACAAAAATAGTTTAAACCAGTTTCAAATGTGCTATATTATTCAGTATTGCTTTGTATTTTTATCATTAGAGTATTGCCACAAAATTTTATTTAGTATTATTTTTATTTGTGTAATGAATATAAAATGTGCTTATGCTGAGCAGCAAATCAGCATTTTAGAATTATTTCTGAAGGATCATGTGACACTGAAGACTGAAGTAATGATGCTAAAAAATCAGCTTTGCTTCAAAGGAATAAATTGCATTTTAATATATATCACAATAGATAATATTTTAATAATATGTAACAATATTACTGTTTTTACTGTATTTTTAAAGCACATAAATGCACACAGTCTTTGTTGAGCATAAGAGTCTTCATTAAGAACATTTAAAAACTGTAATATTTTCAACTTTTGAGAAGTACTGTTTATATGAATCAAATTCATTTATCACCAATATAAATAAAAATGCATAACAATACAATTAATTAGCGGTTTGTTCTCATTTTTGTTAGTGACAAACAAGTGTTTTTGTCACCTACAGCAACATATACAAGATGAGTCAGTCGACATCTCTCAAAAAAGCTACACCTGTCACAAAAAAAAAAAAAAGTGATAATGTTCCTTAGTTTTTCATTTTGGTGGTGAGAATATTGCACATATGTGCGCCACATGCAGTGTTCAAAGAGAAAAATACTATAGGATTTCGAGATAAACTGTAAATTTTCCCCTGAGGCAAAAACTGGAAGAACACAAATTGCAGCCATGTATTATGTTGCAAACAACACCAACCAACTGGTGAAAAACTCCAGCCACTTTTTACATGCGTTCAGTGCTTGGCGAGAAATCGTTTTGGACCTTGCCAGTATCTCAACATCCAAACATAACATATTCAAGCCACAACTCTGCCAATATCATGTGTTGACATGATTTACGAATGATCATGTGACTGGAGTAATGATGCTAAAAATTCAGCTTTGAAATCACAGGAATAAATCCCATTTTAAAATATATCCAAATAGAAAACAGTTATTTTAAACAGTAAAATTTGTTTTACTGTTTTTGTTGTACTTTGGCTCAAAAAATGCAGGCTTGGTGAGCAGAAGAGACTTTAAAAAAAAAAAAAAACATGAAAAATCTTACTGTTCATAAACTTTTGACTAGTAGTATATTTTCTTAGATTTACAGTATTATTTAGAAAAAGGAAATCCCAATATTCATTGTACTCAGCTTGGTGAAATAATGGTGGAGAATGTGGGCAAAATGTAAAATATTCTTAACTTTAATACAGTAGCATTGTCAAAAATAGTTCAAACTAATTAAAATGTGTTTGAATTTTTATTATAAGAGTACTGCCACAAAATTGTATTTAGTATTATTTTTATTTGTATAATGAATATAAAATTTGCTTATGCTGAGCAGCAAATCAGCATTTTAGAATAATTTCTGAAGGATCAAATGACACTGAAGACTGAAGTAACAACGCTAAAAAATCAGCTTTGCTTCAGAGGAGTAAATTGCATTTTAATGTATATTACAATAGAAGATAGTTGTTTTAAATTGTAATAATATTTAACAATATTACAGTTTTACTGTATTTTTAAAGCACATAAATGCACAGTCTTTGTTGAGCATAAGAGACTTCATTAAGAAAAACTGTACTATTTTCAAAGTGAGAAGTACTTTTTATATGAATCAAATTCATTTATCATATAAAGTAAAACACATAACAATACAATTAAATAACGTTTTTCCACATTTTTGTTAGTGACAAACAAGTGATTTTGTCACCTACAGCACCATATATAAGATGAGTCAGTTGACATCTCTCAAAAAAGCTACACCTGTCACAAAAAAAAATGATAATGTTCCTTCCATGCAGTGTTCGAAGAGAAAAATACTATAGGATTTCGAGATAAACTGTAAATTTTCCCCTGAGGCAAAAACTGGAAGAACACAAATTGCAGCCATGTATTATGTTGCAAACAACACCAACCAACTGGTGAGAAACTCCAGCCACTTTTTACATGCGTTCAGTGCTTGGCGAGAAATCGTTTTGGACCTCGCCAGTATCTCAGCATCCAAACCGTAACATATTCAAGCCACAACTCTGCTTATAGTCATGTGTTGACATGGCAGGCGCTTCTAAAAGGGCAAAACATAACTCTAAAACCAAGAGACAAAAGCTTTCTTAGCTCCATGTTGATATTTATTGGCTGAAAGTAGCATGCAGAACATTTTAGGGCTAGCTATTGATTGCCATATATTTGTAAAGTCTCCACTTCCTCTGTTTTTACAATTGCACACAGTCCAGTTCTCGGCCCGGGCCCGCGGAGCGTCGGCGTAACAGAATAGCAGCTGAAAATGAAAAATAAGATACGTGTTGCGAAACACTTTAGAGCGCTTTTTCAAGAGTGGGCTGCCGTGACAGATCGCAGATCAATACCAGCGGCTGCCCGCTGTCATCGCCCCATGTCACCCTGCCCACATCTCATTCCTGCAACCCTCCCTCTGGACTCCGACCCGCTCAACGCTGAGAAAGAAAGAAAAATGGCTATAGATTTCCATGACAACCAACACATTTCTTTTTCTCCCCCTCGGGAAAAGCATGTTGCGATGTGATGTGTTAAAGCCGCAGACTGGAGTGACAGAGAGTGTGGCCTCCGAGGCTCAAATGCTCGACGGCTTTCAATGCCGTTTTCAGTGGCAATGTTTCTCCATATGCGTTTTTAACTAAATCAGTGCAATCTTCAGGGCTTTTCTTTGTGTCATAATCTCTGGTGTCTCACCACACCGTGTTCCTGGATTGTAAAGCAAATGAGCACGAGGAAGAGGGAAAATATATTTCTTCATTATGAAACAATTCTGTCTACAGGCAAAGCTGTAATGAAAAGCAGATAAGTCACAGGGAGATGGTGACGGCGCCACGGCGGGGGGTCTCGCTCACAAGCGCGCACGTTGATCTACTTTCTATGAATTTAGATATTTCCACAGCTGCTTTCTAATAGAAAACCATGAATCAGTTTGCATGAATATAATCCATCCTAAATAATAAGACAAAGCTGTGTTTTATAGTAAACATGCAAAGGGGATGGACAGCATGACCAAAATCTTCTATCATGGTATGAATCATTTTACAGTGTGGTAACTACATATCACAATGTAGTTATTTCCACTGGAAATTCACTGCAAGAAATAGCTTTTATATTATACTAAACTTGCAAATGCCTATTTTTTGGCAACAATATGAATTAAATACTTTATAAAGGAGATGTAATAACTTTTATTTGATTATTTTAAATACAAAACAAATTCCTGCCAAGGCTGCATGTATTTGTTTAAAAATACAGCAAATGTACTAATACTGTGATTAATATATGAAATATTATTAACATTTAAAATGTCCAGTTTCTATTTGAAAAAAATTTAATATGCAATTTATTTCTGTGATGCAAAGCTCAATTTTCAGCATCATTGCTCCAGTCTTCAGTGTCAAATGATCCTTCAAAAATCATTCTAATATGCTGATTTGGTACTGTATTATTAAATATTATTGGTGCTCAACTATTGCAATAATAATGGTTATTATTTTTAAATAAATAGAACAGCATTTACTCAAATGTTCTGTCAACTGCAAGATATTTAATGTATCCTTGCAAAACATATATATATTTTTTTTCTTTCTTTTTTTGTTAAAAAAATAAAAAATTCTTTAAAATTGCAATATTTCACAATATCATAAATGCAGCCTTGGCGAGCACAACAGACTTCTTTCACAAATATTAAAAACTCTTAATTATTCTACATTTGTAACTGGTACTTTAGAGATACGTATTATTATTAGGAATAAAAACTATTAGCCAAAAAATATTATAGGATTAGAGCTTGGAAAATGGTAATGAAAAATATCTAATGTTTGGTGAAAGAAACCTTGACCAACATTACAGTATATATGTCAGGGCTCAACGCTCTGAATTTTTCTACTGGTCCCGGTCGGGCTAGTGGTTTAAATTTTTACTTGCCCGGTTAAAATTTTCACTGGCCCTGACACACACACACACACAAAAGAAAAAAATAGTTGCTGTTATCAGTGTTTTTGGCCCATGTTATCTTATATTTTAATAAATAAGCTTTATATGACACCAAACTTTTACATGCCAATTCAATTGTACAATTCTTGTTTCCAATTTTGATACCACAGCAAAAATACTAGCCTAACAAATATAAATTTCAAACATTATTTGTTTGTTCAAAAATTATTTTATTATTAGTTTATTAAAAATGAAGATGCTTTAGGGGAAAACAGCAGACGGACTGAAGGAACGCAAACTGAGGCCCCGATCACACCAAACGCGAGGCGCACCGCACTGCCTTTTTTGGGTGACTTTTAAAAAGAGCAGTGCGTTGCGGTTTAATATGTTGCTAGGCAACCATCAAATCAGCAGCCAAGTCAGTCTAATTAAAGGATTATAGCACGAGTGCTCTAAAATCTTTGGTTTTTGCTGTTAAGTAAACTGTCATATTAGCAAAAACCTTTAAAAAAAAATACAGCTCCGGGTAACCCGCAATAGACACCAAAAGTATCTCCTCCATCACTGCAGTCTCCGGACTTTCTAAGCAACGGTAAACTTTCGCCACCACAACGGAAGGCCCGTCTCTCCATTCATTCAACTGGACGATGGAAAAAAACGCTATGACGTTGGTAGCTTTTCTGCTCAGAGTTGCTTTTTTTTCAACTTCAGGCGCTCAGAGTGCTCCGGCAAAAACGCGAAGGTGCCCGGGGCGCATAACGCTTTTGGACGATATCAACATAAATCCTTATCATTTTTTGGTGCAAATACATTAAAGTAACTTGACATTATCATTGAAGACCAGCAATAATAATTTTCATTTTGATTACATAATAATGGCAATATATACATGTCAAAGTCAGACATGCCCCTTTGCCAGCTGTGATGCCTGGTTACTGGTTTAAACTTGGCCCAGGTTTTTAAAAGATTTTTGGGTCAGCACACCTTAATAGCTTCAACAACTGATTGACAATTAAGTTTAGAATACAATGAATTTAGGCCCAGATTATGCAGAGCTGTAGTAGCTGCTAATGTGTATATGTATAAACTGTTTATGTAATAAAATATGTTTTCATAGTTTGAGTTGTCCCTTATCAGTGCAAAATGATCAAAATTAAAAAGGATTCATGCCAATATTGTCCAAAACCCCACTTTTCTAGGGCGTTTCCAAACTTTTGGATGGGCAGTGTACATTCATATAAACCCCTGTTTCAATACTTAGGATAATATTTCCAATATTTAGCGCACTGTGAACCTTGGTCTTGCTCCGCCTGCTACAGTATTTTTTTCCTTTTTGGGTTCGTCTACAGCGTCTCTGGCCTCTGTTAATGGATGCTTAAAGAGTTCGTAATATTTCCACACACATGACATTTTGAAAAATGACTGCATACAGTTCCTGTACAAGCCCGGAAAAGAAATTGGCTGAAATATGTCCGGTCGATCGGTGCATCTGAAATATTACTCTACTGTATAAATTAAATACAGATTAACCATTGTTAAAGCTACAAAGTTACTTGTCAAGACAGGTAATTTGACAAACTTTTGTAGGTTATTTGTCTGTCAGAGACCTGTCTCTCTGTGATCGCTTAAATTTAAAATGAACAAGGCTTAAAAATGAACAAGCAGTGGCCAGATGGGGCCAGTGCCAGTGTCTTTCTCGCTTGCCCCGCTTAAAATTGAGATTTATACATAATCTGAAAGTTGAATAAATACGATTTAGGATAGGACAATATATGGCCGATACAACTATTTGAAAATCTAAAATCTAAGGGTGCAAAAAAATTCAAAATATTAAGAAAATCGCCATTAAAGTTGTCCAAATGAAGTTCTTAGCAATGCATACTACTAATCAGTCATTAGGTTTTGATATATTTACAGTAGGAAATTTACAAAATATCTTAATGGAGCATGATCTTTACTCAATATCCTAATGATTTTTGTAATAAAAGGAAAATCTATCATTTTGACCCATACAATGCATTGTTGGCTATTGCTACAAATATACCTGTGCTACTTATGACGGGTTTTGTGATCCAGGGTCACAATTATGACTAATAACCTGTGAACACAGACAAGAAGCCTTATTTGCATGACATTACAATACCATGTAATGTACCTGTGCCTACCACAAACACACATCAGATGCATCTGTGTTCCCATCATCTCTGCATTACACTAAAATAAACTAAATACTAAAGTGTTGTGGGTTTAAACCTGCAAAAGGTGATCCCTGAGCTATCATTACAAGCTATTTTGTGGATATACTGTGCAGTTTGTGCATTTGTATATGCCACTCTTGGTATAGTATTGACATTAAAAGAAATTTCAATAGCCTGTGATTTCTGCTTAGTGAAAGGTCTACAGGAAAGTCTTATTTTCATAAAGATCCTGTAGCGTGCTGGGCTTTCGGATTAAAATTCACGGCACATGCGGAGCACTGGGATGTCATTAAGTGGGGTCAGGCTGCCCTTTTATACTAACCACTTAATGGGTTTGTACAGTAGTGTACTCTACATGATAAATGAACTCAACTGTAGAGATCACTAAAGCATGTTCAGGGAAATCCTGCAGCTGTGAACACAGTTCTGCAACAGCTGGTTTGTTTTGTACACAAGTATGTATTAGAGCTGGGTAACATAATATTGAAAAATTTCAAGATTTTAATCGATTGTCGTTTTTACAAAACAATGTTGATTCCGAAATCCCAAAATCAATTAGTCTAGCCTGTTTTCAGTTAATGAACAGAACATTGTAGCACACCTCCCATCCAACAAGCTTTGTGCTTAATTACTTTTGAAACACTTATGAATTACTTATGAAACAAAGTCTCAGATTTCAAACATGAATATCCGAAAGCATGTTAGAAGAAAGAGTACAACTTACTGAAATCCGTATCCTGTGTCATGTAATGAATCAGTCACCGCGCAAAGACGTCAAAATCACGTACATTCACATTTACCTCAGGAAAATCATATTCGGTGACCATAAACTCATTTGTCAGCCAGAAAAAATGAACTCTGGACAGGAGCATTTTGCTAATATATGCACCATATAACATAGTCACTATAATTTTTGCTATTCTTCAGTGTTTAATTTATGTTTGAATAAATCTGTCAACCCTAGTAAAAAAAGAAATAGATTTAAAATGCATTTATTTCATTTTTTTTTAAATATACTTTAATATACTTTTTATAAAGTATATTAAAGTATAGTTCAAGTCTATTAACATAATTACTAACATAAAATTTATTTGGAGCACTATTTGTGCACAATGCACATTTCTTAATATCAAGCCTAAAGTGTGTTTTAATGACATTATTGATGAGGATTGTATGATCTTTGAATAATATAAGTCTTTATAGGCAAAATATTTAAAGTGTACCTAAAGTATACTTGTAATAGCTCCACTTTAGCACAATCAAATATACTAAAGTATATCTTTAGTTGGACTTCAGCACTACTACAGACTTTAAATATACCATTTTAGCATATTCAAAGATTAACTGAAAGGTATTTTTATTGAGTACATAATATTTAAATGTATTTTATTATACTTAGTATGAGATAAATGTATTTTAGCATATTTATTTTTCACTAGGTTTTTATGACAGCCACCATTTAAATGTTTATATTTCAAAAAAATGAACTGGAGTAGAAATATAATTATGTAATTGTAATCCTACTATTATAAAAACTTAATTGAGTGTAATTTAAGCATTTGCATACAAATCAGTTAATTTTAACATTCAATATTATAATAATGTAGTACCAACTGACTCTCATGTAGATGTTTTTTCCTTGAGAAAATGTGACATGTACTGTATCTGACATATATATACAAAATAATATATATTGAATTTAATCTAATCAGGAAGTGAACTGAACTGAGTCGCAAGTTTGTGGATCAAAATTGAATTGTGACATCGTGTGATGTCACAAGGTGATGTAATAATGATGAAGAATTCTTCAGAATTAGTTTTAAATATGTGACCCTGGACCACAAAACTAGTCATAAGAATTAAGAGTTATGATAGGACAATATTTGGTTACGATGTATCAAAATTGATAAATTAAAGTAGAAGTCCACTTCAAGAACAACAATTTACAAATAATGTACTCACCCTCTTGTCACCCAAGATGTTCATGTCTTTCTTTCTTCAGTCATAAAGAAATTATGTTTTTTGAGGAAAACATTTCAGGATTTTTCTTCATACAATGGACTTCTATGGTGCCCTGATTTTGGAGTTCCAAAATGCAGTTTAAATGCGGCTTCAAACGATCCCAAATGCAGTTGTAAACAATCCCAGCTGAGGAAAAAGGGTCTTATCTAGCTAAACGATCGGTTATTTTCATTAAAGTAATACAATTTATATACTTTTTAATATCAAACGCTCATCTTGTCTTACTCTCCCTGAACTCTGCGTATTCTAGCTCAAGACAGTTAGGGTACATTGAAAATCTCAGACCGTATTTTCTCCCTAAACTTTAAAATCGTCCTATATCGCTGTTTTACCTTTTTTGTTAAGGGTGTTTGATCTTTGCATGTTCACTTTGCAAAGACTGGGTCGGAACTTCTGCAGCGATGTAGGATGATTTTGAAATGATTTTTGAAGTTGAGGGTGAAAATACGATCTGAGTTTTTCGACAAACCCTAACTGTCTTGAGTCAGAATACACCGCGTTCAGGGAGAGTAAGACCAGATGAGCGTTTGACATCAAAAAGTAAATAAATTGTATTATTTTTATTTAAATAACCAATCGTTTCAATAGATAAGACCCTTCTTCCTCGGCTGGGATCATTTACAACTGCATTTGGGATCATTTGAAGCTGCATTTAAACTGCATTTTGGAAGTCTAAATTCAGGGCACCATAGCAGTCCATTATATGAAGATTGTTTTCCTTAAAAGACACAATTTCTTTACAACTAAAGAAAGAAACACATGAACATCTTGGATGACAAGGGGGTGAGTTCATTATCTGTAAACTGTTGTTCTGGAAGTGGACTTCTCCTTTAATGTTAGGAAATTTACCAAATTTCTTCATGGAACATAATCTTTACTTAATATCCTAATGATTTTTGGCATAAAAGAAAAATGGATAATTTTGACCTATACAATGCATTTTTGGCTATTGCTACAAATATACCCATGCTACTTATGACCGGTTTTGTGGTCCAGGGTCACATATATAGCAATTAGTAATAGTTTGAGAATTCAACAATCTCCACCTAAGGAATTGTTGAACTGTAAACATGCTCTACATTTGACTGGAGAACCAGACAACCAGATTTTTCCTTCCAGAAATAAAAATAAAAGCAGACTGACCGGCTTCTCAAATGAAGAACTTCTCACTTGCCATCGTGACTGATCTAAGTGAACTCTTACAGTGGTATGTCTCTGTCAACAAAGACATATTTTCATGAATAGTCCATTTAATGGTAGCATTGGCATAACTGCTGCAGATACATTTCATACCAGTTATTCAGATGTAATGTCCTTCTCTCAGTGAGCGATTAGAGCGCAACATATTTGCTTTGACCTTGTGCGACTTGCATTTCTAGTCTGATCTTCAGCCTTGGCAAGATTAAGCCCCACGTCTTTAGCGTCTGACAGACGTCCCATTCAGAGCCCGAATAAAGAGGCCAAGGGAGAAGTCTGAGACGCCCGGGCCGTAATCTCGCCTTCCCACCGCCTCCCGGATCAGCGCGGCTCATCAGAACAGAACTGAGTGAAAAATGCAGCGGCCAAAAGCTTGTCTGTCCTTTAAAGGTTATTTACGCCGCAGAAAAATCTGCGAACAATTCCACCCGTGACTCTTAAGAGATGACAGGAATCGGACGTGTTAATAAGATGGAATGTGAGACAATGTCCTCTGTGGGAATATGAGAAATGCTAATTATTTGGAACACAAACATTAACACGCCATTCGCTCATGAATATTATAATGCCGCAGGCATTCGGTTGCAAAAAAAAAATTATCCGCCGTTATAATGGATTTTCATGAGGGAAACATTCGCTCTTTATGCGGTGGAAAAAAATTCACTTGTTATTTTGTTGCCTTCTGGTTTATCATTAACGGCTTAAGTTTTTTCAAAGGCTGGGCGAAATATTTAATATGCATCTCAACAACAGAACAACAGGGGACCCCAACTTTTGTGGCTAATAATATTCTTTCATACGCTCTTTGAAGTCAAGTTAATCAACAAGAATGTGCTAAAAGTCACATTTAATCGCACTAATTGCATTCAGTGCAGTAAATACACCGAAATAAAAAAAAACTTTTTTTTAAAGTTTAAAATACAAATATATCCCTAAATAAAAATCCGAAATCCACCCTAAATATAAACTCTAAAATAGCCTAATATTCCTACCCTAATATAAATAATAACTATTATTTGTCAAACCCCACTGCAATTTTAGAAAATCTCTTTTTAAATAGAAACCTCACTATATTCTGAGAGATTTAAAAAAAAAAAAAAAAAAAAAAACTGTCAACGGGGTCATAAAAACAAATATTATCTTATACAGTTTTGCTCAAAGAGAATTAATCTTAAATATACCACGCCAGGCAAAAGTTTCTGGACAGTACGATTTTTAATGTTTTTTAAAGAAGTCTCTTTTGCTCACCAAGCCTGCATTTATTTGATCCAAAGTACAGCAAAAACAGTACATTTTTGAAATATTTTTACTATTTAAAATAGCAGTTTTCTATTTGAATATATTTTAAAATGTAATTTATTCCTGTGACTTCAAAGCTGAATTTTTAGCATCATTACTCCAGTCACATGATTATTCAGAAATCATTTGAATATTTTGATTTCCTGTTCAAAAAAACATTTATTATTATTTTTATGATGTCGAAAACAGCTGAGTAGAATTTTTACAGGTTTCTTTGATGAATAGAAAAGTTCAGAAGAACAGCATTTAACTAAATAAAAGTATTAATTTCTATTAGGGCATACCAAATAAAAGTTTGAGTTTGCCTAATATGTGTGTGTATGTGTATGTACTGTGTGTGATTACTACGTATGTATTAATGCAAAAACATACGTGTATATATTTAAGAAATATTTACAAGTATATGTATTTCTTATAATTTTTATATAATTTATAATATATATAAATAAAAATTATTTGTACATAAACAACATATTACTCTTAAATATGTACATTCATTTGTGTGTATTTATATATACATAATGACACACAGTACACACACAAATATTAGGCAAACTCAAACTTTTATTTTGTATGCGATTAATCACAATTAATCGTTTGACAGCCCTAATTTCTATAATTGCTTATTATTTAAAAAATTATAATAAATAATAAAAAAAATTAAAAACGCACATTGGAATGATTTCTAATGCTATATATATATATATATATATATAGATATATATATATATATGCTATATATCCAAATAGAAAACAGTTATTTTAAATATCAAAAAATATTTCACAATATTACTGCTTTTGTAATAATAAATGCAGGCTAGGTAAACAGAAGAAACTTCTTTAAAAAAAAAAAAAAAAAAATTAAACTCTGCAATACTGTCCAAAAACTTTTTGCACGTTAGGAACTTTAATAGCATAACATTTCTATAAAAACCTAAACTATCAGAATGAAACAAAAAAAAAAAAAAACTTAATGTTCCTAAAAATAGCTAGCAATAACAATTTCTTCATGAGATTCACTTATCAAGCTTTCTAGTTAATTATGTTACTTTTTTTAACCAGCAATGCATTATAAGTACGTTCAAAAACATTATTTTCATATTTAATAAGGCTAAGGTCTCTCACACAAGTATATGCATGTGTGTGTCAACATGAGATGCGTTATATAAGCAAAAGCGAATTCCCTATGTATTATTAAAGTCTGTCTCTTAATCAAATATTCCCTTTTCTGCAACAAAACAAAACATGAGCAAAGACAGAGAGAGACAGGCGCAGAGTCCCACAGGCACGCACTCTATCTGCACACTTTAGGACTTCATTACCTACCTGAGCTTATTGAATGTGTGTGTGTGTGTTTAAATGCTAAAGCAGGGTTTAACATCTATCCTGGTTACTTCTCATTTCCATTTGACCTGCTGCGTCTATGTGTGTGCGCTTGTTAAAAATGCAGGTGGAGAGACAGACGGAGAGAGAGACAGATCCAGATGAGATAGGGCATCTGTTCTGCTCTCCACCAGACGACGGCCTCTTCTGTCTGTCATATTATATTTCATAACTCTTATCTTTTTGAGGCTTGCAAAAAAACACAAATTTTGCATCAGCATCCTCACTCTCTGCTGTTCTTTTTGTAATTATCTTTAGAGGTGGATGGTGTAATCAAACAAATGGCCTAAACAAATTTAAAGGAATAGTTCATCCAAAAATGAATATTTTGAAAATAGGCCATCCAAGATGTAGATGTGATGTTTGTTTCTTCATCAGAACAGATTTGGAGAAATGTAGAATTACATCACTTGCTCACCAATGGATGTGAATGGGTGCCGTCAGAATGAGAGTCCAAACAGCTGATAAAAACATCACAATAATCCACAAGCAATCCACACCACTTCAGTCCATCAATTAATGTCTTATAAAGTAAAATGCTGCATGTTTGTAAAAAACAAAGCCATAATTAACACCAGTGGTGGGCAGTAATGAAGTAGTTGTACTTCGTTACTGTACTTAAGTACATTTTTCAAGTATCTGTACGTTACTGGAGTAGATTTATGTTGAGTAACTTTCACTTTTACTTCACTACATTCCAAAGCATAAGATAGTACTTTTTACTTCACTATATTTCATAAAACATATCGTTACTTCCTTATAATATATCACATGCTTTGAGACGCAGAAGCAGTGTCTGATTCATGAACAAACTGATTCTTTTCAATGAACCTGTTAAATTGATTCACCAATCGCACCAAACGATTCATTCACGAATTGGAATGATCCGATTGCAGCTGTTCTCAGTCGACAACTCATTGATTCAAATGATCCGTTTAGAGTGAGTCTCCAGTCAACTGAATTCACAAGTAAGAACAGGGAGATCTTGTGCACACGTGACTGGTGCTGCGAAAAGTAAGTTACTAATGTTGAATTTTAGGATTAATTATCGTAACTAAAAATAATATTTAGGTCAAAGCTGTCCATTGTTTGTGAATTACATCTGCTGTAAAGGATGATCTGTTAGAGTCCACTGAAATGCTTGAATTAAGACACATCAACATCACTGTCTCTGTTTTAGGTCAAAAACGAAAAATTTAAATAACAGATTAAATAAAATAACACATGCACGTTCATATTCCTCGCTGCTGTAACGGTAGCAATTTTATTAAAATGCTATGCACTACGTGACGTCTGTTTTTATATTGTTTAGCAACAGTTTTTATATTGTTTGGATCAACTAGAGTAGGCAGATGAATGTTTATTCATAACCATACTGAAAATAAGTAAATAATGTTAGCTGATGCGAACTGTCTAGCTAATAAGCTTGCTGGTGCTAAGTTGAGGTAATTTTTAGATATAAAGTCCAAATATTTTTATTCAACCAGATAGATTACATTCGAGGAAAAAAGAAAGAATCATTATGAAAATATAAATATATTTTCCTTAAAATGTTCTTGCTAACTTCAGGTCTTATTCTCATGTCATATAACTGTGAGGCTATGCAGAACAACAAGCTTTAAAACACTTTTTTCTTACTGGTGAAAATTAGATGGTCAAATCTGTTTTCCCCCAGGTACATCACAGTGTAAGCTACACATTGAATATTACTACATCACTCTCGTCAACACTGTCCATATCAACAACAAAAAAGTATTTTTACTCCATATAGTGGTTATTTTTGGGATTTTAGGATTATAAAAAATATGTGCTAATATAAAATTCAATTAAGTAGCCTATATAAAATTGCGAAATAAATCTATCAGTACTCTTTTACTTCAGTACATAAAAAATCAGGTACTTCTGTACTTTCACTCGAGTAAAATTGAAAGAGGAGCACTTTTACTTTTACTGGAGTAATATTTTATTAAATGTATCTGTACTTTTACTCAAGTACTTGACTTGTGTACTTCGTCCACCACTGAATAACACATTTAAACTTTAAACCACTGCATCTATAATACATACTTACGCTTACTCCAAATAAAAAATCCATCCCTTGTTATGCTCTCACATCAAAATCCACCATCATATTAGTTTAGAACTCATCTGTGCATATTCATCTTCTGATTCAGATACTGTTTTAGCAATATTATGGATAGAGGACTAATATTTTAGGTGGAAGCAGCAGTTTAAAGTTAAAAATGTCTTAATGATGGATTTGTTTCTTGGAAACACACAGCTTTTCATTTCACAAGCTGCTAACTGATGGACTGGAGTGGTGTGGATTACTTGTGGATTATTGTGATGTTTTTCTCAGCTGTTTGGACTCTCATTCTGATGGCACCCATTCACTGCAGAGGATCCATTAGTGAGCAAGTGATGTAATGCAACATTTCTCCAAATCTGTTCAGATGAAAAAACAAACTCATCTACATCTTGGATGGCCTGAGGGTGAGTAAATCTTCCGCAAATGTTCATTTTTGACAATTCCTTCCTACCAACGTCTGCTTTTCAGCAAATCAGTTTCAGCAAATCTCGCATAACATAATTAATATTCATGACCCATGCCGCGCCTGGCACAGTTTGAGTTGACAGAAAGTAAACATCCTGAAGAGAGATGTGCAAAACAGAGAAAAGAGAAAGTCATCTTAGACATAGATTGTGCGCTTTATATTCACAGTTGTCACAACATTTCAGGCCCAATTATTATTAAACGTTTACGGCAAAATGCGAGAGCGCGTGAGGTTTCTGGATGGTTTCGTTTGTAAGCTTACAAAAGGTCTGTCATGTGAGATCGTCTGTGGCAAGTAGGCATTGAAAACCATGTCATGGCTGTGAAGAGAAGCTGATGAGACTTAGAATGCATCCACCGACTTCTTTGAATCATTCCTTCGCACCACGAAACATTTCTTTAGTTTTGGAGCACACAAAATTGCCAGCATTGCTTCAAATGCTAAATAGAAGCATTGCGAACTGGCCTTAACAAGAAAGTTTTTACATGAATATGAAGTTCATCATCTGACGTGACGCCTAAAAGTATTTGGACATTTAAGAACTTTAAACTTGTCTATATGTCTTTGAAACAAATGGTGCAGGATCTTTTCTCAGAACTAAATTCACAAACCTCATTTTGAATAATTATTGGTTTTGTTTATTTATTGCAGTAATTATGGTAATTTGGCAGAAACAATGGATACACTGCATATTTTTGTAAAGCCTTTGAAGGGAAACCATAAATAATTAAACAAAAGAAAAATGTGTGAAAACAATTTAAAAAAAGACTGAAGTAAAAAACAGGAACGAAAAGGGGGGAGAAAATTCTGACATCAATTTGCAAAATATCTGCTATAATAAAATCTACAATAAAAGTGAATGGCTAAATAAAATAAAATAAAATAAAATAAAATAAAATAAAATAAAACAAGACAAAACAAAACAAAACAAAAAACAAAAAAAAAAAAAAAAAAAACAAAACAAAACAAAAAACAAAACAAAACAAAACAAAAAATAATTTCAAACAAATGGTGCAGGATCTTTGAAATTTATTCACAAACCTATATAGCAATAGCATACACATTTTTTATACCTTTTTAATACTTTTATTCAGCAAGGGTGCATTACATTTATCAAAAGTGACAGTAATTATAATGTCAATTATAATGTTACACAAGATTTCTATTTCAAATAAATGCTATTATTTTTAATTTTTTAAAAAACAGCTTTCCCATTTAAAAAAAATGATTTATTTTAAAGTGTATAATGTTTCACAATATTACTATTTTTACTGTATTTTTGATCAAATATATGCAGTCTTGGTGAGCATATAAGAATTTCGATAAATATGTATTAAAATTAGAAATGTTATAAATGTTATCAATTAACTGTAATAAGTTAAAATGTAATAAAATGAAAGTGAAAAAGTAAAAGCTAAATAAAAATATTTTCAAAAACAAACTAATAAAAATGTCAAAAGCACATAACAAAATAATTAAAACTTAAAATAAAATTTAATTGAAAATATATAAAAAGCTAATTTAAAAAATGTATTAAAACTATAATAGTGTAATGATTTTAAATATCTATCTATCTATCTGTCTATACATATCTATCTATCTATCTATCTATCTATCTATATATATATATATATATATATATATATATATATACCAGCTCCAAATGGTCAAATGGTCGTGTACTTTCATTTTATGATTTTTTTTTTTTTTTTTTTTTTTAATTAAGTTTTGTTTTTCTTAAAGTACATTAAATGCCACTTGGTTTGACATTTTGTAATCTAATGCAGCGACATTCATACAGTCTTCAAACACGTATGATGCCATTTTTTGAATCACTAGACGAAAATAAAAACATACCAAAAATGCCATTCTGAAAGACGGAGATCACAGGTGAGGTTATGCTTGGTATAAAGCCATCTAAATAAGCTTAGTAACTTCCTGTTTGAAAACAGAACTTGTCTTACATCAATTACTTGAGGATCTACTGACTTTTAAGCATCAGTATGGGATGAAAGAGTGTATTAATGTAGCAGGAAGGGGCTTGTGTTTTCACCTGATCTATAAGCTCCACCCACCAATGCACCTGTTACTGCACCTGTACTTCTTAGAAGAAAAATCCCATTTTAATCCAGTCAGGATCTCTCTGAAAGAGAAATGAAGGAGGGGAATGAGACAGCAAAAAACTCTGGCTGAGCGACAGCGATCCAAATGTTCATAATCATCTGTTACGAATGAAATTTCATACTCTCCAGTTCATCAGGGTTGAGCTCTCCAGCCTGGGGCTCTGACTTACAATACATGCAGAAGTATAGAGATAGAAATGTGAAGCTGGAATCTTTGGGAGAGGGAAAAAAAAATTCACGACTCAAACACCTGAGATATGCTGAGCAACATAAAATTAACAGCATTCCTTACAAAAATATGTACTATGGTAACCCCAAAATGCTTACTTAATGGAAAAGTTAAGAATTAATTTTGAAATTAATTTGAAAATGTACATTATCTCCTTAAAATACAAAATTCATGAATATTCATAATCTTCTGAATCACAAGTTTTTTGTAAAACTGATAGCAAATAACAAATTATCTGTTTTATTAATGCAGTATTGTATTTTGGCAGAAATAATGGTTACATTGTAGATTTAAAATAAAATAAAATAAAATAAAATAAAATAAAATAAAATAATCATATATAATAATAGTCATTACCCAGTATTATCATTAACTGAAACTAAAATCAAAACTATTACAAATGGTTTCATTATTTGAAATAAAGCTACTAAATAAATACTAAATACTAAATACTAAATAAATAAATACTAAAACATAAATTTCAGATGAAAAAATAAGTTTAAAAAAATGTTTTTATTATAATTAAAATGTTTTAAAGAAATGTTGCATTGGGAAGTAACTGAAATAAGTAAGGTGAAGTGCTAAAATTACTATAAATAAAAGTGAAAAAAACTAAATAAAAAATATTAAAATGCATTATCTCCTTAAAATAGATAATGTATGAATCTTTATAATATTCATTTATTAATTAAATTGTTCAATTTTTTTAAAATAATGGTTACACTATATTTTTGTAAGGCCTTTAAAGGGAAACCATAAATAACTAGATAAAATAAAAATATGTGAAAACTATGAAAAAAAGATTAAAAATGAATGACTAAATAAAAAATAAAATAAAATAAAATAAAATAAAATAAAATAAAATAAAATAAAATAAAATAAAATAAAATAAAATAAAATAAAATAAAATGGTTTCATTATTTGAAATAATGTGAAAACAATGAAAAAAAGATTGAAGTAAAAAACATGAAATAAAAAGGGGAAAAAGAACAAAACATCTGCTACAATAAAATCTACAATAAAAGTGGATGACAAAATAAAATAAAATAAAATAAAACAATGGTTTGAAATGGATGAAATGGTTTCATTTTTTGAAATAAAGCTGAAATACTAAAATATAAACTTAAGATGAAAAAAAAAAACTTTCACAACTAGAAATGTTACCTTGGCATCTAACTGAAATAAGTACGCTGAAGTGCTAATAAAAATACTAAAAATAAAAGTGAAAGATTAAAAGCTAAATGAAAATATTTGTAAAAACAAATAAAAAAGTCAAAAGCATGTAACAAAATTATTAAAACTTAACATTTAAATTTTAAATATTTTTTTAAAAAGCTTTAAAAAAAACTATAATAGTATAAAAATGATACTGGTAAAACTTTACAAGACATCATTTGTTAACATTAGTTAACGTATTGCTAACATTAACAAAAAATAAACAATTAATTTATTACAGTATTTGTTAATCTTTGTTAATGTAAGTTAATAAAAATACAGTCGTTCATTGTTCATGTTAGTTCACAGTGCATAAACTGATGTTAACAAACACAACTTGTGATTTTAATAAAGCATTAGTAAAAGCTGAAATTAACCAAGATGAAAAAATGCTGTAAAAGTATTGTTCATTCTTAGTTCATGTTAAATAATGTAGTTAACCAATGAACCGTATCGTAAAGTGTTACCATGATACTAAATTAACACTGCATAAAACGGGAAAAAAGTCATTGTTTAGTCATCACAGGGATTTGAAACAACCTGCTTTGCTGAAGGGAGAGCAAACGACAACAGAAGTTTATTTTTTGGATGAGCTATTCCTTGTAGTCTTTTTTTTTTTTTTTACAAAACGCTTTGTGTGGGCCGAAGCTCGCAGTCAAACGATGCTGTGTTCTCCAAACATCTGTCATCCTCTCGCCCTCTCTGTATTTCACACTTTTCTCTGAGCGCTACAGCAGAATTTCCCCACGTACTGTTCGGAGCGAAGACAGAAATCTGTCAACTGACGTGACGCAGTAAACACCCTGAGCAATAAAGACTATCCAAAACAACTCCGTGCTTGTACAAGCTTCATCTTTTAAGCAGCAGAATGAAAGTGAGCAGCGCTGCTCCAAGTTTGCGGCTTGGAAAAAAAAAATACAGAGAGGGGAGCCAGACTTGCTCTCTGTCTAGGCTTGAGTTTCTCAGGGACACCGTACCGCTCCAACCGCTCTCCATTATTTATGCTAGCGCTACGGGACCTTTGAGGTGAAAGAACCGGGGACAGAGAGAGAAAGAGAAGGAGAAAGAGAGAGGAGGTAAAATACAGGGACAGAGGTACAGTGCCCTTCCTAGGTACATGTCAAGTAGGGCAAAGTACCGTCGTCCTGTCAGGGAACAGCTGCCACTCCAGACAGAGAGACAGACAGAAAGAGGCAGGCTTTTCACGCCAAGGTCAGACCTCAATCCGCAGAGCTCCAGCGGGCGCACAGTGTCGTCTGACGCCGGCTGACAGGCCGCGCCGCTTCTCCTCACTAATAATTAAAGGTAAAGCCCAAAGGAAGGAAAATTCACAGGAGATCTCTTTAACAGCTTTGCTGTTTCCTCTATACAACAAGATTAAGTGGATATCAAATACTTTTTTGATAATGTCTGAGATGTTTCTCCTTGGAAGAAGACTCTAGTGACTTCACACATGTCCTTTACTTTCAAGTGACATCATAAACCTTTCTAAGAAACCAAAACCATTGCAAAGTCAGTGATTGAGAAATAAATCAGCGTTAATATAGTAAAACTAAAACCACTAACTAAAATTAAATAATGTTTATTAATGTTCATAATAATAATAATAATAATTATTATTATTACTAATATTATTATTGTTATTGTTATTATTGCTCATTTAATATTATTGACATGAAAAAAAACAAACTTCTTTTATTTTAGGAAATTAAAATAATTTCTTATTTTTATTTAGTTTAACTTGTAATAACATAGCTGAAGGTAAAACTAAAATAAAAATGAATAAAAATTACAAATGAATCATTAAAAACAACAAATTAATAATAATGAAATAAATAATAATAATTTAATGTTATTTAAATGAAAAAATGAAATAATTTCTTATTTTCATTTAGTTTAACATGTAATAAAATAAAACAGCTAAAAGTAAAACTTACTACTATTATTATTATTATTGTTATTATTATTATTCATTTAATGCTATTTAAATGAAAACAAACAAACTTATTTTAATTCAGGTAATTGAAATAATTCCTAATTTTCATTTAGTTTAACATGTAATAAAATATCCAAAACTGAAACTGAATATAATAAAAAGTAAAACTGAAATAAAAATTAATTAAAAAAAATTATAAAACAACTAATTATTATTATTATTATTATTATTATTATTATTATTATTCATTTCATGTCAAGTAAAAATTCAGGTAATAATTTCTCATTTTCATTTAGTTTAATGTGTAATAAAATAGATAAAAGAAAAACTGAAATAAAAATTAATTACAATTAAAATTAATTTTTAAAATCAACAAATATTATTATTATTATTATAAAAAAAAAATAAGCTTATTTAAATTTAGGTAATTGATATAATTACTTAGTTTCCTTTAGTTTAACATATAATAAAATAGCTAAAAGTTAAACTGAAAAAAAAAACTTAATTAAAAACAACAAAAACTAATACAAATGATAAAAACAGCACATTACTAAAACTTTAATTAAAATGAAAGCAGAAAATAAACTTAAAACATAATCAAAATAAGACTAAAAAAGATTAAATATTTTAACACTTTAAATATTAAAATAAAAGCAGAAAATAAAATAAAATTCTAATTCAAAATATTAACAAAATCTGTAATAGTATCCCAATACTATCAAAACTGATATGAACTCCAAAATTTATCATCATATCCTTCGAAGATCTGATCTGATGTTAATTTTATATCTCTATACTCATCTATTTTTATTTCTCCTAAGAGATTCAAAGTTGTTACTTCAAAAAAAAAAAAAAATACCTGAGAAATCAAACAAGTCTCCTGAGCGATGAAAATGAAGCCAATAAAAATTTCCTCTGGGATCTTGAATCGCTGAGCCAGTGGCATCGGCGCTTCCAAAATCACCTTGTGTTTGGAGCTACGTGACAACGTGAAGGATACGACAGCATTGTTATTCATTAAAAGCCTTTGCTGTTGACATGCTGTAATGGCCTGCCAGTTGTCGTGATTACAGGAAGCAATTTTAAGGTCTGCTGTAGGGTGAAGCGGGGTCTGTGTAAACCAAAGCGCACAAATACACAGCCTTTTTATTCACTGTCTTTGTGCAAACTGTTAGATCTGCATAAAATGTGTAATGAAATTCCTTCACGTTTAATTGCTTCATACATTTACAAGTGTAAAATAGCTTAGCTATTCATAAAACAAAAGCCTCCTCACCGGTCCAGCTCAAGAGATATATTAAAACTAAGCTTAAAAAAAAAAAAAAAAACTAATATTCCCCAACGTCTCCATAATTAAGCTGCTGCTTGTTCAGAGATGTAACCAGAAAATATGATTGCATCAATCCTATCCTATTATCCTATATGATTGTCCAATCCTACTATCATCAATGCTTATCTGTCTGTGTGAACTATGAAATGCTTCTACTTCCAAAGCACTTAATGCTCTACACATCAGCATATTACCTCACTTTAAAACATCTCACTTTAGTGCCAAGAAAATCTTCATGTGGAAAGGATGAAGAGCATTTTCTTCCATGGCTCCTAAGACTCAGACGGTCTCGTTGTTTAAGTCTAGATGGAGTGATCATCTGTTTAGTCAGGCATATAGTTAAATTCCCATAGCGAATTAAATTCCCAATGCTCAAATTGATTCTTGTTAAAGTCCTTAAAATCATTATATGTAATTAAACATCAAATTACCATTAATATTATGTGGCAGGATTGCACTGGCTCAAATTAACATTTGTATATGTATGCATGGCATACAATTATTCATTAAATTATACTGCATGCACCAGCCGGAGGATGTTCCTCACAAGGTTTCTTCCTTGTCAGTCTTTTTTATTGATTTTTTACATTTTATATCTATAAAATAAATCAAAATTGGTCACAAAAATGATAGTTCTTTCTGGTCCTTGAATCTGATTGGCTGAGAGGAGTGCGATATTCTAGTAATAGCATATCTCCAAACATTATTTCCATTTTTTATCACTCCGCTTGAGGTTTTTTCACAGCAAATGTCATGGTGTTTTAAGACTATTTTTAGATGAGAATGTGCTTGTTCTGACTCAAATATGGAGTTTGTTAATAAAGATGACGTTTATGTGAAAATTAAAGATAATTTATTCAGTCATACTGTATGCTACAGGCAGAGGATATTCATCACAACTGTTTCTTCCTTGTCAGTCATTTTTATTGAATTTTTGTTTATTTTACATAAACTTATACAACATTTCTTTCTGGTTCTCGAATCCGATTGGCTGAGAGGAGTGCAATATTCTAGTAATATTGGAACTCCAACCGTTTCACCGTTTGCATCACTCCGTTTACGGTATTTCTCAGAGTGATGAGAGCCCAATTCACTGTAATTTTATAAATAATACTGTTTTTTGTAGTTTTAAGAGTTTTAGGCGATAATGTACTTGTTTAGACATGTACGACGGTGTTTTAGTGCCACGTTAAAATAAATATATATATATATATATATATATATAAGATTACAAGATTAAAGTCATAACATTTTGAGAATAAAATTGAAATTACGAGAATAAAGTAGAAATATTACGAGAATAATGTTGAAATACTACAAGAATAAAGTTTCAAAAATAAAGTAAAAAAAAATATGAGAATAAAGTCAAAATGTTTCAAGAATAAAGTCAAAATATTTTGAGAATAAAGACAAAATTATGAGAATTAATTTGTAGCAATTACGAGATTAAAGTTTTCATATTTTAGCCTATATTGCACATGCAAATGGCCCAGATTGGGAGCACCAGGAGATATTCCAGTGATAAGTCTAAGCTTTATTTCAGTTTTATAGCGAAATACAAACAAAAGGTCTATTACAGTAATGTGTTTTACACACTCTTTAATGTGGCGTGACAGATCGTTATATCCGCCTCAGTTTAAGCGGCATGTCAGTCATTCTTTCCGATTAATGAGATATTACCTTCTAATGTTCCTTTCACTTTTATCTTGATATAAACTTGAAATAAATGATAATTTTATCATGTATTTCATGACAAAATTGACAGAAATTTAAAAGCTGAGCTGTTATATTATAAAAGCAACAAAGTACAAAATCATTGCGATTGCTGGGTGGCTGACACGCTACAAATAATGAATGAAAGACATTAAATATTATATCCTATCATTGTCTGTATTATACCGTGAATGTACAGTTTGTGAATAGTCACTTAACGTTATATAGCCTACCTCAGAAAAGACAACAATATAATGAGTTGGAATCCACTTTAACCTTTAGAACATTTTATTGTTTTTAATTAAATACATGTGAGGAATTAAAGGTTGGATGCCACAGATGTAGGTGGTGGAATTTTCACAAAGAAAACTATAATTTAATGAATTGATTCACATGAATACAGCGATCTGTCACATCACATCAAAGAGTTTGAAAAACACATTATTTTAATAACTGTCATTTTTCGAACTCGGGACACCCAAAGCGCAACTGCGCGACGTGTCGGTACGCTGCCCACAAGGCTATTGGTGCCGACACATTGTCTGTATTTTGCTATAAAACTGATTTTGAAAGCTGAGACTTTGTTTTATATTAAAACTACCAAAAGAACAGCTTAACTAATGCTATTATTGGGGAACTGGTGCACTACAAATAATACATTATTATTTCCAAGCATACTGTCCCCACGAGAATGACACATGGTATGATTTCTCCTAATAATCCCACATATATTTGTAGTATTAAAAAGGGTTAAATAAGAGAGCTATAGCACCCTCCAAAGGAATGTAGATTGGGTGTGTGAGCTGATGTTAAGATAAAAAGTTGTTCCTTTTCAGTCTGTTAATAAATATCATATTCTTGATATTAAAATGTTTCCGCGAGACCCTAAGATTGACTCTTCCTCATCTCAGTAAGATGATGCGGTCCCTCATACGCAACAATATACAAATAAATTGTGGTTGCCTGGCAGCTTCTCCCGGTGCTCTAAATCCAGGCCATTTGCATGCACAATATAGGCTATACTCTCAAACTACTGTAACTTTAATTTCTACGATTTAAATCCTCTAAACATTTTGACTTTATTCTCGAAAAATTTCGACTTTAATCTCGTAATATTTCAACTTAATTCTCGAAAAATATTCACGTTGTTATATTTTTTAATGTGGCACTAAAATGCCGTCATAGACATGAAATGTGCGATTTGTTAATAAAAATAACATCTATTTGAAAATTTGCTTCGACATTTTTGGAGATGTGAGCTTCAGTGTGTTTTAAAAATGAAGCATTAACACATGTTAGACTGCACCCCATAAACGCAATTAAGCCAAGAAAAAACCCAGTCAACCACCCCTTTAATAATAGTATTTAATATTGGTAAACTCTGTGTGGGTTTGTGAAGGCGATTAGTTTCATTGTTCCGTTGTTTAATGAAGCAACTCAACGTTCCTTCATTATCAGTTCTAAAGTGCCGTTTTTGAATTAGTAACGGAGGCTTGGGCTCAGCTGTTCAACTGTCAAACTTAGATTTGAATCCGTGGCGGAAGGAAGCAGTTTGCACAAAAGAGGGTTTTTAAAGATGCTCTGTTGTAGTTTCTTATGTATTTACACATTTGTACTATCGAACTGTTGTATAAATGCAATATCACACTCGTAGCCGTGCGATATGGCTGTATATTGTCATGCCGCAATTACTTACGGCCGTGATTAACACTGGTGGTTAAGTAGCTAATTTTACTAAACATTTGTCAAAAAAAGTCTAAGAGTTGTAAACCCTATTTTGTTCCACTGTTCGTGAGGAAGCACAGCTGTATTTAATCAGCTGCATTGTCATTCATATCTCTCAGGGGTCGTTCCCTCCTGTCCTTTTGTCTCAAGTAATCATTCTGTCAATGCATGCCATCATTTCACCTGAAGACGTGCAGCTAAACTTCAAAGTGCACTTATTATAGGAAAGTCATCCTAGCGGTGCCTTAATACGCCGAAACAGTACATCATAATTAATATGGATTCTGTATGTGCGTATCCTTTTCCCATCTAGCAATGCCTGCTTAATTATTCATATTCGCTAATAGACTGCGACTGCTCGACGCTGGTCCTATAAGACAGTGGCAGAGAGCTGGTGTTGGATCTATTCGATTACACAAAGTGCTGAGAACGAGAAAAAACAAGGATCGATAGTATAAATGAAGGGAAGAGTGGTGGCTGGCCGGGTGATAATACACTTGTATGAGACGCAGAGCGAAGCGGGACACAGAGAGAGGAACTTTAGGGGGTCTTTCTGCAAAGCAGGTGGCTTTTGCGCCCTATACTGATATGTTGTAGGCAAAGTGAGGTTTTGGAGAATGTTAGTGTAAGCACTTATTATTTTGAGGTCATTTTGCATTTAAAGGGGCAATACAAACTATGAAATGTATTTAGTTTATATATATATATATTATATTTAAAAACAGCAAAAGATGGTTTGCAAGTCTTCGTTTTTCTCCAAGCCTTGTCAAACTGGTCAGTTTGCTGATTTTAGAGGAATTTTGAGTTTTTCAGTTGACCAGTTTAAATAAACTAAATACTAGAGTTATTTCTCAACTGTGTAGGGATGCACCGAAACCTATCGGCCGAAATGCTTGCGCGTTTTGTCAGTAAAGCCGGTTCTGTAATCAGCGGTAAATGCCATCAGGTGCGTGATTTCACGTTGAGCCGTATATACTACACACAGCCGTTGTTCACTGACGAGCTGCGCAAATCCATGTTCATTATCAGTGTGAATTTGCGCAGCTCGTCAGTGAACAACGGCTGTGTGTAGTATATACGGCTCAACGTGAAATCACGCACCTGATGGCATTTACCGCTGATTACAGAACCGGCTTTACTGACAAAACGCGCAAGCATTTCGCCGATACGTTTCGGTGCATCCCTACAACTGTGTTTTAATTGGTTGGTGTGTACTAACCTAATCACCAAATAAATCAGTGAAGCGAAGGTGTGCTTACCCAATAAACCCAATAAAATCTTCAAAAAAAGCAAACCTGAGCTAGGATTAATTTAGCAATGAAAAGTATAGCTGCCAAGGAGGTGCCTGTCACATGTATAAAAAATACATAATAATTTAGCTGTTTGCAGCAATTAAGGGGCCAAGAACAACTCTGCAGTATGGTAGCTCTCCAAGAGCAGGGTTTAAGACCCCCTGTTCTAGACATTTGTTGATACAGCATTTCACAACAAAACTCAAAATGGCAGATGCCCAAAAAGGCCAATGTAGGAAAACTATATATCATTCGATCCAGTGTGATGTTCTGAATTTTGCTTTTAGACCTTACGGTTCAAAAAGTTATTAGTGCTGTGCTGAAACTACTCACGTGCTCTCAGGTCATGCTTGGAGTAACACGTATCAAGTTTGGTCAGAATCCGCTAAGCGCTGTGAAGATATATGTCCATTTTTGCTTGAATTCCATCAAATTCATTAATGCACTTTTAACACATTTTGGTCTATCAGAAATCTTTTGATACATTTTTGCATTTTAACATTGTCCGAAGATGATCTGAGCCAACTTTGAACTGTCTAGGATGGTCTAATTAAAAATTGTGAAATATTTTGACCTGGGGAATTAAAATCGTTATGCATTGGAACAAAAGAATTTCGCTTCTAGATCTTGTGGTTCAAAAATTATTATCAGAAATAAGATATTTCTCGTCCATTTTTGTGTGAATTTTGTTAGATTCATTTTGGTCAAAATCTTTGGTCTATCTTTGAAATCTTTTGATAACTTTTTGCCAGAATGCTCTATAGATTCTCTGAGCCAATTTAGGTAAAAATAAATAAATAAAAAAGACAAAACAACTAGGATGATGTTTGAAAAAGATAGAGATACCAAATTTGCTATGGTTAATATTCATACTGTCTTCTATCTGTGTGCCAAAATTTCACAACTTTTCTGCAAGCGGTTTTATAAGATTCATAACAATACTCTAAAGCGTTTTGAAAATACAGTGTTTTTACTACAAAATTCAACATGGTCCACACTCAAAATGGCTGACGTAGCAAAATTGGGTACTGTTTGATTCAATATGCCACTTTGAGTTTAACTAGATCAATCTTATGATTTTTGGATGAACTGTTGAGGAATTATAAGCAAAAATGTAACTGTTTATATCTTTTGACTAGTAGGTGGCGCTGTGCTGAACCTGCTCATGTGCCCTTAGGTCATGCTTGGTATGACACCTACCAAGATTGGTCAGAATCTGCTAAATCACTGCAAAGATATAGCCTCGTCCATTTTTGTGTAAATTTCGTCAAATTCATTTTGGTCAAAAACGATTTGTTCTATCTTTGAAATCTTTTGATAACTTGCCAGAATGCTCTATAGATTCTCTGAGCCAATTTAGGTAAAAAAAATAATAATAATAATAAAAATAAATAAATAAATAAGACAAAACACCTAGGATGATGTTTGAAAAAGTAAATTTTTTGCTCAATTAAAATTAAAATTTTGGAAATTTATTATGCATATTATGCATTTATTATGCATATTATGCATATTATTTGTTATGCATCTCGCGTCTAGATCTTGCAGTTCAAAAGTTATTAGCAGAAATACGAGTGCAAATTTGGCCTATAGGTAGTGCTAAATAGTTTGAGATAGAGACTCCAAATTTGCTATGGTTAATATTCAGACTGTCTTCTATCTGTGTGCCAAATTTCATAACTTTCCCGCAAGCGGTTCTATAAGATTTATAACAACACGCTAAAGCATTTGGAATATTTTGAGTAACCCAATAAATTGGGTATTGTTTTGATTCAAAAATAAGACAAACCACCTAGGATGATGTTTGAAAAAGTAGATTTTTGGCTAAATTCAAATTTGTGAAAAATCTTGACCTGTAGAAACTAATATTTTGGTATGCATGACTTGGTATGAGCCAAGGAATCAGAGGAAAGGAGAATTTTGCTTGTAGACCTCACAGTTCAGAAGTTATTAGCAGAAACATGAGTGCAAATTTGGCCTGTTGGTGGCACTAATTTTTAGCAGCCATTATTCCAGTCTTCAGTGTCACATGATCTTTCAGAAATGTCACTTTTTGATCAATTTAATGCATGTCTTCTGAATCAAATTAATTTCTTTCCATTAGTGAAATCAATGAAAATCTTACTAACCCCAAACTTTTGAATGGTAGTGTATATTTACTTTAACAGTGAATTGCTGACACTAACTTTGCATTAATATAGATTTTCTGTACAGAAAGTGGGAACCTGGTGAGAAATTTGCACTGTTAAACCCCTGGTTGTGATGTCTACATGATATTCCTACATTTATTTTTCATAAGAGCAAGTAAAATCCATCTTTTTCACAAGACGACCACTTTAAAAACAGCAGCGTTTCTGAGCATCGTTCTGTTTCTCTAAAATAACAGCTTGACCTTGAGTACGTGAACAGGCGAGATGTATCTCTCATAAATGTAAACGAAAAACCACATACGTGAAGGTTAATCTTTCTCATCTCTCCACACTGAAAACACACCGACTCAAAATGAACACTACACATTCGACGGGACTCACATAAGGGAAAAAGAACAAAAAAAAATATCAAACACCGACTTTAAAATCGATTTGCCCATAATTACAGAAGCACATACAACCGTCCGTTCCGCACAAGAAAACACGGTTTTAAGCATCACAAGAAATGTGGTTTCTCAGCAGACATCGCCGTCTTGATCTTCAGATGCGCTGGTATCAGGTGAAAGATGCTCGGATGACTATCTGCTGACACTGACCGGGGATATGAGGCGGAAAATACCTTGTGTATATGCAGCCTCAGAGGCTTTTCTCTCTCACAGCGAGTTCAAATACACTCATGCCTACAAAAAGGTCCAGCATAGCAATTGGCTTCTCAAGATTGCGACCATAAAGGCTTACTGAGAAAAACACTAAAACACTGTAGCAGGTTATTTGATTTAGAGCGACTGGACTGAACTAAAGCTGCGAAGCCTTTCCGTCTTCCTAAATGAGATTCCCTGTGACAATCAGAAGAGAGAGATGGCGGGGAAAATATTACAATACGGGTGATTGCTAAGCCGAACAGATGAACTTTTGATGAGAAAAAGCTCATTAGGTCTTTCCAGTTACACACACGCATGAAGGCGGTCGAAGCGGGCTAATGAACAAAAGGAATCGCTGTTAAGTCAAGAGAGGGTGAGGACGGCACGTCCTCCGTATCGACATGAGTCATTATCAGACTTAATGATGATATAGCCATACGATGCCTTAACGCCTGTGGTTTCCTTTTGAAAGGACTGAATTCTAAGTAAAGCTGCTGCAAATATGGTTTTTATAGCTCTGGCTTTTAGTTTCTGGAGCTATTATTATTATATTTCCGAGTAATCGTTTCCTGCATCCACTATGTTTGCTGATTCACCAATTAGCAGAGAGAGATGATATTTGCATGATGTTTAGGTCACATTTCTGTGAAAATCTGTTTTTGTTTAAACACAAAACAGGTATTTATAAGCCTAAAATAAGAAATAAGAGTCACACAGTGAGATTTAAAGTCACAATTACAAGAAACAAAGTCGCAATTGTGAGCAGTTAAAGGGAACATAAGTCACAATTAGCTTTTTATTGTTTCAGGTGAAAACAGGTTTCCAAACAGTTCACACAAAAAACTAAAGGAAATGTAGAATAAATTCAAAGCATGCAAGAAAAACATCCATGGATTTTGTACATTTCACATATGAAGTTAGTAAATCATAACCGACTCTTTGTTGCGTCAACTTAAAATAGTTTGTTAGCAGGGTAGACACAACAAATTGTGTTTTATTGTTTTTAAAATTTTAAAAACAATAGGCCTTACAATTTTAAGTTCAGTCAACTCAAATAAGTTTAGTCTTAAACTTGAAATGTTAAGTTATACTATGTGACAACTTAGATGTTTGAGTTGATTAAACTAAAAACTCAAATATCTAAGATGTCACTGTAAATAAAAACAATCTGTTGAGTCAACTTAATATAATTTGTTACCCGGCTGCCTTAAAATTTTAAGTTCTGTCAACTTAAAAATGTTTAGTCAACTTGAAATGTCACAATAACTAAGTGACAACTTAGATATCTACGTTGATTCAAAGCAGCTGGGTACCAAGTCCAGCTTCTAAGTTTAACTAACCAAATTTTTAGTTTAGTCAACTCAAATATCTAATTCGTCACTTGGTACAACTGACATTTCAAGCTGACTAAACTTATTTAAGTTGACTGAACTTAAAATTTTAAGGCAGCAGAGTAACAAATTATTTTAAGCTGACTCAACAATTTTTTTTTTTTTTTTTTTTTTTTTTTTTTTTTTTTTACAGTGTAGTACAATTTAACATTTTTAGTTGACTGAACTTTTAATCCAAAGTTTAAGGCAGCGGAGTAAAACATTATTTTAGGTTGAATCAAACAAATTGTTTTTACAGTGTAAAACATTATTAAAATCAAACGTTGTATCTGCTAATATTTAATGGAAGTGAATTAACATTAACAATGGATAGTTAATGAATGTTTTAACGGTAACACTAACTAACATGAACGAACAATGAACAATAGATTTATAACTCGATTTATTATTCTAATATTGTTAATATTAGCTAAAAAATAGTCAAACATTGTTTGTTCATGTTAGTTCAAAATGCATTAACTAATGTTAACAAACACAACTTGTGATTTTAATAATGCATTAGTAAATGCTGAAATTAACATTAACACTTATGCATTAATTTAATACTATAGAAGTATTGTTTATTCTTAGTTCATATTAACTAATGTAGTTAACTAATTGTTACCTTATTGTAAAGTGTTACTATTTTAACTAATTTTTAACAATGTGACCGTATTGCCAAGTGTTACCAATAAATTTCACTTAAGGCAATTAGTGATAGACCTAAAAATAAATATGCCAATTCATTTGCCATTTTGCTTATTTTGAGATTATCTGCTTTGTTGTTCTAAATATTTCAAATACATTTTAATACAGTCTGTGCAAGTGATACATTTCTGAAATAAATTGGTTATTTATTAACTTGCACTTTTTAAATGTAAAATGCAGACAATACCAGCAACAAATTCTCAATGGGGCTTTAAAGTAAAAACAAAACAGGTTAGTTTGAGTCTAAAATAAGGAACAATTGTTACATTCTGAGACATAACAGGCACAATTATGGAAAAAAAAAATCATAATTGTGAGATATGAAGCTGCAATTAAGAAAGTCACAATTACCTTTTTATTGTTTTACTGTTTAAAACAGCCTTCCAAACTTTTCAAATAAAGAAAGGACCTTTTTTAAAAAAATAAACTCACTATGTTGATGCATTCAGAAATTTAACTTATGGGTTGTTTTTGTAATTCCTCTTGTTAAAAATAACACACTTCCCCAAAATAAAATGACTTTTTCTTAATTTTGGGATGTAACAGAACCAGAACATGTTCTTGACAGGCTTCGTGAGACATACCTTGCTTGTCTGTAGGAATATAGCACTTGTTAGTGCTCAAATCTAGTTAAAATAAGAGTGCAGACAAGAACTAAGGACTTGTCTGCAGGTTCAAACAGAGCAAGAAAGAACAGGAAAAATAAAAGAGAGACATGAAGGGATAGACAGGAAACAAGACAACGAGAGAAAGAATCGTTTGGGAGCACGATAGCATGTGTTCACAATCTTTAAACAGAAGCGCAGAGCTACAACAAGACATCTTGATTAAGTGGGGGTCAGACATCTGAAATGTAGCCAGAGACATCAGGGCGTTTTGCTTGGGGAGCGGAGCACGACCGAAACAACGTGTGCAGCGTTAGAAATAGAAACAAGAAGCAAAAGAGCTCTCGCTGTTCCTACTGTCTCACTAATGCAATTAGCTCAACAGATGCTGCTTCAACCCACAGCTTTTATTCAAGAGATGAGAAATATGATTTATAATTTAGCATCAAAGGCTAGAACACTCCACTAGAAAGAGAAATCACCAATGAGACCTCTTGAATGTCACAATGGTTTCTGCAAAACAGCAATTAAAGGAATAGCTCTTCCAAAATGAAAATACTGCCATCATTTATTCACCTTTGTGTCATTTCAAACCTGGATGACTTTTTCTGTGGAACACAAAAGAAAATGTTTATAGCATAATTTGCTTTTATGTGGTGTTTTTTTTTTTCCATACAATTAAAGTTAATGGTGATAAAGGCTGCCATGGAAGATTTTTTAAAGAAATAAGATGCAGATGAGTTCGTTTCTTCATGGGAACAAGTTTGGAGATATTTAGTATCACTTGCACACCAAACGGATCCACTGCAGTGAATGGGTGCCGTCAGAATGAGAGCCCAAACAGCATATAAAAACATCACAATAATCCACAAGTAATTCATATGGCGTCATTCATCAATTAACGTCTTGTAAAATGAAAAGCTTTATTTTTTTTTAAATATATTGAAGTGGTTGCTGGAAGTTCTTCTGAAAGATGAGAACCACTAGTAGCGCAATACAGAATAAATTCGATGTATCCAAGAATAGATGTTTTTTTTTTTTAATGAATTTCACATATAAACAGCAAAATTCAAGTCAGTAAATTATGACCCATCTGTATTAATCTGTGAAGAAAGTTGGATTTCAATATAGTTATATCTTACATAAATGTCACAAAATATAATTAAATGTCAACTGATGCATAAAAATTAGTGATAGACCTAAAAATAATAAGGCCAATTAATTTGACTATTTTACATTACTGGCTTTGGTTGATAACTGGCTGATTAACTGAAATGTCAGTTCTGATTGGCTAATGCACAGTTCCAGTTCTAAATATTTTAATACATTTTTAATACAGTCTATGCAAATAAAACATTTCAGAGATAAATAGGTCATAAGATATTGAATTGCGCTTTGCTTTTTAAATGTGAAATGCAGAAAATACAAACAACATATTCTCCATGGGGTTTAGTGCATACTTTGAACTCATTCTGTAGTGTACTTACAGTGACTTTTCAATTGAAAAACTTTCAACTAGCAGCTTCAAAACATTTCAAAGAAATCAATAACCACTTCAAGATATTTTAAAAGAACTAAAAAACTGAATGTAAGAAGATACAATACATCTCTAAAACAGAAAATGAACTTTCCAACCACACACACACACACAAATATGATTTATGAAAGCTAGCGCATACTTGTAACTGAACAGTATGTGGCAGCTGAAGAATTTTCTGATTAAAAAAACATTCCCTTTAATTAAAGCACAAAACTTGCTAAAAGTACCTATGAAATATCTTCAGATTTCTATTCCAGGATGTATTTAATGAGCTGTCAGAAATGTAATTAGTATACGAGATGAATATAATCAAATATTTATGCGAAGGGGAACATCTCACAGGCTTCATGTCTCTCTCAAAGTTTGGTTGCCATGGAGATTTATCCCAGGTTCCTCCCGTCAAAATACACTTGACCCCTTTAAAATCAAATTTCACTGCCAGAGCAGGACATTTCATTAGTGGTCAAAATCAGATTAAGTGCATGTGACGTCACATCCTCTATGAGATACAGCATCTGTGTGGAGATAGAACCACAAGTGCTCTTCAAGAACAACAGATGAAGAACAATCATATCTGCCTGGGTAAAAGCACTTTATCCGTGTATGAGAGGAGTCGGTGTGGAACAGACAACAATCCTCTTTTTTTCTGAGAGCAGCTGCACTTGAGCTCATGTGTTCAATGTCAGAGATTTGTTTTCATGATTAAATCAAGTCTAGGATTAAAGTATAGTATAGTCTAAATTGCATTCTCGACAGCAACCTTGATAAATTCTAGCGAGGAACAAGGCACATTTCTGAACGGCTAAGATATTGTGCACTGGAATCCAAAACTAAGATCTCTAATACACTCTTTTAAAAAAAAAGGTTTCAAAAGGGGGTTTCATAGTGAAGCCATAGAAGAACCATTTTGAAGAACTTTCCAGTGAACCGTTCTGAAAAGATAAACATTTTTAAAAAATCTAAAGAACTTTTTTCCACTAACGAAGAATCTTTTGTAGAATGGAAACATTCAACAGATGATAAAGATTCCATAGTGGAAAAAGGTTCTTTAGAGTATGAAATGTTCTTCACACCAAGAAAAAAATGGTTCTTTTAAGAACTAATCGACGAAACGTTCTTTGGGAAACCAAAAATGTTCTTCTTTTGGAACCTTTATTTTCAATAAAACAATAAAACCATAAAAGTGTATAGCTATTCAATTTTCTTGAAGAAATCATTTATTGTGAAGAACATTAAAAAAAAATAAAAAATCAAAAGAAACTTTTTTACTATAAAGTATCTTTTGTCAAAAGGAAAAGTTTTAGACATTAAAAATTCTTCATGGAACCACAGATGTCAAAACAGAACTCTCTCAAAAATAAATATTCTCTATTAGCATTAATGGTTTCATGAAGAAGCTTTAACATTGATGGAACCAATCTATTGGATAAAAAGATCTTTACAGTGGAAAAGGTTCTGAAATGTTCTTCACACTAAGAAAAAAAAAGGTTATTTTAAGAACTAATCACTGAAGCATTCTTTGGGGAACCAAAAATGGTTCTTCTTTTGGAGCCTGTATTTTTAAGAGTCAACCATAAAAGTGTATGTACAATTTAGCTGAAGAGACCATTTATTGTGAAGAACATTTTTAAAAAAAAAAAAATATGTCCTTTAAAAAAAAAAAAGAATATTTTTCTACTATAAAGAACCTTTTGTGGAATGGAAAAGTTCTATAGACATTAAAGATTCTTCATGGAACCATAGATGTCAAAATAGAACTCCCTCAAAAATAAAGGCTTCTTTGGAGCCTTTATTTTTAAGTCAACAATAAAAGTGAACATGCAATTTTCCTGAAGAGACCATTTATTGTGAAGAACATCCACTATAAAGAACCTTTTGTGGACATCTATGTAACCATAGATGTCAAAAAAGAACACGGTAAAAAATAAACATTCTATTTTAGCATTGATGGTTCCATGAAGAACATTGATGGATACATTACATTAAACAAAAGGTTCTTCATACTAAAAATAAATGGTTCTATAAATGGTTAATAACTAATCACCTAACCACTCTTTTGGAAAACAAAACTTGTTCTTCTTTTGGAACCTTTATTTTTAAGAGTCAACCATAAAAGTGTATATACAATATTCCTGAAGAGACTGTTTATTGTGAAGAACATCTAAAATCTACAAAATCTTTTTCCACTATAAGGAACATTTTGTGGAATGGAAAGGTTCCATAGACGTTATTCTTTGTGGAACCATATATGTCAAAAAAGAAAAATGTTAAAAATAAACATTCTATTCTAGCGTTGACGGTTCCATGAAGAACCTTTAACATCGATGGAACCACTCCATTGGTCAAAGGGTTCTTTATAGGGAAAAAAAAAATTCTTAAACTATGAAGTGTTCTTCACACTAAGAAAAAAAAAAAAGTTATTTTAAGAACTAATCACCAAAATGTTCCCTGGGGACCAAAATATGGTTCTTTATTTTTAGGGTTAATCAATTAGACTGAGAGTTTACGACCCTTGTAATATCACGTCTTCTCTAGGATTTCAGAACTATCTCAATGAAATCTCATACGGTTTTCAAACAACAAATTCTTCAATCATAAGTCAGCGATCTCTAAAGCTCCTTTCACACTGCCAGCGACATGATCTCATTCATTTTTAATGAGAGCTGGCGACATCCAGTGACACAAACGACAAGACGAAGTTGAGAAAAGTTGAACTTTATGCAAATGAGCAGTAACTTTGGGGATTGACTACCAATGGAAATGAGTGCACATGCTCCATCTCCTGTCAGATATTGCAGCGGAGTGTCAGTGTGACGGAGGAGTTAATCCTATCAGGCAATGTTAAAATTAAGCTTTTTATATTAAATCAACACCACAAACTGCCAGTTGTTCACAAAGGGATACAGATCTGTGTTCGTGTTTGTGCTTTCCTTTGTCATCAAACCAAGTACTCTCCAGTTTGAAGTACCGCTGGAACTGGCTTCAAATCCTGCTGGTGGTACTCGCTGTACTGGCTGCAAGCCTAAATGGCCTTGTGGACCATATGCATATAGATATCCGCAATAACAAAAAGCATATGCTGCTTTTTTGATATTATACATTCATTTACTCTATATGCAATATTTTCTTGAGCAGCAAATCAGCATATTAGAATGATTTCATGAATGAAGGATCATGTGACACTGAAGACTGGAGTAATGCTGTTAAAAATTCAACTTTGCTATGACAAATAAACTACATTTTAAAATATATTTAAACAGAACACATTTATTTTATATTGTAATATTTCACAATATTACTGTTTTTACTGTGTGTTTGATTAATTAATAGCAGCTTGGGTGAGTATGAAAGAAAATTTAAAAAATATTACAGACTCCACACTTTTGAATGCTAGTGTATATTGTATTATAAATGCTTTCTTTGAATATTTGAACAAATTAAGATCCTACATTGTTTGAATTGTACAGTATATGACCTTAAGTTACAACAGACTTGTGGAAAAAAATGTCATTTTCAATTTTCAAGCATAATCAAAAATAAGGCCATTCATACAAATGCACACAGTGACAGAAATATAAAAGCGGGTTTGCAGTGCAACTCATATAAATACTTGCAAATCTAAAGTGATGGAAACATTTCAGCAGACATGTTTATTCAGACAGAGCCTGGATTACTCACTCAAACGTGTCATTACAACTGAACGTTTGACAGATGTGGGTGTTCTCCAGCAGCACAAATGATGAATAATGGACCGATGAGGTGAACATTTCCTCTGGCTCGATCCTCGTTCTGCTCTGGCTCTGATAAGCCGGCTCAGAGGCCGCTAACCGCAGATCCTCTTACGGAAACCGATCCGTCTCAAAAGATACGGCATATACAAACTCTCATCAGGAATCAGATCCACTAATAGCGATCTGACTCGCTCTCTCCCTCACTGGCTCTCTTGCTTTTCACTCTCTAATGAGAAACAGGACAAATGACTCTAAATATAGAGTCGAATGCATAGAGGAACAGGACACGGCTCATGTTTAATGAGGCACAGACTGTAAATGCCCTCGTGTCCAGGAAACTGATCCAATATAGACATTTAGCAAACTGACTCTCACTGATTATGCATTCACAAGCACGGGATGTGGCTCATTTATCTCCTGACTAACCGTTTGTCAGGTGAAAGACAAAAACATTGTCTCCAATATTGTTGTAGCCTCATCCACAAGAACCTACAAGGTTTTTATGATGAAGTATGCTGTTCTGAGTCACTTACCTTGTAGGAAAGAAATAAACATCTTGTTAATCTCTCAATTGTTTCTCTGACAACAAAATGGAATTGTGACCTAGATAAATAGGTTTTACCTAATAGGTCTCCTGCTTTTAAAGGAGAAGTTTACTTCCAGAATAAAAGTTTCCTGATAATTTACTCATTTCCCCCCCATAATTTACCCCCATTTCATCCAAGATGTTCATGTCTTTCTTTCTTCAGTCGAAAAGAAAGAATTTTTCTCCATATAGTGGACTTCAATGGGGATCAACAGGATGAAGGTCCAAATTTTAGTTTTAGTGAAGTTTCGAAGGGCTCTACACAATCCCAGATTAGGAATACGGGTCTTGTCTAGCACAACAATTGGTAATTTTCTTAAAACCAAAAAAATGTACCTACTTTTTAACCACAAATGCTCATCTTGCACTAGCTTGACTTCACGCATTACATAATCACGTAGGTAGAAATACCGACCCAATGTGCAAAGAAAGTCAAAGCCCCTTAACAAAATAATAAATAAATTAACAATGTTGGACGATTTTGAAGTTGGAGGAGAAAATAAGACTTTTAAGAGTTTTTCGCCCTTCCCAACCTTTTTTAAACGGAAGCACGCAGACAAAGAACTAAACACACATGATGTTTCTAACGTAATTATACGCATGCACATCGGAGAACTAGATGAGCAAGATGAGCATTTTAAAAAATGTGTAGAGCCCTTTGAAGCTGCATTGAAACTGCAGTTTGGACCTTTAACCCTTTGACTGCCATTGAAGTCCATTATATGGAGAAAAATCCTGGAATGTTTTCCTCAAAAACCTTAATTTCTTTGCTACTGCAGAAAAAAAGACTTGAACATCTTGGATCACATTATCAGGAAATTTTTATTCTGGAAGTGAACTAAAGTCAGAGACCTTACCTTTGAAATAATTCTCAAATACTTTCAGGACAAAAACATCCATTTTATTCATACCTCTTATATGGTATTGGTCTCATCCAAATAAAGCAATCTCATTAATACCTCCAAGAGAACAATGAGATTAAACTGAGACTTTCTTCTCAGAATTTTCTTTGCACATCAGATTAGATCACATTAGATCTCAATGTTGAAAACCACACAGACACCAAAATCTGCAAAAAAGAAAGGGTAAAAATCTCAAAATGAACTATTTATCATAAAATTCTAAAAAATAAATAAATAAAAAAATAACATTCCAAAATGTTCTACAAACTTACTAGATGTCAAAATTTACCCATTTGGTGTAATTTTGTCTTGAATTCTGCTGAATGATGATAAATAAATAAATAAATAAATAAATAGCAAGACACAAAGTAAAGAAAAGAATTTCTAAATAAAGAGGGATCAACAGATATTAAAGTCCTCTCTTTGCTAGCTTACTGTGCTTTTTTTCTTTTTTTTTCAGAAATACTGAAAGACTTAAAAATAAATAATTAAGTCATCAGTGATTACTCATTCATTTTTTTCATTCCCCACACTCCTATCTCAGGGACTCTTTTCACTCATGTTTTATCACCCAGAGAATGTGAGTGGTGCAGAGCAGGAACTGAGTGACTTTGCCTAGAGCAAAGAGTGTTTTTTTTTGTCGGAGCATCCCTGTTCTCTCTAACTTCAGGCTTGCTGCATTACTGCTCCATCACGAACACAACACGAGGCAACAACCAATAATGCATCTGCATATCAGCAACGAACAGTGTTGGGCATGTTACTTTTAAAAAAGTAATTAGTTATAGTTACTTCTCACAAATAGTAACTGAGTTACATCATTATAAAAGTAACTAATTACCAGGGAAAGTAACTATTATGTTACTTTTTTAAAAAATCTTAAAATATGTCAAATAACTTGGATGCCCCCAATATTAAATATGTGAAATAAATGAAATTTAAATGTAATGAAAGAAATGTAATATACATATATATATATATACAGTATATTAAATATCTGACACTTAGCATCAATTACTCAAGCATTATAATATGACATTATGATAATTTAGCATTAAACTTTAGTAATTAGAACTTTAGTCATTAGAATAACCATGTATGAATGCATATTTGTCATGTTGACTGACCTTAGGACTGGTGGTGGTGCTTAAGATATTGTTTGTAATTTAGTGTTTCTATTAAAAAGGGGAAAAAAACAAAAATAATACTGATAAGATAGCAAAACTACTACGAATTCTACTACTAATAACAATATAAAATGCACCAAGGATTAATGAGCTGCTGGTTCATGAATATTAATCACATTGTCTGTGTTCGCTCACACTGATTTGGTGAAATCAAAAGAGGGACGATAATAGGCGAGCACCAGCCAATGAGATTGCCGTTTGTGCATTAGTTTCGCCTACTACCGGAGAAACCGGCAGTTCTTAAAACCTGAAGAGTTCCAAAGAAACGTTATTTTGGCAGGAAAATACAGCAAAGAACATTGTTTACGTGTAGCGCGTCACTCTGTATGTTTCTTTGCATGTGTGTGAGACAAAGCGTCAGCTAGTCGTGTGCCTTCACACTACAGTTTACAGTTCGTCAAATACAGGTATGCGGCGCATCCATTCAGATGAACTGAAAAATAAAATAATATAATGAATAAAATAATATAATAATATTATATTAAATAATAGTAACGACACATTTTATTAGTACTGGTAACAGCGTTGTAACGGGGGAAACAGTAATCCGTTTGATTACTCGTTACTGAAAAAAAAAATAACGCCGTTAGTAACGCCATTTATTTTTTACACCATTATTGCCATTACTGGCAAAGAACCACATTAAATGCAGTGTTTTTAGATTAGATTATCAGTAGCCGAAAAGAAAAGAAAAGAAAAGAAAAGAAAAGAAAAGAAAAGAAAAAGAGGCAAGTTGTTATAAAAATTAACTTGACACTCCACCTGTGTCGTATCTCACCTCTGCCTCTACTGTGGTTTTGATGAATAGCTGAACATGAAGGTTACTGACACCAGCGGGGAGGATTAGAAGGAGGACTAATGAACGGACGGATGAAGAATGAGGAAAGATGAGAAAGAAAGATGAGAGTAAAACAGCGAAGGTGAAATCTGAGAGAAGCCCACATGAAACGTTCTTATACGTGTAGCAGCCACGGACACTGATCTCTTTTCTAATCATATGAGCTCTGGTCCAAACCTGGCGAGCTGCCTTGCTGTCTCCTGCCTACATAGGATATGTCCTAAAGCTTACGCTAAGCCTTTGCAGTCCAAAAGAAACCTAAAATGACAAATGGGACACCCTACAGTCTCACAGACTCAATAACAAGTACAAAACAACTATACATACAATCATGGGCGTAGGAAGCAAAATAAATGTGGGTGGGTCCTCCCCCCAAAATAATTACTGAAGCATATGCCATTTTCTGTAGTCTGGTGCATTTTAATTAACGGAATAGGCTGCCTTGCTGGCAGGGGTTATGTATATTACTTCTGTGCACTAACGTGACAACATTACAAAAGACAGCTGTTTGTACATGTTTCCAGTGGCGTAAGTGCTAAAGTGAGTAAATAGTGTTTTTTGGCGCAAACGACCCGAGTTCGAGTTCGCCTACTGCCAAAATCATTCTTCTTTTCACATCTAATTTTACATCGGAACGGCATTTGTTTTCAATAAAAAAAACATGAAGGAAATAATCGAAAGGTTTGAATAAAGTATCGGGTAGGGTTGGGTGTATCTGAGCAGCAGATATACTCAGGTGCTTTGTTTACTCTGTTTACTGTGTTTCAGGAGTGCAGCAGGCGTGAGTAACTAGTGAAAACACAAAATCGAGTTTAATTAACATGCAGTGGTAGCGCAGGGTATACCCAAGTATACGGCAAGTACTTCTTTATCAGTAGGTTTTGCGTATTCTAAATACCCTCTGATGCGCATCATACAGTAGTATCCTGTATTAGGCAATGTATTAGGCAATAAATGCAAATATTCTCTAAACACACTCAGCAAAGAGAGTTATTCGGTCAGGAACATGGCGCCTGCTTTCTTTGAAATATGTTTGATGATTGCCCCCACGCCTGCTCCATCCACTCTTTCACCCCAGATGCTGCCTGTTCATACGCGTGAGCATAGAGCTTAATCTATTAGCGTATTCGTCATGTGGAATGGATTTGACTGATGGCGCTCTAAAAAATGCACAGACATATTCGCTGAATTAGAGGCGGTAAAAGTGGGTGGGTCCTGTCTAGAGGTCGACCGATGTATCGGTTTTGCTGATTAATCGGCACCGATAGTTGATTGGCGGAACTATCGGTTATCGGCAAAAATCCATGCCGATAGTTTTTTCCGGGTTGGGTCCGTTGCTGGAGCGGCTGAGAAGGTCATCATTATACAGCAAAGTCCCTATAGTCTTTGTTATACAGCACGAGAGCGGCCTCTAGTGGTGGAAATCACTGATAGCACATGTCGTTTGTTTAGAAGCATGGCACTGCGTGCTACACAGAGCGGGACACTTCAAAGGCGGATTTAAAACATCGACAACGAAACGGTGTGTACAGTATACTGTAGTGCATGTTTTCATGTCATTACTAAGCGATCAATTTGTTGACTAGATGCTGCATTAGTGGAGAAAGGACAGCAGTATACTTTTGCCCATTTGGTGATCAAATACAGTCTTGCAGACCGCCGCTTGAATTGATCGCGACGCATTCAGTGTGTGTGATACCGGATAGCTGCGAGTTCATCTAGACGTGGCGCTGCACTTTTGCCCGTTGTGTGACTAACATATTTTTATTTTTTGATTAGATAACCACAAATGTTGTAGAATAGAAGCAGTTAAACTGTGAAAGTACACAATATCCATATCCATATACTGTGGCTTTTGTGTAGATTTTTAAAGATGGCCATCTTTAGCTTGATTGTTGATGTAATGGTAGCACTTCACAATATGAGTCCATTTGTAACATTAAGATTGATAAAAGCTGTAGAATAGAAGTATTGTTCCTTGTTAGAGTGTGTTAATTTCAGCATTTACTGATATATTTTACTGATATATTCTAAAAATTTTAGTTGCTTTTGTTAACATTAATGAACAATAAACTAACTGTAATGATCAATGTATAATTAATATTTTTATTCATTTACAAAGTATGGTTCAGTAGGCTACTTTTTTTTTAAATAGTAGAGCACTATTTATTTTCCGTTCAGTATCCATTTTAAAAAATATCGGTCGATAAATCGGTATCGGCCAGTGTGGTCCAACCTAGTTATCGGTATCGGTAAAATCCAATATCGGTCGACCTCTAGTCCTGTCCCACCCACATTCAATGGTTCCGACGCCCATGCATACAATACATATTGTTTTACATATTGTTTCAAAATTTAAAGAATAGTTCACCCAAAAATGAAAATTAACCCATGATTTACTCATCCTCAAGTCATCCAAGGTGTACATGACTTTCTTCTTTCAGACAAATACAATCGGAGTTGTATTAAAAAGTATCCTGGCTCTTCCAAGCTTTATAATAGCAGTAAATCGCTGTTGATTTTTTGAAGTCCGATAAAGTGCATCCATCTATCATAAAAAGTGCTCCACATGGCTCCAGAGGGTTAATAAAAGCCTCCTTAAGTGAAGTGATGTGTTTGTGTGCATAAAAAATATATATTCAAAACTTTAAAACATCCACTGGAATGCCATGTGTACAATAGTTAGCGGAAGCTAGACATTAGTTTATATAGTTTTAAATATGGATATTATTCTTACACAAATGCATAGATTAACTTCAGACAGATTTTATTATTATTTTACAATGGATGGATGCACTTTAATTTGCTTCAAAATCTCAACACCCATTCATTGCCATTACAAAGCTTGGAAGAGCCAGGACCTTTTTTTAATAAAACCTCTGATTATATTTTTCTGAAAGAAGAAAGTCATATACATCTAGGATGACTTGAGGCTGAGTAAATAATGGAGTAATTTTCTTTTTTTTGGTCAACTATCTCTTTCATCTTGAATATTTAGATATTTTTTTACCGGAAAGCAAGTCAAAAGTACTCATTAAGGAATAACTCATTAAGGTTTTGGAGTCTCTTCTTACTGCTCAATGATTCCGATTGCATATCCAGCACTAACAAACCAAAAAAATCATTCGAAAGGCTAGACCATCCCGTCAGCCATTGATCGGCTGCCCACTAATTATGAGAAGCGATGGCAGTATTGTTTTCATATATTTTTATTTTGCTTCCTCCTCTGCCGTGTGTCTGCCTACACGAGCCATTACTCTGCGAGACCGCGGGGAGAGGGAGGAAAACGCTCTGCAAAATGGGATTTGACATCTGGTCAACGCAAGGGTGGCTAGAGATCAGAAGATCAAATCAATGAGGGTATCAAACTAAAACTGGCTCGAACAGGACATGATGGACAGTATGATTTTGGCTATCAGACCTCAAATTTTAGATATATGTCAATGCTCTATTACTGCTTACATCAATATACTCAAGATTTCGACTCATGACAGATTTAGGAATTCCATAGACTTTCTGCTCTTTACCAAATAATAGGATTCACAAATATAAGTGGTCTGACCTGACAGACTCACAGTGAGGACAGATGGCATTTTTGACACCAAAACTGAGGTGAAGCCATGCAACACTTGTGCAATGTTACATCACAGTGCACAGCTACATCGATGACAGTAGGGCAAAAATCAAATCGCTTTCCTTCTAAAAGAAAAACTGTGAATCCCAACACTAATTTCTACCATATGTAACACAAACCTCCTAAGATACACTACCACAGTAAGATTTTTGATGTTTTTAAAGAAGTCTATTCTGCTCACTAACCCTGCATTTATTTGATTCAAATTACAGCAGAAAACAGAAACATTTTGAAATATTTTTACTATTTAAAATAACTGTTTTCTGTTTGAATATATTTTAAAACGTAATTTATTTCTGCGATCAAAGCAAAATTTTCAGCATCATTACTCCAGTCTCCATTACTTCAGTGTCACATGATTCTTCAGAAATCATTCTAATATGCTGATTTGCTGTTAAAGAAATTTTTTTTATTATTATTATTATTTTCAGTATTTTAAACGGTTGAGTACATTTTTTTCAGGATTCTTTAATAAATAGAAAGATCCAAATATCAGCATTTTTCTGAAATAAAAAGCTTTTGTAACATTATACACTATACCATTCAAAAGCTTGGACTCAGTATTTTAGAAATGATAGAAATTAATACTTTTATTTAGCAAGGATGCTTTAAATTGATCAAAAATGATGCTAAAGGCATTTATAATGTTACAAAAGATTTCTATTTCAAATAAATGCTGTTCTTCTGAACTTTCTATTTATCAAACAAACTTGAAAAAAATCTACTTATCGGTTTTTAACATAATAATAACAATAATAAATGTTTTTGAGCAGCAAATCAGAATATTAGAATGATTTCCGAAGGATCGTGTGACTGGAGTAACAATGCTGAAAATTCAGCTTTGAAATCACAGGAATAAATTACATTTTAAAATATATTCAAATAGAAAACTGTTTTTTCAAATAGTCAAAATATTTCAAAATTGTACTGTTTTTGTTGTACTTGATGAGCAGAAGAGACTTCTTTAAAAAAAAAAAACACAAAAAAATCTTACTGTTCAAAAACTTTTGACTGGTAATGTATTTTCTTTGATTTACAGTATTATTTACAGAAAAGGAAACATATTATAAAATATATACAATATTCAATATTTATTGTACTCATCTTGGTGAAAAAATCATGGAGAATGTGGGGAAAAAAATATATATTATTAAAGTTCAAACTAATTAAAAATGTGCTATATTATTCAGTATTGCTCACATGTATTTTTATCATAAGAGTATTTGTTTATTAGCTCAGCAACATTTTACCAACAGACCTGCCACCTACGTAGGGCGTTCCTTGTTCAATCCAGTTAAGATGCCGCCTTAGAAGAAAGCTGCATATGTAGGTTGTAGACTGCAAGAATCCTTCCTGGTTTAGAAAAAGCTTTTGGCTGTCTATAAAAATAGATAAAATATGATGCATTTGAACACACACACACAAAGTTACAACAATCATTCGAATTCTGACATACCGCCTAGAAGACAAGGTAGAACAGTGTATCGCTCCAATGAAGGAGTGTAGAGTTCAGAAAGCTACTGCCAAAAAACAAATTAATAAAAGAGGATGTTTCAGAAACTGGAGCCTATCCAATCTTACGGTCGTCTGTCCACATACAGTGCTTTTAGTGTACAGCTTATCTTTTGTAAAAATGCACTATGCTTAAAAGTAAGCATTGAAGAGGCAAGGACATGTGATACACCAAAGTGAGCCGGAGTCACGGTGCCGTTCCAAGAACGCTCAAATTCCTCTTAGGTTCATCTTGTCTAATCTATTAAAGGGTGGAAAGAAAGATTTTTTTCTTTTTTTTTTTTTTTAAATGAACCAGGCTCACCTGTGGGCCCCTGTTCCCCCGCTCTGCATCTATGAGTGGTTAAATTAGCACAGAGGTGTTGAGACATGGATGCTGTCAAGACTGCTGCACTGGAGCATGAACACACACTCACACACACACACAGCATGCACTCAATTCCCTGGAAGCCACAACCAACCAGGGACACCAGTGAGACATGAACAGGAACCCTGCCAATGACAAGATCAGCGGGGATAAAAAGAAAGTGACTGTAGCTTTGTTCCAAAACCTAGCGAGGGGCCTGGCATGCCGCATAAAAAAAAGTACACTTTAGTGTCTTATTACTTATTTCCATAGCATTAAAGATACAAACTGCACACAATGTTCTTTTGCTGAGAAAATTATTAGATATGTTAGCCAGCATGAAAAGATGCATCAGATACCTTTATTATTTTGTTAGCCTGTCCAATCTCTCTGGCATTCTGGCATTCATCTGAAAATTAAAATTATAATTTTCACAATCAAGTGAATTAAAATCAATTGCAAAAAAACGTGTTAATTAAAATGTTTTGCATAATTTTTAATGACTATTTTTAATCAATGAAAAAAGTATGTTAATGCATTTTAAGCATCATTGTAAAGCAAATCCTGACTTTTAAGACATTAGCCAGACATTGGCCAAATCACTTTGCCACTCTGCGATGGAAACATTAAATCCCAGAATGCACTGCAATGATTCTGATGCAAGTAAGCAATTTAGGTTAAAATATTTGATTGAAATTATTTTTATCAATATTAAATGAATTATAACATCACATTACATTTGAAATCAACATTTCTCTCGTTTTTTTGATAACTTATTTTTTTATTGTAAGTTGGCAAACAAAGCTAGAGAAATGTTTTCAAATTAGTGCTGTCCAACGATTAATTGCATCCAAAATAAAAGTTTTTGTTTATATATGTGTGTGTACTGTGTATATTTATTATGTATATATAAGTACACACAAATGCATGTATATATTTAAGAAAAATATGTTAGATTCATATATTAAATATATTTATATATAATATGAATATGAATATAAATATATACGTGGAAATATTTTCAAAATATATACTGTTTGTGTGTGTATTTATGTATACATAAATATAAGCAGTATGCACACATATATTACATAAACAAAAACTTTTATTTTGGATGCAATTAATTGTTTGACAGCACTATTTCAAATGTAATTTTATTATATTTACTACTAAAAAATGTGCCAACCAAAAAAAAGTCAATTTTAATGTAAATATTTCATTTAATATGAAATATGAAAAGTTTCAATAAAAACATCTTAATACACCTATTTTAATTAAAAAAATAAAAATAATAATTAGATTCCAACATCACTGTGGCACTACAAAAGATAGGCAGCTTTGAGATTATAATATAATTTAAACCTCTGGTGTTTATTTATTATTTAATAAATATTTTGCATTTTTAGGGAATTTTATGGTATTTTTTAAAAATACTATTTAAAATTTTTATACGAAACCATATTTTCCAAAATATGTTTTCATCTAAAACTGCAAGAAAATTAAAGCCGTAAATCTAAACAAGTTGTGTTCCAAATTTGAGTGTGATTTTGTTTGGGTGCAGTACCAAACATTCCCACTAGTCCAATGTGAACAATACAAGTGTGACTATTTTTTCAGGACCATTTAACCTTTTCAAATCACGTCCATTTTTTTCCACATAGCAAAACAAAATTTTTCAGACAAAAATGACCAAACAACATCATCGGGCTAATATAATATAATGCTTATCACAGTACCATTTCATTAGCTTAACACCAAATTCTATTTATATTAATTATGAGTCAAATCTAAAACATGTCCCTTTAAGGCAAGTCAGTTCATTCAGCGGCCATCTAGATAACAACCTACGACAGCTTTTCAATGTAAGACACAGGCATGCAAGTTTAGCAGATAATTACATGAGTACTGGAAGACAAAAATCTCCAAAGCTATTTTACATCAATATTACATTTTTTAAACCAACAAAAATATTCAGACAAAGCATTGCATCATAAATTAGGCTTTAGCTCAACACAGAGTGTTTTACACCTTCTCTGCCTATGTAGAGCATTCCAAATTGATCACTTATGAGGCTGCATGTCAGTTTCGGATGCTGACAGCTGGCCATATACACATCCAGAGGTTGGAACAGAGCCTGTGTGTGGAACAAAGACGGACGCGGACAATATGCCTCTGTGTGCCGGCATTGTGCCACGCTGTAAAAAGCCTAACCTGCGGCTCTATCGGTCTCTCTTTCTGTCTGCTGCGGGGGCTTCCAATTACACAGGCTTAAGAATTGCCATATCACAAAGTAATTAACTGATTTCAGCCCAAATCCTGTGGAAGCTGCTTAGCTCGGCATCTTTTATTGGAGATCTTACATTACGGGAGCCATGTTTAATTTGGAGAGGGAGATCTCCTTTCCTAACCCTGACTGGAGCTGGTGAGAGGCGACATGTACCCAGGCAGCGGATGATCTCTCTCCGGATAATGAGGCATTGTGCTGAGATCCCTGGAGGAGCCAGAGGAGAGCAGGATATTGAGATGAAAGCTGGATCATCCAGCCAGCTGGGCTGATGCAGAGACGTCCTTATTGACCACACGCTGGTGACTGAAGAGGATCACAGAAACACACACACACACACGCACTCGGAAGAACTCAACAACCCCTAGGTGTGGAGACTGAGCGTATTTACTTGAAAGCATGTTCCTGATCTTACTGTGAACGATTTGCTAATCAAATAGCTAATTAGACAATGTAGTTTGTAGCAAACCTGTTCATTCTAGCACATAACATGCAATTTCCACAACCTAATCAATTCCTGAATAATACAGAATCAAGTGCTTCCTTATAATTTCTTGTGTAATATTAATGTCACGTAACTGACACAACTGTTTTCATCTGTGCTGTCCTAAAAAATTACCTTTGAAAAGAGGTGCATTGAAATTCAAAGCAAGTCTGTGAATGTTTGTGAGTGTGTGTCATTGTCCCGATACACACAGACTGGCAGATAGTAAATTGAAGTGTCATATTAATAGTGTAAACCCATCTCGGCATCACACTGTCAAATAAGAGTGTTTGCTCTTTAACTCAGTCGCTTACGCACAGCGGCATGTTTTAAGCTGTCTATGAGCCTCAGGCGCATTCGTATTTGATCAAATTCGACGGCTCTGTTTCAAATTCTAGTAACGTAGGCAACGTTTTGAGACATTAAATGTCTGCTGATGTTGTTTTAAAATGTAGACAACAATTAGGCTTCTAAGTGACCTTATTTTGGCGCAATATTTTATATGCGTAACTGATTAAAAATGACGAACTTGAAAAGATGCAAGCTTTACTGTATATCTGAATAATCTTAATTTAATACCGACACTGAAAAAATTATTTTGTGACTTCTTATCTTGTAATTCTAACAGTTTTTTCTTGGAATTGCATGATAAAAATCAGCAAATCTGACTATTTTTCTTGCAAATATGAGTTTGTATCTTGCAATTCTGACTTTTTTCTCAGAATTGTGAGATATAAACTTGCAAATGCAAGCTATAAAATCCAGTTCTGAGGGGAAAAAAAAAATAGATATGTTCTCAGATATTGCAAGTTCATATCTCACAATACTGACTAATAAGAATTATGTGTTATTAAGTCAAAATTGCAAGATATAAACTCGCAAATCTGAGAAAAATTCACAATTGCGAGAAAACTTTTTTGAGGAAAAAACTCAGAATTGTCTATTTATATCTTGCAATAGTGACTTTATGACTCTATTTTTTTTGTGGGATAAAGAATTGTGCGATAAAAAGTCGCAATTGAGAATTATAAAGTCCAGTTCTGAGGGGGAAAAAACACTGATATGTTCTCAGAGACTTTCAGTTCTGGGGAAAAAAGTCAAAATTGCGAGATATAAACTCCTAATTCTGAGGGAAAAACTCTAAACGCAAAACAATTTAACTTAAGACCATATCCTGCAATTCTTGACTTTATTTCTCAGAAATGCGAGTTTATATCACGCAATATTAACTTTAAAACTTGCTACTGTGAGTTTATATCATGCAATTTTGAGAAGAAAGTCAGAATTGTGAATTTATATCTCACAATTCAACTCACAATTGCGAAGTTAAAACTGGCAATTGCGAGAGGAAAAACTCAGAATTGTGAGATAAAATTCGCAACTGCGTGTTAGAAAGTCAGAATTCTGAGAAATAAAATTGCAATTTTGAGGAAAAAAAATTCTTGACTTTATTTCTCAGAATTTTATATTACACAAGACTGACTTTATTATTCACAACTACAGTTTATATCTCACAATTCTGAGAAAAAAGTCAGAATTGTGAGATGCAAACTTGCAACTGCAAGAAAAAAACTCGCAGATAAAAAGTCACAATTGCGTGTTATAAAGTCAGAATTGTGAGATATAAAGAAAAAAAAAGTCACCATTGCTCGATACAAATTCACAATTCTGAGAAATAAAATTAAAATTTTGAGGAAAAATTAATGAGACAATATCTCGCAATTCTTGACTTTATTTCTCAGAAATGCGCAATATTCACTTTAAAACTTGCTACTGCGAGTTTATATCATGCAATTTTGAGAAGAAAAACAGAATTGTGAATTTATATCTCAAGTCTGACTTTGTAACTCAGAATTGTGAGATAAAAAGCAGCAATTGCGTTATAAAGTCAGAATTGTGAGATATAAACTTGCAATTCTGAAAAAAAAAGTCACCATTGCTAGATACAAACTCAACATTCTGAGAAATAAAATTGCAATTTTGAGGAAAAAATGTTACATATCTCGCAATTCTTGACTATTTCTCAGAGTTCTGAGTTTATATTAGACAAGACTGACTTTATTATTCACAACTACGAGTTTATATCATGCAATTCTGAGAAAAAAGTCTGAATTGCAAGTTTGTATCTTGCACTTCTGACTTTATAACTTGCAATTGCGAGTTTATATCTCACAATTCTCAGAAAAATTCAGAATTGTGAGATGCAAACTTGCAAATGCAAGAAAAAAACCTCAGAATTGACAGATAAAAAGTCACAATTGCGTGTTATAAAGTCAGAATTGTGGGATATAATTGCAATTTTGAGGAAAAATATTTAATTACGAGAGAATATCTCACAATTCTTGACTTTATTACTCAGAATTTTGAGTTTATATTACACAAGACTGACTTTATTATTCACAACTACAAGTTTACATCTCACAATTCTGAGAAAAAGTCAGAATTGCGAGATAAAATGTCACAATTAATGTCACAAATATTTTTTTTTTTTCAGTGGCGGAAAATGGCTTCCATACACTAGTCTGGATAAGTCTAGACAAGTCTGGTTTAAAATAGCCTATTCTACCCAATATTTATGAACACTGCGTATGCAGGAAGTAGTCAGCAAGGTAACTCACAAGGTTTTGGAACAAAGGCAAAAAAAAAAAAAAAACACTCTATGTAACAATACTCTCCAAATCACACAAGAACAAACTGAAATATTTATTCTGCATGATATTAGGAAACCCACAGAGATATTTGCTTTCAGAAGATTGGATTCAAAATAAGATTTTTTAATATCTTTTATCATCAGATCTACAGTCAATACCCATGAGCTGACAGTTATTTCTCCTGCTGGGTTTCCTGACATGTCTCCTGTGTGGAGCTGGCAGTCAAAAAGAAAATCACCGAAAACTGCTATAAACAGACATGTGGTTAATACCCACCTACAATACACAGCTTAATCTGCCAAAAAAAAAAAAAAAAGACTAACTTAACTTCACTAAAAGGTACTTGAAAAATGAATTTTTTTAAGTCAGTTTTGTGTTGCCCCTTTGTATTCTACCCAAAAATTAGATAAAATATCTAAAGCAGTGAAAAAAGAAAAAAGAATAAGAATTAGAAAAAAATACATTTGGTTAACAATAGCCTTTACCGCCAAGATGACATTAGCTAAAAAGTGAAAGTTGTGTCACAGAGGAAGCTTACGCAAAATGTTTTTTAAGTAACGACAGAAAACCTAAACCTTTAGGTAAATGGTTTATCCGGCTCAAATGTGCGCCAATCCTGTGACTACAACCCGAGTTGAAGAAACCAGCCGACTGCAACGGCCCAACAGAGCCGTCACCGCTAGTCTGAACCATCAAACTAGCACTAATCTTTCAGTGAAATCGGCTGGATTTAGTTCTGACAATGAACACAAAAAAGAGATTGTCAGTCTTTCAGTTTCATTACACAGGTCTATAGTGCATTGACGTGAAAAAGATCTCTGAAGGGAAGTCTAAGTGTCAGGCTAAGCCATGTTAGTGCTGTTGATACAACAAGCTCTCACTTTGGACATAACACAATATAGCCTTCAATTGCAGCATTCATGTAGTCAATCTGTCTAAACATATTTATGCATGAGTCATGATGAAAACTATGAGACAGTCGCAGATTCGTCTGAGAAGAGAGAGTGGGTGCACAAGTAACTCTTATGATACACACAACCTAATAATTAAACCATTTCAGCATCTTGATGGTCAATAAAAGGGGGTTTACTAATAAAATGTACTAAATAGTACATTTTAGTCATGGTTTCACATTAAACCAATGTTATATTAGACATATACAGTGGCATGCGAAAGTTTGGGAACCCCTTGCAGAATCAAAAAAAAACAGAATCAGTGCAAACATTCGCTGATGCTCCAGAAGGAAACGCGACGCATTAGGAGCCTGGGGGTGAAAACTTTTTGAATTTTAAGATCGAGGTAAACTGTACTTAATTTGTCTTCTGGGGAACATGAAAGTATCTTCTATTGCTTCCGAAGGGCAGAACTAAATGGAAAAAAAATGATATTTCAACAAAATAAGAAAAATTTGGACATCTTCATCCTGTTCAAAAGTTTTCACCCCCGGTTCTTAAAGGAGAAGTCCACTTCCAAAACAACAATTTACAAATAATTTACTCACCCCCTTGTCATCCAAAATGTTCATGTCTTTCTGTCTTCAGTCGTAAAGAAATTATGGTTTTTGAGGAAAACATTTCAGTATTTTTCTTCAAATAATGGACTTGATTGGTGCTCCAATTTTGAACTTCCAAAATATAGTTTAAATGCAGCTTCAAAGGGCTCTAAACGATCCCAGCCGAGGAAGAAGGGTCTTATCTAGCGAAACGATCAGTCATTTTTTTCGAAAAATAAAAATTTGTATACTTTTTAAACATAAAAGCTTGTGTAGCACAGGTTCCAAGGGTTACCAAACCTTTAAAAGGGCTTATTTGAATAATTTCAGCTATTTTTTGTTAAATATCTTACTTAGGACTGTACTAAATAAAAAAAATAACATGCATTTTGTATGATCTCTCTTATTTTGTTAAAATTATTCACAAGTTCCCAAACTTTCGCATGCCACTGTACAAAGGTATTAGTTCTTTGGAAAACCATGTAATACCATAGTAAATTGATATGCTAATCATGCGACATCTAAAAGTCTCACAATATCAGTACTGTCATCAAATTTCATTGCAGAGCCTTTTCTGTGAGGCATATATGTTGATTTTCTGAGACTCGGATGGCTGTAATTCTCTTATGTAAAATTAAATTAAGTAAACGATATAAATTACGGATTAAGACACCCACTTTTTTATGCGAGACAGCTTAGGAAGCTCCAATTATATATTTAGATCCAATGAAATGAGTCTGAGGTAGAAATGACTGTGTGTTATGATTGGTAATCTAAAGGATAAAAACATCTGAGACTTCCTAGTCAAACACTAAAAAGCTTTTATATCTACACAGCTTTAGTGCGTAGGTTCAGAATATATATTACTTATCAAATACCAAAAAAGAAAAAGCCACAGTATTCATAGAAAAATGTGTGGAGAAAATGCTTCTAATAGTGTAGGTAAAATTCAACCAAAACAGTGTTAGTTTATAGTATCACAAAGATACTGTCTATAAAGTTTTTAATCATTTTTATTTCAGTTTTGGTTAGTGCATCATTAAACTAAATGAAAATAAGAAATAATTTAAAGGTTTTTTATATTGTATTTTTAGTTAACATTAATTTTATTTCAGGTAACAAACATGTTTTTATGATTTTAGTTTTAGTTAACATTAGCCCTGAACCAAACTCATCAGCAGTTGTGAAAAAAAGGGAAAAAGTCATTATGTAGCAGTATATCAATCGCATTTATCTCCTTGATCCTTCATACTACATGTTTACAAGCATAAATCTTACTTTAGAGGTGTGAATGGTCATGTTTTAAGTACTCTCGCAAGGCTCAATCACTGTAGGGTGGCTCAGAGCAGCCTGATTCCCTCTCGTTGTATTTTTTTCTGCCAATCTGGGGAGTTAAACCCACAGGCCTCAGTGGAACAGCTTTCTAACTGTGAGGCAATGCGCCTGCCAAGCGAGTAATGTGTTTAAAGAACAGCACTGGAACATCGCAGGTTTTATGTCCCATTTATCTCCCTGGCCCTCTGTTTTATATCCTCTTATTTTAACACACAGTATCTGTGAAACATAAGGCAGTGGTTCACAGCTGCTGGGTTGTGGCCCAAAAAACAGGTCGTGGGTTCTGATAGGCTCACTGACAATGAAGGGGAAATGATGCTTGATGCCAATAACAAAATGCAACTAACTAAATAATCATGCATAGTTAGGACAGGAAAAAAAAAAGAATAGGCCATTTAATTTTTAGAAACCAATTTTGAAGTTGGAGGAAAAAATGAGATAGGAGTTTTTCGAAGTTCAAACGAAATCCTGAAATATTTTTCTCAAAAAACATAATTTCTTTACGACTGAAGAAAGAAAGACATGAACATCTTGGATGAAAAAAGTACATTATCTGTAAATTTTTGTTCTGGAATTGAACTACTTCTTCAATCTTGTGCAATAAGCAGTTATGGTACTGTGTTAGATCATTACTTGACGTGTAATGGAAAAAATCTTGATCCTAAAGCAATACCAGTTGAGAAGCACCAACCTCTAGGGATGTGAAATTGGAAAATTCATTCCCACCATAGAAAAATTGTTCCAAAGATTAATTTTCCAAGCCCAGTGCCACTTAAAACAGTGATGAAAAAAAAAAAAAAAAAAACACCAGTCATTATCAAAAGACTTGTGAGCAATGACAAAAATAATCATGAAACTGATTATTAAAAAAAGAAAAAATTGAAAACTGGATTTCAGTGAGTTCACTATGTAGAAAGCCCACCTAGATCATTTGCAGTGAAAAAACTAAAAACAAAAAGCAGCGGATCAGCATGGATCATGTGATACTGAAGACTGGAGTAATGATGCTGAAAATTCAGCTTTGCATCACAGGAATAAATTACAATTTAAATTAAAGCTGCAAGCAGCGATGAAAGGGCCCTCGCACCCGGGCTCACTGCCGACTAGTGGCTTTAGGAAAACAGCAAGCAGCGGGCAGTATGCTTTTAATATAGTAAATATAGGAGGAATATGTTAAAGTCATTTATATGTGCCAAACTTCCTGCTGCCACCTGGTGGCGCTATGCCTATAACTGAATATTGGCAGGTAGATGTGTCCAGGCCAGCACTATTATGAAACGATATGAAGTTTGGTGCTGATTGACCATGGTATGCTTGAGTTAGTGTAAGACATGACATATCCTGCTGCCAAGAGGTGATGCTATGATTATATCTGAATATTGGCCTCTACGTGTCTTTAGGTCAGGACTCTTACCAGACATGTGAATTTTGGGGAAGATCAGACATTGCATGTTTAAGTTTGTGTAAAACAAGTCATTTCCTGTTGCCAAAAGGTGGCGCTATGATTATAACATTATAACATAATATTGGCCTTTAGATTTGTTCAGGCCAAGAATCTTATCGAACATGTGAAGTTTGGGGCAGATCGGACATTATATGGCTGAGTTACAACAACTTCTATTCCCATGGCGAAACACTGAACTCTGTCAGGCCGCCACAGACACGGCCTTCAGCGAAAACTCAAGATCTTCACATCTTAACATCTCAAAGGTCTTTAGATTAGACTGAAAAAATATAATGTTGATGTCATTAAATCTCTTGGATGAGTTTGTTACAGAGTAAAACATGACACTTCATGTTGCCAGCAGGTGGCGCTATGACTATAACTGAATATGGGCATATAGGTCTCTTTAGGGCAGGAGTCTTATCAAACATGGGAAGTTTGGGGCCCATCGGACATTGTATGCCTGAGTTATAACAACTTTTCAACAAAAATTTATCAGGCTGCCACGGACACACCCTTCAACGAAAACTCTAGATCTTCGCAATTTAACATCACAAAGGGATTTTGATTAGTCTGACCAAACTTGGTGTTGATCTGAATAAATCTCTCCTTTGTTAAAGTATGAGGCCTAAAAATGGCAAAAATGACACAAAATTTCCTGAGATAATTAAAAATAACCGACCTCCTGTTAGGTTTCGGATTTTGCTCCAAGAGACTTTTTAGTAGGTACTGCTGTGCTACATATATACATATGTACCGATTTCGTACAAGTGTGTGAAACGTAGCTCGATGCACACTTTTTTTTGCAAGTGAACAGGTGGCGCCATTGAGACATTTTGCCACACCCACTTTTGAAACCTATGTCAGATGTAAATTTTCGCTAGTTCTGATGCGTGTGCAAAGTTTCATGAGTTTTCAAGCATGTTTAGGCCCTCAAAAATGCGATTCATTTTGGAACGGAAGAATAATAACAAACAGAGCAATTCCAATAGGGTCCTAACACCTTGGTGCTTGGGCCTTAAATATATTTAAATATATTTAAATAATAATATTTATTTTTATTATTATTTTTTTTTTTTTGTTGCAATAAATGAAGCCTTGAAGCCTTTTGCAATAAATGAAGAGTCTTCTTTAAAAAAAAAAATTGCCTTGATAAAATTAGAGCATTTCGTTGACAAAGGAATGACAGAAACTTCAGGTGGTGACAGAATCTCATGAGTTGATAATAGCTGCTGTTCTAATAAAAGTTCTCGACTATAGATGACACAAATGTGTCATGACATTCCGGGGGACATCAACAACTCAGTCACATACCATCTGACAAAACCAGTCCGCTCAGAAGAATTCAGAAAATCTGATCAGTGCACTTCTTTCATTAAACAAAAATCCTACTGTCAATTAATATTAACATGTGGCTCTCTGATATACGTCATTCTGATTGGTCAAACATGTACTTAAAAAAATGAATTCCAGGATATTTTCATTGCATTGTGGAGATGAAAAAAAAAAAGTTCCTGTTTTATTCATTACATGTGTACTAGAGACTGTGGCAATGTAATAATGTTAACCTAAAAGCTCAAGCAAGTGTAATCCAAGCCATGCATCAATACCATGCTTTTAGTGGAATTCAACAAAGTCGTATAGTTTGATCCACTTTAAAATCCACTAGCATGCTGTTGTAGCATTTCAGAGACAGATGTTGGATCTGTAGTGACTACAACAGTTGTCTGCAAATCTGAGAGCAATTTGAATGAATTTTGACATATATGTGAATAATAAAAGTAAAATAAACCTATTGAAAGCAATTCAGAGTGAAACCATCTTGGGATGCCACCTCAGGACAGTCTTAAGTCAGTTTTAAATCTGCATTGGGGTTTGGTTAAAACTTTATCCTATAAAGGCAAGAGTGAAATCAACAGAGAAATAGAATAGGAACATAGAAAAGAATAAAAAATGGACTGGAGTGGTGAATCTTAAAAGCACAAAAATAGAAAATGGGCTAGAAAAAAAACCTGCATCAAATCTTAAATAAAAGTCTGGGCCCATTTTCAAGGCCAGGGACAGTATGAGTCGACTGAAAGTGATCCAATTTTGGTTCTTTTGAAGAATGTCTGTGTGTACACTTTTAAACTTTTGACACCCTCAAATCCAAGCCAAACAGGTCACTCTTGCCTATTGACGAGCTGTTAAGATTGGTGATTGATTTCCTCAAAGACAACAATGCTTTTCCCTTTGTGCAAACTACAGGAAATTCACCATAAATTCACCTGAGGCGAATCAATAGCTCAGACAAGGTAGGCAGAGAATCCCATCCAACTGCGCTCTCATACAATACTGCCTCACAAAGACGGAACGCTTTTCTGCTGATGGATCGTCCTTCCTGTCACAGCTGGGTGGCGGCCATATCGGAAATGCTCTAGACAGTGACATACAGTCAGTAGTGTTGGTAATGTCACTCTTTAATAGCATGCGTTCTGCTTAAAGCCCAGTGCTACTTTCCTGCTGCTGGGAAAACAATCAGTATCAGTTAGAGACAGTAGTAAGTATTATACTGGAGCGTGAACCATTAACATCCATGAAACCTTTCCATTCAACAAAAGTTTCTTTATAGACATTTTTTTTTTTTTTTTCTGAACACAGAAGTCACGTCTGACTTTTAACTAGAAGAATGCTTTGCATTTCTGGTCTCCAGTGTTTCTAGTCAAATTAGCATATATTCCGATCTGATAATCTAATGTTAAACCTAGTAAAATGTTTTTCAAAAGGATTTACATTAAGGGGATTAGAGCGTTAGCATCTCGCTCAAAAATGACCAAAGAGTTTCGATATTTTTCTATTTAAAACTTGACTCTTCTGTAGTTTCATCATGTACAAAGACGGACGAAAAATTAAAAGTTGCAATTTTCTAGGTCGATATGGCTAGAAACTATACTCTCATTTCGGCATAAGAAACTTTGCTGCTGTACCATGGGTGCAGCAGGCGCAATGATATTACGCAGCCGTCAACTCTGCCGGCTGCAACTCTGCATCTACACAAACTTAGCGCCTTAGCACCTGCTGCACCCATGGTACAGCAGCAAAGTTCCTTGATAATTACATCGGAATGAGAGTATAGTTCCTAGCCATATCAGCCTAGAAAATCGCAACACTTCATTTTCCGTCAGTCTTAGTACACAATGTAACTACAGAAGAGTCAGGTTTTAAATAGGAAAAATATCGTCATTATATATGGTCATTTTTGAGCGAGATGCTATCGGTCTAATCAGATTCCATTATCTATGCTAAGCTATGCTAAAAGTGCTACCGCCAGACCCGAAGATCGGCTGAATGGATTCGAAAACGGTAAAACTCAACTGTTTAACTCTAGGGGAGTTGGACAATAAGCCTATTTTCAAAAAAAGTGGAGTGTTCTTTTATTCTAAAGAATCTTTTACCACTATAAAGAACTTTTTGTGCAATGCAAAGGCTTTATGGATGAGTTCATCACTGAACCATCAATGCCAATAAGGAACCTTTATTTTTAAAAGTGTGGAATCTCTCCATTCAACAAAGATTCTTTATAATGGAAAAAAGTTCTTTACTTTTTTCAAATCTTGTACACACCAAGTAAAAAAAAAGATTCTTTTAAGAACTATTCACTGAAAGGTTCTTTGGGGAACCTAAAATGGATCTTCTAAAAATTGATGGTTCAATAAAGAACCTTTAACATCCACACACTTAAAAATATGAATTCAAAAATAGTGTTTTCATAGTGATGCCATAGAAGAACCATTTTGAACCTTTCAGGAAAGGTTGTTTTCAAAACAACGATTTTTCTTGGTGTCAAGAATATTTTAATAATCTAAAGGACCTTTTTCCACTATAAAGACACTTTTGTGGAAAAGGGTGCATTGATGTTAAAGGTTCTTCATTGAACCATCGATGCCAACAAGTAACCTTTATTTTTGTCAAAGTACGGAATATTTTACACACCAAGTAAAAAAATATTTCATTATATAATATTTCATAGTGATGCTATAGAAGAACCATTCTGAGTTCCACAAAGAACCTTTCAGGGAACCGTTCCTAAAACAACCATTTTTCTTGGTGTAAAGAACATTTTTTCCACTATAAAGACACTTTTGTGGAATGGAAATGTCCCACTGATGTTAAAGGTTCTTTATGGAACCATCAAAGCCAACAAGTAACCTTTAGTTTTGAAAAGTATGGAATCTTTCCATTCCATAAAAGGTTCTATATAGTGGGATAAAGTCCTGTAGATTTTTTTCTTTTTATACACCAAGTAAAAAATTATTCCTTCAAGAACTGTTCCCTGAAAGGTTCAAAATTGGGTTTAATAATCTAAGGAACCTTTTTCCACTATAAAGAACTATTTGTGCAATGGAAATGTTTCATGAATGTTAAACACTATTCACAGAACTATCAATCCCAATGAAGAACCTTCATTTTTAAAAGTGTGGCATCTTTGCATTCCACAAAAGGTTCTTTCAAGTGGAAAAAAGTTATTTCGATTTGTAAACATTGCTCACACTCACACAAATAAAATGTATTTTTTTTTAAGAACTGTTCACTGAAAAGGAAGCAAAAATGGTTCTTGTTGTGAAAACCCCCTTTTCAAAAGTTTCAAAACATTGATATGCTTCATTCTCTGAGCTGCACAATGCATAAAAGCACATACACACATGCAAATCCGCAACCCCCGAGTGTTTTCTTTCTTCTCAAATCTCCACACACACTTAGACGCACATCATCTGTGTATCAAACACCCATCCGATCAGAATCAGAGTACTTTATTACAGAGCTCACAGGGTCACAAGACACCATAAATATGATAATTCAACTGTCCATGGGGACGGGTGTTTGTTATTTGTGTTTGGTTGACAGAGCTGTACCCAGCTGTTTCCAAGTACGGCAATTTAAATTAGACCAAGACAGGAGAGCAGTGCGGCAAACTAAACGACACAAGAGCAAAGCCGCCCCGTGAGCGTGTGCACGTCTGTTAACTCGGTGGATATGCATGCGTGTGTTTGTTTGCATCTCATCTCTGTGTGTGTTTGTCATTAATTAATCAGTGCTTGTTTATTCTAGGCGGGAAAAGCCTGGATAAACAGCTTGGGTAATATTTGCCGTACGACAGCGAGGTTTGTTTGATGGACGCCGCTGGGATTCCGGTTCAGCATCTTCTTGCTACACACAAGGAAATGGAAGTCCTGCTAGAGACGCAGCTGTGTGCGTACTGGAGGTGCCTGCGCTCCCCTGCTGCGAATGCACAAATGAATGTGGAAAGTCAACAGCCTGAAAATGCTTTCTGGAAGATGTTGGGAGTTTGGTGGAGTATCTAGAACTTGGGATGCGGTCAGGTCTTAATATAAAGTCAGCGTAGCAGGTCAGGTGCATTTCACACTGGATTTGACGGCATGATCCAAACCAGATTTGGATTTAAAATCTGCACATTTTTTTCCGTCAATAAAAATAATGTCAATAAAACATATTGAAGATTGTATAACACACAAAACCTTTACACCAGACCCTTTTCTTCAGGGCCCTACGCTTACTTTTCTTTAAAAAGTTTAGGAGCGTAGTAAAAATTTTAGGAGCAATCAAAAAATCTAATCAAAAATTAGCCTTCCCATTACAAGGTGATATTTGACTCCTTAAAGTGATTTACAGGGTAATTTTGTTTTTTCCTTTGTAATGGCATTTTTCTAACTTTATTAAAATTGTCATCTTTTATGTCCATTTTTTAAGCTTTTCAGAATTTCTAATTAAAACAACACAATAAGAACAAGTAGAATAAGAAACCAAATGAAAACAGTATTAACAAAATTAATTTGTACTACAGAGGTGGCACAGAAGAACACAAAAGTGGCTTGTAGGTGTATTTTCATAGATTTCATAAGGCTCATAGGTGGCATGAGTGCAGTCAAATTCATAAATTCATGTTGAGAATAACGTTTTAAATGCAGTATTTTGAATACAGAAATATGAAATGATTTAAATAACTGAAAAGATACTTTAAAAATGTAACTAAATCTGCGAGTAGATGGTGGCAAATCACTGATTTAATTACTGAATCATTCATTCATTTGATTCGTTCGAACAGCCGATTCAATTAAAAATAAAGTGACTGTCTTTATGAATGGGAAATTGAATCATTGACTCACTAGATTCGTTTAAAAAAGCATGTTCATTCATAAACGAAACCGCTGTTTTTGAATGGAGATGTGCAGCGGCTTAGTTGTGACTTGTTTCAGACTATTTTTGATGCAAGCATTCAAGCATACAAGCATTCTTAGACATCACAAGCAAGTTTGTAAAACAGTTTACAGATAAACCTAAAACTTACCAAAAGTGCCCTAAAACACCAATCTTACAATCTTAAATGCAATTTTGCGCCAGCGAACTAATTCTTCCAAGAGTAAATCTTAAGCTATATGCCTGGATATATGTCTGAATAAATAAGCTAAATCAATTAGACATATTACTTTGCCTAGAATATTCTTTACAAATCTAGTGAATGCCCCATCTCAAAAGAGCTTTTCATCTACACTGTGCATTGAAAACAATGACTAATAATCCATACAGCTAAAAATATGAAAGGTCCATCCATTCTTTATCGGATCAGCTAACATTGTGTTTTAAAGGGACCGTGGCACCCCGTCGGTGGGCTTTAAGTGTTATTTTTCAAAGAACAGACTATTAGAGTGCAACATAAACACTCTCTCACTCGCACACACCTCTCATTACAGCATTATCCCAGTGGGTTGTTGTCCTGTTTATAGGCGTCAGAGTTGATAAAAGAGCACTTCTGTGCCTCGTTGATTTCTTATAATGAGTTCACCCGTGGAGCTGATTCGTCATTTTTTTCACCTTTTCGTTCTTCTTTTTCCCTCAATCTCTCACAGCCACAAAACAAGGTCCACGCTCATCCGTCTGGCCCTCGTTTCCTTCTCTCGGTCTGAGATGCGGGACTGATTCTTTGATCCGTTCTTCGGCTGAGGCCGGACACTCAATCTTCCTGAGTGTTTGTGTCTCACTGTGGATTGGGCTCATGTGTCTGGATGTGTAAAATGAGCTCGAATGGCTTTCGTATCTCCTCTCTGAAACCCTTATCTGATTCTACTGAAGGGAGAACAAAGACAACACACGCACACACACATAAACTTTCTCCGTCTCCTATCGCAGCCATCTCCTGTTTCCAACAGCATCTAACACAGCGAACATTTGATATAACTACCACCTTGCAAACTAAACAAGTAACTATACACACACCAAACATTCAATATGTTACCCACCGCAGTACGATGGTGTCCACAGGGCACTACAGTGCTACATTCTTAAAAATAAAGGTGCTTTAAAAGGTTTTTTACAGCGATGCCATAGAAGAACCATTTTTGGTTCCACAAAGAACCATTCAGTCAAAGGTTCTTTAAAGAACCATCTCTTTCTTACCTATTTTATAATCTGAAGAACCTTCTTTCGCCACAAAGAACCGTTTGTGAAGCAGAATGATTCTTCAGATGTTAAAGGTTCTTTACGGAACCAGTAAGACAAAAAAGGTTCTTCTAAGGCATCGTGAAGCACCTTTATTTTTAAGAGTGTACCATTTCAGTTGCATTTGCTAATGCATGTGACTATGAAAAAAATATTTAAGAGCGCCATCTGCGAGTGACCCGATCAGCATATTTGTGTTTGTGCTGAAGGGAGCTTCAAAGGTTTCTATGCGTTTTTGCATTGTTGAGTAATGTATCACAGACATATTTCGCAAATCTTTTCATAAACAAAGTGTAGAGAGAGTGTGAATAAGAGATTCATTGTGCAGTGTAGAGAGCTTTGTTGATTATAATGGAACTTCATCGCGATGAACTGAGTGACAGCTTTCAATGATTTTTAAGGGACTTTGTAAATGAGATATTGATTTAATACAACAGCTAAATAAACAAGAAGTTAATATTAAGTGACTTACATTGTCTGACTATAAGACTATTGTTACTGCTGTTTGGATTCTGACGGCACCCATTCACTGCAGAGGATCCATTGGTGAGCAAGTGATATAATGCTAAATTTCTCCACTAACCACAAACTCTAACTTGAATGACCAAATGAGACCCACAGCAGTAGGCATTAAACTTTCATGCTTTTTTATGTGGTAGTGCACTAATGTACCATCTTTTCTCTACTGTCCAAATACCTTCTGTTCTCTCCACTACCTCAGCAAAGTGAAATCACACCTCCACTGCAATTAGAACCAGTGTCTCAACACTTCTAAACCGCAGATCTATAACCAAGACGGTGTCTATCTCCCTTATCTCAGCAACCTCTCACTTACATCGCTCTCACAGGAGCTTTGGGCTGCATGCATGTATTGCAGCGTCTGCAGGATAATCATAATCACGTCTCCAGAGAGAGAGATGCGACACTTCAGGCCTAATCAATGGCAATTGTCAGTTCTTTTCTAATCGCATCTTAGAAATCTACAGTAGATGTGGACACAGCTTATCAATAAACGAATGTCATGATGCATGATCATTTCAGCGATGATGTCTTCATGACAGTCCGAGATTGCTGACAAAATGAACTATTTAAAAAAGAAAACACTTTATACCTTTAAGACAATACATTTTTGACAAAATGATCATCTGTCTGCTGGTTATGTTATGTAATACAAGAGATTTTTCTCTTGGTTTCTCCCACTGTAAAAAAAAGACTGGCAAGCTTTCACTGTTTGCCAGCAAGTTGTACATGGCATTATAAAAATATATATTATATTGTTATTTAAAATTAAGCTGAAATGTATTAAAGCTGAATTGTATAAATAAATAAATAAATAAATAAAAACTGGTGAGCTTTCACTGCCAAGTTGTACAAGGTTTTATAAAAAAAAAAAAAAAACTTTTTGTTATTTAAAATTTAAAAGCTAGAAAATCAAAAATAGAAAAAAAAATAGAAACAAAGGACTGGTGAGCTTTCACTGGCAAGTTGTACATGGATTATAAAAAAATAAAAAATAAAATAAGATAAAATAAGATAAAATAAGATAAAATAAAATAAAATAAAATAAAAATAAATTTCCTTGGCAACTGACCACAATAAAATAAGCATAGGCTATAGTACTTAAATTACTAAAAACTAATTCTGAATAAAAATAAAAAGGATAAAATTGGGAAAAAATAAAAAGGTAAAAATAAAAATTGACAATTACTTAAACATTAATAAATTCCGAAAGCTAATTCTGAAATAATAAAATTAATTAAAGCTAAAAATGGAATAATAAATATTTAATAAATATTTGTACAACTTTTACATTTATATATATATATACACTGCCAAGTTGTACATGGCATTATAAAAAAAATAATTTTTGTTATTTAAAATTAAGCTGAAATAAAAATTGATGAAAAGCTTAAATGTTCATAAATAAAAATAAAAGCTTCCACTGCTAAGTGGAATGAAAGTGCAATTAATTTGGAGGGAGGTTTTATTTTTTGCCTATAGTAAGGATGAATACAAAAATCTTTAACAGAAGGCTATTCCAAGCCAAAAATATACACATTTTTTTGGTTTTAACAAAAAAAGGCAATGTCATCACTTTAGACAAAACGTAAACATAACCAGATAAAGGAAATTAAAAGTGCTGCATAGTTAACACACCAAACTTAACAAAAAGGGAGCAGAACTATTACTCATTAGCATTCAGTTACACAAAGTCTGTGCATTGCTTTACTTACTTGTTTTTGACATATCCGACCGAACTACAAACTTTCCAGTGACCTTTCCGCGCATCTTCGCCGGCGCACGCTCAATCCATTCTGCGTGCTTTGCCTATCAGCTCACACGCACCAGCTATACAAGCGTTGACACTGAATGTTTAACACTATATTACATATACTTCGTAGACATCCTTAATCTCTAATGACTCCATTCTGCTGTCTGTTGTTCTGTTGTCGGTGTTTTTGTCCCTGAATACGCACTTGTCACATGCTGTGTGGTATCAGCATTTGGTATCGGGGCATTTTAATGAGTACGAGTACAGGAGCTCAGTACACTGTAAAAAACAATTTGTTGAGTCAACTTAAAATAATTTGTAACCTGGCTGCCTTAAAATTTTAAGTTCAGTCAACTCAAAAAAAAGTTTATTCAACTTGAAATGTTAAATTATACTAAGTGACAACTTAGATATTTGAGTTGAATCAACTTAATATTAAGGCCGCTAGGTTACTTACCCATCTGTTAAGTTTAGCAAACACAAATATCTAAGTTGTTACTTAGTACAACTTAACATTTCAAGTTGACTAAACTTATTTTAGATGACTGAACTTAAAATTTTAAGGCAGCAGGGTAACAAATTATTTTAAGCCGACTCAACAAATTGTGTTTTTTATTTTTTACAGTGTATTGGGCCCGATACCGATACCAGTATTTTTAACTTTTTTTTAACTATATATATATATATATATAAAATATAGAAATAATTTGGTTTACTAGATAGATAGATAGACAGATAGATAGAAGCTTAGTTCAAAATTAAACTGAAAACTGAAATCAAATAAACCTTAATAAATAGTATAAACAACAGTATCCAAATACTAATAAAACAGCAAACTAATTATGATTTTTTGTGGAACATCCTACTAAATATATATTTCAATATAAATATGTATACACACACACACACATATCAGGCAGCATTTAATCAAGGAATCGCATACAGAATAACCCATAATGATGATCAACTGGCATTTTTTGATTAAAAAACACACATACAGACACACACACACACACACGGAGTATAATTGCAGGTCTGGAGTTTTGTGCAGGTGGTTTTAATTCACCTTAACTCAGCAACCCGTCTGAAAACCCTCGCTGGCTTCAGCACCACTAAGACATCTCAGCTAATGGGCTTTCAGACAAAAGCAGGAGTGAAAGAGCGAGCACAGAACAGACTGCCCGCCGTGAAAAGTTTCCAGGCGAGAAAAGCAAACCTTTGAGGGGAGGGGAGAGGGGTGCATGAGCGCGAGCCGCTGTCTTTAATGAGCTACACCGCTCGAACCTGCTCGTGGGTCAGAGATGTAACGAACCAAAAGACCCGATGCCTGTGCCAACCTTAACGAGCTCCGAGTCCAACTGCAGGTCAGGACTCAAACGGCTTGAATGGAGAACAATAGTAAACAGCATGAGGAACAAGTAGAGTTTCATTAAAAAGAGAGAAGGAGAGCGAGAGAAAATCAACCAGGAGAGCCAGGTAGGGAGGTAAAGATAGAAACAGCCTCGCTAAATGGAAGACAGCCATAAAATACCGCTGAAGACCCAGTGGGCAAATGCGAATAAAATACAATCAGCTGCTCCAATAACACTGCTAGCTGCCGTTTAGTATGTTCTGTGACCTTTAAGACAAAATGATCATCTGTCTGCTGTTTATGTCAACTGATATAAGAGACCTTTCTCTCGGTCTCTCCCACTGCGAAAAAGACTGGTGAGTTTTTACTGCCGACTTGTACGTGGTATTGCAGACAAAGCGAACAGCAGAATACAGTAGTAGGGATGGATCAATACCAAAATTCACTATGATACAAGCTTCTGGTACCTCGGTATTGACCCTAAATTCATACCTTAGTCCAGAGGCTTTCAAAATCATGTTTTAGAGAGGGGAAAAGTGTCGAAGAAACTGCTTTACTGTTTCCTTCTACTTCCTAAAGAATGATTGGAAAGCATGAGATTTCATTTTATTGACAGTTGGGTTTTGATAGTCAGAAAAAAGAAACAAATGCACAGCATTGTGAGGGGAAAAAACAAAAGTTGTCCTCCTTACTTTCCTGTCCTTACATACTTTTATTTGTGATCTTTCTACTCACCACTGTCGCCTTCAGCTCACTCCAGGGGGGCTGTAAGGTTCAATACTGTGTAACGCTACTTTAAAACCATATTTACGGTAGAAAGGGCTCTACACATGACTCTAAAATAAACTGAAAGCTCATGTCTTTATATCACTTCACATTAATATAATAATGGATGGAAAGATACGCTAAGATATGCTATCAATTTAATAAAAACAATTAAGCATTGTTTAATATTCCAGGATGAATGAACAGGATGAGCGAGGCATTCTGTTGTAGAAAAACCTTAATATGTATAACCGAGTTATAAACCATATTAGGGCTGAAACGACTCCTCGAGTAACCTAAGTTTAGTCCATTTACTGTTACTACACACGGAACACTGTGTTTCCCTACGGACCATTATTACTGACGCACAGACTGATAAACGCTGGACATATTTAAGACCGTAAATTAATGGTGGTTAGTTATGATGTCCCTCAGTTAGCTATGTTTTGTGAAAGACACTACGAAAGTGCTATTTATTGTCTCATTCTCTCTCTGTTACACACAGAAAGTTAGAAAGTTAGTCAATATCAAACGAAGAGTGCCTCAGCATGATTACAAACGTGATACTGATTTTATGCAACAGTTCATCAATAAACAAGAAGTTAATATTAAGAGACTTACATTTTAGACAGCATATTGCCTGTTTTTGCTCTATTTGACCAACAAATAACTATTCCAAACACAGCCATAGCACTGTTTTGTGTCTTTGAGCAACACAATGGTGTTTCGTTCTTGAATGAATCACCCGTTAAATGATTCAGTTCAATCGCAATGACTCACTTACTCAACAGTGACTTGCTGCCAAGATATCTGTTTTGTTTAAAATAACAAAATATTATTTATGCATTTGTAACTGCATTCATGTCCCTCTGAGCTGAATTAAATAGTGGGTAAATAGGCCTACATCTAAATGCCTCAATTTCTTGATTTATGCATTCGTTTTAGGATGTAATGTCTACCTTTTTCTAAAGTAATGAGAAAAAGTTTTTTGTATTTTTATTCATTTATTTTATGTATATATATACATACATACATACATACATACATATATATATATATATATATATATATATATATATATATATATATATATACATACAAAAGTAGTTTTTAAAACTTGATCATGTAACAAACGATTTGATTGACAGCAGTGGTTCTAGAGGCAAAGTTGTCTGGAATGAGGAGGTCTATCACATGATATGAAAAAAAAAAGCGATATCACCCCCAATGGCCAATTTCGTTTAAATTTCTCACAGACCTTCGGGGCCTTGAGTCGAACAGGCCCACCAACTTTCATTCCAATCGGCCTCCGTTAACCTTATCTAATAGGTGCTCAACTTCATCAGCCAATGCCGGCCATGTTTTTCAAAATACGCAAATGTCCTTATAGACACTTGCAGCACTTTGGATCATGACCGTGCACAGCTAATGTTGATAGGACAAATGGTTGCATAGTTATAGCCATTTTTAAGGCTTTTCCCTCTTATAGCGCCACCAACTGGCCCTTTGCTATTGTATTCCTATGACTTCAGATTGAGCTCTTACATAGCTGTTCAGAGTTTGGCGAAGATATCTCATTCCATTCAGGAGTCATAGGCATTTTATTAAAAGTGACCTTGCCCCTTTCGAATGTTTGGCGTTTTTTGATAATTACTGATACTCACCCTCCAGAGAATCTCTCTGCACTGGTTTGGTTCCATTCGAGCGAAAAATCTAGGACTAGTTTGCAAAAGTAGGCTTTTCAAAAAAATCCAAAATACCCAAAATTTTCGCCAGGCTCATGATTGAATTTGAGGCATGCGTTTTGTCCGGTGTGAGCTAAGGGTTACAACAACATAAGACAGTTGAGCTTGTGACTCACAGTTTAGGAGTCATAAGTGATTTTGTACTTTTTAATCGCTGTAGCGTCCCAGTCAGGCCGATTGGGGTGAGCCTTGGTGACATTGTCACCGGTGTGAGTACTATCATCCCTCCAAGTTTGAAGTCTCCACGACTTACGGTTTGGTCTGCACAATCAGTTTTACATGGAGATTGCTGATCCTTGGCCATTCTAACAATTACAATAGGATTTTAGCGCTACACGCTTGAACCCCTAAAAATAGCCTGTCTGATATACAGGACCAGAGCGCTTGTGGATGATGGTCATGCAAAACTAAAATTAGAACTTTTTGGGCAAGAACGCTTGACTAACATAAGTAGACTTGTGGGGAAAATTCTATAAAAAAAACAGAATAATGGGGCCTTTACAGACTATGAAAACATGCACATATGGTCTGTATTCGGAAGACTCATAATTTATTAGCATTCAAAAGTGTTGCATCAGCATGGAGCACAACAATTCAAGTGTATAATTGTTGCAATAATTATTTTGGATTTTACTGACCATGTTATAAAGAGGAAAAATGCCCTGCAATCATGTTTTTACAGCAGAGCAAACCAGACCCACAGGAGCCATTGGAAATGGACAGAGGAAGCTCCTCTCCTCCTTGCATGACTGTATAAAAAAATAAATAACAGCATAAAGCTTCTCTCGCAGAGCTTTTAGACCCAGAAGAGGAACGACATCGCACACACCGTTATAGGGTATAATGGGGAAAAGTGAGGATCTCGTCGGGTTATGGAGGGGCATAAATCTTTAATAGCACAGAGGCGAAGAAACAGGATATCAGTAAATGAAACTTAAGTGGATTTTCAGGCTTTTGTAGAAAGACAAGTTATTGGGTAATGTGCTGAGAGTAGCGTAGGAGACAGACAGACAGAGAGGTTTGACTTTTCAAGGCTCTTTCCTGACCACTACAAGCGTTATCTCATCCTGACACTTTCCTCATCTGATTAGACAGGCACAAGAACAAAAAAAAAAAAAAAAAAAAAAAACAACAAGAAAAAATTCTAAAAGTAATATAAAGTACTATAAAATTCATTTATTTAAGCAAAAATTGACAATCCGCAGTTGCAAGTCTCCTACAACACACATTAGTGATGTTACATCCTTGAATGCATTTGATAAAAATGGTCGAGTAAATCAATCAACGACTCACATAAGAAAAAACACTTGTTTCATTTCTGAATTAATCAGTTTTTAAATGAATCATTTGACATGTTTGAATGATTCAGTGACTCATTAAAGACAATTACATGCTATTGGCATAATCTTCATAGTCACTGTAAAATCCCCACCACTAACACACAAACTAACATTTTGTCTGGAACAAGCACAGGAAAGTAAGATACAAATTGTAAAAAGTCCCAGTGCTGCTGGACTGTATACTGTTAGAAATGAAATGAACTATGTTTAAACATACGCGTGCAATACACTTTTTTCCACCCAAATCAAAGGCCAGTTGTACAAAACTTAACATAATTCCTTCATGTCAGCACAAGCAAGGAAAACTAAAATACAGAAAATCTATTATTTGGGCCTTTTTGCCACTTTTATTCATTGCTACACTAGAGGGAATGAAAAAATAACAGGGAAGATGAGAAAAGGAATGGGATTAAAAATCGTTATAACTTTAAACTTTAAAATTAGAACACTGAAACTTTAAAATTACAACACTGCATAAACTATTTGCGAATAACGCATCGAATAAAGTTTCCATCCCATGTGCTGAAGTGAATAAAATCATCAAATCCTGAAAATTGGCGCAAAATACCAATAATATCAATGAAGGTTGTTCCAACCAGGGACACCTGTGGCTCTTTTTTCCTACATAAAAAAAGTACTTGAGCACAGACAAAACGCAACAACATGCGCTGTCATGTTATCTTGCATTTAGATGCCTGATGGAGATCTCAATCATGTGAGACAGTTATGGGAGGTGATTATAACAAATTATTTTGATGACAGACTTTGGCTGAAGCATTTTAAATTAACATTTGAGATGGTGTAAGATGAGATCAGTGCACTGGTTAGTTCAGTTATCCAATCACATGATCTGCAATGTCTGCAAAGTCATGTGACTTATTCAATAGTTTGGTGTGTTTGACTTAAAGCACGGCTACAGACGTAGCTTAAAACAGACACGTCAAGTCAGACACTTTCTGCTCTTGTTAGTGACGCTCTCGCGGTGTTTGCATACTCTATCAAAGATGAAGTGAATTAAATGCAATGTTTCTCAAATACACAGACGTTTCAGAAGTGTTTTTATGAGCAGCAGAAACACTTTTTATATACTGCTTAAAAGAGAAGACCACTTCCAGAACAACAGTTTACAGATAGTGTACTCACTCCCCTTGTCATTCAAGATGTTCATGTCTTTCTTTCTTCAGTCGTAAAGAAATTGTTTTTTGAGGAAACATTTAAGCATTTTTCTTCATATAGTGGACTGATATGGAGTTTGAATTTCCAAAATGCAGTTTAAATGCGGCTTCAAACAATCACAAATGCAGTTATAAACAATCCCAGCCGAGGAAGAAGGGTCTTATCTAGCGAAACGATCTGTTACTTTCAAAAAATACAGTTTAAATACTTTTTCATCTCAAACGCTAGTCTCATCTTGCTCCCCTGAACTCTGCCTCAAGACAGTTAGGGTATGCTGAAAAACTCCAATCATATTTTCTCCCTCAACTTCAAAAATCATTTCAAAATCATCCTACATCACTGCAGAAGTACCGAAAAGTGAACATGCAAAGATCATTAAATATCCTCAACAAAAAAGGTAAAACAGCAATATAGGACGATTTTGAAGTTGAGGGAGAACATGAGATGGGAATTTTTTGACATACCCTAACTGTCATGAACTGGGAAAAACTGTTCAGGCAGAGTAAGACAATATGAGTGCTTGACATTAAAAAGTATATAAATTGTATTATTTTGATGAAAATAACCAATTGTTTCAGTAGATAAAACCCTTCTTCCTCAACTGGCATCGTTTACAACTGCATTTGGGAACGTTTGAAGTCGCATTTAAACTGCATTTTGGAAGTTCAAAATCGGGGCACCATACCAGTCCATTATATGGAGAAAAATGCTGAAATGTTTCCCTCAAAAAAACATAATTTCTTTATGCCTGAAAGACATGAACATCTTGGATGACAAGGGGTGAGTACATTATCTGTTAATTTTTGTTCTGAAAGTGGATTCTCCTTTAATACAGCGCCATCTGAACAAGAATAAAGTTCAACATTAACATATACTATTTAAATACTAATAAAGTGTGGTTATATATGCTTTTATCAGCGTTTTATGATAATTGTGACTCAACATAACATCGCGACTTCAGTATAAAAGCTTTAACCTTTTAAAAACACAAATTGAAAGATTTGTGAGTATTATTGGACTTGAGGATGTTAGAATAAACCCGAAACACACGTGATCGTTGTCATGCAGTGAACCTGGCCAATCGTGAAACAGCTGTGTCGTCACCAGAGCTCCTGTAGCCGCTTTGGAGAAACTACTCTCGGCTGCTCTCGCGGTACTTTGATGCCACTCGTGACAGTCACATGCCGTTGGCACCGTCACGAGTCAGACAAATGCACTGCTTCAAGTCAGAATTTGATCAAGCTGCGCAGCGCTGCGTTAAGTCGAAGACATCTAATGTGTTTCCATCATAGTTTACATGCATGTCTTCATATCGGATTAAAACAATTATTCAACTCAATTGAGCGCATACTTTTTTAATGCACATTTTAGGGAATTTATACGCATCATGCCACTTCCATTCCATTTTTGTGCAATACTCCAAAATTCACATAAAAATAGGTGGATGGAACCATAGCTAGTGTCAACATAATGCACACTTTATCTCAGCACACACAATCACACTCATACTGTGAGTACTGCAGGAGATTTTTAGCTTCCTAGTGGAAGCATCCGGATCTGAGAAACACCCTGTGTTGTGAAAAGAGACAAAAAACACCTATCGAAGTGTGAAGATCGCAGATCTCTCTGAAATCACACTCATGTGCGTCTCGCCTTCCAGTGATACCCAGAGAGTCCTGCGAATCCGGGCCGCACTGCCAGATATCCGCTGTCCAAGAGTCTCCGCCGCACAGTCCGTAGCCGAGAGCCATCCTCAGGCTCAGAGCAAACATAAGCACAGTGAAGAACCGTCTTATTTACATGCTATCATATTCTATTTCTCATCTTTCTTTCATTCCAGCTTTATTTGTTTCCTATCTGTCCTGCTTGTTTTCCCTCCTCCTATTTTTTCACCCATTACAATTCCAATTTCATCCTTCCATTTCGTTCTCCTATTGCCTTCTCCCTGCCTTTTGAAATTTAATTTGGTGGCAGTCCTTCATAAATAACTTTCTCCCCACGGAGGAGTGCGGCCTTATTCAAACTGTAGCCCGGAGCACAAAGACATACTGATTAACAGTCTCTCTCTCTCTCAGTGTCTCTCTAATCCTCTGTTATCCAGGGCTGCTGTTGTACTGTCCCTTGCTCTTCTGAGCGATGCATTAACATCCTGCAGCGGTAAAAGATTAATACTGTATAAATGAGGAGGGGAGCACCACAGGGGTGGATTGGTGGCCTAGATTAACATTAGAGTGCCGCGGGTTGAAGGTTTGCCAGACAGCCTCACCGTGAGCTCCCTGATGTAAGTACCGAACACTCCTGAGCACAGATTGGGATCGTTTAGCTGCATCGAACCCATGCCACATCCGTCCTAAAGCTGTAAACAAAGAGCGCATGCATTATTTAAAGGAACAGTTCACCCGAAAAAGAAAACTGTGTCATCATTTGACAGAATTAAGCCTTCTGAAGCCTAAAGTTGACCCAGACCGAAACTGCAGATTGTGTGGATTTTGGGGGTAAATTTGCACAATGGATTTAAACACAAAAAAAAACACACATACACACGTTATTGTTTTTCATGTCTCAGAATTGAAACTAACAAGCCAAATTTCTATCTAGTAGGGTTTTTTTTTATGTATTAAATTTCAAATGTAAAGTCAAATATAAATATATATATATATATATATATATATATATATATATATATATACACAGATGGGACAAAAACAGAATATTCAGTTTATACCTAGTGTTATATTAATATTAATTAATGTATTTATTTTATTTATACTAATTAGGGGTTCAAGCGCATAGTGCTGAAACCGTATTGTAATAGTTAGAATGGCCAAGGATAAGCAATCTCCACATAAAACTGATCGGATAGACCAAACGATAAGTTGTAGAGACTTGAAACTTGGAGGGATGGTAGTACTCAGACCGTCTACAACGTCACCAAGGCTTGCCCCAATCAGCCTGATGGGGGAGCTACAGCGATCAAAAGTACGAAATCGCTTATAACTCCTAAACCAGGGTTGCTCAACCCTGGTCCTGGAGATCGACTTTCCTGGTCCTGGAGATCGGCAGTGTTCAGCTCCAACCCTGACCAAACACACCTGAACCAGCTAATTAGGATCTCAAGGAGCACTTGATAATTACAGACAGGTGTGTTTGATTAGGGTCGGAACTAAACTCTGCAGGAAAGTCGACCTCCAGGAACAGGGTTGGGCACCCCTGTCCTAAACTGTTCGACGCAGGCTCAAGTGTCGACCTTATGTCGTTGGAATCCTTGGCTCACGCTAGACAAAACACATCCCTCAGATTCATCGGTCACAAATTTTTCAAAAATTTTGGATATTTTGCATTTTTACATACGTCTTGTGCAAACTCACAAGACGTATGTAACGTGAATCTGAGGTCACATGAAAAATGTTGCAAAGCTTTGCCACTTGGTGGCGCTACAAGAGGGGAAAAAACATAAAAGCAGCCATAACTATGCTACCGTTTGTGCTATCAACGAGAAAATCTGTACACATGTCTTGGTCCAAAGTGCCACAAGTGGCTATAAGGACATTTGTGTATCTCAAAAAAATGGGAGAACTTATTTGACAAGCTTAACGGAGGTCGATCAGAACGAAACTCAGAAAACATTTTTCAAGGGCGTAAACAATTGTATATTGCATAGTTTTTCCACACATACCACAATATTTTTCTCATACGATTTCAATAGAGGCAACCACTGCTGTTAATCAAACCTGTAAAAAAAAACTACTTTGGCAAACTAGTCCCAGGTTTTTTGCTCAATCGGGAATAAAAACACTGCAGTGCAATTCTCTGAATTTTCTAGGTCAATAATGTTGAAAAAAATGTTGAAGTTTACCCTTTGGGAAGCTATAACGGGGTTGTTTAGAAAATGGGCCTGTCCAGATATAACAGATATAACAACATATAAGAAACTCAAAACTTCCAAAACCTGGTGAGCACATGCGACAAGCATGCAAAGTTTTAGGGAGATCAGACCTCAGCTGGTGCTACAACAGTCATGAACGTTAAAAAACATCATATTTCTATGATACATTACCTGGATTTGACAAAAATGTTTTTAATCATAGATTTAGGTGGTTACAGGTTTGCTAAATAATATGTAATGTCTTTTTTTTTTCATATGTGCCTAAATGCCTGCAGCAATATTTTATTCTGATTTTGCTGATATATATATATATATATATATATATATATATATATATACACACAGTACAGCCCAAAAGTTTGGGGTCGATATGATGTTTTAATGTTTTGGAAAGTCATCTCTTATGATCACCTGACCACAAGGCTGCAGTTATTTGATTAAAAATACATTAAATAAAAACAGAAATATTCTGAAATATTATTACAATTTAAAACAACTTTTCAGCATCATGACTCCAGTCTTTAGTGTCACACGATCCTTCAGAAATCATTTTAATATGCTGATTTGCCGTATTTAAGAAAAATGTGTTTTTAATTTTAATGTTGAAATCAGTTGTGTTGCTTAATATTTCGGAGCAAACCATAATGCAGTTTCTTTCAGGATTCTTTGATAAATGGAAATTTCAAAACAATGAATGATAAGACATTTATTATAAATGTCTTCACGGACACTTTTGATCAATTTGATTCGAGTCCTCGACTTTCGAACTTTCATAACCACAATATGCATTAAATAAATGGCAAACAGCTTTGAACCTCTTCAAAATACATTTAGAAAAAGTCTAATGAGTTTCAAACAAATTTCATATTTGGGTAAACTGGACAGACTCAGATTCTCTCTCAATAGCCTATGGAAATACTGCAGTCGAGGGGATTATTGGTCACCACAGGTTGTTTGGTAAGACCACAAGACTACATATCACATTACGGATTTCCAGTTCTCAAGGGCAAGGGTGGAGCGGAAAGGAGGGGGAACCGTGCGCCTCTCTTCCTCAAACACGCAGAGACAGTATTTCATAGCTACATGCTCCGGCTCATTATCCCTGACCCGTGGTGTCGAATCAGTGCTCAGCGTCTGAGATTCCAGGCTCATTTGTTTTTCGAGCTGACCTGAGAAAGCCCCCACACAGAAACTGCTGAGACTGACAAACACAAAAAAGTGCCGTTTTTCCTACCCTCAAACAGAAAATGAGAAGCGTGGCACGTTTTCCACACCGCTGCATTTTATGGGGGATGAGAATGCTTTAAAATCACCCATCCCATCACGCAAGGGCCGCTAGAGATGATTACACCTGTAGAGGAGCCGCGAAACGACTGTGGCTTGAGAGCGGGATAGCGTAATCCGAGGTGACGTGCAAACATCTATTGCATTGTAGTAAATACAAACGTAGAAATAAGACTCTGAAAACAATGTCACACCTGACACACACTGGTTACTCCCTCTCATAAAAGACCTGTAAACCTGATTCATGATTCTTAAACTAATATATTTGAGTGTTAAAGGTGAAGTGTGCCATTTCTGAAACTGCAGTCTGTTTGAGGAGATTGGACATTGGCCTAAAGGAGAAGTCCACTTCCAAAACAAAGATTCACATATAATGTACTCACCCCCTTGTCATCCAAGATGTTCATGTCTTTCTGTCTTCAGTCGTGAAGAAATTATGTTTTTTGAGGAAAATATTTCAGGATTTTTCTCCATATAAGGGACTTCATTGGTGCCCCGATTTTGAACTTCCAAAATGTAGTTTAAATGCAGCTTCAAAGGGCTCTAAACGATCCCAGCCAAGGAAGAAGGGTTTTATCTAGCGAAAAGATCTGTCGTTTTTTTCAGAAAACATTTTTTTTTGTACTTTTTAAGCACAAAAGCTTGTATAGCACAGGCTCTGGGATGCGCGTTCACGACACTGCGTACTATTGAATCATGTCGAAAGGTCACGCAGAACATAGGTGGAACTACAGACACAGTGTTTACAAAGCGAACGCGCAAAGACTAAGAAAGTGCAAGTAAGTTTGTAAACGCTGTTTACAAACAAAAAAGTACAACGATATCCTCCTCTCAAGTTGTAGGAGAAAATAAGATGGAGTTTTTCGCCATACTCAGTACACAGATGATGAACTTACACTTGATTAGTAGTAGTGATGGGAAGTTCGAATCGTTTTACTGACTTGGACCTTTGAGTCTCATTCAGCAAAATGAACAAATCTTTTTGAGTCATTTTGTTCATTTTAGCAAAATACAATTAAAATGTTACATGTTACTTCCCTAACACATCTACTGCTTACACAAACATTGATCACACTACAAACAAGACAAAACTATAATGCTATACGAAACAGAAAAGATTAATTCATTGTTTACCTGGGTCTTTAGTCTATGGTTGGCTCACCTCACTTCTTATCTGACAAGTTTTTGGGTTTAAGCCATTCGCTCATCACGTGACAGCCCCATAAGATGAACGAACAGCTCGAAAAAACCCGAAGACTCGAAACAGGTGAACTAATTCCAGTACAGAACATAACAGGATGTTGCGCATGCGCGACTGAACAAATCACTCCCCAAGACGACTCGTTCTTCCCGAGTCACATTAAAGATTCGTTCAAAATGAAAGAATCGTTCAAGAACGACCCATTACTAATTTGTAGCATCATGGACGTGCATCCCAGAGCCTGTGCTGCATGAGCTTTTGTGCTTAAAAAGTATACAAATTTTTATTTTTCAAACAAAAATGACCGATCGTTTCACTACATAAGACCCTTCTTCCTCAGCTGGGACTGTTTAGAGCCCTTTAAAGCTGCATTTAAACTGCATTTTGGAAGTTCAAAATCAGGGCACCAATGAAGTCCATTATATGGAGAAAAATCCTGAAATTTACGACTGAAGACAGAAAGACTTGAACATCTTGGATGACAAGGGGGTGAGTAAATTATTTGTGAATTGTTGTTCTGGAAGTGGACTTCTCCTTTAACAAAAAAGGTAAAACAGTGATATAGGACAATTTTGAAGTTGAGGGAGAAAAAACGATCTGAGTTTTTTGATATACCCTAACTGTCATGAACCGAAAAAAAAACAGTCTGGGCAGAGCAAGACAAGACGAGCGTTTGACATTAAAAAGTATATGAATTGTATTATTTTTATTCAAATAACTGATCGTTATGCTAGATAACACCCTTCTTTCTCGGCTGGGATCGTTTACAACTGCATTTGGGATCGTTTGAAGCCGCATTTAAACTGCATTTTGGAAGTTCAAAATCGGGGCACCATATCAGTCCATTATATGGAGAAAAAGCTGAAATGTTTTCCTCAAAAAAACATTTACTTTACGACTGAAGAAAGAAAAACATGAACATCTTGGATGACAATTGGGTGAGTACATTATACATGAATCTTTGTTTTAGAAGTGGACTTCTCCTTTAAACAATGGATTGAGTTTAAGGTGGAAGTAAGTAGAGGAAGGTGAAAAACTTGCTTGGTGCTGCTAATGGTGGAAGAAATGACATACTTCACCATTAAATATTATTCGTCCCTTGGAGATGATCACCCAGCGCAACGCCAGGACATAAACAAGAGCTCACAGTAAATTACACAGGATAGTCATTTCTTTGACATAACTAGGAACCTTAATCAGATGTTAAGGGTAAAATCAATATGTGTTGACTGCCGTTAACGAGCAGTCATTAGATTTTATGAGGAACAATTCGAGTCTCTCAGGAAACAGTTCTCACTTCGCACAGAGGAACAGTGAACAAGAGAGAAAGTGCATTGCTGCATGTCTAAATTCCTTTCCTTAAAAAGACATCCTGGAATAAGTGCTTGTCATTAGCTGCCTAAGCAGGATCAAACAGTGAGAAAGCAAAACAAGCAAAATAAAGAAATTATGGATGTTTTTAAGCCAACTTCAGCAATATAGAAGAGAAGAAATTAATGAATGTTAAAGAGTTATTTTTGTTTACTTCGCACACAAAAAGTAGTCTCATAGATTCATAACATTACATTTAAACCACTGATGTCACATGGATTATTTTAATGATGTCCTTAGTACCTTTCTGGGCCTTGAACGTGTCGGTTACATTGCTGTCTACACAGGGTTAGAAAGCCGTAGGGTTTCATCAAAAATATCTTCTGAAGATGAACGAAGGTCTGACGGGTTTGGAACGACATGAGGGTGAGAAACTGTCCCATTAAATCCAAAATAAAACCCTATTCCATTTTCAAAATAAGAATATTTTGAGACAGTAGCACATCTGTTCACTGCAATAAAAGACAGTAGTAAATATAAGAGGCACTTGATGTATCATCTACAGTATGTTGAAGTTATGTTGTCATAAAAAAAAAAATGCACAGACAAACAAGATTGCTCACTGAATTATAGAGATGTAATATAACCCTGCATCAATACAAACAGTTTTTAAAAATGTGTTCAATCTGCCAGTGAGCATGAATACACTTTAGTACTGACCCCAGATCAGTTTTTCTCATCCTATCTTCTCCAGTACTATAATATTAGAACCAACTGACCTGATCTCAGATCAGAAACTCGCAGCAACAGCCATGCACGTACACACATGATAATATATTAACGCTGCCCAGGGCATCTGTGAGACAGTGATGATTATCTCAATCAAGTGCCATTCTCTTCGCAATTTATCTCTCTAACTGTCTCCATCTATCTCCGTTTACAAGGCATTTGATGCACTGCCAGGCGCTCTTTCTGTTTGCTGGTGGGTGGTTTTGTAAGCCGGCATACAGCCACAGACCAGAGGGGCAGAGAGGAAAAAAAACGTCTTTTTTTTTAAACAGATCTATGTATCATAACAAGAATCAATGTCTCTTCCTGAATTTTAAATGAATTTTACAGACCATCTTACACAGTACATACTGTGCTCAGAGCTTTGGGAATTTGCACAAGCATTTGTTTCTCTCTTTTTCAACAAAGGATACAGCATACATGGGCTAAAGGATTTGCTCTTTTCCTCATCACTCACTCTCATTCTTCTTTCCCATGGGTAAACAGCAGTTTGGATATGAACGTGGTATACCTGGAGAAAGTGATCCACAGGCATTGCCATTCATCTCAGCTGGCTTATTCATACCTTTGAAGAGGTCACCGCAAATAATCCGTCTCTGATAAAACATCTACTATAACATGATGAAATATTTTCAATGTATGCTTGCAGAATAAACCAGCAGAGGTTAACTTAACCATGCAAACCAGCTAAATATTGACCCATGGGGAAAGCAGCTGAAGATGTGGCAAAGCTACATTTCTGGCAATGCAAAACTGATTGTTTTTCCTCACAAAATTGCACCGTTTCAATGTTTTGAAGCATTTGTATTTTTACTGGATATGTGCATGCATTCATTTAATTTCCTATAGTGCAACCTCTAGGAGTGAAGCAAACTTGTGAAGTGACTGAATCTCTCTCATGCGTTTAGTGCACTTCATTTGCAATACAATAATGGCATTGGCATAAATTACTATGCATCCAATTGTGATGTATTATGTAATACAATATATGAAGAGTTCAGATGCAAAAGCCTCTAAATCCATCTGATGTCTTTCTTTAAAAAATGCATTTTTATCAGGCTCCGATGTATAGGTTTCAGTAATTCTGAATGGGCTGAGGCTGGGATTTCAGCGTGCTTGAAGTAAAAGTATTTGATGGACGTACAATGTGTCGAGAGCATTCACTAAGTATCATTATCTCATTTTTCACAGAGATAGCTTTTAAAGGGTTTTGCATTTGAACTCTTCATACAGTTTTCAAAGTTTACATACACCTTGCAGAATCTGCAAAATGTTAATTTTACCAAAATAAGAGGGATCATACAAAATGCATGTATTTTTTTAATACTGATCTGAATAAGATAATTCACATCAAAGACGATTACATATAGTCAATATAATATTACATATAATAGCTAAATTTGTAAAAACGACCCTGTTCAAAAGTTTACATACAGCTGATTCTTAATACTGTGTTGTTACCTGAATGATACAGAGCTGCATTTTTGGTTTAGTCTTGATGCATTAAGAGCCAGGGGGTGAAAACTTCTGAACCGAATGAAGATATGTACATTTTTCTTATTTTGTCTAAATATCATAATTTTCTTTTTCATTTAGTACTGCCCTTTAGAAGCTATAGAAGATACTACATGTTTCCCAGGAGACAAAATAAGTTAAATTCCACCTTTTTAATGCATCAGGTTTCATTCTGGAGCATCAGTGTGCATTTGAACCTTCTGTAATAGTTGTATATGAGTCCATCACTTGTCCTCAGTGTGAAAAGATGGATCTCAAAATCATACAGTCACTGCTGAAAAGGGTTCAAATACACAAAACTGCTGAAAAACAAACAAAGAATTTTTGGGACTTGAAGGATTTTTCTGAAGAACAGCAGGCAGTTTAACTGTTCAGGACAAACAAGGGACTCATGAACAACTGTTACTAACCCTAAAAAAAACACACACAACTGTGGATCATTCAGGTAAAACCACAGTATTAAAAATCAAGCTTATTTAAACTTATGAACAGGGTCAACTCAACTATTATTTTCTCTTGTGGACTATATGTAAATATCTTTTATGTGAAATATCTTATTCAGGTCAGTACTAAATAAAAAAAATAGCATTTTGACTTTGTCTTACTATATGCTAGAATACATACGATACGCATTGCTACTAAAGTAAACTCAGGTATGTGGTCTAAGTCTTTACTGGAACATTACATTTTACTTTTCTGAGCCACAATTATAGATCAGTTTTTCATTTAATGGAATGTAATTACACTAAATACCTAATTAGTGCCTCACATGCTCTTAAGAAAGGCCTTTCTAAAGCAATTAAGTAAAAAGATTGTGTGGGATTTTGGAGTTTGGTGACTGTTGGTGTTCGCTGGTTTAATGAAACTCCCACTGCATCTGTTTTCAGCCAGTAAAGATTGTTTTAGCGGGCTGTGTAGCACGCCAAACAGCTCAAAACACCTATGTATGTGCGAATGCGTATTTGTTGCTTTTTCTTTCTTTTCTTCTTCCTTTTCTCCTGCCAATTACATAATTTAGTTAAGGATTCTAAGATGAGAGCTACTCGACATGACATCATGAGCCATCTGTAGTATACTGGAGATAAGAGCGGCGAGATCTGGCAGCCACGCAAACATCTCCAAACCCCAGGACGCCAATGCTGATTTCTGCCAATAAAACATTCAGAGATGTTAGCTAATTACTTGCAAATTGCATCTTTCTTAATAAACGAGCAAATACACTTATGAAGCAGTCTCTTTCTTGCTCAGTTTCTCTCGCTCTCTCGTTTTCGTTGCTGTCCAGAAACCGAAAAGAGGTTTAAATTCTGTCCTTCTGTCATCAAGCTTCTCACTATGAGATATCACGCGGCTAAATGGCCTTTCAATTGCTTACAGAGAAAAGGAGCGAGATGGAGTGATAAGGCAGAAAAGTGCTGAGTGTGAAAGTGTGAAAAATGTGTTATCCGCTACGCTGGTCATAGCCCCAGCTCTTCGCTCTGACAAAAACACTGACATCTTCATGCCAAACCCTACCGGTCTCTGCAGAAATCTGCCAAAAGAAGTCAGCTGAATATCTTCCTCCGTGGCATCTTGATGTGCCTTTGATAAAGAGATGGAGCCACACAGCTTTTGCTGAGAAGCAAGACAGGCTTGATGTCAGATGACATATATGAGTTTAGCCACAAACCCAATCTGTGAGCTGAAAGGCTTGTGTGGAATGACCCCTTAAAAGACATTTTTGGATATTGCATAGGAAAAAGCATCACCTCCATATATAAAAAGTGAAACTTTGTAGTCTCCTCGGTTTAAGACACATTCCTGATTCAGTTTTACACTGTTCCCTGCACATACAGTCTCTTAAAGTAATTTTTCACCCAAAACTCCCAGTTACAAACCAATATGCTATTTTTTCTGTTGTTGCTCTTTTTCTGCGCAACACAAAGTAATTTATTTGAACTAATTTTATGGTGCTTGCTTGTTTTTTGGAGCTTGACATCTCTCACTTCAAATGCAGCATAAAAATTCAAAACTTATGTTTTTCAGTTACTCAAATACATAGCATGTGGGTTTGGACCAACATTAGGGTGAGTAAATAATGATTATCGACTATTATTTTAAGAGTTAAGCTCAAACAACAGCCTCAATCCCATTCCCCATTAATATATGAACAGTTGCATAAAAGGAGTGTGCTCCACGTTATGCTGACGCGGGAGCTTATTATAAAACCATATATGCCTTAGTGTGTTAGAGCTCTTAATTCACCCCCTTGGGCAAAATGAACTCAAGAGTAACAGCCAGGAAACACATTCTATTGCATAAGTGCAAATTTAATTGAAGAATGGCTGCGCCATGCCTAGCAGCAAACTGACTTTTTTTGCGGTGGTACACCACATTTAAAGCTCTGTGGATTTAGCTGGAGATCCTGCAGCTGATTCTGCTCAATGAATTCTGTGGAATATTTTCACTGGATCGCATGATGAGGCGCACATTGCCATCAAGTTGCTTCATGAGTAAATTACTTGTGCAACACTGCAACCGAGAGCAATCGGATGAAGGAACGATATGGAGCGCAAATCTTTGACAGCTATGTGCTAAACTTTTTTAACTGGTAGGATTAAAAAAGATAAGACAGAATAATGCCATTTTGCCTGTAACAGCATTCATGCTACATCAACGTTTTTAATATGACCAGTCATGTGATTCTTTGCAAACCAAACCTTCAAACTTGCCTCAAGCTGTTCATATAGATAAGTAGAGAGGCAGGTTGTTTATGTCTTAAAAACAAATCATCTGAATGCAAATGCCAAAAACAAATATCTGGATGAAACGCTCTGGCGTTTAAACACGCTTTCCATTTGATGTTGATTTGCCTGAGAGCCCCAAAAGATTCACATCCAATCCAGAGATGTGAATAACTGCACCTGCTACATTCGTTATCAAAAATATCGGTTCTGCGCAGCGTTCTTAAAACGGATTAATTAATGAGTCTGCACTCTCTCCGGACTCAAATCTGCTCTGCTTCTTTAGAGAAGCGCAAATGAGCTCATGCTCTTGAGAAATAAAATGCTTAATTCCTCACAGAGAACAGAAAAAACACATATGTAAAAAAGGCAAACATCAACAAACCATCTAACTTACATTTGCGCATATAGTATGTTTAAAGAAACAACTTTAGGTAAGTTCAGCACTTTCTGGTAGTAACCATTTTACCTAATTTTAATGTATATCAATGAGCACGTACAAAGTTTTAACATTTATTTCTCTAACTAGTATTTATTATTCATTACTAGCAGGTCTACTTGTTTTAAATCACAAGAAAGTAATTCAGTAGTGACAATTAATTACTTTTACTAGATACTAGTAATTATTCAGGCAGCAACTGTATATTCAGTTAGACACTAGTATGAATATGACTAGTACTAGTATGAAACACTAGAATCTATCCGTAGTTACATTTCACTTGTCATGTGTAATATTAGTCAAAACGGATACTCAAAGGGAACACATTGTGACTATGTAATAAGTCCTAGAAAACTGGAAAAAATACTAGTGAATATTTATAGGGGATAAAATACAATTTGTTACCAGCAACAAATGGGATAGCAAGTACTACTACGTAATGGATACTATGTTGCAATTAATTCAACTGATAAAACTGCTTGACACTGTTGAAACAAGAACTAATGTTTAAAGAACTGATATTAGTGAAACGTAAAAAATAATCACTAGTACTCGAATTAAATAAAGTATTTCTTGTTAAAATGGCTTGCCACAATTCACATGCATATGTTTATTGTATGTTGTAATATGTTACAGTAAGCGAATTGGGCAACAATAGCACAACAAAATAAACGTATCGTCATCATCTCCTTAGTTAGCCTTTCAACAGTGATCACGCAAAACAAACACCCAACATCGCGTAAAAGAATTTAGGAGGTGTGCCCGAATAGTTTGACAGGAGACAGCGGGACTTACCTTGATCAAGAAGCCGCAATGAGTGCTGGAAGGACGGGTCCAGAGAATCCTTCTCCGCCATCAGTTCTGGCAAGTACTTTTCGTTATCCATCTCGCCCAGTGCGTTTGGTCCGACAAAAAGCTTGTCAGTTGTTAAGAGGTGAAATGTAAGATCCTGCTGTTGTCCTAAAGCAACCCAGACAAGATGCGCACCAGTCGTAAGGAAAAGAACCCAGTGATTCTATTAGCGGCCGGTGAGCATCTACAAGAGAAGCTGGAGTTTGCTTTTTTTTTCTTTAGGTGCGCTGGTGATAACTACTGTCCATGCGCTTCCCAGATGGTTCGCCTTTAGCCCATCTGCAGGAAATTCGCCGATGCCTCCGTCCAGTCAGAGTCCTCCAGTCAGACTGCCGCTCTCAACTGTAAACAACCGCTTTGAAGCTCCCCCTGTTGTATCCACGGGCAACGACTGCAAGTCCCAGATCCTCCGTTGATTGGATGTAGCTGGTGCCGCTTGGAGAGATATCGGATACCCAGATGTCAATCATTCCCCGAGGGCGGGGCGGGTGTGAAATTGTCCGAGGTGCTGCAGTTTCTCGCGAATGTGGTGGTGATTGGACATAAGAATCGTAAGCAATCTTGTGATTCTGGTTCAGAATCGTTTTTACCATTCCTCGTTCTAAACGATTCCATTCTGTGGAAGAAATATTTGGGAAAACATCTGTTATCACATTCCACATCAGTCCGTTGCCAATGAGATAAATTCAGATTTTAAATGGTGTTTACAGAATCATTACATAGTCTCAGAAATAAAGGTACAAAAGCTGCCACTGGGGCGTTACCTTTTAGGTACTAATATGTATCTTTAAGGTACCAATATGGACTCTTTAGGTACAGAAGTGCACCTTTCGAAAAGGTACCACCCCAATGACAGCTTTTGTACCTTTATTTGAGGGTTAAGGGGCCATATAGTTGGTCTAAGCAAAAAAAAAAAAAAAAAAAAATTAATAATTCATTCATCTTTATAGAACAACAACAAACCCCTGTATAAAATCTTTACACATATAATAACTCAGTCAGTAGCAATACAATATAAGCTTCACTATTGCCTTAAGCAAAACATAAGACAGTTCTCAGCTTTTATTTGGAGACGGAAGTGACAAAAGTAAGAACTTTCAACGGTTCATTCAGCTCCAACTGAATAAAACCTAATAGGAACCGGCTGAAAGTAATTTGTTCTTGTCATTCGCTCAGGATTCGGACAAGATTGGCTTTGCTGTGTGTATTTGACTCACTAATGAGCCGAATCGGATTGTTGCACTGTTGTTTTGATTCACTAAAATAACCGACTCAAGGGTCATTTTTGGTAGCCTACAGTGTTCGGTCTGCATCAGTGGAAGAATGCATGTCCGAGAACCTTTAATGTAATCTAAAGCTGTGAAAACCATTCCATATGCTTTTAAAAGTAATCTGTCCTGATTACGAATGAATAAATATAATGACTAGCTAATTTAACTAGATTTGAAGTGGTGATCTGAATATGCAATATGTTGGGAAGAGATGTTACTAAAAGACCTGATTTAGCGGATTTTAACGTGTATCTTGAGTCTCTCTTGTTCTTACTTACCCGCTGTACTTCTGTGGAAAGCTCTTAAATTGTGGAAAAGAGAAGATCAGAGCTGTTCCAAAAACATACTATAATTTCAAGTGTTACTCTGGAACTACGAGTGCAAAACAAGATTTGTGCATACCTGCACAAATACCATACCATTTCCCTGCAGATAAACAGACACAGAGAGAACACAATGACTTATGAGCCAAAAGACAGATATATACACACCATATAAAATATAACAAAATACATACATACAGAAAAGCACATATATCTGTGTAACCCACAACATTAATACCCAAGTAAGGTCAAAGCGGTCTCATGACTGCAGGCTTACCAACCGCAGAGTTACTCTGCCTCCATGTCAAAATGCAGCCGCATTAGACGCCAATCAAATCTGATGTGTGTTGCCATAAGGGACATGCACAGCCGGTAGTTGCAACAGAGACATGCCCAAATTAAGATTTCTGAAATGAACAGCTGAAATGTAGGGGAAAAAAGTAAGCTGTTTTACTGTAATGCCTGACCTCCACAGATAGCCTGGGGAGGGTTAAACTAAAATCAAGAGCGAGTCATGTATGTGTAAAATAGTAGCTCAGAACTTACCGATGAGGTCATGCATGGGTAATACAAAAGACTGGAAGGAGATGCTGCTAGTATTTCATTGGGGAGAGATCGGCCCGCTATTGAGTTATGTTTGCTAGCACCATATATGTGGTAGTTCAAATTCATAGTTTGCTCTTTTCGTTGTCTCCCGGATGCAGGCACTGAATAATGGATTATTTAGGCAAAAGCACTCTCAGATTACTATCCCTAAAGAGACACAGCCAAAGGAAGAGCAAAAATCCATTCACCGCTGTGCCCTTTTTCCTGTTTGGAGTGAAAGAGTGGGCGAAAAGGTTAAAGATCACTGTAAGTGCATCTCGTACACAGTTAACAAAAATCTGAACTAATTTATGTTGGAGATTTTTTTTTTCATACCTAATCAATGCATGGTTCAGTCACTTCAGTGCATCACATCATGAATCTCCTTCCATGAGCAGATCGGCGCAGCAATTCAGAATATTTTTGCAGAAATTTATTCAGGAACATCTGGACATGTTCGTCATTTTTTTTAAGTAATGCAGTAATGCTATGCCGTCTTGACTGATCTGCATTGCATTGCACACTATCTATCTATAATATCTGAAAAAATAACACCATAACAGTTCACTGGACACATATGACGTTTGGTCCAGGTTTCCACTGGACTCCCTGAGCAGATGAAAGCGTCCGATCTTTTGCACCATGTGGAGTGTGTGATTAATCTCATCTTCCATTAGACACTCACACTACCAGCAGGTTCTTTCACCTCACTGCTAATGACCAAACTCAAGAGTCACCAAAAAGGAGCCCCATGGGGAACATTCAGGTCACAGTTTTGTTCAAGGCCATTTTCTGTTACCATCAGTGATGATTTATATCCGTGTGTCAACAGAGTCCCCCCAAAAGAGAGGCCGAAGGGCCATATGAAACAAAGTCGTCTAGTGGCGAAGTGGGCCGTCTCATTATACAAGTCAGAAGTAGTTCTCAAGTTTTCAGTTGTCAGAAATGGAAAAATAAAAAGGTGGAGGCTTAGGTGGGCGTATTGGACTGTAGGCTGCGGAAACAAGTTGCATAACTCAAAATGTCAGAGTTCTGATGAGCCAAGCCCACTCTATCTTCACCAACCCTGATCCACGGTTCTGAGACCGAAAAAAAAAAGTTCTATGTATATCAGCACTTTTATGTTCATCCGCATCAAACTTTGAGGTGACGCTCTGTGTGTTTGCTGTGTGGATGGGAAGCTTCAAGCAATCGATGAAATGTTTATTTTTAGGTACCAGTGGGTTGAGTATATGGAGAGGTTAGCTCTGGGAACAGCTAAAGTTAGAGATAGGAGACAGTTAGCTGGTATAGTATACACTATGCAAACTAAGGGATGAAACAAGGTTAGCACTATCTATCCGGACCATAAGTTTCACTAAATTTCTTTAGACCACGCACACTACCATGCAGCCAGAAGGTCAACAATCTGTGATATTTACATCTTCTACTGTTCAAATGTCCTTTGCAAATGCAAATTTGCAGGTCAGAGTTGAAATTTAAACTTTGGACTGCAGGAAACTTGTGCTTGTGTTTCCAGTCTTTAGTGTTCACATGCATGAAAATATAGTCCATCAGCACCTTTAAGAGAGAGAAAAAACAAGAATTTTTGCATACATAATCATGGCAATTTTAAATGATGGTACCTGTTTACACATGTCTGCCTGTGAAACAAAAAGGTTACTGCAAAGCTTAAGGGGCAATGTTTTAATCTCTGCGAGGGACCATTAAAAACGAACTCAAAAGCACTAATCTCCTTCTCTGAAACATGACTTATTTATAGATATGGTTGCCATCTGGTGCTGTTCTTCTCCAATGTTTCAGCACAAGATAAATCTGCTCCATTAATGGGCTCTGTCTTTGCATCCTGCTCCTAATTGCAATATATCACACCATAAAACGATAAATAAACTTTGCTGAGTGGTTTTGTTGGTTATGATACGCAGGTTGTTTCACGACGCACAGGCAAACGATTGCATCCCAGTGGTCGTTACTGTGACAGAGAGTGGTTTTAATCATAGCTGAGGGAGGTTACCTGCTTGACAGTGCTGCCAGGAGACTCTTCATTTAATATTTGTCTCATAAATACCACGTTAATTACACAGCCGAAGGGAAATGACTGACACCCCAGGGTGCTGTGATTCTTTTTGTGCTAACAGCAAGAAGCTAAACATCTGCAGGCATTTGTTTTCACTATAAAGCCATTAGAGTGTGACAGAAAGTCACTCAGTTTTAAACACAACTGTGTTGTCATTTTAACTTTCTCACTTTGGGTCGTTTTGTAATCCTGTATTTTAGTAATGATGTTAACTTTAAAGACCTACATACGGTTTTTAACAAGTAAAAACAGTTAGCATATGCATGCCGTCGCGACTAATGAATTCCTCTGCTGACAGGAACAGAGCTTCCGTCTCACCTCAGGAATGAAGAGTGCTGACATATATTTAGCAGCTAATTTGAAAGTTTTACCACTGACACGTGTCTGATCTGCGTGCCTGCGTGCCTTGCAGTACTATCCCACCGCTCACCAAAAGAAATCACACAAAGCCCGCTAAAACATGACACGAGTGCAAAAAAGGCGCGAGTTCTGAAAAGAAACACGCGCGCCTGCATTGGAAGTGGCAACACTGGCTCCGTGTGGCCGTAACAGGTACTTCCGCTCGTTTGAGGTCGACTAGGTGAGTCAAGCTCACTTAAAGGTCAGTTTAAACCTGATTGACACTTCACTGAGTAACTATTTGATCTCCAGTCTGCCTTCGAGACCTTAATACCACAAAAATGTCGATTTTCTATGCTTGTCAGTCAAGACAGAACCAAATTAGTGTTAATTATAAGGTGTAATTATGAATGTTGACTGTTGACAGTTGAAATAACTTTAAAAACAATACTCCCCAGCTGAAAAAACCAATAGACACCATCACAAAATTTGTAATGGTTTTACTGGTTATAATGGGATTTGTATTAGTCTAAACTGTAATGGACCCTGTTGGTCTCTACTGGTAATTGGTCACCTTTTATTGGTGGCTTGTTAAAACCAATAAATCCTAATGGAATATGTCCCAAAACACACTACAGAAAACCATTTTTTAAATGGTTTTAATGGTTAAAAGTTGATGGTTTGTAAAGTTTGTAATGGTATTTGTAGTGGAAACTGTTAGAATTTCCTGTGATACTTATATTGTTTTTTTTGTTTGTTTGTTTTTTTCAGCAGGGTCGTTTAGCCGTTTTATGAGGCAAATGACTTTGTTTGCTGTGGTCATGGTTATTTATTAATTTCTATGAGGAAAACAAGATATTCAAATGGATTTTAAGATTTTTTAAAGAGAAATATTCCCAAAAGCTAACAGATATGATTATTTGATTGTTTATCATATGTGATCCTGGACCACAAAACCAGTCATAAGGGTCAATTTTCTGAAATTGAGATTTATTCAATCATCTGAAAGCGGAATAAATAAGCTTTTCATTGATGTATGGTTGTTAGGATAGGATAATAGTTGGCCGAGATACAACTATTTACAACAATATTTGAAAATCTGGAATCGGTGCAAAAAAATCAAAATATTGAGAAAATCGCTTTTAAAGTTGTCCAAATGAAGTTCTTAGCAATTCATGATATCAGAAATTAAGTCTTGATATATTTATGGTAGGAAACGTAGAAAATATCTTAATGGAACATTATCTTTACTTAATATCCTAACGACTTTTGGCATAAAAGAAAAGTCGATAATTTTGACCCGTACAATGTATTTTTGGCTATGGTCACATATGTGAACATGGACCACAAGACCAGTCATAAGGGTCAATTTCTTGAAGTTGAGATTTATACATCATCTGAAATACACTTTCCATTGATGTATGGTTTGTTAGGATAGGACAATATTTGGCCGAGATACAACTATTTGAAAATCTGGAATCTGAGGGTGCAAAAAAATCTAAATATTGAAAAAATCGCCTTTAAAGTTGTCCAAATGAAGTTCTTAGCAATGCATATTACTAATCAAAAAAAAGTTTTGATATATTTACGGAAGGAAATTTACGAAATATCTTCATGGAACATGATCTTTACGTAATATCCTAATGATTTTTGGCATAAATGTGATAATTTTGACCCATACAATGTACATTCAAATGCTACATATATACCGGTGCTACTTACCACTGGTTTTGTGGTCCAGGGTCACATATGGCGATGCTCCCTTAATAATGGTTGCTACACCCATATGTAAAGCGTCAGTTCTGTAAGGTACAGTGACCAAACTGATTCATTACAGAAACACAGTAGCTCTATGAGTAACTTAAAGAAGGACATTTGCAACACGCTCGCACACACACAACCCATCCGTTAAATGGCCATTCAAACAGAGTGATCTCGCAAGCCCTGATCCATCACAGGAATTGATCTCCCTTCCTCCCTTTCCCCCTTTTACTCTCTTTCTCTCTCGCTCATTCTCTAAAGGAAATCGTAATGAGGAGCTGTCAGCTCAATCCAGGTAAACAAATCAATGGCACCTAGACTGGAAGCACTCACAAGGTCAACTGTCTCTCTCACCCTCCCTCTGTGTTTATGATCTCTTTCTCTCACACACGTTCACTCTACCTTTCCATTTTCCCTTTTCATAGCTCCACCTGAGTTCCTGCTTGCACGGGGACCTAACCTGACCTCTTCTCTTCTCTGAATCTCAGACAGGAAGACCTGTCAGCTGTCTGTTAATTTATGTCTCCATTTGACATTCCATATGATGATTTTAGGTTTCAAATGCATTTGAAATGATCATTTTGCCTTGAAGGCTGGTTATATTAGTCTTGAAACTCTACATAATTTCAGACGCTTAGATGGAGCACACAAAGTCTTCAGATGCGTCTGGAAGGATTGGGGTTATTTATTTATTTTTATTTATTTATTTTTGCTTGGCTTCTACTTTTGAATATGTTGCATTATAAGGAAAAAATAAGACAGGACTGGACTGGGATTAATACTAAAATGAAGTTGTCATTTGTTTACAATTTATTATAATTTTGTAAAACATTATGAAAACACATTTTAATTTTTATTTTTAAAAAAAACAGCAGAGGATCATAAAGGGGTCATTGGATGCCCATTTTCCACAAGTTGATATGATTCTTTAGGGTCTTAATGAAAAGTCTATAATATACTTTGGTTAAAAATTCTCAATGGTAGTGTAAAACAACACCCTTTTTACCTTGTCAAAATGAGCTCTGCAAAAATTCTCATTCTGGTCAAGGCTGCTTTAAATGCAAATGAGCTCTGCTTGCCCCGCCCCTCTCTTCTCTCTGTGGAGTGACGAGCCTGTTTACTTTAGCCGCATTTAGCTGCTAAACTTGCTAACTAGCACATTATTAGGAAAGGTGATCGCACAGATTCATAAAAAAAACCTTATACTCACTTCTGCTGTAAGTGAAGCTGGATCATGAATGATTCGCGCGAACATAGATGCATTTATGTAGATCGGGAGGTGCATTCCCTTCACAAACAAATGCAATCTACGGCATCTTCAGCGGCTCAGATCTCGGGAGTAAATGACGACCACTACGTTCATTATTACATCCAGCAACACAACACCTCAATCGCTCAATCGGAGATATCCTTTTCTAACTTACATGCCTGCTTCGGCATCGAAACGAAGAGGGCGGACTGTTACAGCTGATCTGAGGTAAAACGCTCATGTCAGTCAACTATGGTGGGAGCGGCCTCTGTCTGTGTGACGGCACAACGACAGTCATCTGAGAATGGCTCGATTTGAAAAAGGGGATATTATTTTTACAGATTAATTAAAAACCACTGCATGGATTTTTTTCATTATATGAAAAATGATTTGTACATACACTGCCAACACACATTAATGTTCAAACAACGTGTAAAAGTGAACTTAGCATTCGATGACCCCTTTAAGGAAGTAATATGCATTAAGGTTTTTTCCCCCAGTGCATATTTGCTAATTGTTTTTAAGTTAAATAATTATTCATTATCTGTTTCTAATCAACCTGGTGAATGCAAAAAAAAATCAGGCTTTGATTCTCTCATTATAAAAATCCAATAGCATGATACTAATCTATTTAAAAAAAAAAAAAAAAGGACATGACATTTTTCACAACTTATGGCGTATAATTAAGTACAAAAATACTCTCTTTGTGGATTCAGACAGGCTGAAAAACAGTGGGTTCTTAATTAAATTACACAAACGGAGGTCTCCTCCTGGAGCATAAACGTCAAAATCCCAACCTTTCATAAGTCAGCCTAACCAGAGATGACTCAAAATGCAATTAACCTATTTTTCTCATTGTAAGCACTGAATGGAGGCTAGAGGCGACACCTGCATGTCTTGGCCTGTCAGGATTGTAGCGCAACAGAATAAAGTCGGTGAAATCCACACGTCCATCAAACCCTGTAAGAGGGGGGATGTTGGGAAAAGAAGAGTGTGAGGAGAGAAGTGGAGAATGAGAAAAAAAAGTGGAAAGAGAGTGAGATTTCGAGAGCGAATGGTGGCTGTCAAAAATCCCTGTCAGGCAGCAGAAGGTGATATGACTCCTTCCAATAAATTCCTGTGATTATGGAGAGAAATCTGTGTGGAACATGCAGTCATTGCCACAGTTAACGAACGAACGTGGCTGCTGTGATGGACACGCGTAAAACTGGCTCCTAGAAAGTGCAATGTCAAATCAACATTCTTCTTCTGTTGTTGTTGTGAGCTTCGAGATTACTTATGTGATGTTTTGAATTTTTTGTGGCTAAAATTCATCACTAGAAAAGTTGCTTTAATTCCAAGGCCTTTCAGATGTGATTTTAGGTTGTCATCAGTATGACAACTGGTTGAAAACTCCAGCCAAATATGACTGAACTAATATTAGTCATTACGAGCCACTTGAATGCAAGTAATTATCTTTTGTGTCGTCAGAAATGAGAATCTGTCTCAGCATTTTGACTCGAATCTACACTAATAGGTTGCGTCAGCTTCAGCAAAATGAAATAGCAAAAAAAGAAAGACTGAAATAATTCAACTTCAAAACCCTTTCGAGGGGGTGTGCATCCGTTGATTGGACCAGAGTAGTTTAAAATTGCTTTAAAACTTGGCTTTTTGAAATAGCAACAAAGTTGAAGCAATTATAAATACTTGAACATAGTCAAAGCATATGAAATTCTCATTGTACCTTAAGCATTCGCTTAAGAAAACATCATGTTTCATGTACCATTTTCTGTATATTCTGCAATTTCCTAAGAAGCGTACTGAATAACTGCATGAGGCGGCCAGGAGTGGGATTTATACAAACTTAAAATAGTCCTGAAGGTCTGCTTGAGAGGATTATTAGCAGAGTTTAGAAAGAAGGAGAATTCAGGTTGGAGTGTTCCTCCTCCAGATCTACAGGAACTGCTCACTGTGTGGGAAGCAGGTAGGAGGGAGGGCCTGCTCCTCTGCCTCAACTCCTTCCTCTTTCTCTCTCTCTCTCTCTCTCTCTCTCTCTCTCTCTCTCTCTCTCTCTCTCTCTCCCTGCTTCTTCTCTCTGAGGAGTCTTCCAGCGTGAGTATGGGGGTGTATTGATAAATTCTGAAAGTAAGAAGACATATTGCATCTTTATTCAGAGAGCCTTTCTAATGTTTTTGCCTCTCTCTCGTACAGGCTTCTGTAACTGTACGAAATTAAATAAAATGAAATTTAAAAAGTATTTCTATTAAAGTGCATCATATATTTTTAGACATGCTCTTGCACTTAAACATTGAAAATTAACAAGATGGATTTTAACTTTATATTGATAGTTATCTTGTATGTCACATTTATATTTTTTATCCATCTTTTGATATTGAAAAATAAAACAGATGTTTTAGAACGACACAAACTAAAACAAAAAAAATATATCAAAATTCACCAATTCTAATGCTAATACTTGTGTTATTTTCCTCCAAAATGATGTACGTTTTGTGTATTTGAACCCTTTCCAACAATGAACATATGATTTTGAGATTTGAGATTCAAACACTTACTGATGCTCCAGAAGGAAAAACGATGCATTAAGAGCCAGGGGTTTAAACTTTTGAACACAATGAAGATGTGTACATTTTTCTTATTTTGCCTAAATATCTTTTTTTTTTTTTATTTAGTACTGCTCTTCAGAAGTTACAGAGTATACTTACATGTTTCTCAGAAGACAAAATAAGTTAAATTTACCCTGGTCTTCAAATTCAAAAAGGTTTCACCCCCCGCTCTTAAAGGGATAGTTCACTCAAACTTTGATGATTTTGAAAATTTGACGTTTATCTGCTTACTCCCAGGACATCCAAGATGTAGGTGACTTTGTTTCTTCAGTAGAACACAAATGAAGATTTGCAATCTGTCAGTCATATAATGGGATCCATGGCTTTGAGAGTCAAAAAAAAAACATACACAGACAAAATCAAATTAAACCCTGCAACTTGTGACGATACATTCAGGTGTTAAGAGACAAAACAATTGGTCTGTGCAACAAACTAAACAGTATTTATATCATTTTGTACCTCTGATCCACCGCAATGTCCAACTGTCCTGAGTGCGTTCACAACAGCCGGCGTACTGTCCTCAGCGTGCAAAGATGGATCTCAGAATCATACAGTCATTGTTGGATAGGGTTCAAATACACAAAAAAGCTGAAAAACCAAAGAATTTGTGGGACCTGAAAGATTTTTCTGAAGAACAGCAGGCAGTTTAACTATTCAGGACAAACAAGGGACTCAAAAAACAAAACAAAAACACACACACACAGCTGTGGATTATTCAGGTAACAACACAGTGTTAAGAATCAAGTGTATGTAAACTTTTGAACAGGATCATTTTTTTAAATTCAACTATTATTTTCTCTTGTGCACTATATGTAAACGTATTTTATGTGAGATATCTTACTCAGGTCAGTATTAAATAAAAAATAGCATGCATTTTGTATAATCCCTCTTAGTTTGGTAAAATAATTAACATTTTGCAGATTCTGCAAGGTGTATGTAAACTTTTAACTTTAACTGTATGTCCACCAGTTGAATCTCCAATTAAAACGATGTTCTCAAGAAAACATGTTTTGATTGTGTATTTTATACATTATACATGTTAAACATTATGTTACATGTTATTGCACCCAACCAAAGTAGTGTTATGATTTAAAACTTAAAGATAGAAAACGAAAAGGATTTCTTTACAAAAAGGTTTACAATATATGTATTGTGTAGCAGAAATAACTCCACTTCTGGAGTCTTTGAAATTGCTGTTATGCTTTTAATGCTGGATTTTGCATTTGTACTTCTGGAACTGACTACATAAACAAACAAAAGGTTATTTATTTCTCAGAGCCAAGTAAAAAAGGAAATTTAAAGATGCAGAATGTTTGAAGGAGAAAACACAGCAATGCTGACAACACTCATTCACCCCACATTATCAGGCTATTCCCACTCATTTCGTCCTCTTTCTCTCGTTTTTCATTCAGTGTCACATCTACTTTGTCAAACTTCTTATTTTTTGCCGTATTTATCATTGAAAAACCTGAAACATCGTGTACGTACCTTGTCCCGGGAGGTGTCACCTGATAACACAAATCTAGTGTTCTTCTAAAGCGTCCTATCTGTAGAGACCGCACTTCTGCGCTTCAGAGAAGATAAAATGGGTTTACGTTAAACTCGCATCCTGAAAGACCTGATAAACGGAACAAGCTTATCAGTATTCAGTGGAATGTTACACATTTTTCTTAATCTCTCACATTCTCTCTCTCTTTCTCAGCCCCCCAATCTACACTAAAAAGCGAGCGACACGACGTGACAAAACTAGATTGTTCCCATTACAATCAACGGAACTGTCTAAACTGAAAGTGTGCGTCAGCATCGTTGATTATAATGGGAGCGACCTCCAAAATCGCCCCCTTACCCCATATATAGTACACATTTTTGTAGGGGCGTCTGAAAGCTGTGGTGGAGAATAAGTAGTGCAGTCATTTAATCCCACAATGCACAGCAATATGAAGTGTGCAAATAAACCTAGTCCATGAATGCAGATGAAAAAGAGACTGTGAGGGATAGACTGTATAATTGTATAATGGTCCTAGATCACATGCAATTTTCAAAAATCGCAACTTTCAAAACATTTTGTCTAAACAACAGAATAATCCATTGAACAAACAGCATTTCTTTTGCTCATGCCTCATTTCCCTATTGAAAATGAAATATGTTTCCTACCCTGACCAAAGTTTATGGCAAACAAACCCATAATGCATTGCAAGGGTTGTGTTGAATTCTAGCATCTCCTCTGAAGATACACTCTTAAAAATAAAGGTTCTTTATTGGAATCTGTGGTTCCATGAAGAACCTTTAACATCTATGGAATCTTTTAATTCCACAAAAGTTTCTTTACAGTGGAAAAGATTCTTTAAATTTCTTCACACCAAGAAAAAATGTTCTTTTAAGAACTGCTTGACCAAAGGTTCTTCATGGAACCCAATGATTATTTTATGGAATAAAAAAACACCTTTTGGAACCTTTATTTTTAAGAGTGTATATAGTTTGTAGATGCCTCATAAAACTTTGTGGTCAAACAGCAAACATAATTGAAATTATACATTCTTAAGAATAAAGGTCTGTTATTGGCATTGACGGTTTCATGAAGAATCTGTAACATCCATGGAAACTTTTTATTCCACTAAAGTTTTTTTACAGTGGAAAAGGTTTTTAAAATTTTACAGTGGAAATGGTTCTTTCAAGAACTTACCACTGAAAGGTTTTTGGGGAACCAAAAATGGTTCTTCAATGGCTTCATGCGAAACCCCACTTTTGGAACATTTATTTTTAAGAGTGTATATCAATAATATTTGCATCTTAAGTAATTGTTTTTTGAAAATACGGTTCCCATGGGCAAAGATGGCAGAATTTAATTAAAATACTTTCCGAAAGCTTTCTTCAGCTATTACAGACCTTATTGGAAAGTGAGTAGAAATGCCTACTAGCAACCTACAGAGCAAAAAAAAAAAACTCCTGCAATTTAGCCGTGGTCAGTCTGAATGTACCTTGACATGGTGTTACCCAGCAACAACTGAATTTTTACGCTGGCAAAGGTTCTTACATAGACACACTGTATCAGAAAATGTGTTTAAAGGTCTTCGGACCAGCACAGTTTTAATATCTTACACTTTCTTGCGCCATGTCTTTCTTCAGCTGAAATGCCTAAAAAGCATTTTAAATGAAAAAGAGAGAACATATAAACATGGAAACCTCATTAATTAGATTAGACAGAAAATTACATTTATTTAGATGCCAACCAAAACCTAGTGGCTGTCTATCAATAGAGGATTCCAACTCTTAATACTGTATGTAGGGAAAAAACCTCTTTAATTCTTTAAAGGGGTCATCGGATGCTAAGTTCACTTTTTCATGTTGTTTGAACATTAATGTGTGTTGGCAGTTTATGTACAAATCTACCCTATAATGATAAAAATCCATGCAGTGGTTTTTAATTAATTTGTAAAAATAATATTCCCTTTTTCAAATCAAGCCATTCTGAGATGCCTGTCGTGGCATCACACCGACAGAGGCCGCTCCCACAATAGTTGATTGACATGAGCGTTTTACCTCAGATTAGCTGTAACAGTCCGCCCTCTTTGTTTCGATGCCAGAGCAGGGATGTAAATTAGACAAGAATATCTCCGATTGAGTGATTGAGGTGTTGTGTTGCTGGATGTAATAATGAACGTAGTGGTCGTCATTTACTCCCGACATCTGAGCCGCTGAAGATGCAGTAGATTACGTTTGTTTGTGAAGGGAATGCGCCTCCCGATCTACATATATCCATCTATGTTCGCGCGAATCATTCATGATCCAGCTTCACTTATAGCAGAAGTGAGTATAAGGGTTTTTTAATGAATCTTTGCAATCGCCTTTCCTAATAAAGTGCTAGTTAGCAAGTTTAGCGACAGCTAAATGCGGCTAAAGTAAACAGGCTCGTCACTCCACAGAGAGAAGAGAGGGGCGGGCCGATCAGAGCTCATTTGCATTTAAAGCAGCCTCGACCAGAATGAGATGATTTTTGCAGAGCTGATTTTGGCAAAGTAAAAAGGGTGTTGTTTTACACAACTATTGAGAATTTTTAACCAAAGTATATTATAGACTTTACATTAAGACCCTAAGGAATCATATCAACTTGTGGAAAATGGGCATCCGATGACCCCTTTTAATTCAGACCTCACATATGTTGAGCCAAGGGCTCTTTACCTCAGTTTAGTGGAGAGGAAAAAAACGGAACCATATTAAATTCAACTAATCAGCGTGAGCACTAAAAGGAAAAAGATATCTGGTGGCCTTTTATTTAAAAAGTTCCTTGCACCCTTAAATTACTATTTTGTCCTGAGTCAAAGTCAAACTAATTCTCTCCCAGGTCACTGTGTGGGAGACAATAAAAAAATAGAGATAATTTTAAATGAAATTAAATCCAAAGCAAAGTGGCCAGATACTACTATCCAAGCATCTAGAATGGAAATGATAATACTAATATAAAGCTGTCTCCAGATGTGGATATGGACAGATAGACAGAATCTGATGGCTGAAGTTTTAAGTTCAGTTCAACTTCAGATACCTTTACATTCTAGGAGTCTTGAGTTAGTAACAGACAGGGAGACAGTAATATGCTGTCCATCTCACTGCATTATGTGTGCGTGTGCGCGCACGCTTTCAGGTCAGAAGAATGAAACAGCCACTACAGACCAAATATATCGATTTGACCTCTGACTTCTCTCTCTGTGCTGCTGAGTGAAACTCATCAGTAATGAGAAGCTGTGATTTCAACTACTGAACAGACCACAAAGAGTACGACAGAAAGAGAGAGAAAAAGAGAGAGAGAGAGGTGTTACAACACTCTAAAATGAAGGCTTGAACTCCACATAAGACATCGGCCTCAGCCTCTAATGAGAAAACAATACAATTCAAATAACATTTAAAAGCAGTACTACAATCAATACTATCTGTAACTAGAAAAGGAATTGAATTAAATGGGCACATATCTCTTTGTCTAAGCTATGTTTGTCTGTCTGTCTGTCATACATTTGTTGTACATTTTTCAAAACTGAAAAAGTTCAAGCAGAAACCCAAAACCGGGTGAAGGTCTGTGCTAAAATTGGTGAATGTAGGGAAGTTTGGCTTAAAGGAGAAGTCCACTTCCAGAACAAAAATTTACAGATAATGTACTCACCCCCTTGTCATCCAAGATGTTCATATCTTTCTTTCTTCAGTCGTAAAAAAATTATGTTTTTGAGGAAAACATTTCAGCATTTTTCTCCATATAATGGACTGATATGGTGCCCCGAGTTTGAACTTCCAAAATGCAGTTTAAATGCGGCTTCAAACAATCCCAAATGCAGTTGTAAATGATCCCAGCCAAGACGAATGGTCTTGTCTAGCGAAACGATCGGTTATTTTCATAAAAAAAATACAATTTAAATACTTTTTAAACTCAAATGCTCGTCTTGTCTTGCTCTGCCTGAACTCTGCATATTCTGGTTCAAGACAGTTAGTTTCAAAATCATACTACGTCGCTGCAGAAGTACCGCAAAAGAAATACTGCAGAGAAGATCAAACACCCTTAACAAAAAGGGTAAAACAGCGATATAGGACGATTTTGAAGTTAAGGGAGAATATGAGATGGGAGTTTTTTTACACACTCTGTCATGAACCGGAAAAAGTTCAGGCAGAGTAAGACATTACTCTCAAGAGCTTGACATTAAAAAGTATATAAATTGTATTATTTTTATGAAAATAACAGATCGTTTCGCTAGATAAGACCCTTCTTCCTCAGCTGGGGTTGTTTACAACCGCATTTGGGATCATTTGAAGCCGCATTTAAACTGCATTTTGGAATCAAACTCGGGGCACCATAGAAGTCCACTATATGGAGAAAAATGCTGAAATGTTTTCGTTAAAAAACATAATTTCTTTACGGCTGAAGAAAGAAAGACATGAACATCTTGGATGACAAGGGGGTGAGTACATTACCTGTAAATTTTTGTTCTGGAAGTGGACTTCCCCTTTAAAGATCTTGGAGGAAAAAATCATCTGTATTAAGGAAAAAGGAAAGTTTTGTTGGCTTAGTACTTATCCAGTAGAATTAAATAGGCCAGTCATTGTTCATGATTGTGTTAAGACCACTATCACGTGCAAACACACACACACACACAATTCCCACAGACTTACCCCATGCCAGAATCTCACAGCTCAGGGCAGTGCTGCACTAAGAAGACAGAGAGAAATGAGAGTTAACAGAGTTAAATGCAATAATATAAATGTCAGAAGCTAAAATTAGAGTCACATTTATTAATCTCACTGGGTCAGTTTATAATTACACAGTGGCTGTTTGATCACAGTGGGTAATGGACAGTGTCACATGTCGTAATTCACGTAATTCCATCACTCTAGACCTTTCTGACATCCCTCGTTGACCTTTAGCTCATAGATTTGCTCTCTCAGTAGCCTTTTGTGTCTTGGAAAATGATATAGAACTTATTCTGCAATGTCCTCACAGTCAACCAAGTGACGATTCCCTGCAGTTGGGCGTTTCAAATGTCACTCAAGGGGGTAAAAAAAAGAAAGCTAAAAACAAACGCAGTACTTCTGAAAGCTTTTTATGCCATTTTTGCCAGTTTTGCTGGTTGAATAAAAATATACAATAACAGGCCATCAGCAAGAGCAAGTTTCGGTTTACAGTTGGTCTTACCGTCCAATAAAAAACATTCACATTTAGAAAACACATACATCATTTACATACCAGATGTGAGCAGCTCTCAATAGCAGCTTAGTCACTGAAGCATCTCTCACGATTAATTAAAAGCAGGAGAATTTTGTCAAATTTGCATTGCATTTGATTTCAACATTCAGTCTCACAGTACGAGTCGCAGGCGTTCTTCCTGACCTTTGACTTTTTTTTTGGCAGGTAACGGAGGACTTACTGATGCATGTCGAACACTTAGGAGCATTAGGAGGAAAAAAGGAGAAGCCATTTACAAAGTGTGCCTCAATTTCTTCCAGATGCATGCTGGGTAAGTGCTGGCTGTGTTGACGAATGGAGGTCGCGGGGTGGAGAGTATGACGCATAGACGCCAAAGGCAGGTGGATTTAGAAATGCACACACACTTTCACACAGTTCTGTCTCAGGTGGAGGTAAGAATTGCAATCGTAAACGCAATCACACAATCATGACACAAACAACACTTTAATGCACAATAATAATACTCCTTGTATTCAGCCATACTGAAATATTCCTGATTGAACATTTAAGAATGAAAGAACCAGCAGCACAAAGAAGGTGGAGGTAACAATCACAACTGCACAATCACATCACAAACCACACTTCAACATACAATCATAATGCTCTGAAGATGATGTATTCAGCAATATCAAAGTATTTCTGATTAAACATTTAAGAATGAATGAAACAACACAAGTAAGCAACAATCCACACGCAACAGGGAAAATAATCAATAAACTACATGTGGCATTTGAGAATAAAGCTAAATAAAAATGGTGAATAAAGATAGTGAATATTCCTACATATTTAATAGGTTTCCCAAAAATATAGATGTTTATCAGAAAACAAATGAAACTTATTAAAAGCAAATTAAATGTCATTAAAGGTGTATTAACATCATTAAAGACACCATTAAGATACATTTATTTTATCCAAAAACTAACTGAGCTTCCATGCTGCCTACTGTATGTTTTCTACATGGCACATACCACATACAATACCAATAGTTTGATATTGGCATGTTGCTAAGCTAACAATAGGCCTGTCAGGCACAAAGAAAGGCACCTTTCTAGAATCACCATGTTGCCCCAATAAGCTTAAAAATGCACAGCACATTAGTTAGTTTTTAAAGGCACAATATGGAAGATTTGATTAAAATGTTCTAAAGCCACTAGAACAGTGTTATATATTTTGCTGTTTCCAATGACTACGTACACCGTCAATTTTCTGGTTTTATTTTGTAGAAAACATGGAAACCCCGAAGACATTTTTATATGTCATGCATTTTGTTAGAGAGATGACAAATGTATAGAGTAGCATTATAACTAGGGATGTAACGCTACACAGATTTCACGGTTCGGTACGTACCTCGGTTTGGGGGTCACGGTTCGATACGATTTCGGTACAACAGGAAATAACAACAAATCTACTATGTTAAGTTTATTTTCATTTATTTTGAACAGACTGTAGTAGAAATTACATTTTTTTTTCCACCTAGATGTGAAAATACTAATTATTTCAAATTATAATGTTATATATATAATCTGCAGTACATATATACATACAAGGAATAAATACATGAAATTTGAAACATATTTGATTTAGTTAATAGATAAACAAGGGAAAAAACTGTGACACGTAACGTAGCCCATATTTGCTGAGTTTCAGTTCATTTTTGTGACAGAAAGGACACTCAAATGGCAGAAAGCGACATCCTATTTGTTTTCTTTATTTTACAAAAGACCTTTTACAGTGATGTATTATTAATAAGACAATAAATTACAGTGTTTTAAGTTGATTTTGCTGGTATAAGGAAACAGTTTAAAGGAGAAGTCGACTTCCAGAACAACAATTCACAAATAATTTACTCACCCCCTTGTCATCCAAGATGTTCATGTCTTTCTGTCTTCAGTCGTAAAGAAATTATGGTTTTTGAGGAAAGCATTTCAGGATTTTTCTTCATATAATGGACTTTTGTGCCCCCGATTTTGAACTTCCAAAATGTAGTTTAAATGCAGCTTCAAAGGGCTCTAAATGATCCCAGCCGAGGAAGAAGGGTTTTATCTAGCGAAACGGTTGGTCATTTTTTCGGAAAATAAAGATGTGTATACGTTTTAAGCACAAAAGCTTGTGTAGCACAGGTTCTGGTATGCGTGTTCACGTACTATTGAATCATGTTGAAAGGTCACGGCGAACGCAGGCGGAACCACAGACCCAGACCCAGCGAACGCGCAAAGACTAAGACTACATTTTTGAAGTTCAAAATCCGGGGCACAATTGAAGAAAAATCCAGAGAATCAGCACATGGTCACTGTCTAGTGGGCTTTGTTTTCAAATGCACCACTAATTATAACAGAACATTTAACACACTCAAATGTATCTAGTATGATAAAACAGTACTATTTTACATCATATACGCATGACTGGATGGAGCGGAAGCGCTCGATTGTGGCATAATGAAAGCTACATGTGATACATGTGTTAAATCACTCCTAAAATGCTTGATGAATACTAACTTCTTTAGTTAAAAAGAAAAAGAGAAAAAGACAGAAATATTTGGCCCTAGTAACTATGCAAAAATCTAGGCCCTTTGTCAACCAGTTTGCCCATGTTAAGAATTTGGATTTTATTTTTGACACAGGGTTGAAGTTCAGATTTTTTTTATTAATTGTTAGAGTGGTCACGGATAAGCGATTTTCACGTAAAACTGATTGTGCAGACCAAATCGTAAGATGTAGACACTTGAAATGGAGGGATGGTAGTGCTCACACCGCTGACAACGTGACCGAGGCTCACCCCAATTGGCCTGACGGGGGTGCTACAGCGATCAAACATATGAAATCGCTCATAACTTCTAAACCGTTAGTCGCAGGCTGAAAAAACGCCTGCCTCAGATTCGATCGTGCAAAATTTTCAGGCACTCCGCATTTTTTGCAAAGCCTACTTTTGCCAGCTAGTCTTAGGTTTTTCACCCGATCACAACCAAACCAGTGCAGAAAGATTCTCTGGAGAGTGATTATCACTATATATTGAACTTTCGACTCACTGTGGCAAAGGGGTGACAAAACATTAGAAGGGGGCAGGGCCACTTTTAGTAAAATGCCTATAACTCCTATGTGCCTATATATCTTCGCCAAACTCAGCACACTTATGTAAGAGTTCAAGCTGAGGTCACAGGGAAAAAAAAGTCACGGTGATTGGCCACTTGTTGGCGCTATCAAAGGGGAAAAAATGGCTATAAGTAGGCAACCATTTGTCCTATCAACATGAAAATCGCTGTGCACGGTCTTGGTCCAAAGTGCCACAAGTGCCTATAGGGACATTTGCGTATCTCAAAATAACATGGCCGCCATTGGAAGATGAATTTGAGCACCTATTAGACAAAGTTAATAGAGGCTGATCGGAATGAAACTCCTAAGGACTAAAAATTTTAGTCCTTTAGAAAAGGGGCCTGTCCAAATATACCCAAAAGCCTATAAAGCCTAAATGAAAACTCAAAACTTCACGAAACCCGCTGAGCACATGCAATCTAAACAAGCATGCAAAGTTTCAGGGAGATCGGACCATAGCTGTTGCTATAACAGTCATAAAAAATATAAAAACATCATATTTCTATGGTAAATCACCTGGATTTGACAAAAATGCTTTTATAATTGATTTAGGTGGTAACAGGCTTGCTAAATAAAATGTAATGTCTTTTTCCTTATGTGCTTAAATACCTAAAGCGCTTGAACCCTGGTAATTGCTGCTTGCAGCTATATTTGTATTTTATTTTGCTCTTCCCGTATTTTTAGCATATCTCTCTTTGTATTTGATTGTGTTTTATGCAACTGTACAGCACTTTGGTAGACTCTTTGGAAGAGTGAAGAATGTTCAAGAACTGAAGCTGATGAACAATAAAGAAAACAAATACAAGGTAAAGTTGTGAAATATATGAGAAACAAAACATTTTTTATGTAAATAGCCTTTGATATTTTGTCCTTTAGCAGACAAGCCAATTAAGTTAAAGCGTCGGTAAATCAAAGAACTGGTAGTATGACATTTAACGCAAAAGCAATTAACCGTCTTTTAGCGTGATGTGTGATTATTTCATCAAAGTGCGGTGCAATTCCATCAAGAAAAGGTGATCACGCAGTTTGGCTCCGGGCTAAAAATATCTCATTAAACTTGTGGATCTGAAATGGAATCTGTCAAATCAATGTCATGTTATGACAGCAATAGAAAAATCATTACCGGTGATGGTCTGAGCGTGATAAAAACCGCACGTTTAGACCACACACACACTCCAGCTGAAAGATGTGCGAACACACACGCCTGTTTATTCCCGGGTTGAATTTATATGCTGAAGAAGTGTGTTTCTTCTTTGTACAAGAGGTTTGTGTCCAAAAAAATGAGTAGGAGAGAATTTCTCGCAGATAACAGTATTTCATTCTTGTAACAGTGAATAACCAGAGGATGTGATTAAAATCAGACCGCAGGGGCTCCAACAACCTGTCCATATACAAGGTTAAAGGGATCTCTACAACTGTTCCTGTCACGCACACACTCACCGCGAGCGCAGGTTGCTGAGAAGGAGTGCAGTAGATATTGATTGGTGATATGGATCATCTCTCTGCACTCCTGCGTGACTCCTGCTCTCTTTCTAGCACTCAATCTATCATAACTCAGCACGTCTCCATCAGAACGTTGCTTTCTGTCTGCAAAATGACACACAGAACTCTCCATCTTGTCCCTGAACGTGCAGAGGTTATCCGAACAGATTCATCCAGATCTGCAGAGCACAAGCCCACCTTTCGCTTTGGACCTCCCTAAGTCTAAGCATGCTGCAAAATATTACTTGATTAATCAATAATTTTGTCCTGTTTTCCAACACAAACAAATCTAAACATCCTTAAAACAAGACAACTTCAGAAGCATCTTAAAGGAACAGTTCACCCATAAATTAAAATTCGCTTAAAATGTACTCATCCTCAGGTGTTTCATGTTTCTTCATCAGAACAGATTTTAAGAAATTTAGCATTGCATCACTTCCTCACTATTGAAGTCAACGAGTGCCATCAGAATGAGAGTCCAAACAGCTGATAAAAACATCACAATAATCCACAAGTTATCCACACCGCTCTAGTCCATTAATTAACGTCTTGTTAACCAAAAAGCACTTTAATCCATCAAGACGTTTTTAACTTCAAACCATCAAATAGTGCACAATTAACTCACAACTGATTCCAGTATAATTGTTTCAACATTGTACAGCATGCTTTTCTGTTTAAAAAAATGTTTTTACTCAGACGTCATATTTAAATATTTCTTGAATGTAAAATAGTCATAAATTTGCAAAATCCACTTTAAGAAGGTGTTTGGACAGAAATGTGTGTTGGAACTGTGTGTAGACAGCCATCTTAGAATGATAAAAATACATCATAAAATCAAACCAGGCTCAAAAAACAAGCACTTTGGAGCCTGTCCACAAAATGATGTCATATTTCAGTAGCCCCGCCCAGCGCTATTGACTGACAGGTGCATATTACCATATCCTCAGTCATTTTGTCTGTGTGCGATCAGCTGCGTCAAAAGCAGTGTCCCGTCAGGGAACACCCTTGCTCTGTTTCATGATCATAAAACATTCAAGGATGTTAGTGTTTCTGCTGTAAATGTCTATTGAGGCTTTTTAGGAGTTTTTTGTAAAGTTCATTGATATTTTTATATACCTGTAAATAAAGTAAAGTAATTATGCAAGTTGTCATGGATTACTTGACGAATATAACAAAAACAGTAAGGTACAGAGTTTATCTTGTTCATTGACTATTTATACATGTATTGGATTTAACTAGGAAAACGTGAAGCTAAAAGTTTTGTAAGATCATCTAACAGGCTACTGCAGTTATATTCTATTCATTGGCCCTCACTAGGTGCGTTTACATGTCCAATCCAAAAGTAAATGCTCCATATAAACACCTCAATCGGAATAAAAATGCTCAAACCGAATGAAATTGTAATCGCTTTGAGAGGGGTGATGATAAACCTTTCTATAAACCGAATAAAATTTAAATTCTGCCATGTAAACACGTTAGACAGATTACTTTGCGTCTACATCAAGCAGGACAGGTGTCGCGCCAAAGTAGGGGGCATTCGCGGGCCGTGCCTCCCTCTCCATCCTCTCCACTCCTTGCTAAACGTGATAGATTTCGAAAGCGAAAGTGAAACTGGTAAAACAGCGCGCATAAGAAATTTACATCTTGTAAAAAGGGCATAATAGGTGCCCTTTAATATTGTACACCATGCTTTTCTGTTAAAAAAAAAAAAGAATTAAATGAATTATTATTTGTCTTTGCCCAGACATCATTTTTGAATATTCCCTGCATGTAATATATTCATAAACTTGTTTCGGAAGCCTGCACTTCATAATTGCAATGATATGCAGTAAACTGAGTTTGTGTGTGTGTGTTTTCTGCACATTGCTGCTTGAAGTTGCAGGTTATAAATGCCAAGGCTTCCCTCACTGACAGATCCCACACAATGACCTTTAGCCAGACTTACACAACAACTCAAGAGCCTGTTATTCCTCATGTATACACAACCACACATATACACAGAGGCGGTTTGGATGTTAGAACACCACTCCCAGTCGCTCAAGACTTCACTGGACACGAGTGTTAACTCTAATAGAGGTCACGGCTTCACTTTGGTGCTGGCAGAAACCTGCAGACTCCATTATTACTGGGGCCTTTCATTGTGGCCATGCCGTGCGATACAGAGAGTGAAAAGGCAGAGAACACCTACCCACTTTTTTGCCCCTGAGTCTTTTCTAGCCTTCAAAATCTTTCCATCTTCTCTTTCCTAGACTGTCCACTAGAGGCCTCTAGACTAACAGACACACCCTGGGAAATAGTCCATTGATATTTTAAATTTTATGCAATTGAAACAAGTGAAGCAATGGATAAATATACAGTACATTCGGTTCATTGGGTTGTAATGTTGTGTACCTTGGTGTTCTTCATTTGTACTCAAATTGTTGGTTTGAACAGCCCTTTTAGACCCAACTTGACCCACTGACAGCCATACAAAAATATTAATCAGTGTCAAGTCAAGTCAAGTCACCTTTATTTATATACCGCCTTTAACAATACAGAATTGTGACAAGGCGGCTGTACAGTATTAAATAGGAAACAGTACATCAAGGCAAACCAAAGGCAACATTAAACACTCACATTATAGGTAAAGGTAGTTAATCAAAAACAATAAAATAAAATGCAATATTGTGTTAAGAGAAAGTGTCCCCAACTAAGCAAGCCAGAGGCGACAGCGGCAAGGAACCAAAACTCCATCGGTGACAAATGGAGAAAAAAACCTTGGGAGAAACCAGGCTCAGTCGGGGGGGCCAGTTCTCCTCTGGCCAAAGTTCCCGTGGTCTTGTGCCGACAGCCGTCTAGGTGATGTGGTCTTTAATGTGGATCCGTCTCTGGGGCTCATCTAGTTGATGTGGACTCCGCTGACATTCAGGGCTGTAGAGGTCGTCTCTAGGTGCTGATCCACCGTCTGGGCTGGGTTCGGACTGGATCCGGGGGACTGCAGTGACCATCTGATCTGGATACGGACTGGATCTGGTGGTTAATGTGACCTCGGAATAAGAGAGAAACAGACTAATATTAGCGTAGATGCCATTCTTCTGACGATGCACCGAGTACATCGGGTGTTATGGGAAGTGTTCCCGGTTCCGGTTGACCTAATTAGTGCAGCCTAACAATCCTTTAACGGATTTGAATTATAAGAATGTGGATTTGTTATGTGTAAGCAAGGTTAAAGAGATGGGTCTTTAATCTAGATTTAAACTGACAGAGTGTGTCTGCGTCCCGAACATTGTAGGGTAGATTGTTCCAGAGTTTGGGTGCTAAATAAGAAAAAGATCTGCCGCCCGCGGTTGATTTTGATATTCTCGGTATTATCAAATTGCCAGAGTTTTGAGAACGCAGCGGACGTGAGGGACTATAATGCGATAAGAGCTCACTCAGGTACTGGGGAGCTAAACCATTCAGGGCTTTATAAGTAATTAGCAAGATTTTAAAATCTATACGATGTTTAATAGGGAGCCAGTGCAGTGTAGACAGAACCGGGCTAATATGATCATACTTTTTGGTTCTAGTAAGAACTCTAGCTGCTGCATTTTGGACCAGCTGGAGTTTGTTTATTAAGCGAGCAGAACAACCACCCAATAAAGCATTACAATAATCTAACCGTGAGGTCATAAACGCATGAATTAATGTTTCAGCATTTGACATTGATAGCATAGGTCGTAGTTTAGATATATTTTTGAGATGGAAAAATGCAGTTTTGCAAATACTAGAGATGTGGTTTTCAAAGGAAAGATTACCATCAAATAGCACACCTAGGTTCCTAACTGATGACGAAGAATTGACAGAACAGCCATCAAGTATTAGACAGTGTTTTAGGTTATTACACGCTGAGGTTTTAGGCCCAATAACTAACACCTATGTCTGACTGAAAATCCTCACAGATATCATATTTCTGTAGGAAGGAAGACAACTGTGAGGATACAACCTTTTCTAATATCTTTGACAGAAATGGGAGATTCGAGATAGGTCTGTAATTAGTTAATTCGTTGGGGTCAAGTTGTGGTTTTTTAATTAGAGGCTTAATAGCAGCCAGTTTGAAGGTTTTGGGGACATATCCTAATGACAGTGATAAATTAATAATATTTAGCAGAGGATCTATGAGATCTGGAAGCATCTCTTTTAGTAGCCTAGATGGAATAGGGTCTAGCATACAAGTTGTTGGTTTAGATGATTTAACAAGTTTATACAATTCTTCCTGACCTATAGTAAAGAATGAGTTGAATTGTTCCCCAGGAGATCTATAGCGCACTATCTGATGCAACACTGTAATTGACGGCTGCATAGTGACAATTTTGTCTCTAATTGTATCGATCTTAGTGTATGCTGATGAAATTCAATTTTTTGCAAGCAACACTTAGACTATCGTTCAAAAGTGTTGAGTCTGTAAGATTTTTTAATGGTTTTGAAAGAAGCCTCTAATTATTTGATTTAAAATACATTAAAAACAGTAATGTTGTGAAATATTATTACAGTTTAAAATATCTATTTTCTATTTGTATATATTTTAAAATGTAGTTTATTTCTGTGATGTAAAGCTGAATTTTGAGCAGCATTACTTCCAGTCTTTATTGTTACATGATCCTTCAGAAATCATTCGAATGTGATTTGCTGCTCAAGATTAGTGTTGAAAATTGTTGTGCTGCTTTTCTTTTCTTTCCTTCTTTTGTTTTCTTTTTTTGAGGCCCTTAAAAGCATGAAAATCTCAGAGGGCATGCTATCAAACCACTCACAGACCATTTATGCAAACTGCAAGCTTGCACTGACAGTTTTCATAGAGTGCATAAAGTTATTTTAATAATCTTACAATTTTTATTAGATTCTCAAAAATACAGAAAAAACTAATATTATGATATATTATTGCAATTTAAAATAACAGTTCATAAATAATTCTAATATGCTGATTTATTATTAATGTTGGAAACAGTTGTGCTGCCTAATATTTTTTTAGAACCTGTAATACATTTTTTCAGGATTCTGTGATGCATAAAAAGATAAAAAGAAAAGCATTTATTTAAAAATAACTATTTTTCAACAATATAAGTCTTTACTATCACTTTTTAACACATCCTTGCTGATTAAACTATTAATTTCATTCAAACAAAGAAAGAAAGAAAAAAATTACTGACCCCAAACTTTGAACGGTAGTATATAGTGTTACAAAAGATTTCTATTTTAAATAAATGTTATTCTTCTTAACGTTTTACTCATCAAAGAATCCTTAAAAAAAAGTATCACAGGGTCCGAAAAAAAATATTAAGCAGCACAATTGTTTCCAACATTGTTAAAAAAATCAGCATATTAGAATGATTTCTGAAGGATCATGTGATACTGAAGACTGGAGTAATGATGCTGAAAATTCACAGGAATAAATTCTATTTTAAAGTATATTAAAAAAGTATATTAGAAAATCACTATTTTAAATTGCAATTATATTATACAATATTACAGTTTTTTTCTGTATTTTGAATCAAATAAATGCAGCCTTGATGTTGAGGGAACATTTAAAAGTAACATAACCATAATGTCTGCAAAATTTAAAGTGTTCCTTTAGCGTTCGAAAAACAAAGCAACTTACATTGCATTCAAGCTATATATTTTACCAGTTCATGCATTTCCTGGAAATCAAACCCATGACCATGGTGTTGCAACTGTAACCCTGTGTTTAACCATTTGACCTACAGCAATGGCATATAAGCCACAACGTGTGCCAGACTTCACAAAAATCTGACAATGCAAGTCTACGGAAACAAAGTCTGTGAGCCTTCATCCTGATTCCTCTCCTCCTGTCCCTGCACCCTCCCTCTCTTCCCTCCCTCTGCTCGATGGGCATCGATTTATCCAGAGCCTGACGCCCAGGTCCCATCGAGGAGTAAGTGGATACAGCTCTTTACCTCCTACAAGCTTGCATGCGCCCCTGCAGGGACAGGTCGAGGTAAATGAATAGTGTTCTCGCACATAGTAGATATCGCTAATGTATCTGCTATTGATAGAGTGAGACAACATGAGTAGCTTCGCCTTTACTTAATACAAAACATAAATCTGGCAGGACAGTGCCAAGGAGCTCATTCAGAGGGAGGGGAATGTCTCTAGATTGTGGCCAGAAAATGCTGTAATATCTACACTGGAAAAGATCAGAATGCTTGCAATTCACTGCCGCATAGTAAGCTGAAGTTTGTCTTGTTGGGTACTTGTTTGACTTCTTTTCTTGCCAAAAAGCCCATTACATTTTTCAATGACTTTTGAGCGTACTTGAATGACAACAGAATATGACAAAGAATTGATTTTGTGTTCCTGTAGCTCAACTGCTAGAGCACAGCACTCATAATGCCAAGGTCATGCGCTTGAATCTCAGCACAGGGAACGCACGCACTGATAAAATGCACACATTGAATCCATTGTAAATCCCTTCGGATGAAAAGCATACATGTAAAATGTCAGTAAAATGACTCGGATGAGGTTTGAGATGGAAAAGATGGCAATAAGAATGCTGTCTTCAACAGTTTTTTAAGAATCCAAAACGAAGATGATGCATGAAAATTACAAATGTTAAAGGAGTCCATCCTAAATAGCAAATTCAGAATTTGCAACTTACAGAGTACTTGCAGAGAAAGCGAAAAATTACAAAATGTTTTGTTCAAGTCGCTTTGAACAAAATGATCTGTCAAGTTAATAAATTTATTGTAAATTATTTATTGTCTGTTGCTCAGACCACTACAGTTAATGTTATTTCCCATATTAATAATGCCAGGGGTTGTAACATTAAGTGGGGGCTCGACCGGGATGAGTGAGTAATTAATGGCAGAATTTTCATTTTGTAGTTCCAGTTCTTTCATGAAACTCTAGATGGCGCAGACTGATGGGTGTTAACGTAACTGATGATATTCACAGCCTTATACCACTTGGCACAAGCTGATTGGTTCATGTCGCGTACGCAACCAATGAGTTTGAACCTTTACCTTTAAATGGCTGGTTGGCACTCACTTGAGCCTTTCGCAGCAGCGCACTTTGAGTTCCTCTGAAACCCTCCACCTTCCCCAGCTCCACCTGTATAGATCTGCTACAGGTTATTTTGTATGCTATTGTGCAGCAGCAGTATGTCTTAAATACTCACAGCACCGTATCCCCATATGCTTTGGCAGTAGCAAGTTCCTGTACTTGCTTGCAGCAGCAGCAGCAGCAATAATCTACAACTACAGCAATAACCAACAGCAGCAGCAATTCGCAGCAGCATAGCAGATCTATTCCGCCAAGACCAAATACATTAACACTGTCACATCCATTATCATGCTAAAATCTTCAGAGAGTTGTCATGGAAGAACTACCCCTTTAAGCATATATGTGTGTGTGTATACATATGAAGAGCTCAGATGCAAAAGCCTCTAAATCCATCTGACGTATTTCTTTAAAATTAGCATTTCTCTCTGGCTACTTTGTATAGGTTTCTATGTAAATACTGGTACTTCTGATTGGGCTGAGGCTGGAATTTAGCGATCATATAAAATGCATGTTATTTTTAATTTAGTACTGACCTGAATGATATTTCAAAAAGATGTTTACATATAGTCCACAAGAGAAAATTATAGTTGAATTTTTAAAAATGACCCCATTCAAAAGTTTACATACGCTTGATTCATAATACTGTGTTGTTACCTGAATGATCCACAGCTGTGTTTTTTTGTTTAGTGATAGTTGTTCATGAGTCCCTTGTTTGTCCTGAACAGTTAAACTGCCTGCTGTTCTTCAGAAAAATCCTTCAGGTCCCACAAATTCTTCTGCTTTTCAGCATTATTTGTGGATTTGAACCCTTTCCAACAATGACTGTATGATTTTGAGATCAATCTTTTCACACTGAGGACAACTGAGGGACTCATATGCAACTATTACAGAAGGTTCAAACACTCACTGATGCTCCAGAAGGAAAACGATGCATCAAGAGCCAGGGGTGAACTTTTTTAACAGAATGAAGATGTGTACAGTTTTCTTATTTTGCCTAAATATCATATTTTTTTCATTTAGTACTGCCCTTCAGAAGCTACTTACATGTCTCCCAGAAGACAAAAGTCGAATTTACCCTGATCTTTAAATTCCAAAAGTTTTCGCCCCCCGGCCCTTAATGCATCGTGTTTCCTTCTGAAGCATCAGTGAGCGTTTGAACCTTCTGTAATAGCTGTATATGAGTCCCTCAGTTGTCCTCAGTGTGAAAAGATTGATCTCAAAATCATACACTCATTGATGGAAACAAACAAAAAAAAAAAACAGCTGTGGATCATTCAGGTAACAACAGTATTAAGAATAAAGTGTAAACATTTGAATGGGGTAATTTTAATAAATTCAACTATTATTTTGTCTTTTGGACTATATATAAACGACTTTCATGAGAAGTATCTTATCAAGTCAGTATTAAATAGAAAATAGATTGCATTTTGCATGATCCCTCTTATTTTGGTAAAATAATTTGCAGATTCTGCAAGGTGTATGTAAACTTCTGACCTCAACTGTGTATGGATGCAAATCACGCATGTATGGAATACAACTGTGAAGATATTTTCATTTTACCTTCTGCTTTACAACAAATACTATCTACATAGGAGAGAAAAAAAGCCAGAATATCTATTTATGAGTGAATTGTTCCTTTAAACACTTTCTCATCTTCTCATATACTTGCAGAAGCCAATGAAATAATACGCACTTCAATTTAGTTTAACGCAACTGTTTCAGCATTTAGTTCTAAGCAAGCGGGAAGCTGCCTGTTTGTGTTTTGCACTGATTGTTCACTGCAGCTATGTTGATTGGCTCATATCTCACCTGTAGCGACAAGACCAGCTTTTACCGAGAAGGAAAAGAGCGTTACTCACACACACACACAAAATTGCTCTCACTCAACGGCCAGGAAAATTACTGACCACCACAAAATGGCAATAAAATCAATCTCAAGGTTTCACTCCATTACATTTCAAATTGATCTCTCTTCAGATATTTTCTCTCTCCTCACCTCCCTTCCCTCCTTCTCTTTCACATCTCATGATACAGGATATGATGACATATAAATGGCCTCACACCAGATTGACAAATAACCAGAGTAAAATAGATAGATTTTTACAATTATTTTCACACTGTTCCATTTTTTTTTTTACTGTTTTTCACAGTTTTTTTTCTAACTTACAATATACAATTCATCTCACTTTGACAAGCTTCACAATAATGAGAATTGTACCAAGTTGCATTAGTGATTTAATACAACTAACCTGTTCCTGGGAGAGCTATGAGCTCAGCCAAGTTTCAATATGGAAGCTATTGTTATTTCAACATCACACCCTTCAATTTTTACGGGCCAGAACATATGAATAGGCACAGCAGGATACGAAAGCATGTGATTACCGTCAATTTATGTGGCAGTTTCAGACTTCAACAAAAATGTCTATAGTGTTTTGATCGAAGGAGACTTATTCGGTTACAAATGTGGAGGCAGATGGATTGTATTATCGGAAATTCTCAACAAGATAGAAACTCAAATCCGTCCATGCTGAATGGTTTCCTTTTCAATAATGCACGCTTTACCCCTCAGAGATGTCATCAGGTTGTGCGCTGGCAGATATCAGGGTCATCTTTTTGCTGTCACTGTATTCTTCCTCCAATAGCGTCTGTCTGCAGTAATCAAAGAAGAGAAACATTATGTGAGCGGTTTTGATGAACACCGGAGTCATGTCTTGTTTTGGCGCCACATTGCCTTCTTCAATAGTTTGTTACCTTGTGCATTTGTAATTCACAGTTTGGGCTTAAAATAACTACTAAGGTCAAATTTAATTCACATATAATTTGAAGATGAAACAATCACAATCACATAATAGAGTGAGTGCCCACTTTTTCAGTGGCCTTGGTTCCAATAGTGTTTTTCCCATTCATTTTCTCCTTTTCATAAAAATCTTCAATAAACAGGTCCAAGCCATTGAGCAAACCCACAAGAGATTAATCACAACATTACAAATGCTGATGTGAAGCAAAAATATATGAATATCTGTAAAAATATTGTGTAGGCTAGTTAACGTCTTTAAAGAGAAAATGAACTGCAGTCCTATAAAGCCAGGCGAAATAACATTAAACTGAATGGTATAACTATTGATTTGTATTCTTTATAGTTCTGCACTTTAAATTTAGCTTTTAAATAAATGTATAAATGTAGCTGACGATTACTGATGGCTTTAACAGAAGCATATACTGTACCAGTGATTAACATGTACCATCGGACTCTAGGATAGTAGATCTGTCTTGAAAGGTTTGTACAGGATCGTTAAAAAAAAAAAAATCAATTTTTCTATAGAGAGAATTAATGGGATTTTTCTTTCAGAAACTGACTATTGCACTACTATTCTTCAATAGATATCAGAGCGCAAATGCACTCAACAGCATTCAACAGTAGCCATAAAAACTTATTTGTACCTTTTCTGAAGATTTTTTTTTTTTTTTTTTTTTGCTACGTAAAACTTTCCACAGCCAGAAATGGCTTTGACCTTCCATGTAAGCTTTTGCAAGTTTTATCATCCACCAAGTCTGATCACTTAAAAAAGTAACAGTAAAAAAAAAAATTAAAATAATAATAATAAAAAAAAATTGCTGAAAATCTACCCACTCTCAAGTCATCCAAGATGTAGATGAGTTTGTTTCTTCATCCTAACAGATTTGGAGAAATTTAGCATTAAATCACTCACCAACTGATCCTCCACAGTGAATGGGTGCCGTCAAAATGAGAGTCCAAACAGCTGATAAAAACATCACAATAATCCCCAAGTAATCCACACCACTCCAGTCCATCGGTAAACATCTTGTGAAGTGAAAACATGCATATCTGTAATAAACAAATCCATCGTTAACCTTAATGATCTGTGCATATTACTCTCCTGATTCAGAAAGGTGACTTTTTCACTTGAGAAAGCAATATTACAGATAGAGGACTCATATTTTAGAGGAAAGTGTTTTGAAGTTAAATCATCTTAATGATGGAATTGTTTTTTACAAACACATAGCTTTTCATTTCACAAGACATTAAATGAGTAGTTTACTTCTGGAACAAAAATTTACAGATAATGTACTCACCCCCTTGTCATCCAAGATGTTCATGTCTTTCTTTCTTCAGTCGTGAAGAAATTATGTTTTTTGCAGAAAACATTTCAGGATTCTAAGGTGCCCCCAAGTTTGAACTTCCAAAATGCAGTTTAAATGCAGCTTTAAAGGGCTCTAAACGATCCCAGCTGAGGAAGAAGGGTCTTATCGAGCAAAACAATCTTTTTTTTTTTTTTCCAAAAAAAAAAAAAAAAATAACAATTTATGTACTTTTTACCCTCAAACTCTCGTCGTGACTAGGTCTGCGTGAACTCAGTTTTTTCCAGGTCAGTACAGTATGTTGAAAAACTCCCATCTCATTTTCTCCTCCAACTTCAAAATCATCCTACAATGCTGCTTTACCTTTTTTTGTAAAGGGGGTTTGACCTTTGCATGTTTACTTTGTAAACACTGGGTCGGTACTTCTGTAGCGATTTAGGATGATTTTGAAGTTGGAGGAGAAAATGAAATGGGAGTTTTTCAACATACCCCAACTGTCTTGATCTGAAAAAACAGAGATCATGCAGACCTAGACAAGACAAGCGTTTAAGGTTAAAAAGTATGTAAATTTTTTTTTTTTTTTTACAAAATAACCGATCGTTTTGCCCTTCTTTCTCGGCTAGGATCATTTAGAGCCCTTTGAAGCTGCATTTAAACAGCATTTTGGAAGTTCAAACTTACGGGCACCATAGAAGTTCATTATATGGAGAGAAATCCTCAAAAAACATAATTTCTTTACGACTGATTAAAGAAAGACATGTACATCTTAGATGACAAGGGGGTGAGCACTTTATCAGTAAAGTTTTGTTCTGGAAGTGAACTACTCCTTTAAATGATGGTCATGTGGATTACTTGTGAATTATTGTGATGTTTTATCAGCTGTTTGGACTCTCATTCTGATGGCACCCATTCACTGCAGAGGATCCGTTGGTGGGCAAGTGATCTGCTCAGATGAAGAAACAAACTCAATAAATCAATAAATCAGCAAATTTTGGGTTAATATTCCTTAAAGTTGTGGTAACAGTTCATGTCTGTAGAACAAAAACTACATTTATTACTGTGTTTGGCCATTTAAGAGTATATTTATGATCAGTGCTAAATAGTCAATCATGCAATATTTTAAATCTAATGAATTATCTCTCCATCATGCCATCAAATTAAAGTTTCTGTGAGATGCTGCCAAGTAACATGAGTAACCCCAGCTCAAATGAAGGCAGAATCCTCTATAATGTATGTTATCTCATCTCAAGAAGAGTGTGAACACCTGCATCCAAACAACCCCAACAAGACTGCTATTTACTCAGCAATTAAATACAGCTGCTGGATGTTATTGATGAGAGTGTATGTAAACGTTAAATCAAAAAGCATCTATTTTTACTTTGCAAATTACATGTCAGACAAAGACAACAGCTGTTGTTTTACGTTTTCTTTGCTAAGAGACACTAAAACTTCTTGGGTCTAATTTCACAAAAAAAAAAGAAAAGGTCTGAGTATAATGTATTCTCCTATGTGTATTCCACTAGACAACTCAATTTTAGTAGGGGATATCAAGCCTATACTGACTGTTTTTTGGTAAAATCTTGTAATAAAAGTCTCAATTTTTTTTCTTACATTTCCCGTCACATGAGCTTATTGAAATAAGGACAAATCATAGGCCACGTTCACACTGTCAGTTTTTGGGATTGACGACCGCGTTTACTTACAGGTCGATTTTCAAATACTGTCTGTATGAACGTGCAACAGGAATCAAGCCGTATTCTTTATAAGTAACTGACGGGAGGGAGCGGCTCCGGTGGAGACTGTATATAAAACTTTCAGATGACACACAGCTCATTTCTCCGTCACTGTAAGTTACCGAAACCACACATTAAAGCACACATCACACGGTAGACGCGCGTTTGTACAGCAGTTCGGCTCACTCGCACTGAATAACCTGACAGACAACTAGTTTTCCAGTCCTGTTCCGTTCACACAGCACGTGTCTTTAATGTTTCTGAAAGAAGCTTATCAAGGCTGCATTTATTTAATCAACAATACAGTAAAAATAGAAATATTCTGAAATATTATTACTATTTAAAGTAACTGTTTTCTAATTTAATATATTTTAAAATATAATTTATTCCTGTGATGCAAAGCTGAATTTTCAGCATCATTACCTCACTCTTCAGCATCACATGATCCTTCAGAAATCATTCTAATATGCTGATTTGCATAACATTTTAAATGTATTTACTGTCACTTTTAGCAAATTATATATTTAATGCATTCTTGCTGAAAAAAAAAAAGGATTTATTTCTCACATATATTAATATATTTAAAAATATATTTTTTCTATGGAGAAAATTAATGGGATTTTTTTTTCAGAACCTGACTATTGCACTACTATTCTTCAATAGACATCAGAGAGCAAATGCACTTTCACTAGCAGCTTTCCTTTAAGAATTTTTAAAGCAAAGTCTTTACTGTCACTTTTGATATTGAATTGAATGCATTCTTGCTGAATAAAAGTATTCATTTCTCACATATATTAATATATTACATGTACTGACTGCAAACCTTTGAACAGTAGTGTTTGTTTATTAAAAATCTGCCCAGCCTCTACTTTTTCTAATTATTACTTATTTAAATTCAGAAAAATATTTGATTACACAACCATGAACACTCTTGATGTTTACTTTGCGTTTGCTAAAAAAAAAGTTGCTGATAAGAAAAAACACCCCTTTTCCTCGGACTGATGCTGCTCCCTATTGGCTCTGTGTGGTATATTTCCACCTACACCTTCCCATGGGCAAACCTTCTCTGATGATACACAGTGTTAATCATCTGTTGGCCTGAACTGCTCTCGCTAGCTCAGGAACTAGATGTTGCATAACTTAGGAGCAGCAGGGCTCAGATGACTAAATTTAATATGCAAATATAGATTCCTAAACTGCGTCTTGCTTAAGTGGGCTGGCGAGATGTGTTTTATTAGTCAGGGAGCTTATTCGATGTCTGTGTTTGGCATGAATGATTAGAGCAGGTGAATACAAAAGGCTGAGACGTGTCACAAAGGAAGCCAGAACTTGTCATGTCACAAGGGTCACTGATTTAATGGTGAGATGATGAAAAGTACAAATGTACATGTGTACACTACCAGTCAAAAGTTTTTGAACAGTAAGATTTGATGCTAAAAATTCAGCGTTGAAATCACAGGAATAAATTACATTTTAAAATATATTCAAATAGAAAACAGTTATTTTAAATAGTAAAAAATATTTACAATTTTTACTCTTTTTGCTGTACTTTAAATCAAATAAATGCAGGCTTGGTGAACGGAAAAGCCTTCTTAAAAAATCTTACCGTTCAAAAATTTTTGACTGGTAGTGTACAATTCGGCTTTAGTATATTGTTGTGGTTCAGATCAAGCAGAAATTGTGTTCTGATTGGTCTGAATGCTTTAGAAGTCCTATGTGAAACTAAACACACTGTGCTTTTTTTGGTGTTGTGCTGTTCTTACAAAGGAGAAGGCAGCTGCTGCCATCCGGTGGATTTACAACGCCATTGCTCTCTTAGTACTGGGATCAAACAGATACAGAAAAAATCATTTAGAAATTTAGAAAGAAAATAGATGACATCTTACATCTTTAAATTAGAGTGAGAAAGTACCAGCAATCCCACACTGTTGACCTACGATGTCATCAGGGGGCGTTCCTACATCCAGTGGGTGGGACTTTGTTTCTTGACAGTGACATCATTGTCAGTGTGGAGTAACTAGGTTGAAGTGGACATATAGAGAGAAGAAGAGAAGAAACATAAACACAAAGAAAGTTAATTGTGCTTTCTGGATCACAGATGTACCTGCCAACAGAAGTTAGAGGTAAGCATGAGAACAACATGTGTAATGCAGATGCGTAGGTTTATTATTAGATCCATTATCAGTAAAACAATAATGGAGTGCAGGAGTTTAAACATATCTGTGTGGTAAATGTCTGATAATGCACTGTTAAACTTGATAATGCATGATGAGGATTTATGTTGAAAGATGATTTATTTCCTTATTAGTATTTGTGACCTTGGACCCCAAAACCAGTTGTAATTAGCACAAGTATATTTGTAGCAACGGCCAAAAATACATTGTATTGGTCAAAATTAACTATTTTTCTTTTACGCCAAAAATCATTAGGATATTAAGTAAAGATCATGTTCCATGAAGATATTTTGTACATTTGCTACTGTAAATATATCAAAACTTGTTATATCAAAATGTGATTTTCTCAATACTTTGAACCTCAGATTCCAGATTTTCAAATAGTTGTATCTCGAACAAATATTGTCTTTTCCTAAGAAACCATACGTCAATAGAAAGCTTATTTTTTCAGTTTTCAGATAATGTATAAGTAAGTCTCCATTTAAAAAAAAAGACTGGTTTTGTGGTCCTGGGTCACATTTCATGTTGTCATTTGTGCACAGGGGTGTTAAACATATTAAACAGATGAGTGCATTTATATATTAATTGCAATAAGTTTATGTCTGATGGTAGGTTTATATTTTTACTTTACCAATATCAAGTGATCAGCACTTGAATATATTTATTTATTTTCCTTTTTTAATAAAAGAAATTAATACTTTTATTCAACAAGTTTGCCTTAAATTGATCAACAGTGATATTTATAATGATACAAAATATTTAAATCTCAAATAAATGCTGTTCATTGAATATTCTATTCATCACAAATGTTTTTGATCAGTAAAGCAACCTAGAGATCAACATTGCAATTATGTATTTTAATCTTTAAAAATAAATGAATAAATAAATAAATAAATAAATCTGACAGACCTGTGTAATTTGTTCAGGTGGAAAGTCTAACCCTTAAGTTATTCCTAAAGACTTTTAAATACTAACTAGAATTTGTCTGTGTCCCATCTGTCAGACCAGATAGACAGAGGGAGACTGGGGGGTTTTACATAACCTTCTTTGTGACACAACAACAGTCCTGCTGACCTTTGTGACCTCTGAAGCCCTTCTGCCCTCCCTGAGCAGGACAAAGGTTGTGGGAACTGGACACTTCCAGCATCTGGACAGTTTAGGTAATGAGTTTCCTAGATCATTCCTAGATGTGATTCCTAGTATCAAAATCAGAAGAATCAGAATCACAGTTTTCGCCAAGGAATTGTTGGTTTTTTAAGGTGCTCTTGGTACACTCATGCAAACATACATACATGCATATCTGGCATGAGAATAGTAGCTACTCTAAAAGTCAGGAAGTACTGTGATATCTGTAGTTGTGGCGATAGTTATGCGAGTGTGGTTGTATTGGTCTTAACTTAGATGGGTTTTTAACCTCTCGTACTTCTCTCATTTAATTACATGTAACAATTTAAGAGCTCATCAGTTTTCATTGTTATAATACGTGACCATGGACCACAAAACCAGTCTTAAGTAGAACGGGTATATTTGTAGCAATAGCCAACAATACATTGTATAAGTTAAAATTATTGATTCTTCTTTTATGCCAAAAATCATTAGGATATTAATTAAAGATCATGTTCCATTAAGGTATTTTGTAAAATCCTTCCCGTAAATATATCAAAACGTAATTTTTGATTAGTAATATGCATTGCTAAGAACTTCATTTGGACAACTTTAATGGTGATTTTCTCAATTTTTTTTTCCAGATTTTCAATTAGTATCTCGGCCAAATATTGTCCAGCTTTCAGATGATGTATTGTATAAATCTCAATTTCAAAAAACTGACCCTTATGACCCTTATGGTTTTGAGGTCCAGGGTCACATATAAGACCTTGCACCACTGCCTGATGCGACACTCTTAAATTGTCATATTTGAATGAGCACATATTATGCAATTCATTGAATTATTATGTCAAAATTATCGATTTTTCTTTTATACCAAAAATCATTAGGATATTAAGTAAAAATCATGCCCATGAAGATATTTTGTAAATTTCCTACCGTAAATATATAAAAACTTAATTTTTGATTATTAATTGCTAAGAACTCTATTTGGAAAACTTTAAAGGTGATTTTCTCTCTCTTTTTTTTTTTTTTTATTTATTTTGCACCCTCAAATTCCAGATTTTCAAAATTTATCTTAGCCAAATATTGTCGTATCCTAACAAACCATACATCAATGGAAAGCTTATTTATTAAAAAAATCTGACCCTTATGACTGGTTCTGTGGTCCAGGGCCACATATAAGTGACATTCTTAAAATTGCCATATTTGAATGAACATATGTAATGCAAATCATTGAATTATTCTGCATTTTCATTGAATAATAACACTTGCATGAATGGCTCTATGCAGCTGTAAACATTCCCGACTGGAAGCTGTAAAACTGACCATCTAAGCTTTCAGTCCGATGTTTGCTGCTGCTGGCGGCCCCCTCCGACTAAATACACTCACACACCTATCCTCTTTACATCAAACCGAATTGGTTGTAAAAAGTGATCAACTGTATATATTGTGACTAAAATGTACTGTATTTTTCTGTAATTTCAAGTGTACATGTATATATAAGCTGCAGATTACAATTATCGTATTTGATGTCATTAGGTTACACATTTGTCTGTATGAAACACAAAGCAGAGAAGGAAACCATCAAATAAAATCTTTTAAATATATTTATACAGTTTCTATTTACTTTCTTTCCTATTTGATTCCACATGAGGTCATGTTTGATGGTTCATGCAATAAGATAAATAATAAGAGAGTTCATATACAGACACTAGAGGGCGATATTTGTTACTGCTTGACTTGATTTTCTATACTATGTTTCAAGCTGTTGTAACTGTAATCATTTTCTCTTTTTTTCACTTTACATGCTTTGTAATGATATTTGCAGCAGGGGGAGAGCAGGGTACAATTTAACACTTTTTGGCTTTCTCAGTTTGTGTAAATCCACTTGGGGTTCAGATTATTTCATTTTTTCCACATTATTTTAACATGTCTGGTGCATATATGTGGCATTGAAGTTAAATATGCAACACATCAGGGACACATTGTAACATGACCATATAACAGCTTAAAATATTATTATTATTATAATAAAATAATAAAAAAAAAAAAAAAAACAAATAATTTCTGAACATTTAGGTTCTCCCTTTCAGTCTTTAATTACCTTTCTCTCATGGCTTCTCATTTGAATTCATTTAAGTTTTATACGCCAATTATTGCCAACATCATGGAATATCATTAGCCCTTTCTCAGTATGCGTTCTTGTCTGTACTTCTTTTCTTGTGCACCCTGCTGCCCTGGGACAATTGCAATTCAGAGTTCACATTTAGCCAAGTAAAGTTCAATGAAACAAACATAAAACCAAGAGAGAAGCATGCACTTGAGCAAAGTAAAGAAGCTCACTCAAGTACGTTCCTGAGCGCAGCAGAAATTCAGATGACTGAAGTAAAAAACATACAAGCTGTGGCAACAGAAATGCAGAAGGATAAAAAGAAATGGTCATAGAAACTTAAGATAAAACACAAATCACATTTAAACTAGACACTGGTGCAGAATGCATTGTTCTGTCATCAAAGACTTGCAACTCAATAGGCATAAAGGAGAAACTGGATAAACCTACCTACAAGTCAACAAACTCAGAACACCAGATGTCACCAATAGGCCAGAAGCTGCTGACCTGTGAGTATGAAGGACAAAAGCACAGAACATAGATAAAGATGCTCCTGCAAAACTAGGAAGATTATAAAAACATTATAAAAAGAGTAAATGTGAAAATTCATGACAATGACATACAAAAAGAATGTGAAGATATGTGGTCTAGGATGCAAGCCAAGATATCATCACACACAAGTGGATCCAACCGTCAGTAGTTCATGCCATGCAAATAAAATTTCTTTGAACTCAATGGATCAAAAACTCAAAACACTGCCAACAAATACCGACACTACAATACAATGATGTAAATAAAAAGTGTCAGTAGATGCCAGCTCTGGGTTCATAGGATCACAGTACGATCTCAAATATTACAAAAAGCAATGCCAGATCAGAACATCACAGATCAAGTGCATTGTTCATGCACTCACAGCAGAGGCAGTGAAACTAGATGAGAATAAAATAAGAGCTGTGGTCCAATTACCTCCCACTGAAGACAAATAAGGTCTACAGTGGTTCCTGGGTATGCTGCAGTATCTTCCCAAGTTCCTTCCTAAAGTTTTCAGATTGTTGTCAAAAGTAAGTGCACCCTTCCAACAGCCACTTAAGAGCAACATAGAAAGGAACTGGGGACTTGAACAAGAGAAAGCCTTTTTAAACATTCAAAACAATGGCAACAAATGCACCGATACTACAATACTATGACATCAATAAACTTTGAACTCTGTCAGCAGATGCCAGCTCCAGAGGCATAGGAGAGGTCTTACCGCTAGATCAAATACAAGTAGCATACAGACTCCAAGGGCTTATATAGCCAGCATGGGTATGTGAAAACTGAAAAACAACTTGCTATTGTATTCATATGCTTTGCATTCAGTATGTCTATGGTAGAGAAGTTCAAGTAGAAGGTGATTACAAGCTACTGAAGAGTTTTTTTAAGAAGCCGCTTTATCAAATACTATTGATGCTGCTCAGACTACTATGAAACTACTAGAAATATAATGTTAGACAGAATTTTGAGGTGTGGTACCTTTTACTGACCAGGTACGTCAGCTAAAATACAGAAAATGGTATCTCAGTAGTATTCAAGGAAAGCCTTGTCACTCGGTGGCCATATTTGCAACGCCTCCAGGCAGCTATCTGACATGAGAACAGAGAAAACATTTAAATAAAATAAAAACTTAAAATAAATAATAATGTGATTTAAATAAATCTGGAAATAGAAGATTTATGTACAGATTTGTGCATTATTTACTCTATATACAGCTGTATAAATAAGAGATGTGCATGTGTATTTACATAATACTACAGAAAGAGACAATAATTAGAAATGGAGAAAGAAATACAGAAATGAATTGTAGAACCCAGGCAATGATTCATGTTATATCTGTTTAAGCTGGAGATGGCATTTGGGAAAAAGCTGTTTTTATGCCTAGATGTTCTAGTGCTTTGAGATCTGTAGCGTCTGCCTGAGGGGAGAAGTGCAAACAGGTTGTGTCTGGGGTGAGAAGGGTCTTGGATGATGTTTCCTGCCCGTTTCTTCACTCTGGAGATGTACAAGTCCTGAAGGTTGGGCAGGTGCACACCAATGATCCTTTCTGTAGTTGAGTGGTCCAGCCAGAGCCTGACCTTGAACCCAATCAGACATTTCTGAGCTTGAGAGGTGAGCTTAAGAGGTGAAGAGGTGAGGAAAAGAATGGCAGATAATTGTCAAATGCAGATGTGCAAAACCCAAAAAGACTTGAGGCTGTAAAGGTAAAGTACTGAGCTAAGGGTATGAATACTTATGCAATGCACTTATTTCAGTGTTTTATTTTTAATAAATTTGCAAATCTGTTAAATACCTGTTTTTTGCCTTGTCGTTACGTTGTATGGAGTGTAGACTGATGTGGATAAAAAGTAATTTAAAGCAGTGTTACATAAGGCTGCAACACTACAAAACGTGAAAAAATGAATACTTTTGCAAGGCACTGTAAATGAATGGGGGAATCATAAAGTCCCAAAAAGTGCTTGCAGAATCAGCAACAAAATCTGAAATGAACTGCCTTGGAAATGTTGTGCACAAGTAGCGCTAAAAAGTTCAAAAGTTTCTATGGTAGCTGTAGCTTCTAACGTGTCGCAACAAGGCCGGTTCTACGCAGGGGCAAGAGGGGGCAGTGCCCCCTCAAATAAATGTCTTGCCCCCTCAAATCAAAATTTTGAAAACTTGAGAAAGCACATGTTAATATACTCACAAAATGAATATATTACAAGTTGACAAAATGATCTGCGGTAGCGGAAAAATCCGCCGAAAAAGGGACACTACATAATACGGTATTAGATTTTCCTCATGTTTCTGTCCCTCCGCTGTGTGTATTCATTCACAGGCTGCAGCGCACGCACACACGCCCACACACACACACTCCTCCCCTTAGCCCTCGGTAAACATCCAATCACCGTCCGTATGCAAATGAGTCAAGACGCAGGCTAACGTAGTGTTGTGTCGGATTTCAGCGCGGTCACGGAGTGGAAAGACTTTGAAGAAGCTGCAGCGTTTTTATAATATATATATATATATATATATATATATATATATATATAAAATGAATAAAAAAACATAATATGATCTGTTCTATAGCCCATCTGCTTTTACTTAGTTTTTTTTTTTTTATTATTCATAAGACAACCTTTCAGTTTTGTAAATATTCTAGTAATAGTGTTAAGTCTTACTTTAGGTTAAACGTTTTTGAGAATTAGACCACCCAGCTAAAATAAATGTTATGTCGTTGATTGATAAAATCTGGATTAAGGATATTTTATTTTGTTTTATTTATTTAATTTTTATTTTTCAGTTTCCCCCCCTGAGGGATTGCCACCTTATTGTGGTCAGGGGGTTTGCGTGCCTCAGTGACCTTAAGAGCTATACCAGCAGGAGCTTAGTCTTCAAGTGGGACACCCAAATTGGACAGGTCTGAAGGTAGAGGCCTGACAAAGTGCAATCCACTTCTCCAGGCTTTGGACACAGCTAACAACACAATTCAGCAAGGAAAATACTGTTACTATAAGCACAGGGAAAAAAACAGTGCTCGAACATGATGTGTACACATGATGCCCCCTTCACATTTCTGACTGCTCCCCCATATGTGCCTGTCTAGAACCGGCCCTGTGTCGCAATGACTTTAAAAATCAGCGATTGGCTCTTTCATTTAGAAGGCGGGAGATATTCCACCCTATTGCGTGTTACAGTTTCTCCAATTTATAAGTAAGTATGAGTGAACTGTCTTTGTATATCTATGGTTTTTGGTAGAGGTGCTCCGATCAGGATTTTTCAGGCCGATCACCGATCACAGCAAGCTGTATCTGCCGATCACTAATACCGATCTTTTTTAAAGCCTCCTATTAATCATGTAGAATTATTTATAGAGATACTCCAATCAGGATTTTTAGACACTTATTCAGGGCATGATGTTTTTGTTTTGTTTTTGTTTGTTTTTTTCGAGAGAGGGAGTTTTTTTTATTTGAGGGGTGGAGGGGAGACTTAAAAAAAAATATAAAAAAATAAATTATATATATATCACATAAATGTTTGATTATGCAGTGCATTTTTGTGCACATTATTGTGCAATTATTGCACAATAGCTTACACACAGCACAAATCTTATTTCCACAAACACATTTATCCATTATTTTGATTTCAAATCCAAACATTGTTACTGAAAATACCTTTTCAGCATATTTACCGCAAACAATGCGCTGTCACTTCACTAATTCACTAATTCTGATTCGCGTGCAGCACAAGTGCGGAAACGATCTCTACACTGCTGCAGACGCACCGCTCCTGGAACGCAATCCTAGACCGCAACCCTGTGCAGTTTGAGCTTGAACGCTTTAATCCGTTAGCATGAGAACGGAAAAAATACGCACTGCAAACGGAGGTATGTGAACGTGGCGTTACGTGTTTACGCTTCAATTGTGCATGAGCGCCCAATCTCCAGAAGAGGTTTGGCACGACATGGTTAAACACTGAAAAGAATTAAAAAGAAATGCAGTTTACAAACTTTAGCGATGATGCGACACTATTCTATTGTGAAAGTAACAATTCCTGTGTCAACTGTGCAGCTCGCTTATAGTCAGAGGCGATGTTGCCATTGGAAGCCATTTGCGCACTTTCGAGAAAGAGAGAGAGGTCATTAACTCGCGCTGTTTCTGAAATTACGGCTCACATTAAGCTTTCAAATTACTTTATAAGTTATTTAATGAAGAAATATGAATTGTACCTTGCCGTCAGCCCCCGCCCCTGGCCCGTGCCGAAAAGCGCCTGAGCATGCCGCTGCATGTCGTACTCTCAGGGCAGGCGCATCATCAGCTTTAGATCGGTTTGTGAGATCGGCCTTTTTAGAGATCGCCGATGAAACATCCTCAAGAGATTATCGGCCGATAATCATCTGTAGCCGATCAATCGGAGCACCCCTAGTTTTTGGTAATAGCTAAATGGTTTCAGCAAACCCTTTATTAAAAATAACAGTACTACACAATTCAAGTGACTTTAAAACATGGAAATGATTATGAATATCTACCAAGTAAATATTAAAAATGTTTAGTCTTTGTTGATCTTTTTGAAAAAAATGGATTCAGTCTATAAATGAATCACGCAATAAAGTTTCAAGGCTAAACCTCAAGTGGCATAAAAACACTATCAAACAGTTCTGATACCATCAGAGGTTGCACTAGACTTCAACATTGTCCGTCATTTTGACGGACAGGGTCTTAAAAATTCTGTCATAATCTATTATTACCCGTCATTGTAATTTTTATATTTTAATTAAAATAACATTTAATTGCTTTTATTTTTGTTAGCTACAGGGCAGTGTTTAAAAACAACAAAATACGCTAGGGCTGGGTTAAAAAAATCGATTTCTCGATTCTCATTTTAATGAACCAATATTGATTTTAAAATAACAATCCATCTGTTGGTCTATGCTGTTTTCAGTGGATGCATGGACAGTACATAGTGCGTCTTCCAAAGTCTCAGTTTTCAAATTCTGTCAATTTCCTTAGGAAATTCAAGCATTAAATACCGTTTTGGCGATCTTTAATGTGGCGAGATAGATCGTTGTAGCTTCTGTGTACCCACCTGTGCACTGAATAGGAATAGGAAAACATTCGTGATAGTTTCGTTTTTTTTCTGTATCCCCTGCTCTGCTGCCAGACTGGAGTGCAATCGCCACCAATTGGACAGGGGTGGGAATTACAGCTACAATTTACAATAGATCACCCTCAGTGTAATCTGTCAAAATGAAGGACAGCCTTCAGATTTTTCCGTCACTGACAGAGAGTTTCCGGTTAATGCGACCTCTGGACACCATATACTTTTATGTTTACAGTTCGCAAATATATATTGTAAATTCAAGCAGCAACCTGTCGCCGACGTGTGCAAATGGATATGGCTTTATTGGCAGTATAATAATCATGAAGTTTGAACAGTGCTGCTGCTTATCTTACTTCTCATCATCTACAAATATATCCATATTTGTTCCTTGCGTCAGAAACCATAAAAAGAAGCAGTCATATCTATATGGGTTTACATAACAAGTCTTATGCAAATGAGCTTCTTTTTACCTATGCAAAAGTTTTACGGTAAACAGTGATACCAGTGTCATTATAGAAATGCCTATACTCGGTCTGCACCAGCTGCACTGCCCTAAGGATGGTCCTGACAAACATTTCCATTTCAGTACATTGTTTCATCAGATCACTCCATCTTTATATTAAATAATTTTAATAACATGTGTAAACATATATGTAAACATCTTTTCCTGTAAAATATCTTACTCAGGGCAGTACTAAATAAAAAAAATCATGTTATTTTGTATGATCTCTCTTATTTTTATGTTTTATGCTAACATGTTTTTCTCTGGTTTTACATATCAGGGAGCAACATTTATTTCATTGTGAAGCCGGCTCCATCTGTTTATGAAGAAGTATATAAAACTTAAGATCGGGGGGCTTTAACTTAATGGAGGCGCAGAACACCCAAAAGTCAATCATAATCATTACAAAGAGTAATGATCAAGTGCTTAATAAGGTCTACATGCGCCCCACGTTTGTCCCACGGCATAGACGTATACAGTATGATGTTTTTGTGGGCATTCACAGAAATGCTGACCTAGTTTATTAACAGGTATACTGTAGTAGGTGTAAATATCAGTCCAATCAATGCACTGATAGGATGTCCTGCTTGGTTGTCAACCTATATACAACCTTCATATGACAGTAATATGACATGTTTGACTATTAATCATTTAACAGGAAATATCAGAAATTACCTCTTAAACTGCAACAGCTGCATTCCTGTATTGCTCAAACACAGAGCTATTCAGCAGCTCCACACCTCATTACAATAAATGAAAAGAAAAGCATCAAGGAAGTTTGACATGTTAAATTTCACCACATTCAGCCACGTTGTCAGCCACATTGTCCTGGCGTAAAACAAGGCATGTCACTTGAGCTGTTGACATTCTTCCAAAAAAAGTCAAACAGTGTGGAAAGACCTGAACAATGTCACAGCACTGTTTTCTTTTTAGCCTATGAAATGAAATGAGTAATTACATTTTCAATTTTAAATCAAGATAATGCATTAGAATATCAGAATATTAGGGTGGGACCCAATTTTTATATCTTATTTACCCCTAAATGGTACGCATTAGTACTTTGAGTACCTAAAGTGTACATATTATTTTTATTTTAAAAAAGGGTACTGCCCCAGGGACAGTTTTGTAAACCTGTTTTCTGAGAGATGGATATTTATAAATGTTCTTTCTTACAGCTGTCACAGTGTGACATGATAATTACCAGAACACCGGGTTCTAAACACGTTACACAATGCAAAATAAGGACAAGATGTCAGTCAGCTGCGTCAGCAGCAGTTGTTTCGCAGCATAAAAACATTTTGCCTTGCATAAAATAAATGGATTTTATTCATCATTGTACCAAGTTTTAATTTAGTTTGATATTAAAATATGTTCTCTAATCTTAATACTGTTTGTTTATGGGCAGGTTTATGATAAACTACAAGTGAAACATGAGACCGCGGTCTGAAGTTTGCAGTTACCCCAAGAATTAGCTCTATTTCAGTAAAAAGCGATTACAGAGAACGGTTAAATACACTCAAATAAAATGCTACTTTTAAATGTTACATTTTTATGTCTTAAATGAGTTAAACGAGTTTAAATGTATGTATGTAAATGTAAATGTATTCAGCCAAATAAATTCAATTTGTCTTTATTATGTCTGTATTTGTCTGTATTTTGTCCATGTGTACTTGCTTAATAAAAAATGTTCATCTTTTGATTATTGCTGTTGCCTCTGGTAATTATGTGTGTGTTTTTCTAAGTTCCAGTCCATTTTAAGCCAGCAATATAATAATTTTTCAACAATAGTTGACTTCAATAAAATAACTCAGCATGTTTGATAAAAACATTTAACCCAAACAGCTGGGTCAAAATAACCAAGCATGTGTTCTGTCCAATATTTACCCAGCACTGGGTTGCCAAATAACCCAAGTTGTGTTGTTTTTAACCCATTTTTTAGCATTTTTTTTAGAGTGTAGAGAAAAGTGTATATAACATTTTAAATATGGATATTTTTCTTACAAAAATGCATCGTTTCACTACAGGAGGCCATTATTCATCCCCTGGAGCTGTGCAAAACACTTTTTATTATGGATGGATGCGCTTTATTGGAATTCTTTTGGACTGTTAAACATAAACACCCACCCATTGCCATAATAAAGCTTGGAAGAGCCATGACATTTTTTAATACAAATCCCATTGCATTCATCCGAAAGAAGAAAGTCATATACATCTAGGATGCCTTGAGGGTGAGTAAATCATAAGCTAATTTTCATTTTTGGGTAACTAATACTTTAATAGTAGTGTATGTACTTCTGTAAAAAAAAAAAAAAAATATATATATATATATATATATATATATATATATATTATAAAATGTTTTAAGCTCTAAAGAACTGTATCAAAACCCCAAAGAGTTCCTTGTAAGATGAGGGTTCTTCCTGAACCTAAGAACCACTGTGGAATCTTACACATACAAGCCATCAAAAGCCTCTGAGGATGAATATGAAGCCTCTTCAATTATGAATATTTCTCAGAGGCTAAATATTTAAACTCAAATATCCTTCAGCAGTGGTAAAACATCAATCAAAACAAATAGGAGAGAGAAAGACAGTAATTACGAAGTAAGAAAATCAGCTCATCTTCAAACACATTCTAAAACTTTATCTTAACACACTTACATATGGACTTATTGGACTGATTATGAAAACAGATAAGAGGAACAATGTGGTACGACAGACACTCCCCTACCTTCACAAGAATTATGAAGTTTATTTTCTCATGAACAAAACTTAATTATTCATTGTATTAATTTACGCAATGCAACATAAGATGTCGTCAGTCAGCGGTTGTTTCAAAGGATGGAAATGCCCTTTGCCTTGCATAAAATAATGGATTTTATTCATTATTGTACTGAGTTTAATCTTAAAATATGTCCTCTAATGTCAGTACTGTTTGTGTCTGGGCAGTTTTTGGAGTCAGTCATGGCATCTTTCAGCTACGAGTGAAATGCAAGGCAGTGGCCTGAAGTTCGCAGTTAACGTGGCACAGCAGAACAGCAGCCCTTCACCAGCTCAGATTTCGGTGACACACGGCATGAGAATTAGCACTATTTCGGTAAATAACGATTGCAGAGAACGGTTACGGGTACAGGATTTGGCACCTGCCCACACTGCCAAAAGCACCAAAAGTTGGTTAAATTACCATGGTGTTGGTGTGCTTGACTGGCCAGGAAACTCACCAGACCTGAACCCCATAGACAATCTATTGGGTACAGTCAAGAGGAAATTGAGAAACAAGAGACCAAAAAATGCAGACTGTCAAAGAAACCTGGGGGTCCATACCACCTCAGCAGTGCCACAGAGTGATCACCTCCATGCCATGCCGAATTGAGGCAGTAATTAAAGCAAAAAGAGTCCCTACCAAGTATTGAGTACATATACAGTAAATTAACATACTTTCCAGAAGGCCAACAATTCACAGATTTTTTTTTTTTATTGGTCTTTTAAGTATTCTAATTTGTTGAGCCAAAAAAACAAAACAATATGCCCATTGCCATAACTGAATGACAGCCCTGGAGACTTGTCTTGAGCCCCAAAGCTCAGAACCTGCCCTAGTGTTTCCTGTGTTCTTGGTCTGGTGTTATCCTTTTAATAGATGTGATGTTGTTTTGATAAAATCTACCTGCATTTGCACCCAACTGTCCTTTGTCACTGAGTGTTCCCTGCATGACAGAACACCGCAACTGCTACAGATCCAGTTGATTCGTTTTTGTCCTTTTGGCAAGGACTACAAGGTATTTCAAACAGTCTTGTGATCTTAAAAATAAAGCGGCTGGGTGTGCTACAGCAGCAAAAAAGATGTGTGGCCACAGGTGTTCACTGGATTAGACATTTATGGTTGAATTTTGAAAAGCCTTTAATAAAGCCTTTAATAAGCCTTCAATGAATCCTTTTATTTTAAAAGTTGTTGGCTGGTATGTTTTGGTTTTGTACAGCCTTCAAAAGATCACAGAGCACAGTTTTGTGATCTTGTCTACTGTTTGGACTGGGTAGACAGTGCTTGGAAGTTTTATTTTGTTTTTTGTTTTTCAGTTTTGGGCTAAATTAACCCCCTCAAGTCATGCCTTCTACAAGGATTATGGGATGCGTTTCCATTGTTATGCTTATGATACTCAACAGCTAACAGAGTGTGTTAAAGATGTAAAAGACTGGATGACCAATAATTGTCTCCTATTAAATTTAGACAAGACAGAGATATTACTTATTGGACCAAAAACAGTACACTGAATCTCTTAGAATACAATTTGCATCTAGACGAACGTACTGTTACTTCCTCTACAGTTAAACATTCGGGTGTTATATTAGACAGCAACTTTTAAAAATCATATTTCGCATGTTACAAAAACAGCATTCTTCCGTCTTAGAAACATCGGCAAGCTACGTGTAACGCCACGCCAGCAGGGGGAGCCCTTGCCCATGTACTGACTGTTACCACTCCCTCTGCTTCTTCTTTGGTTATTTCCTGTTTGGCAGCCATTTAAGGAGGGCCATGCCAAACAGGCCTTGCGAAGTATTGTTTTGCCTGTGTGGACTTTACCAAGTGTTTTCTCTGTTTCATTGTTTTCCATAGTCATAGTTTCACCTTGTTTCATTGCCATAGTTTTGTCTCGTTTCATTGCCTTGTTCTTTTGTTACTTTGGACTGCTCTCTGGTATTTTTACCTTCTGCCTGTTTATTGGATTACACTTTTGTCTTGCTCTGGATATCACTGTTTGTTGGAGAACAGCCATGCCTGTCTGACAACGATCTGTACAATAAAGCTCACATTTGGATCTCTCCATGCTTTTCTTGATTCCTGTTACAGAATACTTTGTCACCCACAGATCCAGCAGCTTACTGAACACAGATCAACCATGGACCCAGTATCACGCCTCTTTCGCTACGTCAAGGTAACCACTGTATTGAAGATTACGTTGTGGACTTTTGTGGACTGTGTCATCTTGTGGGTTTCAATGATGTGGCGCTTAAGGACATTTTCCGCAATAAATTAAATGAACCCATTCGTTCCTGGCTACCTGGAGGAAAAAACACTGGACTCTTGAGGAATATATTGATCACACTCTCTTACTGGCTGATTCACATTTTACTGTGGGGGTTGTGGATGAAGAACCCTGCAATCCCACAGTACCCACAACACCTTAGCATCTTCACACCCCAACCGTCATGTCTGGAGTGGTTCACATCATGCTAGCCACTTCAGAGCCCCATTGCAAGATGGCTGCCATCCCACAGTCTACTCACAAGATGGCTGCCATTTCAAAGCCTGCCCACACCATGTCTGCTGCTTCAGAGCCGTCTCACGCCATGCCTGCCAAGCCTGCTCACGTCATGTCTAGCAAGCAAGAGACCTCTCACGCCAAGCCAAAGCCTGTTCACGCCATGCCTGCCGCTTCAGGGCCTGCTCACGTCACGCCTGCCAAGCCAGCGCCTGTACTCGTCGCGCCTGCCAAGTCACAGCCTGCGCTCGTCACGTCTGCTCCAGAGTCTGCACCTGTCCTGGCCGCCCTTCCAGAGTCTGCACCGGTCCGCCCTCCCAGAGCCAGTTCACAAGATGGCCGCCCTCCCAGAGCCAGTTCACAAGATGGCCGCCATCCCCAGGACAGTTCACAAGATGTCCCGTCTGACCTTCCAAAGCCATGTCACGTCGCAGCTGTTCAACCAGAGCCTTGTCACGTCTCAGCTGACCTCTTAGAGCCTTGTCACTTCTCAGCTGACCTCCCAGAACCTTGTCACGTCTCAGCTGACCTCCCAGAGCCTTGTTAAGTATCAGCTGACATCTTAGAGCCTCGCCAGGTCTCATCGCACCTACCAGAGCCTCGCCAGGTCTCGTCTCATCTCCCAAGCCATGCAGAGCCCACGCTCCCAAGCCACGCAGTCTTGGCGCTCTCTAACCTCACAGCCTCCACAACCTCAAGCCCGGCAGGCATCCTGCTGTCTACTGTGCTGCCTGTAATGGCGGTTGCCATTTTGAGTGTGTGGGCTGCACACTGCAATTCACAGGCCTCATCTGTCTACAATCTGCTCCAGAGGCCTCTTCTGCCCACGATTCTAATCCAGAGGCCTCATCTGTCCATGAATCTGCTCCAGAGGACTTGTCTATCCACGAGTCTGTGCCAGAGGCCTCTCCTGTCCACGAATTTGCGCCAGTGCCTCCAGTGGTGTCGGCTTATGCTGTAGAACCTCCCAAGGAGGCGGCGTCCATTCATGAACTCACTATCTTGTCTGTCCACGAGTCCACTCCAGAGATCTCGTCTGACCATAAGTCTGTGCCAGTGCCCCCGGAGGTGGCAGCTCTGGCTGCAGAACCTCCTAAGGGGGCGGCGTCCTCCTTTGAACTCTCTGCCCGTCCTGTCAGGGTCATGGAGGCCAACTCTGAACTGTCTCCCTGCCATGTCATGGCCCAGGAGGCCAATCATGAACTCTCTGCCTGCCATGTCACAGCCAAGGAGGCCAATCATGAGCTCTCGACCTGTCCTGTTCTGGTCAAGAAGGTCGGTCCTGAACCCTCTGATTGTTCAGCCACGGCTCTAAGGAGTTCACCTGCCTCGTTAGCCTTACGTTGGTGGATATCTGCTCTGCTGTGGATGTCATTTGTTCCGCTGTGGGTATCTTTGCTCCTGTCTGCTCTGCCTGCTCCGCCATGCCTCCCTGCTCTGCCTGCTCCACCACTGCTCCACGGCACAGGTCATCCAGTGTTCCACTCTCTGCCACTGCTCCATGGCCCAGGTCCTCCGGTGTTCCACTGTTTGCCTCTGTTCCATGGCCCACATCCTCCAGTGCTTCACTGTCTGTCACTGCTCCACGATCCAGGCCCACCTCCTCTGCATGGACCTAGCCCTCCATTCCACCCCCTGTTTTGCCCCCACCCTCCTGGACTGCTGTTGCTTGAGCGCCAAGAGTCGCTCCTAAAGGGGGGGATTCTGTAACGCCACGCCAGCAGAGGGAGCCCTTGGCCATGTACTGACTGTTACCGCTCCCTCTGCTGCTTCTTTGGTTATTTCCTGTTTGGCAGCCATTTAAGGAGGGCCATGCCAAACAGGCCTAGCAAAGTATTGTTTTGCCTGTGCGGACTCTACCAAGCGTTTTCCCTGTTTCATTGCCTTGTTTTGTTGTTTTCCATAGTCATAGTTTCACCTTGTTTCATTGCCATAGTTTTGTCTCGTTTCATTGCCTTGTTCTTTTGTTACTTTGCATTGCTCTCTGGTATTTTGACCTTCTGCCTGTTTATTGGATTACGCTGGATTGGATTTGCCCTGGATATCACTGTTTGTTGGAGAATGACCCTACCTGTCTGACTACGATCTGTACAATAAAGAAATACATTTGAAAAGAATAACGACCAAAAGAAGTACGAACTTTAGGTATACAAAAGTTAATAAAACTACTAGAACGCAGATTATGACTTGTATGACTATGAATATGTGACTGCAAACATAATGGTGTTTTCCCAATAAGGGTTTTATACGGTGGCCGAGAGAGCTCAATGCGCTGCAACTTAAGAAAACACGTGCAAACAGAAAAAAACAACAACAAATTAAGAAATCATCTTCATCAGTTTGACAACACAGGCGCTGCAAATCCTTGCAACGCAAACACAAATACGGAAACGCGCTGCAAATTCTCACAACACAACCAAACACACAAACACGCTGCAATCACACAAACGCACTGCAAATAGCACGGACCACAATGGAAATGTTTCAGGGGGACCGCAAAAAGTGACGAACCCAGCTGGGACCTGAATTTTGACCTGATTTTAACCATTAATGAAGCGTTGCAGTTTTTTTTTTCGTGAACTTTGAACGTTATATTTATTTGCATATATTTTTTTAATTTATATATTTATTTGCAATTAAGTTAATAACTTTTCACAGTTAAGTGTGTAATTCGTCAGATTAGTCTAATAATATCCAAAAGACCAATGAATCATATGATTAGGATGTTAAACAAAATAATCAGGTCCAGATATTAAACATTTATTTTTCTATTATGAAAAAAAAAGCCCTTATGCTATTTCATTTTGGACTGGCTTTAAAATAGACATAACAAAGAAATTAAGCAAACCCCTGAATTTAGATTTTCATGATATTTTACTTTGTTTTCAAAACCATAAACAGGTTTAACCATAAACAGGTTTATATTGTAAATCTCTTAATTATCTTAGCAAAGTTTTATATTCACGAGTCAAAAGTAAGTCAGAAGAAACCATTATATATTACATTTTGTAACACTGATCTTAAAATTTACCTTAAAACCCTCTCTAATATGAGATCTCAAAATAAGAAGCTCATAAAAACAAAACAAATTTTAAAACTTTTCAAATTTATGTAACTGCCCTGGAATTTCCTTTTTTTTTTTCTTCTTTCTTTTAGTATGTTTGTGTTCATTTTGTGTGTTTTCTCTTTCTGCTGTTATTTATTTATTTTTTTGCAGTTAAATTTGCAATTTGAAATGTTGCCTTATTTTTTTGTTCGATGATGAAACTGAATAAAAATAAATAAATAAATAATAATCACGTCCCAGCTGGGTTTATCACTTTTTGAGGTCCCCCTGAAACATTTCCGTTGTGGTCCGTGCTATTTGCAGTGCGTTTTTGTGTTTGGTTGTGTTGTGAGAATTTGCAGTGCGTTTCCGTATTTGTGTTTGCGTTGCTAGGATTTGCAGCGCCTGCGTTGTCAAACTGATGGAGATGTTTTCTTAATTTGTTGTCATATTTTTCTGTTTGCATGTGTTTTCTTAAGTTGCAGCGCGTTAAGCTCTCTCGGCCACCATAGTTTTATAAATAAACAAAAACCAATGAAATTTGTCTACGAGAATGAAGAGACAGCCAGTTCAATAAAGAATACAAGTGACAATGATGAGTGTTAAATGCAGCTCCAGTCACAAAGCGGATTGCAGCGTGGTAAATAACATCCAATTTATGAAGGAGAGCTTTTGAAGCAGACCTGTAAACTATATCACCAAAATCCAGAATTGGAAGCACTGCCATTTTAACCAAAAGCTGTCTCGAAGAATGTGTAAAAGAAGATTTGTTATAATAAAGAAAACCAATACGTGTTTTAACCTTTGTGAGCAATACATTTATATGAGTTTCAAATGACAGTTTGCTATCAAGCCAAATACCAAGATATCTGTAGCATTCAACATAATCAATCTCAGAGCCATCCAATGTGAGAATTTTAGTCGGATATTCCACATGTGGAAGATTTCAATTAAAAATCATACATTTTGTTTTATTTGCATTTAAAACTAAACGAAGACGAGAGAAAGCACATTGAATGCAAGAGCAATATCATTAACATAAATATTAAAGTATAGGGCCCAATATGCTTCCTTGAGGAACCCCTTTAAATAGGGGCAAGGGATCAAACAAAAGCCCCTTCACCCTCACTGATTGTAAACGACCGGAACAGTAACTCTTGAACCAGGCCAGACAGCTCTCAGAGAGTCCCATCCCTCTTAGCCTGTCCAGCAAAATGTCATGGTCCACAGAGTCAAAAGCCTTTGCCAGATCAACGAATGCAGCTACACAATACTCCTTCTTGTCAATGGCACATATTATGTCGTTGAGAACCTGAAGTGTAGCAGTAATACAACTATGCCCGGATCTGAAGCCAGACTGAACCTGATTAAGAATGTTGTAAGTTTCCAAATGGTGCATAAGCTGCTTATTAACCAATTTTTCTAATATTTTAGAGAGACAGGGCAAAATGGAAATAGGTCTATAACAATTTAAATCTGAGTTATCGCCCCTTTAAAAAGTGGGGTTACAGCAGCAGATTTCCAGTCCCTCAGGAAAACACCAGTTTGGAGGTAAAGATTAAAAATGCAAGCGAGGGGCATTGCGATAATATAAGCTGCATTCTTTAAAAATAATGGATCTAATTCATCCAATACAGCAGATTTATAAGTATCCAGGTTAAGCAATTCCTCAAGTACCTCGATCTTCTGTATTAACTGAAAAGAGAAAGAGGGCGGATCTAAGGCAGGTGAATGAACAACAGATGCCGGATTAACAGAAGAACAATTAGATGTAATTAAACTATTTTTGTTAACACAGCCAACACTGAGAAAATGTCTATTGAATTGATCCACCATTTTGGACTTGTCTGTGATAACAACACCATCATGTTTAATTACAGTAGGCAAACAGGAAGAAATGTTTTCATTTTCCATTTTTTTGATAGTACTCCAAAATTTTCGAGGATCAGGACCATTAACAGTCAAATGATGTTTAAAATAACTCAATTTAGCCTGTCTAATAGACTGAGTACATTTATTTTGTATAGCCCTAAATGATTGCCAGTCAGATATGTTATTAGATGTCTTTGCTCTACACCATAAAGTATGTTTCTGGTGAACAAGCTCAGACAAATCAGGACTGAACCAAGAACTAAGACCGTTTTTTACTCTAATTTTTTTAAGAGGGGCATTTTTGTTCAAAACAGTTCTGAACAAAAGTTTAAGATATGCCCAGGCCTCTTCAACTTCAGGAATAAGCCCAATTCTGTACCAGTCCATGTTAGCCAGGTCGTACAAAAAAGCCTGTTCATTAAAATTTTTCAAAAAACGTTTAAAAACAAGCACTGGAGGATTTCTTAAGGTGGTGCCCTTACGAACACAAACTACATTACAATGATCACTAAAACTTTGACAGAGCACTCCAGAAGTATACCTGTCTGGCCTATTAGTAAGGATGATGTCAATTAATGTGCCTGATTCCGTAGTCTTATATCTTGTAGGGGCCTGCACAATCTGGGACAAGTTTAATGCATCCAGTTGCAATTGTAAGGATGACAGAGGATCGAACATATCCCAGTTCAAGTCCCCTAACAAAATAAACTCAGAGGAGATGTAAGGAGTAATTGTTTCACTTAAAACAGTCAAAGCACATGCAGGAGCAGAGGGTGGTCTATAACAACCAGCTACAGTGATACAGAAATTTTTAGATAAAGTGATTTAAGTGTTAAAGTGATAAAGTGTTCAGGCACATAGCTATGAACTAATTGTTAAGTAATATGTCATTGTGGTTATGGATATAGAATTAGTAAGTTATCTTATCTTATCTTATTATATCTTTACACATCATTAGCTAATGATTAAATAAAGCAGACAAATGGAAATGCATGGCTTTAACCCATTGTGGTAATTAACACATAAATTTACACTATTAGTTTATAAAATATGTTATTAGGGAATTAATACATTACAACACATAACTAATAACTAATACTTAATCTATTAATCTTAATCTAATACTTATGCATATTTGTGCACCCGTATTGTAAAGTGCTACTGTAATGTATTAATTTACTTTTGCATTACATTTTATCATCTGGGTTGGGCTTGCTTGTTTGTTTTCAGTTTAAGAAAGTTCTATTTTGGGCAAATATAAAAGCCCTTTCTCACATCAAAAGTGAAAGGAATAAGCCTCAGGCTGAAGAAAATTTAAATTCATGTCTTTACAGTCTAAAAAAAAACATTTCAGCTGTGCTGCCATTCTAGATCGAAGGTCAGCAGCAAAGACATTGGTTAATAAAATGGGATTGAGTACATAAAAGGTATTTGTGTTAACGTATCTAATTATCATAGTTTTGTGTCATATTCTAAGTTTGCACGTCGGTTTTTGTGCACGTGAGGCGAGTAAATTCCTGTTCAACTGGCATTACTTATTTAAAGAGCCATCTCAGATATTCTCTTGTAAATTAAAAAAGTAATGCGTTACTTTACTAGTTACTTGAAAAAGTAATCTGATTGCGTAACTCACGTTACAAAGTTACACCCAACAACTCAATTCAATTTACATTTATTTGTATAGTGCTTTTCACAATATAAATTTCAAAGCAGCTTCACAGACAATAAAAGTTTCTACATTACATTTAGGAGTATCTTATCAGTGGTGACTATGTCAAGGTGATGTCTATATGGCAGATAGAGAAGACAAATAGAGAAAATTTTGCATAGTTGCTGTTCAAAGCAACTAATGTGAATTTGATCAGATATAACTGGAGTACAAGGTTATGAGATGTCTTACGTGAATGCTTGGCTAAAGAGATGCGTCTTTAATCTAGATTTACACAGAAAATGCGTCTGAACCCCAAACGTTATCAGGAAGGCTATTCCAGAGTTTGGGAGCCAAAAGCAAAAAGCTCTACCTACTTTAGTGAATTATGCCTCGTCCTAGGTACTACCAAAAGTACTGCCAGGTACTACCAAGAGTTTTGCGACATTAGGGAGCGTGATGGATTGTAGCATAATAGAAGACTAGTTATGTATGCTAGAGTTAAACCATTTAGGGCCTTATAATGCTGGATACACATCACAAGATAATCTGGCTGATTTTAGGCCGATTTCTCCCCTTCCGACAATCCTAGGTAATGTCCCATGTGGTGCTCAAGATTATTTTATCAGATTTTCCTGTAGTGTGAGGTGTGTTCAGAGTAACTGAATCTGCTTGGAAGAACGGAGGAGGCGCCCAGATCGCGAACTGTAAATATTCAACACGTTGATTATTTCTGATCAGAAATTCCAGAGGAGAAAAGTGTGTATGATCTGGAGATTATCACATGAAATGAAAAAATATCCAAGAAAGCGAGCCGACAGAAGACGGAAGCATAACAAACGCAATCGTGTTGCAGCACAAAAGGATTTGGACACTATCATCGCAATTTCTTCCTGCCATTACTTTAAAGCCTTAAATATTTTCTTGTAAAATGTAATTATTTATACTTGTTTTAAGGTCATGTAATTTTTTTATTGTTTTCTTTTTTTATTTTATTTATTGTTTTTTGTTTATTATAGTATTTTATATAATTTCTATGTTATTGCTCTTGTTTGTTCTTTGTTCTAAAATTGCAATAAAAAAAAATAGAAATTTCTTCCTGCCTATCATCCGCCATGTTTAGTCTCAAGTCTCGAGAGATTTGCGAGACTTCCCATGTTCACAGTCAGGACTCTGGTTGAAAATCTGTTGGTGTGTGGTGTGCTGTCTTTGTCACATCACAGCACACCACACACTATAGGAGCAAAACGGTTAAATCTAGAATTTTTGGTCCTCATGTTTGTGTACCCAGCATAAGTAATAAGTCATATTTTGTAATAGATACTGATCTTAATAGGTAGTGTAGAGACTGCAATATTTGGGTAATGTGATCTCATTTTCTTGACCTGGTAAAGACTCTAACAGCTGCATTTTGGAAGATATACTTGTTTATTGAAGATGCAGGACAACCACCTTGCAGTGCCTTACAATAGCCAAGTTTAGAAGTCATGAATGCAGTAAGGCATGCAGTAACCCTACTTTTTTAGGGAGTGGCGCAATTTTGAAATGCATTACTCAAAAAGTTACTTTCCCCAACACTTACCCTCAAACAATACATAAACTATGCTCTGGGACTCACCCTGCACCTTGGGCTATTTCTCGGCCTCCTCTGTGGCTTCCAGCATTCCCAAATATGCTGGTTCCGAGTCTGCTGCCCCAGTGCCCTGTAGTCCAGTGGTCCCAGTACTCTCGAGTCCATTGGTCCCAGCCCACCCAAGTCTGGTGGTCCCAAGTCCAGTGGTCCTGAATCCAGTCGTTCCAGCACTCTCTAGTTCAATGGTCCCAGCGCTCATTAGTTCAGTGGTCCCGAGTCCATTGGTGGCCTGCAGTCCAGCACTCCCAAGTCTGGTGGCCTGAGTCCATTGGTCCCAGTACTCTCTTGTTCATTGGTCCTGAGGTCATTGGTCCCAGCACTCCCAAGTCTGGTGGTCCTGAGTCCATTGGTCCCAGCACTCCCAAGTCTGGTGGTCCTGAGCAAATGGTCCTAGCACTCTCAAGTCTGGTGGTCACAGTACTCTCTAGTTCAGTGGCCCTGAGGTCATTGGTCCCAGCATTCCCAAGTCTGGTGGTCCCAAGTTCACTGTCCCAGCATTCCTAAGTCTGGTGGTCCTAAGTCCAGTGGTCCTGAATCCAGTGGCCCCAGTGCTCACAAGTTCAGTGGTCCTGAGACCAATGGTCCTATTGCTTCTTAGTCTGGTGGTCCTAAGTCTAGTGGTCCCAGCACTCCCAAGTCTAGTGGTCCCAAGCTCTGTGGCCCCAGTACTCTCTAGTTCAGTGGTCCTGAGGTCATTGGTCCCAGTACTCCCAAGTCTGGTGGTCCTGAGTCCATTGGTCCCAGTACTCTGTAGTTCAGTGGTCCTGAGCAAATTGGTCCTAGCACTCTCAAGTCTGGTGGTCACAGTACTCTCTAGTTCAGTGGTCCTGAGGTCATTGGTCCCAGCATTCCCAAGTCTGGTGGTCCCAAGTTCACTGTCCCAGCATTCCCAAGTCTGGTGGTCCTAAGTCCAGTGGTCCTGAATCCAGTGGCCCCAGTGCTCACTAGTTCAGTGGTCCCGAGTCCAATAGTCCCAAGACCAATGGTCCTATTGCTTCTTAGTCTGGTGGTCCTAAGTCTAGTGGTCCCAGAACTCCCAAGTCTGGTGGTCCTAAGTCCAGTGGTCCCAGTACTCCCTAGTCCAGTGATCCCAGCACTCCCAAGTCTGGTGGTCCCAAGTTCACTGGTCCCAGCATTCCCAAGTCTGGTGGTCCTAAGTCCAGTGGTCCTGAATCCAGTGGTCCCAGTGCTCACTAGTTCAGTGGTCCTGAGTCCACTAGTCCCAGCACTCCCAAATCTGATGGTCCAAAGTCCAGTGGTCCTATCGCTTCTTAGTCTGGTGGTCCTAGTCTATCGGTCCCAGCATTCCAAAGTCTGGTGGTTCTAAGCCCAGTGTTCCTGAATCCAGTGGTCTCAGCACCCTCTAAGTCCCAAGTCCAGTGGTCCCAGCATTCACTAGTTCAGTGGTCTTGAGTCCATTGTTCCCAGAACTCTCAAGTCTGGTGGTCCTACCACTTCTTAGTATAGTGGTCCCAAGCCCAGTGGTCCCAGTACTCTCTAGTTTAGTAGTCCTGAGTCCATTGGTCCCAGCACTCCCAAATCTGGTGGTCCCAAGTCCATTGGTCCCAGCATTCCAAAGTCTGGTGGTCCTAAGTCTAGCGGTCCTGAACCCAGTGGTCCCAGCAATCTGTAGTTCAGTGGTCCCGAGTCCGTTGGTCTCAGCATTCCCAAGGCTGGCGGTTCCAAGTCCAGTGGTCCCATCATTCTCAAGTCTGGTGTCCCAAGTCCAGTGGTCCCAGTGCTCTAGTTCAGTGGTCCCGAGTCCATTGGTCTCAGCATTCCCAAGGCTGGCGTCCCAAGTCCAGTGGTCCCTCCCAAGTCTGGTGTCCCAAGTCCAGTGGTCCCAGCGCTCTAGTTCAGTGGTCCCATCTCCCATTTTTCTGACGTCTGTTGGTCCCAGCAATCTCTTATGCAGTGGTCTCAGTGCTCCCAGGCTTGGTGCTCCCAAGTCCTTTTTGAACAGGTTGACACAAGATGCACAGTCAAAGTAGCACATCTGACTCAAAAGAACTGAATGAGCCAGTTCATCCAAGTGTCAAAGTCTGCAGAGGATTACCAAGGAAGTGAGTACACAATACTATGCAAGCTTGAGCATAGCTTGTGGCCACACAAGCTTCATCATTTGAGGTGGCAGTGTCTCAAGAGAAACCACAGTGAACACCGCCCTGCCTGCTTTACCTGTTCTGAAATCTTTTAGTTTGTATTTCATTTTTTTTTCATGCAATTTCCTCATTCCCTGGTTATCACCACCTTTGTCTTGTTTGTCTAATTTCCCTATGTCTGTTCCTTGTTCTTATCTGTTTTGTTTTAGTAAGCTCTTTCTGGATTTTGGACAAACAGTCCCTCTTTTCTAAATTCTCCTTGCGTGAAACTGTGTCACTGACTTACACAAGCAAGATTATCAAAGAGTCATATCAAGTACACTGTAAAAAATAAAAAACACAGTTTGTTGAGTCAACATAAAAATAATTTTTTAAGTTTCCCTGAAATGACTTAAAATTTTAAGTTCAGTCATCTAAAATAAGTTTAGTCAACTTGAAACAGTGGACACCGTTGTGCTTTACCTGTTCTAAAACAACTTAGATTAGTTTGCTTTTTCATGCACTTAACAGATGGGTAATTAACACAGCTGCCTTTTAAATTTAAAGTTGATTCAAATCAAATATTTAAGTTGTCACTTAGTATAATTTAACATTTCAAGTTGAATAAACTATTTTTGAGTTGACTGGACTTGAAAATGTAAGGCAGCCAGGTTACAAATTATTTTAAGATGACTCTTTTTTACAGTGTAGAAGTATGAAAATGGAAATTACCCACCATCATGATGGTGAAAAAAAAAACAGGTTTGGAACAACTGCTATTTCCTCTTTATTCAGTGACAACCAAACAATGAAGATGACTTGATTGTAAAACAAATGTTTATACATAACTCACATGTCATCATACAGATTTCACAATACCCCCAGAAAAGTGAAAATGCAAAAACATGTTCCCTCAGTATATCACAGTCTTCATTTTAAACTGTTGCATGTATATTAAAATTTTTAAATGTTATAATAAATTACATTAAAAAAAAAAAGTATATCACATGTTTGTGTACACAAACACACCCAACTGACAGATGCAACAGACCAAGAACTGTCATAAATAAATTTGAAATAAAGAAATAATAATAATAAATAATAATAATAACAATAAAGGAGTCTACATATAACATGTTTTTTTCATGTTTTCGAAACAAGTTTAAATAATGGTTACCAAGGCAGGATTTATTATAATATACATGCATTTATCATAAATACAAGTAAACATCAATACATAACCATGTTACCCAATCACATTATCCTTTTCACCAGCCTGTGTACAGATCGATCAACTTCCTTTCCTGAAGTTCTAAGATAGTCTCACGCTCAATTCCTCCACTGTGTTTACCAGTGCGTTTGAATCTCTTAGGTGTATTTTCGAAATAATGGTGCCAGGTGCCTTTACTGTTTGCACCAAAGCCAAACACATTGACCTAAGCAAAGGAAAAAACACATCAGCAAAAGTACCACATATTAGTACACGGCACACAATCCTGTGATTGCTAAAAGCTTTACCTCATCACAAATGTGCATGGCGAATATTAGGACAAGGAAACCCGTAGATGGATAAGATCTTCGAGACCTAATGTGCAGCCATGTATTGTGCACATAATGCATGAAAACAGGGTGCATAACCATCACCTGAAAGAAGATGACAACAATTATTAGCCTACAATGGCATCTAAAAGTGTCTGAGAAAATCTGGGACTCAGAACCGGATAATAAACAAGTTTTAGGATGCTGACCTTTTAAACAAAGAAACGTTAAGATGCATAACCAAGAAACATTTGTTTGCAGTATCAAGTATTGTGGTGACACTAAAAGGTTACCATGGCATGTACTGTATAATTGTCTCAAGCCTAGTCTGTGTATCATAACTTTAGTCTCCATAGCTGTTTCCACAGCAAGTGTGTAGAAACAAAGTGCACTTTCTTACACCCAGTTACGTCATTTCAAAGGTCTTTATATGAACTCTTTGACTGAAATTTTTTATTGTTGAAAAACAAACTCAAGATACTGATCTTACTTTGTCCCTGGTGGCTTGTAGCTTGTCTATAACTTTAAACCGTGTTCTGTTGAGAAACACAATTACAGAAAAAAAGGTTGAAAACAATTCAAGAAATTATTGATGACAGTATATATGTTTATACATCCTTCAAAATATAAAGACATTTTGCTTAAAGAAAATGAAGCTTATTTTAGGACTATAATGATTATGATGTGTAAACAGTCAGCAGTTATGCTGATTTAAATATATAAAAATCTGGATGCATTATACTAATGAGAATTCAGTGGAAAAATTGTGTAACTGATAAAAATGGTTGTAAAAATTGGGCTTAATTTTCTTTATACAAAATAAATATAAAATATATGATATGAAAAATCAGTTTTGTGCTCAAATGTGAGCTTGCTTTCATGATATTTAATCACTCCCTCACCGTTTGATAGATCCATCAGTCAGAGCACTGGTGATCCACTGGATATCCAGTATTTTGAAGGGCAACAGCACTAGGTGTGTGCTGTTGTCCAGATGGGTGGCACTTTCTGGGTACATGATTCGATGGGTTGTCCTGGATCCCACGTCTTTCTCATAGCCTTGAACTGGTGCCTTATTCATCCTGTGGAAAGCGGAATTGTAAAATTACAGTCTGTATCACACTGTAATTAGCTTCTTGATTATATCGAGTCATGAAAAAAAAAAAAAAAAAAAAAAAAAAAAAAAAAAACTTACCTGAATACAAAATCGTGGTTGTCTATAACAGGACCATAGTATGATCCTAAAAGATTCCCAGAGTTCCCCACCACAGCACAGGTTCGGCATCTGGACGGGCCAGTGTCTCTGTACCGTTCCTCTCCAGGAATGACAGAAAATAGATCCTTAATTACTTCGGAGTAATTAGCTTTGCTCTTAGATTGTAAAGACTGTGGATACATAAAAAAAAAAAAAAAGACGAATCAGTGATGCAGGAAAGTACTCTGCTACAATCAGCATGAAATCACAATCAAATAAAAATCACCATGAACATTTTAAAGACTAATGACATTAAAATAGCTCATTAGTTAAAGGATGTATGTTATAATATTTTTCAAAAAGTTTGGGATCAGTAATATGTGTTGTTGAAATAAAATAATAAAAGCTCGTGTAGCACAGGCTCTGGGATGCACGTCCACAACACTACGTACTATTGAATCACGTCGAAAGGTCACGTGAACGTAGGCAGAACTACAGACCCAGTGTTTACAAACAAACATGCAAAGACTAAAGAAGTGCAAGTAAGTCAAATGCTGTTTACAAACAAAAAGGTACAACGATGTCAGACGATTCTGAAGTTGTAGGAGAAAATGAGATGGAGTTTTTCACCATACTCTACCTTTTTGAACCAGAGTACACAGACGATTAACTTAGACATGATTTGTAGTGTCGTGGGCGCGCATCCCAGAGCCTGTGCTACACAAGCTTTTGTGCTTAAAAAGTATATACATTTTTATTTTTGGAAAAAAAAAAAAAATAAATAACGATAGTTTCACTAGATAAGACCCTTCTTCCTTGTCTGGGATTGTTTAGAGCCCTTTGAAGCTACATTTAAACAACATTTTGGAAGTTCAAAATCGGGGGAACCAATGAAGTCCATTATATGGAGAAAAATCCTGAAATGCTTTCCTCAAAAACCATAATTTCTTCATGACTGAAGACAGAAAGGGGGCAAGTAAATTATTGTAAATTGTTGTTCTGGAAGTGGAGTTTTCCTTTAAGGCAGCATGAAACTTCAGCATGAAAATTCAGCACTGCATCACAGGTATAAATTACATTTAAAATCATATATATCCATGTCTTCACTCTTTTAATTAGAACACAAACCATTCACAAATTGGTCAAAACAGACCCTTACAGACCCCAGACTTTTAAACTGCAGTGTACATATACACATACATATTTATATTTCATATTTGAAAAGTACATATTATTTCTAGGGATGGGACGATAAATAGTTGCAATGCGAGAAATAATTCAGCATAGATTCTGAGATTTTCCAAACACATCGCGATTCTTTCTCAAATCGATTCTGAGCTTAGTTTTGAACAGCAAGATGGCACTGCTTACTTTATAAATATGCTCTGATTGTTTCCAAATCCTTACATGCACTTGAACCTAAAATAATCATTCATACAATTCTAAAAGTTTGAAGCGAATTACAAGGGTGTTCACAGTGTTGTGTTTAAATTATTCTCACATCATAAAAGCATTCTGAGTTAAAAGCATTCTTTTAACTGCATGAATGGACTTGGCTGAAGTATTAAATGAGAAAGCCAGTGTCTGGACTGATCTACTTACTTGCCACCACTTAAAGATGTGGTTGGGGAGGTCGCTGTTATTGAGAGCGAGCACTGGTGGCACATCTTTTCTGAAACGTTTAGTAAACCACTCGTCATCACTCGCAGCCAAACAACGCTCCATACAGGCACAGGGTTCTTCATGAAAGAGATGCTCCACCATGCTATTGTTCACAAGTTTTTTTAAATGTGCATACGGAGCTTTATGTACGGTCACAGTAAAGATGGTGGTGCTTAACACAACCATGAAGATGAACTTTATGAATTTACACCACCGCATTTTGAATGATTAGGGACTCTCTGATTCCAGGTGATTCCTCTAGCACCTTATCTTGAGATCAGCAGCAAGAACCTGAGCAATAAATGACAATGAAGAACGATAATTAATGAAGAGCCTTTATTTATAGGAATGAAGGGTTAGATGAGGAATAGTAAGTGTAAGAGTAGCTGTCAGATTTATAATTCAACATTCCTCAGTGGCACTGTTTTGGAATTACTCAGTTATTCTAAACATGATCTGAAAAGTCTCTGATAAACAATGTCAGGTTTTTTGCAGGTTTTATGAAGGTAAATTCAAAACTTTTTAAAAACCTCATTAAGACCAAGTAAAGAAAATGTAAGGAATAAATTGAAGGGAACACAATGTGTTTCATTATTTTAAATATTTCTTTTGAACTACTCATCAAAGAATCCTAAAAACAAAGAACAAGCACTACCTACTATTCAGGGTGTACATAAATGAAATCGCCACATCTTACATAATACAATACAATCTCCCTTACTTTATAATGCATTTTACAAAAACAAAATATTTGGTTCTTGTTTTAGCAAAAACTCCATTCCTCAGAAAACAAGACTTAATGTATTCATTTTCTATCACAAGTAAATGTATCCAATTTTCGAATGTTTAGATGTTTGAATTGGAAAACAATTTTTCGCGATTTCTGAATTCAAAGTCATTTAGTTAAACGGATTGTTCCGGTCCTTAATTCTGAGACGCGTTCGAAGTCGTAGTAAATTACAAACAAATCTAACGGTTTATTATTATTTATTTAATGAAGTATGATTAACCCCATTAGTGTTATGTCTGGTTTCTTCACCTTTAATTTTGAGATCACGTCCTTTCCCAATAACAGGAACTTTCTTCATGCGGGAGAAACGCTGATGTCCGTAAGCGTATGTAAATCCACAGTTTCGTGCAGAGTGTTATATTACAGGCCCGTAGCTGGCCTAGCCGAAGGGGGGGGGTCCTTTTTTTCCAAAAAGTGGACCTTTTCAGTTCCCACCCATTTTGTATTTAACTATGAGGTTCAAATACTTCATTCTGGTGACAACTTATGGACCAATTTGCGCTGTATTATCATGTCTGCTGGCATCTTAATAAGCATGATTTTTGTATTCACCAAAAATATTTACTACAATGTTGTCAAACTGTTTACCAAGATATCGCATTGTTCAGTAAATATACACAAATACCTAAAGCAATAAGTTAATTAAATGAGTGACGTTTTTAATGCAATAAATTAACAGATTATTTATACTGACTCATATACAAATGGTTGGTGGAGGTGTGTCCCTCTAGGGTGGTCTGGGGGCATGCCCCCCCAGGGGAAAATTTTATTCATTTTAAAGTGAAATTCATTAATTTGGTGCACTTTAAGAACTCAAAATTTAGAGATCCAACCCATGTTCATTGTGCAAATTGAACAAACAAAAAAGTTGATGACAGTCTGAAAAAAAGGTTCTAGAACCAACCCCTGGTCAGAATATAGTGTGTTCTTCCTTGACCCATGCTACACCCTTCCACTGAGTTTTCTGAGCCCCCATTCTGGGCCCCTTTCAACCTCTGAGCCCTATGCAGTCTTTCCTCCTTTTCAAAATACAAATATCAAAAAAGGAATTTTATGCAGCGTTTTTTAAAATCAAATTTAAGGCTTTTTGTTACTTTTTTAAAGACCTGCAGAAATAGAATTATTAATATGGAATAAGCAAGATGTCTAAACTGATATCCTGATTTACAGCTCAGATAATGTTCATTATCAAAAACAGTAACATCTGTAAAAATTGTAATAACCTTATTTTGATATGATGAAATTATTAAAAATAATTATTCACCTCAATACCATGGTATAAAAATGAACTACATGGCTTCTAGGTATTTGTATGAAGAACAGTGGTCTTAGTATAAATGCACAAACGCTGTTAATCACAAAATACTGTAATTATATTCCATTACTTCTTTAACAGATTTAATACATGTCTACATAATAATATAACACAGTTCGATATGTACCACAATTCTGCCGCAATACCATAGTGCAGTCAGTGTTACAGTAAAAATAATCCATTATATTAAATTATTCTGACTATGGTTGCGCACAGTCAGGGGCGGACTGGGACAAAATTTTAGGCCAGGAAATCTCACACTCATGCAGGCCATCCCATACCCCCACGCCAAATTTTGAAACCATGGGCAACATTTTTTTTTTTTGTAAGACGACCATCATCATCATCATCACATAAAAAAGCTGAAATCGGCTGAGGCCATGCAAAATTATTAAAGGTTATCTCTTGAACTTCCAATTTCCTTTTTAGTCTCTTTATTATCCCTGACATCTCTCTGTCTCTCATGTGTATTTACTTTTTTCACAAATTTTCTTGAACCTGTCACTTTTTCATCAACACATCTCCACCTTGTTGAAAAACAACCACCTCATTCGTTTGCACATAGTATAAGCCTACATTTATTTCAGAAAAATGTAAGTATTATGGGCCATGTATTATTGTTTTAGCTTGACTAAATGTCAAAATTAGTTCAATAATACATCTTGAATATATCTTTATAGAAAAATCTTAAAACTAAATATGTTTTTGCATTATCATGGGTCGTGTTTTGTCCCAAGAAAAATTAACCATGGTATTATTAGGCCTATGGTAAACGTACAAACACAATGTTTTTTTTGGCAGTTTGATTACCATTTGTATAACCAGAGTGTTACTACAAATACCATGGTGAAACTAGCCTATATAGTTTAGCAAAACCATTGTTAAGTTTCATAAGGGTTGTGTTGTTGCCTTAGCTCCCTCTGAACCCATTTTAAAACGATGTGAAAATTCCTCCTCTCTTAAATTTCTACTCTTTACAATTGTAATTGTTTATTTAACTAATTGTAATTAAATGTTATTTTCGCAGTAATTGACTGCTCCTGCTAACATCTGCCAGCATTTTAATGCTTAACTAAGTAAACAAAGGCAAAACTACAATAATCTATTTACAGATGTGACTGACCTGCATTTTAAGTGCTGAACAGGACAGTTTTGCCTCTCTGCTCCACCTGGGCACTTCCACTTCACTCTCGAGTCTCGCACATGGTCTCGCATCCTTATGGCGGACGCGCGGAAGGCGCGCGAGGGGAAACGCGTTGCCAGTCAAGACTAACCGATTCGTGATTCATGATTCATTATAGTTTTATTATTGAATGGCGAATTCCGAAATAATCACTTTAGTATATTCGACAGGCAACAAAAACCACAACAACAACAACTAAAAAAAAAAAAAAAAAAAAGATCGAAGGGCAGCAGACCAAATTGGCTGCCAGGCCACCGGAAATCTCCCGGTGCTCCCCATGGCCAGTCCGCCACTGCGCACAGTGTTTCTCCTGTTAGTCAGCGCTGTTTTATCTGTTTAAATGTCACTGTGTTCTTCACCGAATTCAAGCGCTTCACTCTGGATCTCACAGCGCTGTTTAGTGCTCGCGAGTAAACGCATCTGCTCTAGTAAACTTGCGTTCCGCTGCTGTTTGAACTGTGATCTGTAGCGGATAACGCGCGCTTCAAACGACTAGCACATTTAATCCATAACGCGATTTTTGTCTTTTCGTCCCCAAATTTAAGACCTCTTGAAATTATAATTTAGACTTTTCTTATACTAATTAAGGTATTTAATACTTTTTTATGGCTTTAAAAGTTCGTTGTTATTTAAAAGAATACTTGTTGATTTAAAAAAAACACGTACATAAATTCTGGACCTTTGGCTGGATGGGGTGGGTCGTTCGAACCACCCGAACGACCCACAATTCGATATGTACCACAATTCTGCCGCAATACCATAGTGCAGTCAGTGTTACAGTAAAAATAATCCATTATATTAAATTATTCTGACTATGGTTGCGCACAGTCAGGGGCGGACTGGGACAAAATTTTAGGCCAGGAAATCTCACACTCATGCAGGCCATCCCATACCCCCACGCCAAATTTTGAAACCATGGGCAACATTTTTTTTTTTTGTAAGACGACCATCATCATCATCATCACATAAAAAAGCTGAAATCGGCTGAGGCCATGCAAAATTATTAAAGGTTATCTCTTGAACTTCCAATTTCCTTTTTAGTCTCTTTATTATCCCTGACATCTCTCTGTCTCTCATGTGTATTTACTTTTTTCACAAATTTTCTTGAACCTGTCACTTTTTCATCAACACATCTCCACCTTGTTGAAAAACAACCACCTCATTCGTTTGCACATAGTATAAGCCTACATTTATTTCAGAAAAATGTAAGTATTATGGGCCATGTATTATTGTTTTAGCTTGACTAAATGTCAAAATTAGTTCAATAATACATCTTGAATATATCTTTATAGAAAAATCTTAAAACTAAATATGTTTTTGCATTATCATGGGTCGTGTTTTGTCCCAAGAAAAATTAACCATGGTATTATTAGGCCTATGGTAAACGTACAAACACAATGTTTTTTTGGCAGTTTGATTACCATTTGTATAACCAGAGTGTTACTACAAATACCATGGTGAAACTAGCCTATATAGTTTAGCAAAACCATTGTTAAGTTTCATAAGGGTTGTGTTGTTGCCTTAGCTCCCTCTGAACCCATTTTAAAACGATGTGAAAATTCCTCCTCTCTTAAATTTCTACTCTTTACAATTGTAATTGTTTATTTAACTAATTGTAATTAAATGTTATTTTCGCAGTAATTGACTGCTCCTGCTAACATCTGCCAGCATTTTAATGCTTAACTAAGTAAACAAAGGCAAAACTACAATAATCTATTTACAGATGTGACTGACCTGCATTTTAAGTGCTGAACAGGACAGTTTTGCCTCTCTGCTCCACCTGGGCACTTCCACTTCACTCTCGAGTCTCGCACATGGTCTCGCATCCTTATGGCGGACGCGCGGAAGGCGCGCGAGGGGAAACGCGTTGCCAGTCAAGACTAACCGATTCGTGATTCATGATTCATTATAGTTTTATTATTGAATGGCGAATTCCGAAATAATCACTTTAGTATATTCGACAGGCAAAAAACCACAACAACAACAACTAAAAAAAAAAAAAAAAAAAAAAAAAAAAGATCGAAGGGCAGCAGACCAAATTGGCTGCCAGGCCACCGGAAATCTCCCGGTGCTCCCCATGGCCAGTCCGCCACTGCGCACAGTGTTTCTCCTGTTAGTCAGCGCTGTTTTATCTGTTTAAATGTCACTGTGTTCTTCACCGAATTCAAGCGCTTCACTCTGGATCTCACAGCGCTGTTTAGTGCTCGCGAGTAAACGCATCTGCTCTAGTAAACTTGCGTTCCGCTGCTGTTTGAACTGTGATCTGTAGCGGATAACGCGCGCTTCAAACGACTAGCACATTTAATCCATAACGCGATTTTTGTCTTTTCGTCCCCAAATTTAAGACCTCTTGAAATTATAATTTAGACTTTTCTTATACTAATTAAGGTATTTAATACTTTTTTATGGCTTTAAAAGTTCGTTGTTATTTAAAAGAATACTTGTTGATTTAAAAAAAACACGTACATAAATTCTGGACCTTTGGCTGGATGGGGTGGGTCGTTCGAACCACCCGAACCCCCCCTGGCTACGGGCCTGTATTAGTTATAAGTTTTCTGGTTCAGGTGCGTTATGTCTACCGAGTTACACTGTTCATATAAGCACTAACCTATGGCTCCTTGCGTTTTAAACTGCCATTAGACAGTGAAGCCACCGGAAGCGTTCAAGCGGCCATGCTGCTATTCCCTACCAGCAGAGAGCATAACTGATTGACAGATAAAACCTTGACCAAAAAAAAAATCGCCGAATTTGAAGCATATCAGTAGCGCGGGATTAGTTTTTAGGAAATGTGTATGTAAATTGTTACTTAAGATGTTATCCCTGTTGGCTGAAAAAAAGTGTGTTTTGGGACATATTCCATTAGAATTTAGTGATTTTAACAAGCCACCAATAGAAGACGACCAACTGACCCTTTGCAAACAGCTTGATTGACAGGCCATCTGACCAATCACAACGCCAATCTTCGTGCTTTAAGTAAAGTAGAAAAGATGATCGGTTCACGTGTCGATTGACCTAATAAAGCAATGATCTGTCACAATACATTAAAGAGCCACAAATTTGTTTCATTTATTTTTTAATTTTTTTTTTTAAATGACAACATTTTAAAGCATGATACCTTGTTTACCAGAAGTAACCTGATCTGTCTTGTCTGACGGCCTGTTGTCAGTTTCCTCTTTGTTCTGCTATGTATTTTTCACTGTGCAAGAACATGATGTGTAATGTGAGAGAGGCATTGTTTGTCAGACATAGCAACAGTAACTAAGGAGGGCGGGTTTTTGCGAATGGTCAATTACCAGTAGAAACCCACTAGGTCAATTACAGTTTCCATTAAAACCAACAGAGTGTTTTCACGACACGTCATCAATTGGCCATATTGGCGGCACTGAACATAAACAATTCCACTGAACCAAATGGAACTGGCATATTTTGCTGATTATTGCTGCTGGAAATGATCAATTATGGTCATGTTTTGGGTTGTACTAATCTTGGCAACATTCGTGTCTGTACATATAATTTCCAGTCACATAGGTAAAATATTAGGCTAATATCTTAATTAATATTGTACATATATTTACCTTTAACTGTAGTTTGTCAAAATATTACACCCTTTCCTGCTTACTACGTCCTTCTCTATATGATTTAGCAGATTTTTTTTTTTTTTTTTTTTTTTTTCAGTGGTTTAGACAGCATAAATTAGCAGAACAATGTATTCAGTAGTACATGCAATCCACACTGTTGTTTACATCCAAGCATTACCAGTATGCCGTGCATCCGGGTAACTGACCAAATCGTGACGTACGTGCAAACCCCATACAAGTCCCATTTTAACCAGTAAAACCATCACATTTTTTGTGATGGTGTCTGTTGTTTTTTGTTTGATTGGTTTTCAGCTGGGATCTACAATGTTTAAACCTGAAAGATGGTGTATCTTGATGTCTTACGCGGTTGAAGCAAAATAAATTTCAGTGTTGGGGGTATCGCATTAAAAGTAACGTGAGTTACGTAATATTATTACTTTTTCCAAGTAACTAGTAATGCATTACTTTTTAATTGACAAGAAAATATCTGAGTTACTTTTATCAAATAAGTAACGCCAGTTATTTTTCCCTCCATTTATTGATTAAAAGCTCTCCAGTCCCCATGTTGAGAGAAATCGGGAGTAAGATCTAGATCTAGTTCTAGAATAAATCTGAACATGCATTAATTAATCACGAAAAACAGATTCAGTATTCCTCAAAATGAATAAAAACAGTGAAATTCAACTCAGAATATATGTTATATAATACAAATATTTATGCATTTAATCCCATTTTATTAACCAATGTCTTTGCTGCTGACCTTCCATGATCCAATTCAACCATACTAATGAGCAAAAATTACTCAAGATGATCTAACATTTGTTTTCCTTTTTTTATTGCTGAAGAGTTGACATTTTTTTCTTCTGCGGTCTACTGTACAGACGTGAATTTACTTTTCTCAAAGCCTGAGGCTTTTGGTGTGAAAAGGCTTTTACATTTGCCAAAAATAGAACTTTTTATATTAAAAACAAACAAGCAAGCCCTGCCCAGATTTAAAAAGTAACGCAAAAGTAAAGCAATGCATTACTTTCCACAAAAAGTAGGTACTAAGTAACGTAATTAGTTACTTTTTTTAGGGAGTAACTAAATATTGTAATGCATTACTTTTAAAATGAACTTTCCCCAACACTGGGCGTAAGACAGTAATATTGTCAGACGCAGCAACAGTAACTAAGAGGTGTAGATGTTTGCGAAGGGTCAGTTGCATGAGTGTCACGCTAAATGCCTGAGGGTTGACAGCCCTGGCTGAGAGATAAGCAGGGTGTATGTGTCTAATGACGACTAAATGTATATTGTGTTAAAATAAATAACTAAAAATAAATATACTTTTAGCATAGCTTAGCATAGATAATCGAATCTGATTAGACCAATAGCATCTCGCTCAAACAAACATATATAATGACGATATTTTTCCTATTTAAAACTTCACTCTTGAGTTACGTCGTGTACTAAGACTGACGGAAAATAAAAAAGTTTCGATTTTCTAGGCTCATATGGCTAGGAACTATACTCTAATTCCGGCGTAATAATCAAGATAATTTCGTCCGTCTTTGTACACGACGTAACTACAGAAGAGTCGGGTTTTAAATAGGAAAAATGTCTCTTTGGTAATTTTTGAGCGAGATGCTAACGGTCTAATCAGATTCAATGATCTATGCTAAGCTATGCTAAAAGTGCTACCGCCAGAACCGGAGATCGGCTGAATGGATTCGAAAACGGTAAAACTCAACTGTTTAACTCTAGGGGAGTTGGAAAATGAGCCTATTTTCAAAAAAGTGGAGTTTTCCTTTAAGACGCAACATTTTGACTTTAAGACAACTGGAAGAAAAGCTCTTAATGTACTGTCTAACAGATTTCTCACTGACGGCGATATTTATTGTTTTAATTGTGCTGCAAATATCAGAATGTTATTACTGAGGCAGATGACGCTACAATTACTGTTTATCAATAAGGTGAGAACCGTTATAAACCTGCATATATTCAAATTAATTCAGAAGTGTACTAAGTAATAATAGAAGCTGTTTGTTGTCGTAAAGACGGTGCCGGAGCATACGGAGCGTTCACACTATAAACTAACTAGACTTTCGGTAACTAACTAGACAAACGGGCTGGGGCACACAGTTCGGATCGCCTAATGTGAGCACAGCCTAAATTCACTGTAAACCATGGCTTCTTTGTGTTACAGATTTATTGATTCCTTTTCACGTGTTTTAAGCAAAGCAACAAATAAATTAACAAATAACAAATAAATAACAAATAACAAATAATATATATAAAAAGGAGGATACACTGATACACTGTTAAGAAAACTTTAAAAATGTATTACTTTATAAATCTATATCTAAAATCAGCGAAACATTAGCTAATTATTTGGCCCTGATTTGAAGGTACATACCATTATAGTACGGTTGTGTCATTCTTCTTTTTAAGAAAGCAGAACAACCGGTTTTGATTTTTGATACCCAGAAAAACTTGCTGATAAATCACAAAATGCTTCCCCTACAGTTCTGTTTTCATTAACCTAATGTTCTTCCGCTCCTATAGCAGTTTCTGAATTTTATGTTTTGTTCCTCATTTCTAAGTCGCTTTTGGTTAAAAGCATTGGCAGCACAAATAAAACATGCTGGTAAAACATGCTTCCTATTTTGTACAGAACAGCGATTTACAGATAACTTTATATTATCATAACTTTATATTACACATTTTAATATCAACAATGATACATTTAAAGAAACAAGACAAGGTAAATACACAACAGTTTCATGATTAGCCTACTGTCAGATTATTCATTGCATATCTGTCTGAATTACAGCCAGAATATTGTAAGCAACAGACATAAAGAGGAACTAAATATCTGATTACTACACTTGAGAAATAAACCGCAAACGGTGATATAAAGAAATAATTTACTCACATTTACGTTAATCTTTAAATCCAGCGATGTGTGCATGTCTGTGGACCATGATCGTCTCAGTCAGCGTTGTGTAGGAGGGTGTACAACTGGTTAGAGCAGATTAAACTTGTCATACAAAAAACTCTATTCACATACACGGTGTGGAAGTATTCTGCTTCTTATCATTATTCGTTAAAGTAATTAATAAATCGCTAAACCACTGGTGCTTTAAACGATTTAGAAGTCAGTATACTGATTTAATTATTTTTTTAACTGTCAAAAGAATAATGCAGCAACTTAAGAACTTTACAGAACCTAAAATGTTTCACGATAAGAAAATATTTATTCGCTGAACCTCTAAACCATCAAATAATCTTTATTTTATGAATGCAAATGAGTCAGTTAAAGATCTATTCTAAATGCCCATTCTTGTGCTTACGTGTAAAGGCTGATGCTACTGGACACATAGGGTACATTACTCCCACCAACCGTATTGTGTGACGCTGCTTTATAGTCGCCTTAAAGCAGAATCAAAGCCGTTAACAGCATCGTTTCTTGAGTAACATTTTTAAAATGTTGAATACCAAGAACAAGCAGCATTGCTTGGGTTTATTTAGGAGATTTAACTTTTTTTATTTATTTTACTCTTTTTCAGTATTGATAAATGCGGTTTGGCACCATCCGCGGGGGGTATGAACAGGTAAAACCGGTACCACTAGTTGAGAGACAAACATAAAATCTTTTTTTCATTGAGGAGGCAGAAGCTTTCGGCACTCGGATGCTTTGATAATTCAGTCAAGGAATAAAGTCTTGTAAATTTATTTACTTAATTGTGATGATTTATACATCTCAATAAAACCGGCTTACTACAAGATACACAAGGAGCTCATCATTCTGACTTTCTTATCAGCTGCGTAAGTTTGACCTTTTATATGCTGGGGTAATTATTGAATTAATTATTAGTAGGCAACTAATCAATACGTAATTAAATTCGATCGGTGAAATCAACTTAATGTTTTTGCCTCGGAAATGTAACATTTGTAATATATTGTAGCTGTGATTATAGACCGACTTTAACAAAAGTTCTGACAAACTGAGTAAGTCGTCGTAGGAGTTTTGTGTCAAACCCTAACGAAATGAACTCTTCTATTGGTAAAACACTGTTTTAAATCTCTTTGTTTTTATTCTAACATTATTTTATGTTTTCAGTATTTAATCAAATCGAAACAAGTGAAAAATCTAATTAATTAGCCGTCTGGCGCAGTAATTTTTAAAATAATGACGTAGAATCAATAAAATATTTATTTTCACAAAATTAATCATTTACTCGGTTCACTTACAATGAAAGGTATTTTTACATTTAAGTAGCCTACAACTAAAGCGAAGTCTAAGCTACATTGTATTGTCTCTGTAATTAATTTTCTATTAATTTGTTTATTAATTTACCAGTTCTATTAATTACTATTAATACAATCAAGCAGAAATGACAGAAATTACAGTGGCAAGATATAATCTACAACATGACGTTGAGATTTTTGCGGGGTGGTGATTTCAGAACTGTGTCTTTTGAAGACAGGGATGTGTAACCTTTGAAAACAAATTGTATTTTTCCACCAGGAACACGGTGTACGCAGAAGATGAACATCTCCAATAGAGTGACGCCTCGTTACATCACGCTGCTTTTGAGCTTTATGACTGTCTTTCTTTTGTTCACCCAAACCCCAACCGATATGACCATAGATTCCTTTGATGACTCAATCTTTGAAGCTTCATGTTCCTGTAAAACTTGCGTCATGGGATTTATGGACGATGACTGGTTCGTTTATCGATACAATCCCAATATTTCACCACTGCTCAACAGAAAAAACAGTGTGTTACGTCGAGACACCTACAAATGGTGGAGGGTAAGACTTTAAATATTAAATACTACATATTTTATCAGTATTTAAGTAATTAACAACAATCTATGTAGAACTACAGAACTACACATGGATGCCTGTGTGTGTGTTTTTGGTATCCAGCTCATTCTTCAAAGCAGAAGTAATGGTCAGACCCATAAAATTTACAAATGGCCACGCCCACTCTTATGGGAAAAATAAGGCAGATAGGCTATGGCAGTGTGGTAAATCATAAATAATCAACCAATAAATCGTGATGGTATGTGTTTGTATGCGGTATCCACCTTGTTTTTCTCCTAAGAATGGGCGTGGCCATTTGTAAAAGTCTCATCTGAGCCCAGCTATTTTTAGCTGTACAAAACAGCTCATTTTGCTGCTTGCAAATTGGTGTCTTACCATATTATTTTAATGTATTATCTTAATTATGAACACACTGGTTTGTAGAGCAAAGTTTTACCATTTCCTGCACATTGTTATTCTTCTCATTTTTGTTTGTTACAGTGGCAGTAAAATAAAGCATTTTAACATCACTTGAAAACACTTTCATGTTTTGTTCTACAACAAAGTCATACCTCGAAAGCATCTCAAACCATTTTTATAGGCCAAAGTAATTTTATTTTGCGAAATAACAGCTTAGTTTCTAGATTTCTGCATATAGCTTTATAACATCACATCCTGATGCAGCCTATTATAATAATGCGTTCAGGTGAGGATCGCCCTAGAATCATGCTGCAATTCTCAAAATGAAAATGAAAATACAAATCAACATTCTTATCTTGATGGTCTTTGCACAGTCTCACCAAGTCTCACCAAGTTTCAACAAGACCATTTTCATTGATGCTTAACTTATCAAATATTTGTACAGGGTCTTCAACCATCATCGCTCAGGGTCAATTACACAGAAGTGGTGGATCAGATGTTTTCTCTCTTCCCTGATAAAGACCACTACGCAGACGCCGGTCCAGATCGCTGTAGAACCTGTGCTGTGGTGGGAAACTCTGCAAACCTTCTGGGATCCCATTATGGGTCACTCATAGATTTCCATGATGTTGTCATTAGGTACTAGAAGAACAGATAAATACACAGAATTATCTGATAAATGTTCTCTACACCAGTGATCCTTTAGATGTGTTGTTCTCTCAGGATAAATAAAGGCCCGACAAAAGGTTACGAGAAAGATGTGGGGTCTAAGACGACTCATCGGATTATGTATCCCGAGAGCGCCGTGGACTTGGATGACTCCACCCATCTGGTGCTTTTTCCCTTTAAGATCCGTGACATGCAGTGGCTCATCAGTACCTTCACCACTGGACACATTACACGGTGAGCAATTTTAATAGAACAATTGCATAAATATAAATTAATTGCATATATCTGCATAATTAGTAAGCCATATTTTTGTATCCGTAGCACCTACACACGAGTCAAATCCTCAATCAAAGCAGAGGAGAACAAGGTGAGAATCCATGTCATTAAATCAGTGTATATGAAATATATGATTAAGAGACTGATTAAGCCCTAAAATAAGCAGACCTGTGTCTCTCACAAGTCTTTTTGTTTCTGTTCAGGTGATGATCCTCCATCCTGCATTCATAAAATACGTCTATGAGAAATGGCTGCTGAGACATGGCAGATATCCATCTACTGGCTTCATTACAATAATATTTGCCCTGCATATCTGTGATCAGGTAAATCTGTTTGCATTTTACAGTTTAGAATTAAATAAACAGAGGTTCCATTTGTGAAAGACATGACACTGGAAAACAAAACATACACATAAAGGAAATTAATTCCCTAAAAGTGGCCCTGAAATCATTTGCATGTGCACACAAAATTTGTATTCATTTTAAAAAGCATGTCTACCACGAAGATGGATACTCCACCCACGGTCTTAGTTGCTTATCCACCCACCTACTTAAGCCAATCAGATAACAGCAAAATTGCTCTACCTGTTTACTCCTGGCCATAACATAAGGATGTCATCAAAACGATCTTGGCCCGCCCATGACAATTTATCACATTTCTGTGAGTTAATTTTTTATCTTGTGGCCACAACAAATCTAAATGAACTGAACATGTCCTTTACTGGTCATAGTAATACAGCCAGTTAAACAGACTCCGCCCTGATTGTAATGCAAAATGTGATTGGTTGGAGCAACAGTGTGCTATGATTAGCGTAATATGGCCGTTATCTGATTAGCTTATGTAAATGATGGGTGGAGTACACCTATTTGTGGATTTGCGTGCGTTTTGATAAAAGAAATGTTTCAAAACCCATAAATGCTTGAAGCAATCAGGAAGTGATCCACAAATGAAGTTGTGTTTGTGACATAAATGTGTGTGAATATTTTTACTTGCGAATACTTTTTGTAAAATTCTGGTATATATTTGTGGATCTCATTCTAATTTTTCATAAATTTATTTTTAATTTTTATGAATCTTGCTTTTATTTGTGGCTTAAAATCAATTTATTTGGAAATGCAGCATTTCTAACCCAATGCTACATTCTTGTTACTAATTTTATTCGCTTTTAACACAGTTCAACCCAATGTTATGCCATTTGGCTGCCAGCTGGAACATCCTGAAATAACAAAACTGCTCTGTCTCTTACACAGGTGAATGTCTTTGGGTTTGGAGCTTCAAGTACTGGAACCTGGCATCATTACTTTGACAGATCCCGCACTCACTTTAAAGGTGGCCCTCATGGTGGAGACTTTGAAAACAAAACAATGCATCAGCTTCAGCAAAGAAACAAGATTACAATACACAAAGGGTTTAGATAAAAAAAAAAAAAAAAGACTGGGTGGCCACAACACATGTTAATTTGTGGAAAGTGATAATATGTTATGGGCGGCCACATTTTGTCAAGATCACAGCATCGATGTGTTCCTTTGATGATGCGTAAACAAACCTTAGGTTGCTATGATCACACAGGTCTGTTTACGCATTAAACAGAGAAACAAGATTTCAATATAAAAAAATATTTAAAAAGTTCTTCCATTTAATGAAGGATCTCAAAATGAAGTTTACCAAAACATTTGTACAAAAATGAATGTAAAAAGAAAGTTAAATAAATATTTAATATGAATGTTAGCTAACAATGGTAATGTTTTGAGAGTTGTGCAAATGCTGTATAATGTCCTACTCTTATTTATAATGCCTTACTGTATCTACACACTGTAAACATATTAAATGTACTTTAAATGTACCTGTTGTTCTTGTTCTGAATGCTATTTTGCTTAAAAAGAAACAACAAAAGGATGAACCCTTTAAAATGCTGTGCTCCATAAGCAATAAGAAACGTCAACACAAATAAATCTTCTTTTTAATATTATTTACAGTATCACATATAAATCAGCAGCCCTAAGTAGTTCTCATACATTCATAACGTTAAATAACTAAAAAAAAAAACAAAAAAAAAAACACTAAGACTGTGCCACAAGCACATATTTGCACAAGCATAATAAAACGAGTAAAGATAGACGTTTTACCTATGAACCAGAGAAGCAAAAAACTCAGGAGCAAAGGTCAGTCGAGAGGTAGGCTACGCAGATCGGGTGTTTTCCAGATATCCTGGGTTTGGAAATAGCAGATGCGACATCTCAACAGGTATGTTTGAATCCGTCTGTGTTGCTTTAAACAGCATGAAGCCAACCGAATCGCGACCCGTTTGGTCTGCCGTTAATTTAACAATACATGTTTGTTTTATTCTCATCATCACTGGGATAAAAACACATGGATGAGATTAAGTTTAAGTTTTCGTATCAAACCGATCCGTATTACATCGACACAGCTACAGCACGTGACGAGAGGCCATGCTAATTTGCAAACAAGTATTTTAACGCTAAATTACATAATAGCAGCGTTGAGAGTGTAATTTGTTTCATTAAACGACTATAAATTAATCAAATATAATCTGTCGTTGACTTATTATATTGTCGTTAAACATCAGTTTTTATTGGCGTGCAGAGGCGAAATGGTCGAAAAGGCCCTTTTGTTTTGGCGATTAAAGGGGCAGGGTTTTTTTGTTTTTTTTTAACATTTTTATTTTATTTTATTTTAAAGCATATTAACGTGTGAAAGTGATAAGTGATAACATGTTGTGGGCGGCCACAAGATCATTTTGTCAAGGTCAGGGCATCGTTATGTCATGTCCACGTGATCCTTTGATAAGGAAATGACATCATTTCCTTGTTGCCAAGAGTTTCATGTTTAATCAAAACCTTATGATTATCTCAGGTTGCTATAGAAGTCACAGTTACGTCACTTGCATTTGCCCTTGCATTGTGGTGGCAGAAAATTACTGGTAACAAGTAAAGTTAAACAGGTAAAATCCATGGAATAAGAGAAATAAATAGATGGTGCCTTTGGATGTCAGAATCGGAATTCAAATCTTTTTTATAGAATACTGTCCTCAAAGACGACATTTGAAGCTAAACGCAGACATTTAAATGGACAAACTAATTAATAAAACCTGCTATGAGTGCTCTACTTTTAAAGCATAAATTTGATTTAAACAGTAGATCTACATAATATTCACATTTGCACTTCATATTAGTCCTATAGTTACAGCATAAAATATTTTTTAAACCTATAAAATTTTACAATCTACCTATTTTATCTCACAGTTCCGACTTTTTTTACTTGCAAATGCAAGTTTATATCTCGTATTTTGGACTTTTTAACTTGATTTTCTCATTATTCTCAGCCCAAGGGGAAATTGATTTTTCTTATCAGAATTGTTCGATATAATCTCGGAATTGTGAGAATGAAGTCAGAATTTTGAAATATAAACTCAAATGTACCTTTTTTAATCTTTTATTCCATGGCTTCTATAGACTGCTATAGACAGGCTCTGTCACTGTTTGCAAACACCGAACACGAAGACCAGAGGCATATTAAAGTAAACCCAGGTTATGAAGACTTGTATGGCATTATTTTTAAAAAATCCACATCATTTTATACACATTTTGGACTACGGGGGGCGCCATTGTTTTGATGACGTGAAATGGTTGCACTTGGTGAGCTACTGGCACTAACTGTTGCTGTTTTTACCGCGGACAATAAAATACTGATACGACAGCTACTGAATAAGCTTATAGGTGGTGATCGATATAAGCACAGGTTTAAACCAAATGCCAGACCATTGTTTTTTCCCCACAAGGGGTCTAAACGTGTCAAATCGGCAGTGAGAATCTCCTTCGGTGGCCGTGGCGTCATGTTAAGCTTTGTTTACATCCTGCCAGGATGGCATGGCATCTCTTTTTCATGAGCTGTGGTCTACTAAAAGCCTCAAAGGCATCGCAACTAAACGTGGAGAGAACAAAGACGCAGGTCTTTAGGAAGTTTTATTTGTCCACAGGCATCTCCTCTTTCTTTTCTCCTGTTCTCATGAGCTGAAGACTTACATTGGTCCCTTCAACTGAAAATTGCAACCAAAGCCAAACAATATGGCATTGTATTAGTATTTTATTTTCAGAGTTGTGTATTCCGAGTTGTGCTGCGGTAAAAAATAGCAACAGGTAGCAGCAGTAGCTAACTGAGTGCAACCATTTCACATCATCGAAATAGTGGCGCCCCCCACAGTCCAAAATATGTAGTATTTTTTAAAATAACATAAGTTTTCTAGTAGTTTTATTGGAGAGACTCAACATTTTGCCAGTTTGATGACTGGCTGGTCATAAACTGAGTAGTTTTATACTTTTGTATGATGGATGCTGATGGATGCTGAGGCTGTTTTAGGTCAGGCAGAATCTCCAATCACAGACCCAGTTCGTTTGCTGGATTCCATGGCTGCAGTACACTGTGTTTTCTGCAACCTGGCAACAGGGTGTCAACATACTATTCAGTAAATTGGCACTGGGCAGAGTCACACAAACCAAACAGACATTCCAACATGGAACATTGTGTACAACGGCAAGAATGTAAATCCAAGGGTTCAGCTGGCCTGGGGCAACACTGATAATTACTGTTTATTGGCTTGTTGGGCTTTAATGTTCTATACCAGTCTACAACTTCATGCCTTGTTTGCAGGAGAGTACAGGAGCAAAGATGTCGCTGTTAATGCATTATAGGGGTTCCTGTAAGATGGCTGTCATATGTGTGATTATATTCTGCATGCTCCTGGTATTCCATCCCCCCGTGGATGAGGTCTCAGAAGTCATGTGTGCATGTAAAGACTGTGTCAGACAGCAGACCCACAGTCTGTGGTTCAATGAACTCTATGATCTCTCTGTTGAACCACTGCTCACCCGGGAAAATTACATCCTCAGAGAAGATATCTACAAATACTGGAAGGTATTGATTTGTAAAATGACATTGATTCTTTCCCAAAAACTAGTGAGATGATACATAGGCAGCATTTTAAGACATTTTCCTTATTTCTTCATATTCTTAATGGAGAAGGCAATCCCAGAATGCATTATGATGAGCTTAGTGAAAGAAATCCATCCAAGATGGTGGACTCAATAGCTGAATTTAACCCAACAAATGTGTGTGCTATGTATATTTTAATTTTTGAGAATCATGTCTTTGTTTACAGATAAGTCTATTGAAATAAAGTTCAGTTTCCTGCGCAGTTCAGCTCACTGGATTTTGGAACAGAATTTCAATGCAAGAATATCATTTGTTTGAACCTCAAAAAACCAAAACCACTTCAACTGAGTCTCTTTTACATGATGTTCCAGGGTCTTCAGAAAAATAAGAATGAAGGCAACTATGAAGCAGTGGTGGAGAAGTTGTTTTCTCTATTTCCAGATAACACACAATACTCAGATGCTAGTCCAAAGCGCTGCAGGACTTGTGCTGTGATCGGAAACTCAGGAAACCTTAAAGGATCCCGCTATGGACATCTCATAGATCTTCATGACTTTGTCATTAGGTAAAGAATGAGATATAACAGAACTTGTCTTTCTGATTTCCAAGACATGATAGTACAGTTGAAGTCAAAAGTTTACATGCACCATGCAGTATCTGCAAAATGTTAAATATTTTACCAAAATAAGAGAGATCATACAAAATGCATGTATTTTTTTTATTTCGTGCTGACCTCAAGAAGATATTTCACATGAAAGACAATTACACATAAGAGAAAATAATAGGTGAATTTATAAAAATGAGCCCATTCAGACATGTACATACATTTGATTCTTTATACTGTGTTCTTACCTGAATGATTGTTTTTTTATTATTTTCTGAATGTTTTTTTGTTTTTTGTTTTGTTATGTTTTTTGTTGAGTGAGAGTAGTTCAAGAGTCCCTTGTTTGTCCTGAACAGTTAAACTGCCTGCTATTCTTCAAAAAAATCCTACAGGTCCCACAAATTCTTTGATTTTTCAGCATTTTTGTGTATTTGAACCCTTTCCAACAATGACTGTATGGTTTTGAAATTCATCTTTTCACACTGAGGACAACTGAGGGACTCATATGCAACGATTACAGAAGGTTCAAACGCTCACTGATACTCCAGAAGGAAAAACGATGCATTAAGAGCCAAGGGTGAAAACTTTTGAACAGAATAAGGTTGTGTACATTTTTCTTATTTTGCCTAAATATCATAGTTTTTTCATTTAGTACTGCCCTTCAGAAACTACAGAAGATGCTTACATGTTTCCCAGAAGACATACCTGAACTTCAAATTCCAAAAGTTTTTACACCCCAGCTCTCAATGCATTGTTTTCTTCTGAAGCATCAGTGAGCATCTGAACCTTCTTTAATACTTAAATATGTGTCCCTCAGTGTGAAAAGATGGATCTCAAAATCATACCGTCATTACTGGAAAGGGTCCAAATACACAAAAATGCTGAAAAACCAAAGAATTTGTGGGATCAGAAGGATTTTTCTGAAAACAGCAGGCAATTTAACTGTTCAGGACAAAAAAGAGACTCATGAACTACTATCACTAAACAAAAAACACAGCTTACCCCCAGGGCATCCAAGATGTAGGTGACTTTGTTTCTTCAGTAGAACACATGTCACGTCCTTTCCTTTCCTAAGACAAAAAACAATTGGTATTTATATAATTTTTTACCTCTGATCCACCGCAATGTCCAACTACCTTGAGCGCGTTCACAACAGCCAGTGCGTGACGCGACAACGTGCTCTGGAATAGTAGTCGCATGTGCGGAAGCGATCTGTCGCGTGTATACGTCACTCATTGTTTACACAGTGAGATTGTAGGTACGACGACTCAAATGGTCATTATTTGTGCTTATCCTGATTGTTGCAACCAATTAAAAACTAAAAGATTACATTTGCTTGTGCAGACTCATCCGGGAGTTGACTTTTCACCGACTCCCAACTTTTGAGCATGAGCAACTGAAGTTATGGTTGTTTGCTCTTGTATATGACACCTCAGTGTATCATCACAAGCTGCATGCTTTAACTTGGTTTCATCTGTGTATGTTTTTTTTTTTACTCTCAAAGCCGTGGATCCAATTGACTGCTATTAAATAACCGACAGACTGCAACGGTTTGAGTTAAAAATCTTTGTTTGTGTTCTGCTGAAGAAATAAAGTCACCTACATCTTGGATGCAGATGTAGATCATCAAATTTTCATTTTTGGGTGAACGGAGAATGGGGCCATTTTTATAAATTCATCTATTATTTTCTCTTGTGAACTATATGTAAATGTCTTTTATGTGAAATATCTTACTCAGGTCAGTAATAAATAAAAAATAGCAAGCATTTTGTATGACCCTTCTTATTTTGGTAAAATAATTAACATTTTGCATATTCTGCAAGGTATATGTAAACCTTGCTGTATTTGATCAAATGTCACACAGAAGACTAGTTTAGAGAGACTTACACATGTTTGCCCAGCAAAGTTTCTCTTAATATGCTTTAAAAAAGGCACCATTAACATATGGTTGAAAGTATAGTAATTTTCTGATCTGCATATACGTATATTCTGATATTTCACGTTTCTTGACCCAGTAATGCTTTGTTAAGCTAGGATAAATATGGGCCCAACAAAAGGTTATGAGACAGACGTGGGTTCTAAGACCACTCATCGGTTTATCTATCCTGAGAGCGCTACAGATGTGGGCAACTCCACATACCTGGTGCTTACCCCATTCAAGGTTTTGGATATGGAGTGGCTCATCAGTGCCTTCACAACTAAGAACATCACAAGGTTAGAATGGATTGTTAAGCACGTTTTTTCAAACGATTGATCAACAGTTTTAAAAATTAGGTTCTTTACTGATGGTTCCATTAAGAACCTTTACATGGAACTTTTCCATTTCACAAACGGTTCTTTAAACCACCCCCACTTGCACTTTACTATGTGTACTGTGTAAATTACTGAATCATTCTGTCAGCAAACACGACTCATTTTTGATTCATACACCCAAAATCCCTCTTTTGGAATCTTTATTTTTTAACCGTCTTGATCCTGGAACAACATTCCTGTCAACCAATCATATTTAGGATTTAGATCGAGACTCGACTGACATTTAATAAATCCTATGTTTCCCAGTTCTGTGTTAGCAGTAGTTAAAAGTAGTGTAGTTAAAAGCAGCACCAAAGGATACTGGCTTGTTAGAGTGAACCAGCTGGACTGGAAAAAGCAACATTGACTCAACCAATCAAGTGCGTTTGGGGCAGCTTAACTGTTAACAGGGATAACTGAGGTCTATGATCCATCTCTAACATTCCCATTCATCTTTATGACATTGGCTTGACCACGAGAACCCCAAGAATGCTAACAGAAGGCTTTCTCCAGGTATTATAGACTTCCTTGATCTAATAAAATGCTATTGGTGTGGAAATTATAAATTTAGGGTTAGGGTTGGGGATAAGCTTAAAACTATTTATTTTGATATGTTGTTCCAGGACCACAAAAGATGACCAACAAATTCTTCTCTTTGTGGGGATCATATCTTAATCATGTGGTGCCTTATTATTTCCTACATGTCTTCATTTTGCTCTTTCCTTGTCTTTGATAGCACATACAAGAAAGTGAGGCCAAGCGTAAAAGCAAATAGACGTAAGGTGAGTGATATTTTGACATTTTTAGCATTTACCACAAAGGGCTCGAATTACCAGTGTCATTCATGTGACACATCAGTTGTATATACAAAAACCTGCCACCCCACATCCTTATCAGTTGAAAAAAAATCCCCTTTAGAATCTGTACTCTATCATTTACGTCATGTAGATAAAGGAGGCCATGCAAGGAAGACTTACACCAATGTAAAGCATTTTTGGAATTCAGGGGAGCGTAACTGAACCATTTTACACTTTTGCAATGTTTTAGACAGAGCCAATGCTGTGCTTTATGAGAATATTGATTTTCATGGCATTCCACAAAACAAGTGCCAGTATCCTATATATTATTCATATTTAGGGTTTGAACATTGTTCAAAAAAAAGAAAAAAAAAGAAAAAACTGTAAGTAAATGAATTTTTTAAACTCATCAAAGAAAAAATGTAGTTGTAGTTTTAAGTTGCAAAGTCAGCTTGTTGGCTTGTTTGGAATCCAAATAGATATATTATATTAATTCATTTTAATTTGGTTGTAAATGTGATCAAAATATTAAGTTTTACCACACTCATGACAAAAATACCTCTGTCTCAGTGAGTCCAATGTGTTGTCATAAAGTTGGTTACAGCTGATTCATAGATACAAATAAATCTCATTAAGTTGAAGAAAAAGAACCCTTTCATGTTCACTCTTTGCTGAACCTTTGACCTGACAGGTAAAGATTAGCATAATAAAAAAAATCTACTTGATAAGTTTCCCACTGAACAATGGAACTGAACCTTCTGTCATTCTGATGGGAGTGATTTATGTGTTCACTACTGTTGTCCGCAGTGTTTTGCGCTTATAGTGGCAGCTTTGAATTCGACACTATGATGCAACTGTACTTCGAAAACAAAATTCAGGTGTTCAGAGGGAGATAGCTAGAGGTATTATCATTTGTCGTGCAAGGATTTTGCAAATGCCACAAGGTCTGCATCATTATGAAAGCACTTACCTTACTGTTATACAAACCACAAGTTTTGCTGCTAGGTGACTGTTGAATGTTTGGTCACAGATAATGTTCTTTTGCGCATTTGTTTTGTATTTGTATTAAAGTTGTGTTTGTTCTTTTTTTTTTTTTTTGGTGTTTGTTGATTTATTTATTTATTTTGCATGGGGAAAAATGTTCTGTCATCTTACTCGAACAGTGCTGGTAACCAAATAGTTTCTGGTTTCCGTGTTTTATGCAGTGCAGTTCTGCAGTGTTTTATGACTGGAAATTCTGAGCTGTGTTTAATTGACATTCTACAATGCATTAACATTACATAACCATTGTGCTCCATTCTCACAGCTCTCATGCATGACATAGCATTCTAAAATCATAGCAAGGTAAAATAAGTTAATCTTTAAAAAAAAAAAAAAAAAAAAAACTTCTTGAGATCTTGTTTTTTCCCCCCCATTCCACTGCCCATGTTTCACGTTTTTCAAAGCATAAATGCATTCTGTGTAAAAGGAATAGTTTACCCAAAAATCAACCTCATGTCATTCCAAACCTGTAAGACCTTCGTTCATCTTCGGACCACAAACTAAGATATTTTTGATGAAATCCGAGAGCTTTCTAACCTTGTATAGACAGCAATCTTTTTTAAGAATGTGAGTAACCAAAAAGTTTCTGGTCACCATTGACTTTCATGGCATTTTCCCCATACTACTGAAGTCAGTGGAGATCAGCTATTGTTTGCTTACATCAGGGGTGCTCAACCCTGTTCCTGGAGATCTACCTTCCTGCAGAGTTCAGCTCCAACCCTGATCAAACACAACTAATTAGGATCTGAAGGAGCACCTGATAATTACAGACAGGTGTGTTTGATCAGGGTTGGAACTAAACTCTGCAGGAGGGTAAGTCTCCAGGAACAGGGTTGGGCACCCCTGGGTTACACGTATTCTTCCAAATATCCTCTTATGTTCAACAAAAGTTAGAAAGTCATACGGGTTTAAAATAACTTGAGGGTGAGTAAATGTTGAGTGGATTTTGATTTTTGATTAAACTATTCCTTTTAAGAATAAAGTTAAGAATACGGTATGTTCCCATAAGCATTTCCTAAGAATTTTTTTATTTTTATATATATATATATATATATATATATATATAGTTCTGAAGATAAAACCTAGGAATTTGAATTTTTGAAAAGGATGTTCTTAAAAATAATAATAAATAACCTCTTAAAGTTTGGATAACTTGTATTAAATCCCTGAAGGTAAGAATGAAGGTAATGAATTTATTGGGTTGTTTCAAATGTTAAGCATCTAAAATGTTTGTAATTTTAATGGTAAACCATTGTGAAAATGCTATAGCAACCTTTTGTTCACTAAAAATTAACTATAATTAGATGTAGTGACTGAAAATGCTCCATAAACATCCTTTAGTCATTGTACATAATGGTAATTAATCTGTGTCATTATTACAGGTGATGATTCTACACCCAGCTTTCATTAAGTACGTCCATGAGATTTGGTTGCTGAAACATGGCAAATATCCATCGACTGGCTTCCTCAGTATTATATTTGCTCTGCACGTCTGTGATCGGGTAAATCCTACCCCCTCCATTCTCATTTTTGTTTACATATTATTGTATAGACATTTTTGCCTTATCTTTTGTCCAGGTCTCAACGTTTGGGTTTGGTGCAGACCAGTATGGAAACTGGTACCACTACTTTGAGAAAACCTCACATAAACTTCGCACCGGCGCTCATAGTGGCAGCTTTGAATTCAACACTATGATGCAACTGTACTTAGAAAACAAAATTCAGGTGTTCAGAGGGAGATAGCTAGAGATATTGACATTTGTCATGCAAGGATTTTGCAAATGCCACGAGGTCTGTGTCATTATGAAAGCACTTACCTTACTGTTATACAAACCACAAGTTTTGCTGCTATAGGTGACTATTGAATGCTTGGTCACAGATAATGTATTTTTGCGCACTTGCTTTGTATTTGTATAAAAGTTGTGTTTGTTCTTTTTTTGGTGTTTGTTGATTTATTTATTTATTTTGCATGGGGAAAAATGTTCTGTTATCTTACTCTGACAATGCATTTACTTTTTAACAGTGTGTATGAAAACTTTTACAAGGACTGTAAATCAAAAATGAAATTCTGTTATCATTTCTTGTAAGAATTCCTTTCTTCTGTTAAACACAAAAGGAGATATTTTAAAGAATGCTGGTAACCAAATAGTTTCTGGTTTCCGTGTTTTATGCAGTGCAGTTCTGCAGTGTTTTATGACTGAAAATTCTGAGCTGTGTTTAATTGACATTCTACAGTGCATTAACATTACATAACCATTGTGCTCCATTCTTACAGCTTTCATGTATGACATAGCATTCTAAAACCATGGCATGGTAAAATAAGTTCATCTTTTTTTTACAAAAAAAAAAAAAAGCTTTTTGAGAACTTATTTTTTTCCCCCATTCTACTGCCCATGTTTCACGTTTTTTCAAAGCATAAATGCATTCTGTGTAAACGGCTCTTAAAGGAATAGTTTACCCAAAAATCAACCTCATGTCATTCCAAACCTGTAAGACCTTAGTTCATCTTCGGACCAAGATATTTTTGATGAAATCCAAGAGCTTTCTAACCTTGCATAAACAGCAATCTTTTTTTTTTAAGAATGTGAGTAACCAAAAGGTTTTTGGTCACCATTGACTTCCAAAGCATTTTCCCCATACTACTGAAGTCAGTGGAGATCAGCTATTGTTTGGTTACAGTTACACATATTCTTCCAAATATCCTCTTTTATGTTCAACAAAAGTTAGAAAGTCATACGGGTTTAAAATAACTTGAGGGTGAGTAAATGTTGAGTGAATTTTGATTTTTGATTAAATTATTCCTTTAAGAATAAAGTTAAGAATACGGTATGCTCCCATAAGCATTTCCTAAGAATGTTTTTTTTTTTTTTTAAATACAGTTCTAAAGATAAAACCTAGGAATTAGAATTTTTGAAAAGAATGTTCTTAAAAATAATAGTAAATAGCCTCTTAAAGTTTGGATAACTTGTATTAAATCCCTGAAGGTAAGATGTAATGAATTTACTGGGTTGTTTCAAATATTAAGCATCTAAAATGTTTGTAATTTTAATGGTAAACCATTGTAAAAATGCTACAGCAATCTATTGTTCACTAAAAATTAACTATAATTAGATGTAGTGACTGAAAATGCTCCATAAACATCCTTTAGTCATTGTACATAATGGTAATTAATCTGTGTCATTATTACAGGTGATGATTCTACATCCAGGTTTTATTAAGTACGTCCATGAGATCTGGTTGCTGAAACGTGGCAAATATCCATCGACTGGCTTCCTCGGTATTATATTTGCTCTGCACGTCTGTGATCGGGTAAATCCTACCCCCTCCATTCTCGTTTTTGTTTACATATTATTGTATAGACATTTTTGCCTTCTCTTTTGTCCAGATCTCAACGTTCAGGTTTGGCGCAGACCAGTATGGAAACTGGTACCACTACTTTGAGAAAACCTCACATAAAGTTTGCACCGGCGCTCATAGTGGCAGCTTTGAATTCGACACTATGATGCAACTGTACTTAGAAAATTTAGGTGTTCAGAGGGCGATAGCTAGAGGTATTGACATTTGTCATGCAAGGATTTTGCAAATGCCACGAGGTCTGCATCATTATGAAAGCACTTACCGCACTGTTATACAAACCACAAGTTTTGCTGCTAGGTGACTACTGAATGCTTGGTCACAGATAATGTATTTTTGCGCATTTGCTTTGTATTTGTATTAAAGTTGAGTTTGTTCTTTTTTTGGTGTTTGTTGATTTATTTATTTATTTCGCATGGGGAAAAAATGTTCTGTCATCTTACTGGAACAATGCATTTACTTTTTAACAGTGTGTATGAAAACTTTTACAAGGACATTTGATCAAAAAATGAAATTCTGTTATGATTTCTTGTAAGAATTCCTTTCTTCTGTTAAACACAAAAAGAGATATTTTAAAGAATGCTGGTAACCAAATAGTTTCTGGTTTCCGTGTTTTATGCAGTGCAGTTCTGCAGTGTTTTATGACTGGAAATTCTGAGCTGTGTTTAATTGACATTCTACAATGCATTAATATTACATAACCATTGTGCTCAACTCTCACAGCTCTCATGCATGACATAGCATTCTAAAACCATGGCAAGGTAAAATAAGTTCATCTTTTTTAAAAAAAAAAAAAAAAAAAAGCTTTTTGAGATCGTGTTTTTTTTCCCCCATTCCACTGGCCATGTTTCACGTTTTTCAAAGCATAAATGCATTCTTAAAGGAATAGTTTACCCAAAAATCAACCTCATGTCATTCCAAACCTGTAAGACCTTCGTTCATCTTTGGACCAAGATATTTTTGATGAAATCCAAGAGCTTTCTAACCTTGCATAGACAGTAGAGTTGGGGTACTCGGACTCGACCCGGTCTCGGTCTCGAGTACAATTTTTAGGCGACTCGGACTTGTCACGGACTCGGATGCATTTTTACTCGGACTTGACTCGGACTCAAGCCTTTCGGACTCGGAAAATATCCCGAGTCCGTCCGAGTCCAGAGACAATTGACGGAAATGTCACTGACTCGATGCATTATCACGAAAGTCTTGTCCAGTAGGCTACTTGAAACCCGACGGGTTTATGTGCGCACTGGAGATGCGCGGATGAGCTCAAATGTCACCCGAATCCGCAGCTTCAAATAAATTATCCGCCCGCCACCCACCCGCACCTATATTTTTCTCTGATTTAGATAACCGCACCCGACTCCCACCCGATCGTCGTTTACGATTATTCTAATTCTTAGTTTTGCATGATGATATGATGAATGGATGGTTCATTTTTAACAACAGATTAATTCAGCTGATCTGCACATCGCTGCACACTTACATAAGCTTAATCGTTCCTGCTTTTAAGCCAAAACCACGCTAAAAAGAATAACGTTAACTGACATCTGGACGTGACTCTCCGCAATATCTGATGAAATCAGTTGGGTGTTTGAACGTCTACTGGATCCTTGGACAAACGTTTACAGGGGTTCACCCAGTTTAAGAAATTTTAGATCATAAAAATCTAATTCTTTTCATGTTTAAGGTATTGTTTTCGTTATAATGTACTGACTCAAATTATTAATCAATAATAATTGTTAATTTTACTACTGGTGCTGGGGCGGACGGAGCGGGCGCGGGCGCATGTCAGGCGCAATCATCAAACATATTTCAAAGGAAGCCGGCGACACATTCTCTACCGTCCTTACTATGTGTTTTGAGCGAATTTTTGCATTTATTCACATACGATTGAATTAGAAATGGTGGCCTGTCATGATTTTGGCTAATGCAGGACACTACTGAATGATGCGCATCAGAGGGAATTTAGAAGTGGGTATACGCAAAGCCCATGGATTAAAAAATGGGTATCCGCAGGTACTGCACTACACCACTAAATATTACCCTACTCAATAGCATTAACACAGGCGTAACTCCCTTCAAACTTGATCTGGAATGTATTTTTTTTCTGTCACAACTTCTCGAACAGGTGAACACACAAACATACACACACACACAAAAATGAAATCGTTTGCGTGAAAAAAATTCAGAACGGGTTCATATTTTAGAAAATGTAGTTAATATTTGCCTCATTATTGATTCATCTCATCCACCCGCGACCCACCCGCAAATAATCAGAATGCATTTTTTTTATTACCCGACCCACCCGACCCGCGGATATAACCGCCATCCGCGCATCACTAGTGCGCACACACTCAAAGCGCGCTCACAGAACACACCTCTCAGTCAGTGTGCGAATGCCGAGTTCTCTTTCGCTTTTAACAGGTTCTGTTATTGCTACACACATGCTCGTATTGGAGACTATTCATGTAAATGAAGTCGGTTTTGTCTTAAGTAAACCTGAACAGCTGGGAGAGATACTGATGCGTCAAAATATTCGATCTGTGCGTCGGATCTTAAAGCTACAGCAGCGTAAACCTGCAGCAGCCGACCACGTCAAGCAATAATCAAACAACAAAAGAAAAAGAGAAAATCACTCACTGTTCTTGACTGAATCACGTATTAACTGTAATAAGAATTATCTTTAATGTATACAGTGAAGATTTTGCAGTGTTTTATTTTAACATTTATTACTTCATGAAATGTCTGTAGTCTATTTCTGTAATAGCCTTTATATAGACCTACATTAAAAAAAAAAACTTACAAAAACCCCCCCCTACAATTCTATTTTTAAAAAAGATTCTATTTTAAAAAATATTATTTCATTTGTATTTTTGATTAATATATGTATTAATACTTTTGCTTGTAAGTACTTGGAGTGTTTACTTGCCTTGAGCTCCAGAATGTTTTACTTGCATTGGTTGATTATTTTTGTCTGTATTGAAATTATTATTATTTAAACATGGTGGCAGTTTCTAGCTTGAAAGAAAGATAATTTTTCTAACATCTTTGCAGCAACAGTTTTTATGGGTCCAAAACCATCTTGGGTGTGCATGATTTTCTAATAATTAAATGGTCCATCATCAATTATTCCTTATATAATGTAATTTCTTGTAATTAATGTAACTATAAATGCATTCAAAAATAAAACAGGTGTGAGTTTGCTGTGACTTATGGAAAGTATGGGCTTTATACACAGTGTGTGCCACTGTAAAGACTAGGTTTATCCCTCACAACCTCATTTTCATTCCAAAAAAAAAGTCATATACAACCCAAAACACACACAGCCACAATCCGAAATAAAAGAGGTGCTGCAAGAGGCTACATGTTTTCTCTTAAGGTCCCATTCACCAAGATACTCCTTTACCCCCACCCTGGAATTTACACATTTACTACATCGATGAATAAAGTCAAGTCCCACCCTGTAATTGTTCACATTCTAAAACCTGTTTCACTCTAAAATATGTCACATTACATAGATCAGCCATAACTTCTGTTGCATGACTTTAAGTTTGCTAAGCAGAGCATGAACACTAATTATGAAATGTTGTGAAATCAAAAATCAAAATGGCAAGATCCACTAGAGGTTTGCTTTTCTTACATTTCAACTGACATTGCATTTTTCTAGTTGTAAAGGTTAAAAACAGGGGTGCCCAAACTCGGTCCTGGTCCTTGGTTTAGCTCCAACTTGCCAGGGGGTTTCTAGTATGCCTAGTATAAGCTTGATTAGCTGGTTCAGGTCTGTTTAATTGGGGCTGGAGCTAAAATCTGTAGGACACTTCCCTCCAGGACCGAGTTTGGGCACCCCTGGATTGAAACAATGTTAAGATACTGACAAACAGTAGTGTTTCCTTGGACTCGGACGGACTCGACTCGGACTTGGCCCATTTTGGACTCGGACTTGTCTCGGACTCGATTGGTAAAAGACTCGGACTCGACTTAGGTGGACTCGAACCCAAAACTAATAGACAGCAATCTTTTTTTTTAAGAATGTGAGTAACCAGAAGGTTTCTGGTCGCCATTGACTTCCATAGCATTTTCCCCATACTACTGAAGTCAGTGGAGATCAGCTATTGTTTGGTTACAGTTACACGTATTCTTCCAAATATCCTCTTTTATGTTCAACAAAAGTTAGAAAGTTATACGGGTTTAACTTGAGAGTGAGTAAATGTTGAGTGAATTTAGATTTTTGATTAAATTATTCCTTTAAGAATAAAGTTAAGAATACGGTATGTTCCCATAAGCATCTCCTAAGAATGTTTTTTTTTTTTTTTTTTAAATATAGTTCTAAAGATAAAACCTAGAAATTTGAATTTTTGAAAAGAATGTTCTTAAAAATAATAGTAAATACCCTCTTAAAGTTTGGATAACTTGTATTAAATCCCTGAAGGTAACATGTAATGAATTTACTGGGTTGTTTCAAATATTAAGCATCTAAAATGTTTGTAATTTTAATGGTAAACCATTGTAAAAATGCTACAGCAACCTATTGTTCACTAAAAATGAACTATAATTAGATGTAGTGACTGAAAATGCTCCATAAACATCCTTTAGTCATCGTACATAATGATAATTAATCTGTGTCATTATTACAGGTGATGATTCTACATCCAGGTTTCATTAAGTACGTCCATGAGATTTGGTTGCTGAAACGTGGCAAATATCCATCAACTGGCTTCCTCGGTATTATATTTGTGTTTGCTGATTTATTTATTTTGCATGGGGAAAAAATGTTGTGTCATCTTACACGGACAATGCATTTACTTTTTAACAGTGCGTATGAAAACTTTTACAAGGACAGTTGATCAAAAAATGAAATTCTGTTATCATTTACACACTCTTATCTTGTTTAAAGGAACACTCCACTTTTTTGAAAATTAGGCTCATTTTTATTTAATTTTTCTAGCTATCTCACTTTTTCACATTTTGATCAAAACTTCTGATTAATATGCAAACAAAAAAAGGAATAAGGAAATAAATTCCTGTAGCATGCAGGCTACGGTTGCTACCAGTGGAACTGCAGTGATGCTCCATTTGCAAGATGAATAACAAATAACAAAGCACTGATTTTGAAGATTATGTGTTCATGAGAACATTATTTTGGATGGTTTAAGGTTATGGCTTTTGTTTTATATATTCTATTTAAATGTTAAGAACAAACTGCAGTTTAATCTTTGGGAGGAACTGTTACATTTGTACCGTTTGAAAAAAAAAACTTTTAAGAAACTATTTTAGACTATACACAATTTACATATTTCAATGTTACACATTTTCAAAGGTTAACAATTTGAACAGAATCCTCACAATCTCTGTTTTATTCGTGTGTGTTTTCAGTGGACATTCCACAAAGTCTTATCTGTCTTGTCAACCTGAAAGCAGTTTAGGTCTTCAACCTAAAAACAGAGATAAATCTTGAGTGTAATGACAGTGAATGAAGCACAGGTCTGTCCTGTTCTATGTACAGAGTGAAAGTCTGGGAGTCTGTGTGACAGGATACGTTTGGAAAGTTTGATCAAGGTCTAAAATGTTTGTTCATTGTTTTAATAGTAAAACTTAAAGGAGTAGTTCACTTTCAGAACAAAAATTTACAGATAATTTACTCATCCCCCTTGTCATCCAAGATGTTCATGTCTTTCCTTCTTCAGTTGTAAAGAAATTATGTGTTTTGAGGAAAACATTTTATGATTTTTTTCCATATAGTCGACTTCTATGGTGTCCACAAGTATGAACGTCCAAAATGCAGTTTCAGTGCAGCTTTAAAGGGCTCTAAATGATTCCAGCTGAGAAAAAAAAGTTCTTATCTAATGAAACAATGTTATTTTCTAAAAAAAAAAAAAAAAATATATATATATATATATATATATATATATGAAAATAACTGATCGTTTCGCTAGACAAGATCCTTGTTCCTCATAAGCAAATTTGGAATTCCATAAGCAAATTTATTTATTCACGCAAGTAGCTTATATAGAAAGTCAATGCAAAGACACGAATAAAGGGCTTGCACTTACGTCATGATTTGGTCAGTTACCCAGATGTGTGGTCATATTGCTGATACTGATGTAAACAACAGCATGGATTGCATGGTTAATGTACTACTGAATACGTTGTTCTGCTAATTTATGCTGTCTAAACCACGGAAAAAACATGTGGAAGCTGCCAAATCATATACAGAAGGACTTACTAAGCAGGAAAGGGTGCAATATTTTGACAAACTAAAGTTAATAGGTGGTAAAGATACGTATGAGCAGTATTAATTAAGATATAGCCTAATATTTTACCATAAATGATAAGAACAAACACAAATGCTGTCAGGTTTCTTGCCCTGGAAATCCTGGTTCAACCACAAATGCTTTTTGTTCCGTTGCTCTCTTTTCCTTTTGGCAGTCTACTCCAAATGTTTTTCCCAGTCCGACCGATTAGTACAGCCCAAAACATGACAACAGCTTACCATTTTCAGCAGAAATAGTAACCAAAATAAGCAAGTTTCGTTTGGAACAGTGGCACTCATTGGCCAATTGATGACGCGTCGTGAAAACACACTATTATGGAACGCCATTGGGGACAATACCTATTATATGAAACGTGTGAAATCTGGACGCATTAACATGCAAAGTTTGTACTTGTCTTTTTGGTACGTGTAAACGCGAACGTTTTGTACGTCTATACACGAAATTTTTTGTCGTGTTATTTAAAGACACGATCGTTTGTATCGCCTTAACGTAACATTTTTGTTACGTGTTTCTAGACGAACGTTTTCGTCGTGTAAACATGACATTTTTGAACGTGTAATATTTCTAAGTCTTATTTGATGTGCGACATACTAATTTTTCTGTTTTAGTTGAACTGGTGATAATTTAGGGTCAATGATTAAATACACTCAATGACTGCATGAATTAACATTACATTCTTTTGTAACGTTAAAGGAATTTGTCCTGTAGGTAAAGTGAGTGGTCTCTGTGATCCAACGACCACATTTCCCCTCTTATTAATACATTCGAGGTGTCCACTGCAAATAGCCTACTTGTTGGCAGAACTAAATACACTAGGCCAGTCTAACGTTACCCTATATGTGGAAAAAGTCACCTCTTTAGTCAGCGGTTTCTGTGGCGTAACATGTAAAGGGAGACCGGGGTTCTATTCCCACTGACAGCGCTTTTTTTATTACTTTACAGTTAATAAACGCATTTGTTTTCAATAAAAATGATTTGACTTAAAATTCATTTTAATTCATAAAAGTTACATTTAGGGTAAGGTTAGGGGTAGCGCTCTTTAATATCTCAATAAGTTGCCATGATTTTAATATTGTTTTATAAATATAATGATTTACTGTCAGTTATATTAAAGGATGTTTAATGCACAACAATACTGAGGAGCAAATAGTAACGTTATCTCTCACTATTTACAAGTAAATAGCATCTAAATGTCTACTGAATCCACAACTGTTGCTATTTACACTTGGACTTGGACTGGCTGCCCCACAGTTTACGTTGCATGGTCCGCCTGTTGTAGTGATTCTGTAATGTTTATGTGTCGTATGATTGTGTCTGGGTTTAAAGGTTGAATAAAGATTTGTGAATTGTCATAGGCTACTGGTGCTTTGTTTTCTGCTTTTGGATTTGCCTGATTGTTATAATATAATTGTTAAATTTGTGATTGTTACAATATATTGTTGTTATTACATTATTTTTATCTGACATATACAGCATACATTCAAGATATTTGTATTATTTCCAGTCAAACTGACACCCCGACTTCAAGGAGCATGTCTCTCATACCAGATTGATGCTGGCCCACTCGGAGATTACTCCAGTCATTTTGAAAAAAACAATAGCCACAGTATTTAGTATTTAGCCTTTGCTATCTTTATTATTCATTGTATTTATTAAAGTTGAATGATTTATGGCATTTATTGGCACTATTATGTATAATTATTGACACCTCACCATGGACCTCACTAATTATTAAACCCTGGCTATGGCCGTATCCAGTGTTGTATGTTCTATGTATGTTAATATGTGTTATACATATGTGTATATAGCCCATTACATCACTTATGCACGCACGATATTGCATCTTACGCGCAAGTTCAAATTTCCACTCGAGCAGAAAATTTGCAGGAGGGGTTGTTGCACAAGCCAGTCAGTGAAGAACTTTTTGACACGTCCAGTTTGACACGTCTGGTTGTATCAGATAATGGAGGAAAGCGTAACGCTCTGTTTTTATTCGTGTGAGTGATAAAAAACATCTCGCAAGTAATCTAGAGCGATATTCTCTTTACATTTCCTAATTTAGTTGTCTAATAAACCTGGCTTTGTGTTTGATGAATCGCTTTGTTCCACTTTTGATACTCACTTTGGATAAAAGCATCTGTTGAATGCCTAAATGTAAATGTATTTGCATTGCTTTGACCGATCTCTGTAGATCCCACCTTCTGTATGCTATTGGTCAAACTAGTTTTCAGTCATTACCCTCAGCAGGTATGAAAAACAAAAACAAAAGCCACACATTTTAGGCAATTTAGAAATCCCAACCAGAAAAAAGAGAATGTATAGTCACACTAATCAAAGCATTTAACATTTATTTTTTACATTACTTTTTTTATTGTTTTACCAACATGAAAGTGCATCAGGCAAAAGTTTACATACACTTAATTCTTAATATTGTGTTGTTACCTGAATGATCCACAGTTGTGTTTTGTTTGTTTGTTTGTTTTTTAGTGATTTGTTCATGATTCCCTTGTTTGTCCTGAACAGTTAAACTGCCCGCTGTTCTTCAGCATTTCTGTGTATTTGAACCCTTTCCAACAATGACTGTATGATTTTGAGATCCATCTTTTCACACTGAGGACAACTGAGGGACTCATATGCAACTATTACAGAAGGTTCAAATGCTCACTGATGCTTCAAAAGGAAATATAATGCATTAAGAGCCAGGGGTGAAAACTTTTGAATGGAATGAAGATGTGTACATTTTTCTTATTTTGCCTAAATATCATATTTTTCTTATTTAGTACTGCCCTTCAGAAGCTACAGAAGATACTTACATGTTTCCCAGAAAACAAAATAAGTTAATTTTACCCTGATCTTGAAATTCAAGAAGTTTTCACCCCCAGCTCTTAATGCAATGTGTTTCTTTCGGAAGCATCAGTGAGCGATTGAACCTTCTGTAATAGTTGCATATGAGTAGTCAGCAGTCTTCATTGTGAAAAGATGGATCTCAAAATCATGCAGTCATTGTTGGAGAGCGTTCAAATACACAAAACTGCTAAAAAAAACCAAAGAATTTGTGGGACCTGGATGATTTTTCTGAAGAACAGCAGGCAGCTTAACTGTTCAGGACAAACAAGGGACTCATGAACAACTATCACTAAACAAAAAAACAGCTGTGGGTCATTCAGGTAACAACACAGTATTAAAAATCACGGGATCATTTTTATAAATTCAACTATTATTTTCTCTTGTGGACTATATGTAAACATCTTTGTGAAATATTCAGGTCAGTACTAAATAAAAACATGCATTTTGTATGATCCCTCTTATTTAGGTAAAATGATTAACATTTTGCAGATTCTGCAAGGTGTATGTAAACTTTTGACCACAACTGTGTATTGCCAGTATCACCCAGGATCCATTAGAAAGAAGTGTTGAATTGAAGTGTTCAGTCAGCATGATGGTATGATTTTCTATAGTTTATGTGTGATGTAGTTTACATGAAAAAATGACAATTTTTAACATTCATTTAACATCATTTCAAATAGAGTTTTGTTTCAAATTGATCTTTTGCATGTGTCCTACATTTTTACTTCTTCAAGATGAGCTGTGCTACATTATGTTAAAGATCCAATGGCTTCTGGGAGAAGCGTTGCCTGCAGTAAATGCTACCTGTTGGAGCTGGTGCTGGTATGTGTTGTTAATGTGTTTGCTTTCAAGTAAACCAGCATGACCTAAAGTCAGTTCAGCTCAGTCATGCCAACTATCGGTGAGATTTTGTCTGTCTGTCTGTCTTTTGCTCAGGTTTTTGATTGAATTAATTGTTTTGATAAGAATGCATTAGGTCAGTGCATGAAATATGTGTGTGTTGGTTATTTACATGTTTTGAACATCGTTTTAAGTTTGTTATAAATATATTTCTGTTTGTAACAGAACATTCTGATGTACATGAAAACAAGCTCAGAACGTGTATGTGCTTCAGTGGTTCTTTGTGTGATTTCATAATTAAAGTATCTAAATTAACAGAATATTATCTGTTATATTAAAACTTTTAAAAAATTGCTCGGTAAGACACAGTTGTGTAAGACTCATCCCAAAAACATCACATTAATGTATTAATTAAAGCAACACATTTGTGTGTAATGTTTTAACACAAATTTAACACTTGTTGTGTTGTTTTTAACACATTGTTTTAAGAGTGTACCAAATACTCCTGTTACAGATATAAATAATCAGTTTGCACATAGATGCAGAGGTGTGAACATTAAGATATTTATTCCTAAGAGTTTCCTGGGGCATCTGGATCTCTGCCATCTAATTTTTGTGAAGAACTACATTGTTCTTTTCAGCGTCACACCAACCGCCATGCCAATGCCACACGGCACAAAATACATTCGCTTTTAAATTTTTAATTTATTGTTTTTCGTGAGAGTGTCTGTACAAAGATCACTGGAGTTTTCAAATTAATATGAGAGGAGTCAAAATAACTTGGAGCTAGTTTAAGTCAAATGCAGACAATTTTCAATCTGGTTTTGGGCCGCATCACAGTACAGAGACAGCGCTCATTAAGATAATAAATTATATTTGCCTAAATTCTGGACGAAATTCTGAAATTCTGTTTTTAGCTATTATGCTGCCTGCAGTTGGAATCAGCCTCCAGAAGAGATCAAATGTGCTAAAACATTAGCTACATTTAAATTTAGACTCAAAGCTCATCTGTTTAGCTGTGCATTTACTGAATGAGCATTGTGCTATGTCCAAACTGATTGCACCATTTATAAACTTTTCCTATTTTTAACTGTTTTAAATTTATTTTAAATCATTTTAAACATTTTTCAATTCCTTGTTTTAATGTTGTGCTTATTATTTTTATGATTATTTTACTTCCTTTTATGTAAAGCACTTTGAGATGTGCTATATAAATAAATTGGCCTTGCCTTGCCTAAGTCACTAGGTGGCAGAGGGATTTAATACTGGAGGTGAGATGTGCTGAATGTTATTTACATTTACATTTATTTACTTTATAATTCAGCAATTCTTTATGCATTTTGTCATATACAACACATACAACTTCCAAAGCCATGATGAAGTTTGAATTATATTGTGCATATCTTACTCAGACACATGGCATCTTCAAAAATCAAAAGTTGTCTTCATGTAAGTGTTGCTGTTTTAAGCTGCAAGTCTACAGCTATAAAGTAAATGACAGTACTGCAAAACTTTGTTGTTGGATCATTAATGTCATCTCACAGATATAAATAATCAGTTTGCACATAGATGCAGAGGTGTGAACATTAAGATATTTATTCCTAAGAGTTTCCTGGGGCATCTGGATCTCTGCCATCTAATTCTTGTGAAGAACTATAGTGTTTCTTTTCAGCGTCACACCACCGCCACGACAATGCCACACGGCACAAAATACATTCGCTTTTAATTTTTTAATTCATTGATTTTCGTGAGAGTGTCTGTACAAAGATCACTGGAGTTTTCAAATTAATATGAGAGGAGTCAAAATAACTTGGAACTAGTTTAAGCCAAATGCAGACAATTTTCATTCTGGTTTCGGGCCGCATCACAGTACAGAGACAGCGCTCATTAAGATAATAAATGATATTCGCCTAAATTCTGATTCTGGCAAAATATCAGTGCTGGTACTACACTGTCGATCATAACATTGTTCTAGAGAGACTGGAAAACTGGGTTGGGCTTTCTGGGAGGTTATTATGTTAGTATAGGAGAGCATAAGTCTAGGTGGACGTCCATGACATGCGGAGCTCCACAAGGCCCAATTCCCACTCCCACTAAGTCAAATAATGAGAAAGAACCAAACTGCCTATCACAGCTATGCTGATGATACCCAGATTTACCTAACCTTATCGGCAAATGACTAAATTAACAGTTGGATGTGCCAGAACTTCCTTCAGTTAAACAAGGAGAAAACTGAAGTCATTGCATTTGGAAACAAAGATGAACTTCTCCAGGTGAATGCATACCTTGACTCTAGGGGTCAAACAACTAAAAATCGAGTCAAGAATCTTGGTGTGATTCTGGAGTCAGACCTTAGTTTCAGTAGTCATGTCAAAGCAAAAACTCAGTAAAATCAGCATACTATCATCTCAAAAACATTGCAAGAAATAGATGTTTTGTTTCCAGGTAAGACTTGGAGAAACTTGTTTATGCCTTTATCACCAGCTATTGCAATGGTCTCCTCACTGGCTTTCCCAAGAAGACCATTAGACAGCTGCAGCTCATCCAGAACGCTGCTGCCAGGATTCTGACTAGAACCAGAAAATCTGAGCATATCACAGCAGTCCTCTTTTACACTGGCTTCCAGTTATATTTAGAACTGATTTTAAAGTACTTTTACTCGTTTATAAATCACTCAATGGCCTAGGACCTAATTACATTGCAGATATGCTCACTGAATATAAACCTAAGATCGTTAGGATAGAGTCAGTTAAAAATACCAAGGGTTCACACCAAACAAGGGGAATCTGTTTTGAGCTATTATGCTGCCTGCAGTTGGAATCAGCCTCCAGAAGAGATCAAATGTGCTAAAACATTAGCTACATTTAAATCTAGACTCAAAGCTCATCTGTTTAGCTGTGCATTTACTGAATGAGCACTGTGCTATGTCCAAACTGATTGCACCATTTATAAACTTTTCCTATTTTTAACTGTTTTAAATTTATTTTAAATACTTTTAAACATTTTTCAATTCCTTGTTTTAATGTTGTGATTATTATTTTTATGATTATTTTACTTCCTTTTATGTAAAGTACTTTGAAATGTGCTATGTAAATAAACTGGCCTTGCCTTGCCTTGCCTAAGTCACTAGGTGGCAGAGGGATTTAATACTGGAGGTGAGATGTGCTGAATGTTATTTACATTTACTATTTTTTATTTACTTTATGATTCAGCAACTCTTTATGCATTTTGTCATATACAACACATACAACTTCCAAAGCCATGATGAAGTTTGAATTATATTGTGCATATCTTACTCAGACACGTGGCATCTTCAAAAATCAAAAGTTGTCTTCATGTAGGTGTTGTTTTATGTAAGTCTACAGCTATAAAGTAAATGACAGTACTGCAAAACTTTGTTATTGGATCATTAATGTCATCTCACATTCATACCAATTCACACCAAGACTTCGGTCTACTGACTGGGAGTTTAAAGGTCAAATGTCAACCTCTAAACTATCATGCCAAAATCCCTGGTGAAAAGAACAGCATATGCTGGTAGGTATGTTTTGATGCTGGGATGCTGGTTAGGTATGTTTTGATGCTGGTTTAAGTTGGTCCTTAGCTGGTTTATGCTGGTCTTACCTGGTCATGTTGCTGGTCAGGGAATCCAGCATTAAACCAGCATCCCAGCATCAAAACATACCTACCAGCATATGCTGTTTTTTTCACCAGGGGTATCTTCAGCTACTGACACAAATAGCCAGCAGCTATTTAAAATTACATGCTTTACGTAAGTCTCAGGTGCTAATAAAGTCTCAGGCGTCTCCAGAATGTCAGTGAAGTTTCAGCTCAAATTTCTTCAAGGACTTGACCACATAAGAGCGTGTACATGTGACAGGAAGTATGTGCGCAAGACTGTTCCAGGTAGGAAAAATGGCTAATCTGCCCTTAATGCACACTATAGCTCTAATACCACTTCAGAGCACATCCCATCATTCATCATGTTAAGAAACTCCCTTTGGAGAAGATTTTAAATTAAATTTCAATAGTTGCACTTACCATCAAGCAGTTGTTGTGACAAGTGTCATTGAGCAGAAGTTGAGGATTGTAGTACATTGAAATGCAGGTTCATTGTCCTCCATTTTATTCTGGAAAAACTGGGAAAACAGAGTGCTGTCAATGTTCCATAGAAACATGTGTTCATAGTAATTAGACTAATTACTAATTTCTGGGATCTTTTTACATCATGAGCTAGAGTAGATTCAGTTATTCAGTCTAAAACTTAAATACATTTACAACATGAGCAGTTCTTATCTAGAATTAGATATTCCAATTAAGTATACAGTATCCCAGGTTGGCGAAAGTACAATTTTGAGTCTGCTTATCAGGGTCTAGTTAACTTAATGTCTTAATGTCTTAGTACATATACATATAGTACATATACATGTATGTATGTATGTGTTTCATATTTCTTTAAAACCTTGCCGGGCGCCAGTTACAGCACGATAGAAAAAACTTAAGTGACCGTTTTCACGTTTTTAACTGACATCGACGGTTGAGTTTAAAATTTTTAAATATCAAGATTATGAAAAAACTTGTAGGTGCTGTTGACATATACTGTAAATTATTAACTACCAGTCTACACTTACATTAACAGATGAAGCAATCTGAGGATGCCTCTTTTCATGGCGATTTTGTCACGGGACACTTTTCCTCGTGGAGCATTTAATCTTGGATCACGTAAAGCCGGGCTCACACTACAGGATTTTTAAAATCCTAACCGATTATGAAATTAGGTTGCAGCGCACACATAAGGAGAATCTTGCAGATTATCTTCTCTGAAATCTTAAACATGCACACACTACAAGATATTATTAAGATTATCATGCTGGAGGGAGCGCCGCAACAGATCGTCATTTTAGCAACTAATGTTTACAGCTGTTAGTTAGCATGCTAGCAGCTTTATCACTAACTATGTGGAAAACTGAGACGATTTCACTCCAGAGCTTTCCTTGCTCCATGTGGTTGTGTTATGTTTTCAACATATTATACAGACAGTGTTACTACAAAAACATAAAAAGCAGTTTCCTCCATCTCCACTATCCAATGGACCGTACAGCAGCTGTTTTGCGGTCGGGCATTAGCTGTTGTGAAAGTACTGACGTAATCATAGCCGTGATCATCCAGATTTAAAATCCTGAATATGAAACATGTTTGATATGATCAGTGTTGCCAAATTGGGCGGGTTGCCGCCAATTGGGCTTCTTTTGATCGGCTTGGACCGGAGAATAACGCATTGGGCGGGTAGACAAAATTTGGGCTGCTTTAAAACAATTAAAATCCGCCCAATCAGATGCTCTTTTCTTCGCTTTTATCTTTAGTCATGTTATTTTAATATGTTCGAGCTCAAAGTATCACAGTAAAAAAAATGTGTAGTGCAGTCATCAACATCATTTAACAGAGACCTGTCAATCAATTTACCATATTTTATGTTGGTGAGATGTGATGACTCGTGAGTGACGGGGTTTTGGCGCTATAAAGGGCAAGATTTTGAATGTGCAGCTATATATTCATTCATTCATTTTATTTGAGTGATTGCGATGGCAAAGTGGCCTAAATATAAGTTACACGATAAAAAGTTTTAGAGTGACTTAAATCTCACAACGTGGATTACACGTAGTGAGAGATGAATAGAAGATTTCTAAGTATAATTGTAAGTGAAATAAGAGAACAGTTGAATGATTTAATAAAAATCAAAACTGAATATGGGGACTATACGAAACTGTCCTGCATCAGAACATCTTTTAAACAGTCCAGAAAACTCTGGTATACTTGGCATTGACAGCAGCTGGACTTGAACGGTTTTAACTGTGCAAAGTTCTGCATGATGTTCTAAAATGTGTACTTTATGAAATACGTGCTGTAGTTCTGTCTGAAGATAAAGCACAAGACAACGGTAAGCACATTATTGTTGTTAATTGTTATTATCATTATTATTAAAATATTTCTGGGCATTTTAAGCATATTTTCTGACTCCCTTTAATGCATTTGCCCTGTTTTGATCCATATTCCTGTGAAACTGATTTATCTTTATTTTATTTTGTCATCTTTATTTTTTAAGGAGATAAAAATGGTCCTTATCAACCTTGACTGACATGGCAATAAAATTCCATCACATTATTTTGGCAGTAAAAATTTTGGGCTGGTTTTTGTTGAAGTGGGCGGGTTTTGGTGAGCTTTTGGGCTGGAAATCGTCAACCCGAAGTGGCAACACTGGATATGATCGGGGCTGTCCCATTTGTGTGACAGCAGATCGGGAGGAGCAAAATTCGATCTGTCAGCGTCTCACAGATAATCCGTGCAAATTAATGGTTTGCATGGTTTTACTACACACACAAAAAAGGGTTATTGTTCAACTAAGATGAACACAAAATAACCATGACTTTGCTATATTAATCATTGTTCAACCATGGTATTTATAGTAAAACTGGTTATACAAATGATAGTCAAGCTGAAAAGTTTCCATTCCAGTCTGTCCCTTATACAAGATATTTCGCACTTTGTTTTTTTGTTTAAACAGACATTTTATCACTTCATCACACAGTTTTAGAAAAAAAAGTACAATGTGGATAAAATCTTATAACAGGTGGTTAGCAGGTAAGAGGTTTGCGCATTTAATTGGTAAATATTTATAATCTTATGAAAATGTATGGTTTGCACCTCATTTACAGAAGATCATTCAACATATGCTGGGAATGTGACAAACACTGTATAACACAACATCTGACTGACAATGCATTACTCGTATGCATTACTTTGGATTTTACTGACCACCAATTATAATCAAAAAACACAGACGGTTAGGTGATATAAGCCTTCATCAGTCTTTATGAGGGATATTTTATTTGTATTATAGGGCAAATTGACAAATAGTTTGCTTAAGGAGTTTCCAACCAGATCTCAAATATTCAGTGTTTATATGTTTCATAACAGTTGGATTACTACTGAACAATTATGCAGGCAAACACAATAATTCAGGAACACACACAGACACAATAAATGTCTTGGGTAAACGAGGCATTTTTATGTAAGACAAAATGTGCATTTGCTGTGTCTGATTCATTTTCCCCCGGTTTCACAGGCAAGGCTTAAGCATATTCCCAGACTAAAATGTAAGTATGAATCGATTCAACTGAAAGTAACTTGCACTGAATGATCTTAAAAATATCAATGTCTTTGTTTTGTCTCAAGATGGACACCAGTAATGTGTTTTTTTCTAAGGCACGTTTATAAAAAAAAATCTTGAATATTTTTGTTTTTTAGTCATGTTCTAAGCATATCCATGCTGACTCATTGTTTACGGACGTCTTCTAATCTCTCGCTTAGTGCTGTGCAATGAAGTACGGAGTTCAGAATACACGTGAATACTATGGTAGTCGCTATGATACAGAAGCACACCCGTCACAGATCATTTGTTCAAGAGTCATGATAGCAAAACAGAAAGATTTAGGTGCAGCCTGACAACTATAGAAGAACAATATAAAGAATGCCTAGCTGCAGTAGACCATGACCCCTATACACGCAGAACACGTTTAATATGTAAAGGTCAATGCAAGACAAGGCAGTTATTTCTTCATAGACAAATAGATCCTTTGTGTATTTATCATTGTTTTGTTTTTTGTCTGTTTTTCCTAAATGTGTGACACCCATAATTGTTTCTTGTATGGGACAAAGAAGATGATATGTTCATGGAGTATGTTCCTAGTATTCACATTTATTTAATACTCCGTGTGAAGAACCAAGACTTCACATATTTTCAGATACATACAGAAATACAATTTAAAAAGGCATGCGAGAATATTTCGTCATGTGATAAGATTGCAGTTGATGCTTCATGTGAAATTCTTTGTGTATTTAATTTACCAGCAACAGAAATGCATAACATCACAGAATCCTATTAAAGAATATACATATAAACATAAAACAGCTTTGTTTCTTGAACCATTGTTTACGTAACATTCAGCAATCAGTATTATGTGTTATGTATTTTTTATTTGCCTTATGTAATTTGTTCAATTTATTCTTAATTATTTCTAATTGTTCCACTTTCCCCATTATCAAGGACAATATGCCATTATAAATAAGAACCTTGTTTTAATTGTCTTAATTAAATACAGCTGAATAAATTATGCATAAATATTCACATAAATGCAGGCTTTTCAAAAGGTTTAATTGAAATCCTGCGCCAGGAACACAATACTGAGAAAAATGTTCTCATTGCCATCCTTTATGCATAGAAATCTTGTTTACCAACAGAAGCTCATTCATGGTCTTATTTTCAAAGTCTCCACCATGAGGGCCTCTGCTAAATTGAGTCAAGCTTTTGTCAAAATAATGATGCCAGTTCCCATCACCTTTAGCTCCAAACCCAAAAACATCAACCTGTGTGAGAGACAGACAAATCAATACATAAGTGCTTGCAATGGACTTCAGCAGTAAATCAGCAGTTAAAGATTAAATTAGATTTATGTCCGAGTCATCTCTCTGATGACAGACAGCAAACAAGTCATGACACAGCTCACAGTATATGCAAATAGTAAACCTTCAATCAAAGCAAAAATACTGATGGCACACCTACTGCATGACACACTCACAGTTCTCTCATTAACTGTCTGCTGCATAATGCAAAGGCTGCATCTGTATATTTATAATATGCGCTACAAGTGCACCAGCTTTCAAAAGTTTGGAGCCAGTAAGGAATGAATATTTTTATTAAGCAAGGATGCATTAAATTGACCAAAAGTGACATTAAAGACATTCATAATGTTAATTCTGTTTGCTAAATGATGTTCCTTCGAACCTTTTATTCAAAGAATCTTGACAAAGTTTCTACAGAAATATTAAGCAGCACAACTGTTTTAACCTTGAGCAGCAAATCAGCATTTTAAAATGATTTTTGAAGGATCATGCGACGTAGAGCAATGATGCTGAAAATTCAGCTTTGACTCACAGGAATAAATTACATTTTAATATATATTTAAATAGAAAACAGTTATTTTACATTTTAAATTTATCAAATAAATGCAGCCTTGGTCAGCGTAAGAGACTAAAAACATGAGAAAAAAAAAAATCTACCACCCCCAAACCTTTGAAAAGTAGTGGACTTGTAGGACTTACGTCAGTACTTGTGGCAAAACACTACATCAGATACACTACAGAACAATCTAGTGTTCTTTTAGTATCATCAAGATACTATTATAGTTTTTGTTGATATTTTAAATGAGTTTTCATTCCATTTTGGTTTTGTGATTTTACTAGGGGTTTTTTTAACGTCTATACATTAATCAACATTTGAAGTGGATCGAAAAAAAGTTCATCAAAGTTGTCCTAAGACAAGAACGGGTATTGTTTTTAGTTTTAGGACAACTTTAATTAAATGTTTTGATCCACTTCAAATGTTGACTACTGTATAGTTATTTTAACTCATTTTTATTAATTATTCACGTTATTTTAGTACATCAAGGTAAACTAAATTAAAATAAGTAATGGTGCTTTGCCAACTAGCTAAAGTGTTTATTGAAATGAATGCTAATTTCAAGTAACAATTTTTTAATGGTTTCAAGTTTTTTGGCTTTTAGTATGAATATGTTAGCTGTAAGGTTACCTATAAGCTGGTGTGCTCCAAAACAATGGCAAAATTCACATTTAGAAGATATAAGCATTTAAAACTTACAGTCTCTCACTCAGTTCCACCAATATGGATCAACAGTTTTGCGGACATCACCCTGCACTTCAGCTTCTTATCAAATTTTCTGTCCAACCAAATACTGTCTAAAATCCGAAGCATCCTGCCCCCAAACACTATAAATGGATGCTGAAGCTGCGGCTGAAATCTGTCCTGTAACTATTCTGTGCATTATTTAAAACATTGCCCATCTCTAAATAGCATTTAAAACCAAAACAAACTGCAGTTGGTTCTAATCAGATGGTCTCTCTAGACTAGACTTAACGCTTGTAGTAAAACATCTGACTCTGTGAGAAATGTTGGAGAAACTGAAATAAGAGGCACAAAACTTTTACCTGATCACAGATGTGCAGGGCAAATATCAGTGTAATGAATCCAGTGGATGGATATCTCCCATGTTTCTGCAGCCAGCTCTCATAGACGTATTTAATGAATTCAGGATGGATGATCATCACCTTAAGAACAAAATAATTATGCAGTACATTTCAGGACATTCTGACTTAATCATGCATGTTTGTTCAGAAAAAAACTACAGATCAATATGTGAAAATCAGAAGTTATATATACTCACCTTGTCTCTGTTAGCATTTATTGTAGGTCTCACTTTAGTGTAAGTGCTGAAGAAACACAAAGATTCACTGAATTAAGATGATCGCCATAAAACATAGAAAGGATGTCCGTTTCTCTTAGTTCTGTAAGTGAATACTGATGAAATGATCTCACTGTGTGATGTGTTTAGTGGTGAAGACACTGATGAGCCAGCGCATGTCTTTGATCTTAAAGGGCAGAAGAACCAAGTGGGTTGAGTTGTCTACATCCACGGCGCTCTCAGGATAGAGGATCCGGTGAGTCGTCTTAGACCCCACATCCTTCTCGTAACCTTCTGTTGGACCCATATTTATCCTGAGGATGAAGATGCATTTTTAACGATCATTTTTGGTCGTATACATTGTCATTGACTTCAAACAGAAAACAGCTTGCCTTATGACAAAGTCATGAAGATCTATGAGAGGCCCATAATGGGATCTCAGTAGGTTCCCGGAGTTTCCCACCACAGCACAGGTTCTGCAGCGATCTGGACCGGCATCTGAGTAGTGCTCTTTGTCGGGGAAGAGAGAAAACAATGTGTCCACCACATCTGTGTAGTTAACCTTACTGGATTCCCTTTGTAGAGCCTATACAAATGTTAAAACACATGATCAGATTGAGCAAAGGGTTCTGGAAAAACACACTTTAAAATAAAATGAAAACAATAATATAAATAGCAATCTTAAGTCAGCTAATAAAGTATTCCACAAAAGATCTAAAATAATAATATTAATTATTAATTGTAGCAGAAATGCACATAATAATAATCATAATAATGATGATGATGATAAAAAGATTAGGAGAAATTCATGAATATGATCGATTTTTGTAGAAATAACACGTTGAAAAAAACAAAACAAATAAACAACTGTTGATGTGTGCTGCCCCCGTGTGTTCAACTTCAGCTTCACTGCATTCATTCTTAACTGGAATCTTTTGTTTCTAGATATATTTGTTTTTAGATATTTTATGAAGAATATTTGACAAGAACTTTCTCTTAAAATTGTTTAAAGTCATATAATATACTTCTCAGTCTAACGATATTAAAAGTAATGGCCTCCTGCACACTGTAAATTTGCAGGAGTGACAACCGAATTTGTAAATACGAATAATAAATAGCGTAGACCAAGTAAAATAGAGACACTTTCTGCTTTTTATATCACTACACAAAAACTAGATGCTAAAATTAAGTGATTTTTCACATAATATTTATTTTGTTTATGTACTAAAATATCATAAATTGATAATAGCCATAGGTAGTTTACATTTTCCACGATTAGCTCATAAACATAAGGTGCATTTTTGTCATAACTGTACCCATATGGTGTACAGTTGAAACAGTACCATGGTACAGTTGAGACACCCATTCATAATGCTCTAAAAGCTGGCTAACCATTTATTGCAAATTTAATCAATTACAGTTGTGCTTTTTTTATTCAAATTTATTTATTTGCTTTAATTCAGATTTAGTTAAACAAAATAGGAAAAATATTTAACAATAGAAAAGATATGGTAAACAGTACAAATGTAAACATACCAGTAAAAATAACAATATACATACCTGTATATTCCAAAACCCTATCCCTAAATCTATGCATCACTCGAAACTTTCTGCATTTTTTACATTTTCAATCATTCTGTATGAATTATAAGTTTGTTTCCTCATGGGGACCAAAAAAAAAAAAAAAAAAAAAAAAAATCCCAAAAGGTTAGAATTTACTGGTATTACTATACTTGTGGAGACATTTGGCCCACATTATGTAGGTAATACCAGTACACAAACACACACAGCCTCTGAATACGCATTTTATGTTCTATGATTGAACTATTACTGTATACATAGCGACCTATAAAGGGTGTATCAACTGTACCTACTTTACCACCTTGTGCATTTCTTAAAATGCTATGTTATCCTTTTAACATTCATGTTAGAAAATATGTCCATTAATAATAGACAGTTGAAATAATCACAAATATTTTTTAACAATCTGCGTAGCATGTGTGTAAACCCAGATAGCAAAATGTCTGTTAAAGATCACTTGACCTGGAAAGCAACTGCTTGTACAAACATTTGACAGACGTCTGCAAGATGTCAGTTTTACATACATTCTCAATCATGAACATCTTAAAGACATCTAACAGATGTCTATTTGACATCTGATAAGAAACGTCCAACAGATTTATTGCATATAAGCAAACACTTTTAAAAAAATACGTCTTCCAGACGTAAACGCAGACGTCAAATAGGAGAATGTGACTATTAACCTATTATCATAACACTGTATAACAAAACAGCATGTGACACAATAGGGCACCAGTCCGGGTACGGCTGATACACTGTGTCTCAAGCACGATCAAAGAGAACACTAATGTGTGGAGCAATATTACGACTCGGGGTTCCTGTGTACGCAAATTATTTAAGGCGTTTCAACTGTACACGTGTCTCAAATGTACTCAGTCTACCCTAAATCACTCAGTGGAGTGAATCCTCTAAATCAAGGGTCTTCAACCGGGGATCCGCGACCCCCAGGGGGTCCGCCAATTAATGATTGATCACAAATCATTTTTGTTACAAAAATTAAAACAAGGGTAAAAAAAGATATCAAATAAATATATATATTAAATATAAGTACGGCGAAACGAAAGCAAGCACACCCCAGTTGATACTGTAATGACATAATATTATTGGTGAAACCGGTTTAGCAAACACTTATCGCTCAAAATGCCGGAGGATCTAAATGCAGACTAATACGATTTCTAGAAAAATATTTGTTTCAACGTTTTTTTTTTTATTTCCATTCCAATTATTTGCAAAAGTAATGCCTTGCAAATAATTTTAAATGTCTCACTGTACATTGCTATTCTTTGTCAAGGAGCCGCTGCTTTATCTCACAGTAAAAATAAAATGTTAAGTTTAGTAAGCTTGAAGCTAAAGTTTCAGCAAATTATTTTTTTTTTCTATCTATACTCCATTTGATGTGCGTGAACGCGGACGGTCGACACATGCGCTATAGAAAACTACATCCATTATTTTTTTTTCACATTAAGTTATGACTGATATCTGATAATTTTTAACTCTTTTAAACCAAAGCTGGGCGTACAGTACGCGTGTACTATTCTGATGACAAAATTCGCGTTACGCGAACTGTACGCTGTCCCTCGCGTACGCGTAAAGAGTGAAGTATACTATGACATTGATGCACAGATTTATTTCGATATATCAGATGTTTTGTCTTTAAGTGCACGTGTCTCACAGGCCAAATTCTGTGCACTGAAGCCAGCCACCTCTCTAGCGCGCACACGTACCATATGTGAAAAAAACAAGCTCAGAATCGATTCTGAAATATTCACAATCGATGAAGAGAGAATCGCGATGCATCGGAGAATCGATTTTTTTTCCCCACCCCTACAAACAACCATTGAATTGTGATTTTTATCTCAACATGTTTTTTTTATGATTCATAAATCTCAATTTTAACTATAATGTAATATGCAGGCAGTGATGCATGTGCAACAATAATAATGTGCATAGTTCTGATCTACTGTCTTACATACAATATAACAACATAATTAATTCTTAATCATAATATGGTTTCTAATAATATTAAAGGCTCTATGCTTAATATGTAGCTCTGCTTGACACGTTTTGAATAGGGGGTCCCTGCTCCATGCCTCTGTCACCTAAGGGGTCCTTACCCTGAAAAATGTTGAAGACCCCTGCTCTAAATTATCGTATTGTGTTTGTAACAGAACAGAACTTGCGATAATTCTGCCGTCTCGCACGTTTGATATCCGTTATTTTGACCAAAAAATAGTTGAGAAGAAACTTTATGGGTTGCCATGTCCACTCATTATAAGTGGCACTTTTCCAGTGTGTTTGAGCGTTGCTCATAAAGCGAGCCAGCTTACAGAATTATCAAAGTTGGCAGATGCAGGTCGCGCTATTTTGGTATAAGGCTTATTTCCAAGCGTTTGGATTTAAGTTTATTATGAGCCTCGTTTCGTAGCAAGATCTGGCAACAGTGATGAGTCGAGAAGTACTTCCTTCCCTGCTCAGACAAGAGACCATTCTGATCCGCGTTTAACAGCTACACTGTCAGAAATAAGGTACAGTTCTGTCGCTGGGGTGGTACCCTAAGGCACAAAGTGAAAAGATACAAATATGTACTTTTAAAGTACTAATATGTACCTTTAAGGTACCAATATATACCTTTAAGGTACTAAAACGTACCTTAAGGTTCTAATATGTACTGTTTAGGGGTAGATAAGGTACAAAGACGTACCTTTTCACTTTTGTACCTTAGGGTACCGCCCCAGCGACAGAACTGCGCCTTTTTTCTGAGAGTGTAGTTGTACAGAATTTTTGTAAATGCGGTTGTCACTATCTGAATTTTTCGGTTGTAGAATACGGTTACCGAACTGTGTGTTCAACCAGTTTGGGGTTAGAAAAATTCATGACCAAATTTATTTTGTTCACTTGTGCCATGTTATTTATTTAGACCGTTTAACACGCGTTATTGTTTTTATTGCTAATATAAATTTATGCTATGGATCTGAAGCACTGTAACAAGCCTTTAATAGGCATATTTTAACGCTTTTTAATTAATACTATCACCAGTCCCGTGACTTCGCTACTGTACTCATTATATCAACATATTCAGGGCAGCAGGGAATCAAATGTAATACATTTTCCGTTTTTCAGTTCCACTATTAACTTTTGAAACATTTTTAAATATTTAAAAATATAATTATCTTCGTCAATGTAGTTTTTTTTGTTTTTACATAGAAAAACGTTCCTAAACTTTTTTTCTTCTGAATTAAATACGATCAAACAAACCCCATCCCACCTCTGATTTCCAGAGATCCAGAATAAACTCACGTACCGTCCACCATCTGTAGACGCTTGCCCGTAACACACTGTTTCTCCTGTTCAGCAGAAATGGAACAGTGGGGTTAAACCGCAGGATGAACCAGTCTTTATCGTTCAGATCTGTGACACATTTATCACAAGCGCACAGACCTCCGCGGCTGGAATCGGCGGATTGTTTGAGGAAAACATAGATCACCGCGTTTTGGAAGAACATAAAAAGAAAGAAGACCCCAAAAGTGAAGATCGCCCTGATGTACGATGACTTCTGTTTAGTGAAGGAACCCATGTTTTCAACTGCCTGAAGAGGATTTAGTATCCTAAAACTGGAAAAAGAGAAGGAAAAAAAGTGTTATTTAGGGTTATGACGTTAATATTCCTACTACTACTACCATCATTTAATAATTTTATCTTAAAGGTGCTTGGTCTAAAACAAATGGCAAGGCAAGGTGAATATTAAAGAGCTAAAGTTCTGTGGCGCCAGCGGTGAAATAAAGTGCTTGTTCCCCCAGAGTTGCGTTCCGTTGCCTATTAAATCCACAAGGAGCGCGGTTTGTCCTGTAACATTAGCCTTTCACGTTATTTCTTTCTTATTTATTTGAATCAGCTTTAAATTAGGTAAAGAAATCGTGAAAGATGTGTGTGATGCAGAGCTGTCATTGGACGTTACGATGTCTGACTTAATGATAAAATGTAGGACAATCGAGTGAACCGTTTGGCACGTGTGAAATTTAACTTCCTCTTTTTGGACACCACAGCGCCCTAATGACCCACATGTAGCTTATAATTTCAGTTCTCTGTGCTACAGTAGTTTATATTATAATTTTTTTTTTTTTATTATTCAAAATAAATAAATGAAAGAAAAAAACGTTGTTTTATGCAACTAATCTGAACCCTTGTCAGCAGTGACTGTATGATTTTGAGGTCCATCTTTTCACACTGAGGATAACTGAGGGACTCAAACACCTATATAAAAAAAAAAAAAAAAGGTTCTAGCATTTACTGATGCTCCAGAAGGTAAAACACGATGCATTAAGAGCTGGGGGGTGAACACTTTTTGAATTTGAAGATCAAGGTAAATTGTATTGGGGGGGCGAAGAATCTGCAGGACCTGGAGGATTTTTCTGAAGACCAGTGCTCAGTTTAACTGTTCAGAACAAACAAGGGACTCATGAACCACCATCACAAAACAAAACAAAAACAGTCGTAGATCATCCACACAGTATTTAGAACCAAGGGTTCCCAAACTTTTGCAGGGGATTATTTCAATATTTATTTTTTTTGTCTTGTGGACTACATATAAACATATTTTATGTAAAATATCTTACTCAGGACACTACTTAATAAAAAAATAACATGCATTTTGTATGATCTCTCTTATTTGGTTAAAATTACTCACATTTTCACAGATTCTGCAAAGGGTTCCCAAACTTTCAAATAATACACACACGCAGTGGTGACCAAAATTGGAACACTAGTATTTTCACAGGCTAAAATAGTTTTAAGTCAGTTATTTCTAGCTTTTTCAATAGTATGTCAGTAGAAAATAGCAGTTTACATTTCCAAACATTCATTTTACCATTAATTGTGAGATTTTTGTTTGCACAAGGTGTCTGACAACAGCCAGTACTCAACACAGAGAGAAGATCTATGCTCATAATCATCCAGTCTGTCTGGAATGGCATGAAGGAACAGAACAAACCGAGACTAAATCCAGAAGAACTGTGGTAACGTCTCCAGGATGCTTCAAGAAACCTACCTGCAAAGCTACAGTACTGTTAAAAGTTTTAGGCACTTGTGTAAAAATGCTGTAAAATGAGGAGTGTGTCAAAAATAATGTCATAAATACATTTTCTTTATCAATTAACTTCTACCGACTAAATTAAATCAACATTTGGTGTGACCATCCTTTCATTGTGCAATTTAGAGAGATTTATTGATTATAACAGAAATAGCTATGAACTAAAGCCCTCCACACACTGCACGATTTTAGCAATCCCATAAGATCAACATGGATCTAATAAACTTGGGTACGACATGCATGTAGACTGTACGATGATGACCCCGGCTACAACTCACATTACTATAGAAGAATGAAACGTCATTAGCATGTGCTAGTGGTAAACAAAAAGAGCATAACGAATCACACTTTGGCAGCTGTAGTTTTTATGTGTGCTGCGGCAAAGGAAGAAGGAATAAGAGCTTGAGGTAAGCAGTTTTAAATTTTAGTGCCACATCACGTTGATTTCATGTGGTATTTTTATTGGCTGGTCAGTAAACGTGGGTTGTGGCAGCAAACACATCTCGTGATGGCCAGGCTGAATTTCTGACACTGCCAGAAAATTATCGTAGGCTATCTTTGGCCGTAAGACCGTTAGAACGGTCGTCTTTGAACCTTTCTCACTGTACGACACAGGATCACAGATTAGGAGCCACGATCACAGAAATCGCCACGATTGTTTCAGGAAGCCAGTCTGTCGTCTGGGACAGCTGAAAATCGTGCAGTGTGTAAAGGGCTTAAGACGAGTGACGGATTTTTAGTAATAACAAATGGCGCTTCATTCGCTTCTGGTACGGTACAAAAATACAGGTGAAAGCACCCTAGGTGCTTTAATTAAGCAACTTAATTCCATTTACAGCAATTATGACTGGCTTGAATATAGTCCCACAACTGTTCGTTTTTTCCTTCTTCACGTGTCTCGCATTTAGTGGCAACTAGTCCAAAACGGACATCGCTTCGCGTCGCAATTCAAATCAGCAGCAAGTGTCAAAACCAGCCTACAGTTTAGTTAATATTGGCAATCTCTTTAAGTTATTCTTGACTGTGCTGTATCGACTACTTCGATGCATTTTCCGCTATTTTTTTCTGCAAAATGGACTAACAAATTAGCAATAGGCCTACATTTGTTACAGTATTAATCATTGTCATTGTTAGTTAATAAAACAATACAACTGTTTATTCTAGTTCATGGTGACTCGGGTTTATTAAAAAAAAAATTACCATCATAAATTACCACATGAATAAATCCTTTGAAAGTATATTTTAAACGAATGTTAAATAAGTTAATATTTACATTAGTTAATGCATGTTAAATAATTGCTATAAACCTACCTGTTTGTTTGGAAATTTGTTCCCCCAGTTTTTAAAAAGAATGCATGGCACAGTAGCAGTTGCCCTGAAGAATGTGAAACCCGAAAGATGTGTGAATCTATTGGTGATCACGTTAGATGAGGGATGAATCTGAGGAGGGTGGTGTCTCTTCTAAAGTAAACACCCCCTGATCATTACAACACTCACTTCTCTCTGTCATATAAATGGTTTAACGTGCAAAGTCTTTTTTGTCAGAACACTTTCCGAATTTTCAGTAAGTACTTACTGAGTCTGGAAAGTTCATTGAAACTAATAAAATCTCAAATCCACGGACATTTCTTAAGGATATTTTCTAAAACAGGGGTTCCCAACTCTGGCCCACGAGATCCATTTTCCTGACGATTTTAGCTCCAACCCTAATCAAACACACCTGAACAAGTTCATCAAGGTCTTTAGGATCACTAGAAAGTTACAGGCAGGTGACTTTAATCAAAGTTGGAGCTAAACTCTGCAGGAAAATGGATCTCGCGGGCCAGAGTTGAGAACCCCTGTTCTAAAATATTAATTTGTGCTGCGCTTTGTAGGTGCAATCTCTATAAAATTAGTAAGAGCTATCATGAACAAATAGAATAGTAATGGAAACTCATTGTTTAAAAGATGTGGGAACCATGTTCATTATCGTTTCTTATTTGTGCATCCTCGTTTCCTTTCCCCCCGGCCTTTGCTCGCGCTTTTGCTCCACCCCCTTAAGATATGAGGGAAGGGTGCAAGGAAAGGAAACAAAAGACGGACAATGGAATATTCTTGACCACTCAAGCGTCATCAGCTGCACTAAAGGGATCTGCCCTCATGTTGTTAAAGTTCGTTATTTAAGGCATTCATAATAAATATTATTAAAGCCAGATGCCCTGTTAAAATATATAACGTAGGCTATGGTTTATTCAAAATATAAATGTAAATTATTACGGCAGATGGGGGGAGAAGAATGTATATGTGCGTCAGTTTTGTTTTGTTTTGGTCGAAAAATTCTTCCACATGAATACACCTGTGTATCATCTCTCATAGCTACTCAGGAAGCCTCCTCACTCCTCGATCCTCGCCTCCTCACGGTGCAATTAGAGTTAATGTTCTTTTAGACTGTGTTTTATTAACGTCTACACCTACCTCAACCCTAAACTTACCCATTACTATAATACAAAAAACTGTATTATTGTTGTACAGTGTGACAGAAATCACGCTAGATTGATGTGCGCATGCCCAGTAGCCACAGCTGTCGCCCTTCTAGCCTTAACCACAGAGGACGGAGGACGAGCAAGGAAACGAGGAGGGAAACGAGAAGCAACCCAGGTCTATATAGCTAATTTGATTTTTTTTTAGAACTCATCCGTTTAAATTCTATTAAGCCTTAAAGTTCTGCATAATTGAGAGCATAGCCGCTTCAGTGACATGCGGTCGGGCTACCCTGGTGAAAAAAACAGCATATGCTGGTAGGTATGTTTTGATGCTGGTTTAAGCTGGTCCTTTGCTGGTTTTCGCTGGTCAAGGATTTGTGTATTTAATTTACCAACAACAGAAATACATAGCTTCACAGAATCCTATTTAAGAATATAAAAGAATATAAAACAGTTTTGTTTGTAAAAGCATTGTTTACATAACATTCATTATTCAATATTAGGTTTTTTTTCTTAATTAAATACATCTAAATAAATAATACATATATATATATATATATATATATATATATATATATATATATATATATATATATATATATATATATATATACATATATATATATATACACATAAATTCAGGGTTTTTACAAGGTTTCATTAAAAGACTGCACCAGGAACACAATACTAAGAAAAATGTTCTCATTGCCATCCTTTATGCATAGAAATCTTGTTTACCAACAGAAGCTCATTCATGGTCTCATTTTCAAAGTCTCCACCATGAGGGCCTCTGCTAAATTGAGTCAAGCTTTTGTCAAAATAATGATGCCAGTTCCCATCACCTTTAGCTCCAAACCCAAAAACATCAACCTGTGTGAGAGACAAACAAATCAATACATAAGTGCTTGCAATGGACTTCAGCAGTCAGCAGTTAAAGATTAAATTAGATTTATGTCACAGTCCTTTCTCTGATGACAAAGAGCAAACAAGTCATGACACAGCTCACTGTAGCCTACTATGCAAATAATAAAACTTCCATAAAGCAAAAATATTGACGGCACACCTACTGCATGACATGCTTACAGTCTCTCGTTAACAGTCTGTTGCATAATGCACACAAAGGCTGCATTTGAATATTTATAATATGCACTACCAGTGCACCAGCTTTCAAAAGTTTGGAGTTGGTAAGCAAGGAATAATTTTATTCACAATAGGGCTGTGCAAATAATCGCATGCGATTATGATGCGCATCTCTTCAGTAATGCCGGTTCCGTGATTAGTCGTAAATTTCCATCACGTGCAGTCAGACGCATTCATTATGGAGCGGCACTCACTACAAAGAGCCGAAATTCACTGACAAGCCGCGCAATATCGCATTCATTATCGCTTGTCAGTGAATTTCGGCTCTTTCGGCTCTTTGTGCCGCTCCATAATGAATGCGTCTGACTGCACGTGATTGAAATTTACGACTAATCAGGGAACCGGCATTACTGAAGAGATGCGCATCATAATCGCATGCGATTATTTGCACAGCCCTACAATGGATGCATTAAATTGACCAAAAGTGATTAAAGACATTCATAATGCTAAATGATGTTCTTTTGAACCTTTCATTCAAAGAATCTTGAAAAAGTTTCCACAAAGACATTAGCCAGCACAACCGTTCTCAACCTTGATAATAACAAGAAATGTTTCTAGAGCAGTAAGTCAGCATATCAGAATGATTTCTGAAGGATCATGTGACACTAAAGACACCAGTAATGATGCTAAAACAGCTAGACAGAAAACGGCTATTTTAAGTTGTAATAATATATTACAATAATACTGTTTTTAATGTATTTTTAATCAAATAAATCCAGCCTAGGTGAGCATAAGGGACTTAAAACATGAAAAAAATTAATACACACAGTATATATCCATTTTGGTTTTGTGTGTGTGTGTTTTATGTCAATATAATTATTTTAATTTTTTTAAATTTCAGTTTAAGTTATTTTAGTACATCAAGGTAAACAAAATTAAAATGTAGCTAAAATTACGTGTTTTTCTTTTTTTATTTCAGTTAATGGTTATTTAATTTCAAATAACAATTGTTTTTATGGTGTCAGTTTTAATTTTAGTTACCTATAATAACGCTGCTCAGAGTACCATTTACTATGCCTTGTTTTAGAGTTATGTTTGTGAAATAATGGATACTAATTAGTTTTGGACTAGCCTGCAACTCTGCATACATCAACTCATTTTTAACTGTTGGTCCTATCAATCAGATGGTCTCTCTAGACTAGACTTAATGCCTGTAGTAAAATGTCTGACTCAGTGAGACAAATGTTGGAGGAACAGAAATAGGCCGGTACAAAACTTTTACCTGATCACAGATGTGCAGGGCAAATATCAGTGTAATGAATCCAGTGGATGGATATCTCCCATGTTTCTGCAGCCAGCTCTCGTAGACGTATTTAATGAATTCAGGATGGATGATCATCACCTTAAAAACAAAGCAGTTATGCAGTACATTTCAGGATATTCTGACTTAATCATGCAAGTTTGTTCAGAAAAAAAGCTACAGATCAATATGTGAAAGTCAAAAGTTATATACACTCACCTTGTCTCTGTTAGCGTTTATTGTAGGTCTTACATTAATGTAAGTGCTGAAGAAGCACAAAGATTCATTGAATAAAGATGATCGCCATAAAACATAGAAAAGATGTTTGTCTGTTTCTCTTAGTTCTGTAAGTGAATACTGATGAAATGATCTCACTGTGTGATGTGTTTAGTGGTGAAGACACTGATGAGCCAGCGCATGTCTGTGATCTTAAAGGGCAGAAGAACCAAGTGGGTTGAGTCGTCTACATCCACGGCGCTCTCAGGATAGAGAATCCGGTGTGTCGTTAGACCCCACATCCTTCTCGTAACCTTCTGTTGGACCCATATTTATCCTGAGGATGAAGATGCATTTTTAACGATCATTTTTGGTCGTATACATTGTCATTGACTTCAAACAGAAAACAGCTTGCCTTATGACAAAGTCATGAAAATCTATGAGAGGCCCATAATGGGATCTCAGGAGGTTCCCAGAGTTTCCCACCACAGCACAGGTTCTGCAGCGGTCTGGACCGGCATCTGAGTAGTGCTCTTTGTCGGGGAAGAGAGAAAACAATGTGTCCACTACATCTGTGTAGTTAACCTTAATGGATTCACTTTGTAGATCCTATACAAATGTTAAAACACATGATCAGATTGAGCCTTAACAATACTGGACAAACACACTTTAAAATAAAATGAAAACAATAATAGCAATCTTAAGTCGGCTAAATATTCCACACAAGGTCTAATAATATTAAATAATGTAGCAGAAATGCACATAATAATTAAAATAAATAAATAAATAAATAAAAGACCTAGGTTAAATTCATGAATATTATCTATTTTGTAGAAATAACACATGAAAAATAAATACACAACTGTTGATGTGTGCTGCCCTCATGTGTTCAACTTCAGCTTCTGGAAATTCATTGCAAACTGTAATCTTTTGTATCCACATATTTTATTTGTTTTTAGATATTGTATTTAGCATATTTGGTAAGAACGTTCTTTTAAAATAGTTTAAAGTCATAGAATATACTTTTTAGTCTAAAAGTAGTGGCCTCTTACACTGTACATTTTTAAGAATGACATCAGCATTTAAATGCCTACGTGAGTGCATCACTTATCTAGCTATATAAATTACTCAATGGAGCGAATCCTCTAAATCCTATCATTTTGTATTTGTACGGAACAGAATATGCGTCTCGCACGTTAGTAATATTACAGCGACCAAAGAATAGTTTAAGCGCGCTTTTTAAGTGTTGTCATGTCCACCTATTATAAGCGACGTTTTTTTGGCGTGTTAATAAAGCGATCCAGTTTATAGAGCTATCGAAGTTGGCAGGTGCAGGTCGCGCTATTTTGGTACATGGCGTTTGGATTTAAGTTCATTGTTTTTTTTATTTATTTATTTTTTTCTAGCAAGATCTGGCAACAGCAATGAGTCGAGAAGTACTTCCTTCCCTTCCTTCCAGCGTTTAAATACGTCATTAACAGCTAGCCTTTCAATCCGGTTCCGTACACAGTGCTTAGAATTTTTGTAACGGTTGTCACTAAATTTCGAAGTTGTAGAATGCGGTTTCCACTACCGAACAGTGTGCATTCAACCAGTTTGTGGTTAAAAAACTGTTCAATTGTTTAATAATAATAATTAATATTAAAAAAAATTGTTCACGTCTGCGTACCACGCATTATGATTTTTGAATACACATTTATGATACAGAATATGGACAATATGAACCATTTTAACAAGGCTTTAATGAAATTGCAAGTCCCATGACTTCGCTCTATACTGTTGACATTTCATCCAAATACTTCGACAGCAGTGAACCAAATGAAATACTTTCATTGGCTACCTGTTTTTCAGTATTATAAATAATTTCAAAATATAAATATTATAAATATTATATTATTATAAATATTATAAATACTAAAAACTATTATTACTTTCCTCAATGTAGTTTCATTTTTGTTTTGACACAGAAAAGCATTTTTTCCTGAATTCAGTGCGATCAAACCAACCCCAGTCTCCCCCATCCTTGATTTCCAGAAATCCAGACTGTACACACGTACCGTCCACCATCTGTAGACGTCTGGCTGTACCACACTGTTTCTCCTGTTCAGCAGAAATGGAATAGTGTGGTTGAACCGCTTGAAGAACCAGTCTTTATCGTTCTGATCCGTGACACATTTATCACAAGCGCACAGACCTCCGCGGCTGGAATCAACTGATGTTTTGAGGAAAAGATGGATCGCCGCGTTTTGGAAGAATATAAAAAGAATTAAGACGCCAGCAGTGAAGATCGCTCTGATGTACGAACACTTCGGATTAGTGAAGGGAACCATATTTTCAACTGCCTGAAGAGGATTTACAATCCTAAACCTGGAAAAAGCAAAAAGTGAAATATATGAGTATTAAAGAACTAACTGTCTGTGGACGTTGCCTTGTGGTTGTTTTTAAAATAACCTAAAATTAAGAGAACGTTCCCTAATGTTGTTCCTTAATAATGTTCCCAGAATGTTGCATGGTGGTTATTATTACATAAAAAATAAATAAAAATAACCTTTATAAAAGAAACAGTTCCGGTCTTAGATTCTGACTGGCTGAGCCGCATTCGAAGCTGTTGTAAATTACTCTACAAACATACATCTTTGTTCACGTCTGTGTGTTGCTCGGCAACCACTTTGTTGGAACAACAACCATTTCTGAGGAACTACATTGTTTGGTGGAAGAATAATGTTTTTAATAATATCATTACACTTTATTTGCTCCCTTTTATTTTGTGAAACCTTACTTCATATATGGAATGCCATTTTATAAAAGCAATAAGCCCCATGAAGCTGTGGTTTACAGCAAATTTATAACAGCTAAGGGGGCTTTAGGTACTCCACTCCGCATTGTGCCTATAACAATGCCCCTTAGCTGTTATATATTCACTGTAGACCACTGCTTCTTGGGGCTTATTACTTTACTAGAGCATGTTCCCTGATGGTTATTTTTAGGTTATTATTTTGCGTAACATTCCCAGAGCACTGCATGGTGATTATTATTAAATAACCTAAAAATAACTTATTCAGAACATTCCCTAATGGTTATTTTTATAACCCTGTAAAACTATCTTTTCAATGAAAGCTTTGCAGATGTCATACAGAGCCCTGAAATTTGTTTAATGCAGCATTTTTTGAAATACAGAAATTAGATCAATCAAAAACGTTTAAAAGTATAACATTAAGCTAGAGTTAAGCACAGAGTGATAAATAAATGTCATATAAATGTAAACTGTTTTGAATAAATGTCATATTTTATAAACCATACATTGTGTTGAAGTCCCAGAATGTTAAAACTAACATTCTGTGAACCAAAAATTGTTAGCTGGGAAAGGACATTGCATGGCCATTTAAGCAGCAAGAGACAAAACTAATTAGTTTAGTAAATGTTGGCAATCTATTTAATTTATTCTTGACTGTTATTTGATGTATTTTTTTCTGCGAAATTAACTAACAAATTAGCAATAAATTTGTTACAGTATCTTTGTCAATGTTAGTTAATAAAAAAATAATACAACTGTTTATTGTAGCCCATGGTAATTTAGGTTCATAAAAAAAAAGAAAAAAAAAATCACCATCACTGTAGATTAATAAATCCTTTAGAAGTTTGTTTTAAAATGTTAAAGTTAATATTTACATTAGTTAATATTTGTTAAATAAATGCTATAAACCTACCTGCTCGTTTGGAAATTTCTTAAACAGAATATAGAACAATAGCAGTTACCCTGAAGAACGTGTGAAAGCCAAAATATGTGTGAATCTACTGATGATCAGATTAGTTAGATATGAGGGATGAATCAGAGGAGGGTGGTGTTTCTTATAAAGTACAACACCATCTGATCATTGCAACAGCACTTCTCTCTGGCATATAAACACTTTAATGAGTAGTCATTTTTGTCAGAACAGTGTCCAGAAAATCTTAAATTTTCAGAAAGTGTTTGCTAAGTCTGGAAAGTTCATTAAAAGGAATAAAATCTCAAAGCCATGGCCATTTCTTAAAGATGTTTTCTAAAATATTAATTTAAAAATTAAAAATAAAAATTAATTTTATGTGCAATCTCTATAAAGTGAGTAAAAACTATCATGAAGAAATAGAAAGGTAATGGAAAATCATTGTTTAAATGATGTGGAAACCATGCTCATATTGTGGGGGAAACAAAGCTACATTCAGCATTTATTAAATAGCTATCATTTTATGTATGCATGTACGTATGTATGTATTTGTTTATTTTTTTATTTATTATTGTTTGTTTGTTTCTTAATAGTGCCTTTCATGCTATCGGAATTATCATAAAAATGAGCTTCCTAGTCGAAAATTGGGCATAAACAGCCTCTCTAGTTTCCGACTGTGAAACTCGTATTTATGATCTTTCTGATAGCACGTGAAAGCAGCATAAAATGAAATTATTGCCCAGTTATGTTGCCTTTACGTGCTATCGGAATTCTCATAAAAACGAGCTTCCCAGTCGTGAACATGAAAGTACGATTTCCGCCCAGGAAACTCGTATTTACCCTAGATACATTACAAATGGAACATTGCGTCACCAGTGATCCGGTTTATCATTGCAACACCAACAACTGACACAGACCTTACATGCATCCGGGGTACATTAAAGCAACTGTTTTCACTCTGATACAGAATGACCTTTGATAATGAACAAGAAGAGAACGTGACTGAGTGATACTGCGTGTCAGGATATGTTTCATGCCATGTTCAGACCAAGTCAGAGGTGGAAATATCCAAACGTTTCATTTCTGATCACTGTGCATAAACAAGCGTAATAATATCAGATCTTTGTGCAAACCAGTTTCAATGAAAATATTGATGCTGTGAAATATTATTACAATTTAAAATAGCTGTTTTTTTATTTTCATATATTTTAAAACTTAATTTATTCCTCTGATAGCAAAGCCTAATTTTTAGCATCATTACTCGTCTTTAGCATCACGATCCTTCAGAAATCATTCTAATTTTCTGATTTGCTGTTCAAGAAACATTATTATCGGTGTTGAAAACGGTTGTGCTGTTATTTTCTGATCTGGACATACGAGTACTTCACTTCAGCTCTTTGATGCTTAGTTCTTATTGTCCTACCAAAGACCAGCGTCATACCATGGATGCTCAAGCAGGTAATACTTGACAAAAAATCCTCACAGATTGACGCATCCATTGTCCACACCTTTCACAATACATGGCTTTGCACCAAGAGGAAGTGATTGTGTTGAAGTTGCTTTAGACACTTTAGAACCTGGAAAGGTTGAAAAAAAATATCCTTCAGACACACCTTCTCATCCCAAACTGAATAATATAACCAGATGAACCATTCCCTTATTCTTTGGAATGCTTATTCAGGTAATTTTCTCCAGATTTCTTCCTTAATCCCAGTGAGTTTGTCCTTGTAGGTTTCACATTACTGAAGTTCACGTCAAACATAAGAAAATGCTATAGTTTGTACATAGGCCTAACCTAACCAAAGATGAACATGCAGAATGTCTTAAATGATGTTGTTAACTCGTGTTCAAATTTTGATTTAAAACAGGTGGTTTTCTACTGCTGCTTGATTAGTTTTTGGAGGGCCCTTGAAAGCCAGAAATGGCTTTTTTTTTTTGTAATTTGTCTTGGAGTTCTTTTAAGCCAGTGCATTCAAACTGTAATTCAAACTAGTTATACGTGCCAGCTATTAAATGGCATAGCTGTTATCTTTGCAGCACAAACAGAAAATGTATGGTTTATTATTTTATTATTGAAAGCTTTTCATTCAAACATTTCAAAATAATTGGTGTGTGTAACAAAACTGAATGTGTGTGCAAGTGAGCAGTTAAACACTATTTGTGTGTGTGTGTTTGTGTTAGATTAGCATCATGATAATAGACCTGAATTACGTGTGCATGAGTGTGTTTGTAAACATTTGTAAACGTCAATGTCAATATTTGTAAATGTCAGTAATAGTTATTGGCCATAATAAAACTAAACCTTAACACGAACATTGAAAGACACTTCTTAGCTTGTCTTTTTCTTCCAAGATCTAGGCATACTGAAATTTTAAGAAAACTTATACAGTAAATAATACAAAAAATTGATGTTACAACTTACCCAGAGTCTTGTAGCCATGAACTAGCTCACCTTACAGCTACAAACATTTCAAAATAATTGGTGTGTGTAACAAAACTGAATGTGTGTGCAAGTGAGCAGTTAAACACTATTTGTGTGTGTGTTTGTGTTAGATTAGCATCATGATAATAGACCTGAATTACATGTGCATGAGTGTGTTTGTAAACATTTGTAAACGTCAATGTCAATATTTGTAAATGTCAGTAATAGTTATTGGCCATAATAAAACTAAACCTTAACACGAACATTGAAAGACACTTCTTAGCTTGTCTTTTTCTTCCAAGATCTAGGCATACTGAAATTTTAAGAAAACTTATACACCGCTTTCCAAATTATTATGCAAAAGATATTTTTCTCTGATTTTCCTAAATTGACGATGCAAATGACAGTCAGCATAATTTTCAAGTCATCAACCATAAGAGTATAATTCGAATGTTACTGAACAAACATCCCAATGATAACAGTATTTTTTCCAAAAATAAAAAACTTAAAATGCACTGTTCCAAATTATTACGCACAACAGAGTTTCAAAACATTTTATAGGTTGTAAAGAACTGAAAATGGTCATTTGTTGAATTTGCAGCATTAGGAGGTCATATTTACTGAAATCAAAAGCTATTTCAATCAAAAACATCTTAACAGGCCAAGTTACATTTTAACAGAGGACCCCTTATTTGATAGCAGCTTCACTATTCTTGCATCCATTGAACTTGTGAGTTTCTGGACAGTTTCTGCTTGAATTTCTTTGCAGGTTGTCAGAATAGCCTCCCAGAGCTGCTGTTTGGATGTGAAGTGCCTCCCACCCTCATAGATCTTTTGCTTGAGGATGCTCCAAAGGTTCCAAAGAAACCTTCCTCATTGTGCCTTTATCTGCACGAACCCGTGTGTGCTCTGAATCAGCCACAAATCTCTTAACAGTACAATGATCACGCTTAAGTTTTCGTGATATATCTAAGGTTTTCATACCTTGTCCAAGGCATTCAACTATTTCACGCTTTTCGGCAGCAGAGAGATCCTTTTTCTTTCCCATATTGCTTGAAAATGGTGGTCTGCTTAATAATGTGGAACATCCTTCTTCAGTAGTTTTTCCTTTAATTGGGCTCACCTGGCAAACTAATTATCACAGGTGTCTGAGATTGATTTCACTGATCCAAAGAGCCCTGAGACACAATACCATCCATGAGTTTAATTGAAAAACAAAAAAATTAATCTTTATGACACTTAAATACAATTTGCATAATAATTTGGAACACGGTGTAAATAATACAAAAAATTGATGTTACAACTTACCCAGAGTCTTGTAGCCATGAACTAGCTCACCTTACAGCTAACAGCCAAAACATTAGCACTAACAACTTGCTTGAAAAATATCCACACAGACACACATTAAACATAATTTAACTTTGATGAGTTTAACTAAATGACAACAACACCACAAAATAAAAGCTACTTTTTTAACCTCAAAATTAGTTTTTCTGTGTCTGCCACAGGGCTCTACTTTTTCACATGTGGAATTAGTCTTCACACACTAAGAATGTGTGAAGTGAATTAGGTGATTTGTAACTTGTTCCTTATTGGACAAATTGGAAGTGTTACAAGTGACCCGTGTTACAAGCATCTCTCGTTAACCATATATATATATATATATATATATATATATATATAGATGATGTCCAATGGTTGTCCTCTGTGATCTGCTGGGCTACCTGTTGCTATCTTTACCACAACACAACTCAGAACATAAAATATACGACAATAAGAACCTATAAAAGGCAGAGACAAGAAACGCTAGATGCCATCCTGGCAGGATGTAAACATGCAGACGCTTGTCATGACACTGAAGACGAATTTCACTCAATATCCAGAGGAGTTTACTCCTTGTGTGGAAAAATCAATGGCATTAGGTTTAAACCTACATTTATATCCATCGGCACCTGTAATCTCTTTCAGTAGCTGTGGTCACAGGCATCTTCCCATTCTTTTCTCCTCTTCTTATCGCTAGGAAAGCAGTGAAGACTTACATCACTTCTCTTGTTGCCCTTTAACTGAAAATTACAACCAAAAGCAACACAATGTGGCATCGTATCAGCATTTTAATTTCCGAGGTGTGTTGTGGTAAAAATAGCAACGGGTAGCAACAGTGGGTCACTGAGTGCAACCATTTCACATCATCGGAAAAATGGCGCCTCCCCCCCCCATAGTCCAAAATAAGTATATAACGATGTGGATTTTTTTTTAAACAGTGTAAATCTTTCATGGGTTTTTTACTACATATTTCAGTAAGAGACATCAATTACGTTATATTAAGCCATACAAGTCTTAATACCCAGGGTTCCTTTTAAGGGTTCTGTTTGGACTCTCATTCTGACGGCACCCATTCACTGCAAAGGATCCATTGGTGAGCATGGAGAAACAAACTCAATTAAAGCTGCAAGCAGCATTAAAAGGGCCCTCGCACCCGGGCTCATCGCCACCCGGTGGCTTTAGGAAAACAGTGAACGGTGAGCAATATGCATTTAAAGTGGTAAACATAAGAGGAATACTTCAAAGTCATTTATATGTGCCAAACTTCCTGCTGCCAACTAGTGGGGCTACAACTATAATTGAATATTAGAATGTAGATGCCTTCAGGCCAGGACTTTGATCAAATATATGAAGTATGGTGCAGATTTAACATGTTATGTTTGAGTTAGTGTAAAACATGACATATTCTATTGCCAACACGTGGCGCTATGATTATAACTGAATTTTGGCAAGTAGATGTCTTCAGGCCAGGACTGTTACCAAACGTGAAGTCTAGTGCAGATTGGACATTGTATGTTTAAGTTAGTGTAAAACAAGTAATTTCCTGTTGCCAGCAGATGGCGCAACGATTCAAACAGAATATCAGCCTTTAGATGCATTCAGGCCAGGACTCTTATAAAATGTGTGAAGTTTGGGGCAGATCAGACATTGTATGGCTGAGTTACAACAACTTCCTTTTCCATGGTGAAACATCAAAATTTGTCAGGCTGCCACGGACACGCCGTTTAACGAAACCTCAAAATTTAACATTGCAAAGGCCTTTAGAGTAAACTGACCAAATATAATGTTGATGTCACTAAATCTCTAGTAGGAGTTTGTTAGAGCATAAAACATGCCACTTCCTGTTGCCAGCAGGTGTTGCTATGAATATAACTAAATATGGCCATTCAAAATAACAGACTTCCTGTTGGGGTTCAGACTTCGTACCGGGGGACTTTTTTGTAGGTATTGGTGTGTTACATGTGTCTACCGAATTTCATACATGTATGTGAAACATAGCACTTTTAAATTTTGAAATTGTGGAAATTTTATTTTGCCATTTTGCCACACCCACTTCTGAAACCTATATCAGATGTAAATTTTCGCCACTTCTGGCACATGTGCAAAGTTTCATGAGTTTATGAACATGTTTAGGCCTTCAAAAATGAGATTCTTTTTGGAGAAGAAGAAGAAAAAGAAACTGAGCATTTCCAATAGGGTCCCTTCGTGCTCGGGCCCTAACTACGACTTGGATGGAGTAAGTTAAAAGAAAATGTTTGGGTAAACTATTTCTGCAAAAGTGATGCATAAAATGATAAGATCAAATAATCTCCTGGCTCCCTAATAATGGCATATCATGTAATGAAACTGACGCTTGTAAAGTGTTACAAAACCAGTTTAGTCTCTTTCTAAGGAAGGAGTATCCGCATGTAAACATCCGTGAACTAATTATGTGCATCCCTGTTCAGTAGGTGTACACCTATGCAATGAAACTGACGCTTGTAAGGTGTTACAAAACCAGTTTAGTCTCTTTCTAAGGAAGGCTTCTAAGGAGTATCCGCATATAAACATCCGTGAACTAATTATGTGCATCCCTGTTCAGTAGGTGTACACCTATGCAGTTTATTCTGCTTCTTGCATGTGATATTCACATGTCAGTTTGATAACAAAACTCTTCATGAACATTAAACAGGTTTGACTTGAGGCAATATGTGATATGCAATATGTGATCAAATATTCATTATTAATCTTTTAGCTCTGGTTTAACAAACCTTCCTTTTCTTAGTTTGAACAGCAGCTACGCTAATTATGTTCCTATTTGTTCTCTGTTTCTGCCATGGGATTGACATCCCATGGTAACTAGGAATTCACAAGCTCCAGTGTGGATCCAGAACACTTAAGAAGAGATGATGCCAACCCCACAGAGGACTTCAGATGATGCCAACCCTGAAAACATACAGCACTACCGTATTCTGCTACTAATTTATAGTGTTCTTTGTCTGTTTGACTACGTCATTAATTGATCTTTACCACACATCTCTGCCATATGTACATCAAGCTACTACTACATATATTGTAAAAATGTCAATTTGGTGTAAAGCTGCTTTGCAACGATATGTATCGTGAAAAGCGCTATACAGATAAATTTGAATTTAATTGAATTGAATAACATTTTAACCTAGAAATGTCATTCTCAGACATTTATCAGACAGTTATCATGTTTATCTTCCATGTATACACAGATCTCATGAATGTCATTTGTTTTCACTCTCTCAACCCATCACACTTATCAACTAAGCAAAGCTTTTAGATTAATAAATGTTCTAAAAAACACAGAGGTGTGTAAATTAGATAACAAACAAGCATATAGAGTTTAGACCAACACAGAAAACTCAAATGTCTGTGGACAAACTGTGTTCATAAAACAACCTAAAGCAATGTTTTCTTTACTTAACAATGGAAGATTGACTAATAGCAAAAGAGCTAAAGAATCCTCCGCCCCTCAACATTATATTTGGTCAGCCTACTCCAAAGGCCTTTGTGATGTTAAATTGCGAAGGTCTTGAGCTTTTGTTAAAGGGTGTGTCCGTGGCAGCCTGACAAAGTTTGATGTTTTATCATGTAAAAGGAAGTTGTTATAACTAAGCCATACAATGTCCAATCTGCCCAAACTTTACACATCTAAAGGCCAATATTAATTATAGTTATAGTAATAGCGCCACCTGCTGGCAACAGGAAATGTCATGCATTACACTACACATGCAATGTTCAATCTGCACCAAACTTCACATTTGGTAACAGTCCTGGCCTGAAGACATCTACATGCCAATATTCAGTTATAATCATAGCGCCCCCTGTTGGCAACAGCATATGTCATGCATTACACTAACTGAAACATACCATGTTCAAACTGCACCAAACTTCATATGTTTGATCAAAGTCCCGGCTTGAACATATCTACATGCCAATATTCAGTTGCAGTCATAGCGCCACCAGCTGGCAGCAGGAAGTTTGGCACATATAAATGACTTTGACATACTCCTCCTATATTTACCACTTTAAATGCATATTGCTCACCGTTTGCTGTTTTCCTAAAGTCACCGGGTGACAGTAAGCCCAGGTGTGAGCGCCGTTTCAACGCTGCTTGCAGCTTTCATTTTTAATTCTTTTTCTGTGTTCCAGGAGCCAGCCTGTGCAGAAGGGTCTGTTCTCTGGGGTCATCTGGCTGATTTTCATTATTTACTGCGTTTATTTTAAGTCATTTTGTGTGTTGTGTCTCCTTGCTTGGTCAACCTGTATTTTAAGTCTGTGTACCTTTTGTTACTGGCTGTCGAACTTGTGTTGCTGTAAAACTATTTCCATTGGCACTGACTTTGGAATGCAGCTCAGTTGCAAATGCAGTGGCCAATCAGAGGCATTCAGATAAATCATCACTGAAAAACCAAGGTTTTGTTGAATGTGCATGACTGCATTCTGCTTTGTCGCAAATTCTTTCATCATACTTGCCTTAAAAAACGTATGTTTATGATGTGTGTATTTAATAGATTACACTAATATTAGGCTACTTTTAGTCTTACCCTGGAGTTGATTCACCTTCTGTCTAGGGAATGGTCTGATCAGGAAGATCCCTCTAGAAATCCTAATTATCCTGATAACAGTGCATTTTTAGGTGCCATAATTAAACCTCATGAGACCAGGCAGCAGGTGGATTAACCAGGAGGGAGGAAGTCACATATAGGAGGGGTTCTCCTTGATGCTAATGTAAATAAAACAGGTTAAGATACTCAACACACACCATAAGAAGTCTGTGAAATGCATGCACCTTCAAGGATCTCTACATAGTAGGTAAGTCAGTTTTATAAATAAATCTGTTTCAAATGATAACCTAAATGTATTCACATTCTACAACACCTGCAAATAATACTATTTTAAGTGTCGGAGCCACTTTCTTTATAGGAATTGTAAAATGTGTATATGTATTATATATTCTATTATATAAAGCTATATAATCCATTTAATATATAAAATTGTTTGTTTTGTATTATGCATATATAAACAGCATCCATTTACTTGGATTTTTTGTTTAATTTTTTTTTGTGGAAATTAAATAAAATGCAGAAACTAAAGAAGTTAGTTTTACTTAAAGGGACTGTCAAACCAAATTCAGTCCTCATTTACCCACCCTCTTGTCATTCTAAACCTGTGAGACTTTCTTTAGCCTGTGGAAACGAAGAAGAAGGTATTCTGAAAATGTTGGTACACTTTAAAAATGCTGGGTTAAAAACAACCCAACTTGGTTTATTTGGCAACCCAGCACTGGGTAAATACTGGGCAGAACACATCCTGGGTTATTTTGACCCATTTGCTGGAAAAAAACAGCTAAAACCAGCCTCTCCCAGCCTGGTCAGGCTTGTTTTAGTTGGTCATTCCAGCTGGTCTCCCAGGCTGCTGCTTTTTGTTTTGTTTTCAGCAGGGTGGTTGGGGTAAAAAAAATTTTTTTTACCATACATGCTTGGTTATTTTAAGTCAAGTATTGTTTAAAAACGATTATACTGCTGGTTTAAATGGACTGGAACTTATAAAACACACACATAATTACTATAGGCAACAGCAATAATCAAAAAATTGACATTTTTTATTAAGCAAGAACATATGGACAAAATACAAGACAAACTGAATTTATTTTTGAGTACATACAGCATAGTTTACAATATTACATACATTTAATAAACATTTAAGACATAAAAATTTTTAATTTTAGTGTATTCAACCGTTCTCTGTAATCGCTGCTGTTCACCTGATTAACCGCGTTCTTCAGACACCGCGGCCTTGTGTTTCACTTGTAGCTGAAAGATGCCATGACTGACTCCAAAAACTGCCCATAAACAAACAGTTCTGACATTTAAGTACATATTTTAAGATTAAACTCGGTACAATAACGAGTAAAATCCATTTATTTTATGCAAGGCAAAAGGTGTTTCCATCATGTGAAACAACTGCTGATGAAGCAGCTGACTGACATCTCGTCCTTATGTTGCGTTGCATAAAATAATACAATTTACAGCACAGTAAAGACTTTATAAATGAAATAAAATGTATACAAATTTTTATTACCTTGAAGAAATGCAAATCGCTTGAAGAGGACTCAAAAAGGACTGCAAAAAGCCTGGGTGTTTCGTCGAGACAGACTTAACCCAGCAGTTGGGAAGAAAAAAAAAAACAGCTGGGACGCAGTTTTAGTCAGAGAAAAACTTAGCACCTGGCAGCAAATAAATGGGAATAAAAAAAATAACCCAGCTGGCTGAAAATTTGCAGCAAAAAAAAAAAAAAAAAAAGTTACAGAAAAACTATCCAGCACCTGGCTAAAAAATAAATAAATAAATAAAAATAACCCAATAAAATGACCCAACTGGCTGAACCCAGCATTTGGGTTAAAAAAAAAAAATAAAAATTTGTAAACGAAACAGCTTTAGGTCACATTGACTTTTATAGTACTCTGTCCATACTATAAAAGTTAATGGCACCCAAAACATTGGTTACCAACATTCTTCAAAATATTCTTTGAAGTAGATAATATATGTATATATATATTTATATAACAGGGAAAAAATTAATTTAACATTATTTTTGGAGGAATCATTTTTGGCATAACTATTATACCAACTATTTCCTGTTACTGTTTTTTTTTTAAAGTTAGACTGGGCTGGGCCGAGAGAGGGGAGTGGGATCGGCAAAGGACCTCAAGACAGGAATCGAACTCGGGTCGTCGCAAGCACAATTGCACTATATGTCAGCACACTTACCACAACGCGATCGGCGCCGATCTGTTATTGTTTAAATTTATATATTTGCACTAAATGTAAACAGCAGTAGAGGCTAATACACTAAGTGTAAATAGCAGTTAGATGCTATCTAACTAAGTGATAATGCCATTTTTTGTTAGTAATAGATGCTATTTACAGTAAGTGCAAATAGACATTCTAATCCACAGGTAATTCCAAAACAGGTAGATACACAACAGGAGGGTAGAAACACTCACATACACATTGACAAGACCGGACAACAAACACTGAACTGAATGCAATTTAAAAAAGACAGGTGATTACGATGAACTTAAGACACAGGTGATACAAGGTTAACCAATAATGACATAACGAGGGCAGGAACAGGAAGACCATATATGGGCACAAGAGGGAAAAACCAATACAATGAGTTCAGGGGTGTGACAGGTTCATTATAAAATAGTCTGCAATAATAACGCATTCAGTGTAAATTATCATTTTAATTCAAATTATTAAATAGATGTCACCTTACTGGGACAATAAAGCCCTCCCTACACTTACCTGATACTTTTATTTGCAACTTTTTGATTATTTTGTTCATTTTTATTGAAAATAAATGCCTTTCCGATGTGATAGGAGATTTGAAAAGGGAGAACTCGGGTCCATCACGTCAAAAAGACCACATCATACATTTTACCATCTACACCACTGGAGCTAATGGTTGATAATCGTCTTTTTTAGTGTTGACTAGGCAAATCATTGGTGGGGGCAGAGTTAGAGACAATTCACGCCTAAAACACGTAGAAAACGTGTAAAAAATGCTCGGTGCGCCGCTTTCTCCTTCTTTCCAAAGCGCAGCTTTCAGCAAAGGACAAACGGATTTCCAGCACTAAAAATTGCTTGCTGTAGCTCTGCTACTAAATTTATTTAAAAATGGCTATCCCTGTACAGCTATGAACAGCTGTTTCTCCATCTTGGCTGAGCTTTCAGTGTTGTAAGGGGAAAGGATGAAGCTAATTGGTTGGTTCTAGTCATATGGCCCGCGGTGCGCTTGTGGCATTCTGAGATGTTTTTATCTTGATAATAAAGCTCCCTCACAATGACAAAAGGAACTACTAATGCATTGATAACTCTGTCTCTTACAGGTGAGTGTATTTGGGTTCGGAGCTACAGGTGATGGAATCTGGCATCATTATTTCGATAAATTATTGACCCCCTATAAATCTACCGCTCATAGTGTAAAATTTGAAAATGAAACAATCAATCAGCTCCAACAGGAAAACAAGATTTTGATTCACAAGGGTTGGACATGAAGCAGAAACACTACTTTAGTACTGCACAATATGGCATTACAATACTGAATATTGAATTTTGCAGATTTGTGCAAAAGCTGCAGATACCTCTCAAGAGATCAGCTTTTTAGAATTTTTATTTGAAATGAAATGATCCCATAGTCTGGTTCATTCTGGTTCATCTGGGAAATCAATCCATGAAATTATAGTTTTGTTTTGTTTTTTTCCTGCATGGGGTTAGAAAAAATATTTTAACATTGACAAAAATGACTTTGTGTCATAAGTGTTTTCATGAGATAGCAAAAACAAGTGTTTAACACAGATAAGGTTTGTAGTGGTCTAATAAGCATGTGTATTGTTGCTGTTGAAGGATCCTTAGATCCTTACATGCAAATTACTGTGTTGTGTTTAAATTTTATGTTTGTTTTTAATTTCATTTATAATAATTTATTTACATAATCATTTAATAATCATTTTATAATCATTAGTCATTCACATAATTCATATTTAATTATTTATTTGATTATTTAAGTATTTATCATTTATTCATTTATTCATATATATTATTCATTTATATGTTTTTATATTTTATATTTCTTATTATTTTCCTTGCTTATGCATTTTCATTATTGTTCAGTTCCATGATTGTGGGGTTTCATGAATTGTTTGGTCTAAGAAATAGATAACGGGGATGTTTATGGAAATTCAAGGTTTATGGGTGTCAGGCATTCACCACAGCCACCTCTATCTGCCACGTCACCCACAGCACCACCCACTCGTTCTGCCTCACCGGAGTTCTGATTGCTATCACCTGACGCTCGTTACCACGCCCTATAAATAGACTGCTCCTTCATTCAGTGTTTGTCTGGTCTATTGTTCACTACCCTGATGCTAGCTCCAGACCCATCTCTGCTCAGAACCTCTGGTGTGTGCTCCTGCCACTCTCCACTGCTCCCAAGACTGCCTTCGAACTCTTTATATCAGGAAAGTCAACTCAACCTATCTGCTGTTCATATTTCATGCTTATTGTCTTCAATACAATCAGTTAATAAACACCATATCATTCTGTTTTACTTCCCTCTCTGGTCTCATCTTTGTGCAAGCGTGACAATGGGATGTTGAATCTGTTTGATATATCATTGTTCTTTGAGCTGTACTCCTCAGACGAAGTTTGAACATTGTTGGATCCTAATTGTCTGGTGTGGGGACCTGATCTAACACTGTAAATAAATGTTTGTTTGCTAGTTATTTATTTAGGAATATATACTTCTGCTGTGGATAAATGTAATATTGAATGAAATAAAACCAATTTTCTGAGATGTTAAGTTTTAAAATTAAGTTAAAGGCACTCTTTTTTTTTTTTTTTTTTTTTTTTTTTTTTTTTTTTTTATTATTAAAATATCCAAAAACCACTAGAACAGTATTATATATTTTGCTGACTTATGTACTTACTTTATCCCAAATGTTTAAATATTTCAAAGAATATTTAAATTCAGATAAATAAGCAATTTTAATAATAAGTTTTGTTTGTATAGTGCCTTTCCAGTGCTCAAGGTTGCTTTTACAGTGAAAATACAATTAGGAAAAGAAGAAAAAAAAAATCAGTATAATAAACAAACATGACAAACATAAACACATGTGACAATCAAAATAGTACACAATAAGTAAAACAATATAAGTAGAATATATATAAACAATATATTCAGAAAACAAACAGATGGAGGACATAACTTATAAATGACAACATTCAGAGAACAGGAGAGTTTTAACAAGTGATTTAAATTCAAGAATATTATTGATACTGCAAAGAGATGGGCGGAGAGAGTTTCAAAGTTTGGGTGCAGCGACACTGAATGATCTACCCCCTATTGAAGCAAGGCGATACCGGGGGAAACTGAGAAGACCAGAATAAGATGAGCGTTATGAGCGAGTTGGGGTATAGGGGAGAAGCAGTTCACAGAGATAACGGAGAGCCAGGTTATGCAATGATTTAAAAGTGAGCAGGAGAATTTTGTATTTAACACAATATGCAACAGGAAGCCAATGGAGACTGAAAAAAATTGGAGTGATGTGAGCAGAGCGCTTGGTGTGGGTGAGTAGTCTAGCAGCAGGATTTTGGATATATTGTAGCCTGGAGATGGAACTGGCAGGTAAACCACTGAAAAGGGCATTACAATAATCAAGACGAGATGTGACGAAAGCATGAATAATGGTTTCAGCATCTTTTTTTTATCGAAAATAACACCTAGATTTTTAGAGTAGGAAAGAGTAGGAAAATGAACATGTTGGATCAAATTGAAACATTCAAAAACTGACAATAACTGACTAGATTTAGAACAAACAGCATCAACATGAATATTGAAGCCGCCAAGCTGAAGAACAGTAGAAGACGAGGGACAGGCAAGAGTTCACTGAGTTCAGAAAAGAAGTTAGACAAAGCCTTAGGAGAACAGTAGAGTAGCATTATTATAAGAGAGTCGGCCTTCAGAACCATATATTCAAATGTGTTGGTGTCTTGAAAGTCAAGTTGTGTAAGACGGAGGTTGTCTCGATAAATGATGGCGAGACCACCACCTTTCCCATGCAGCCGTGGTTTGGACAAGTATTTATATCCAGCTGGAGTCAATAGGTTTAACTGCAGGAAATCGTCAGAAGCTTGCCAGGTTTCAGTGAGGAGAAAAATATCAAGTTTGTTATCAGTAATAATTTCATTGAGGTAGACAATGTGAGACATTCAAATGAGACGATGAGGTAAATTGACAATCGCTACCACTGAGATAGATCAGTGATCGCTGAATAATGCTTTTAGCAGCAGATGAAATAAACTTGGATGGCTTCCTATAATTAGGAAGAGCATTGAGCTTAGAGCAAAAATAATTCATGAAAACTCTTGGTGAGCGATGTGTATAACGTGGACGACGGAGAATTCCAAGCCTCCGACAGTATTCATACGTCGTATAATCTAGATGCGGATGGCAGTTCAAGGCCCTTAGCTGAGCTGGTAGATACTGAATATCCATTACAGATTTTAGATAAAAGGTGGAGTAGGAAAGAAAGGAAAAAAAGAGAAAAACTGTAGCTCACGGCATGTTTGGACAGGGCAAGTAGTGCCAATCAACAGCAAAAAACCATGTTAGCCAAACCACGTTAGCCAAACCCCGCGGGTCACATCACCAAAACAGCTAACTAAATGGGAGACGACACACCCAGAAAGCAAGCAGCAGACAAACAGCACATCTAATAGAGGGAGCGGTAACTCACCCAACCGAAGAACCATAACTTACATGGTGGAAGACGCAACAGGGTAGAGGGCTTACAGCAGTCGGAAGGCAAAACTTACAGATAGCAAAGTCTGCTAGCGTAAACAATCCATGCGAGGAAGTCTGCAGTGAGAAATAGAGTAATCCAGTTAGGGTTCGAAAAGATATTCCAAGTTATTCCACACAGAACGGCAAAAAACGCCGAAGGATTGCATCGGCTATGAGGTTGAAGACTACAACTCCCATGACTCCACACTCAAGTCAAGGTGTCATCAAACTACACCTTTGGTTCTTTGTTGTTTGTTTTGAATATGCGCCCTCTAGCGGCGAAAACCTACATATTTTGCCTTTAAGCAATTGTTTCAGTAAACAAGAACAGTCATTCTGATCCTCTTCAAGACAAGTCCTCTGCACATCAATAAAAATAAAATTATGTGAAATGTATCTTGTAAACAAAAGAAAACAAAACCACTATCTATGTTTTTCTTCACTAGTCACGTTTGATCTCACGGGTCTCCGTGAGATCTCGTGTCACTGTGAAATCGCAGTCTGGTCGAGTCGTCCAGTCTAGTGTGCTGAAACGGTCTTCATTTCCGATGGTTTTAAAATCAGATGTATCAATGAGAGTATACTTATAGGACTGATGCAGTTAAATGGAGTGATTTTTAATGGATGTGACCCTTTCCTAGTGAGAGATACGAATGGGGTGCATTTCCTGGCAGAGCATTTGTACTCACCCCCATGTCATCCAAGATGTTCATGTCTTTGTTTCTTCAGCCGTAAAGAAATAATGTTTTTTGAGGAAAACATTTCAGGATTTTTCTCCATATGATGGACTGATATGGTGCCCCGATTTTGAACTTCCAAAAGGCAATTTAAATGCGGCTTCAAACGATCCCAAATGCGGTTGCAAATGATCCCAACCGAGGAAGAAGGGTCTTATCTAGTAAAACGATCAGTTATTTTTTTTTAGAAAAACATAATTTAAATACTTTAATCTCAAACGCTCGTCTTGTCTTGCTCTCCCTGAACTCTGTGTATTCTGCCTCAAGACAGTTAGGGTATGTTGAAAAACTCCAATTGTATTTTCTCCCTCATTTCAAAATCATCCTACATCACTGCAGAAGTACCAACCCAGTCTTTGCAAAGTAAACATGCGAAGAAGATCAAACACCCTTAACAAAAAAGGTGAAACAGTGATATAGGACCATTTTGAAGTTAAGGAAGAACATGAGATGGGAGTTTTTTGACATATCCTAACTGTCATGAACCAGAAAAAAAAATTCAGGCAGAGCGAGACAAGACATTAAAACGTACATAAATTGTATTATTTTTATGAAAATAACCGATCGTTTCGGTAGATAACACCCTCCTTCCTCGGCTGGGATCGTTTACAACCACATTTGGGATCATTTGAAGCCGCATTTAAGCTGTATCTTGGAAGTTTAAAATCGGGGCACCATATCAGTCCATTATATGGAGAAAAATCCTGAAATGTTTCCCTCAAAAAACAATTTCTTTACGGCTGAACAAAGAAAGACATGAACATCTTGGATGACAAGGGGTGAGTACATTATCTTTACATTATCTCAATTTTTGTTCTGGAAGTGGACTTCTCCTTTAAGTGTGTGAGTTAAGAGGAAGTCCATTCAAAGTCTACTTTTGAAAATAATCTAAACGATAGTCAATTCATTTCAATTGACATTTTACAAAAAGACAAAATACAAATGTATTATATTATGCTAATACATTGTTAAAGTATATCAACAGTATATTGCAAAAACAGATAACTCTTTTTTGTCTTTTCAAAAATCATGTTTTAATTATGTTTTTTAGTTATTTTTACTTAATCAAAATAACCCAACTGCAATTTGACTGGGATGAATTAGAATGCACGAAAACAAACAAACAAACAAAAACATGATTTTTGAAAAAGACAGGTCTATTTTTGCAAATGAACTCTTCATATACGCCAGTTTACAAGCTTCTTTCGTAGGCTGAAGTAATCCAGACAAACAATATTTGACACACTGAGAACATCTAATGTTAGTGGATTTAAAGAGCACTGTTTTTGCCCTCTATTTGGCAGAATTTCAACAACTCGTCCTCTAATAATAAATAATATCATTACATAAATAATATAATAAATAATAAGCAGCAAAAGACAGGCAGTGATAACAAAATAGCAGTTTGCAAAATAAAGTAGCATAACAATGCATGAGTCACCCTGACTGCTTTTCATGTTTTACTTTTTAAGGTTTTTTGTTGGTTTGTTTGTTTTTAAATACTGGACACTGAATGTTTCCATTATATGGAAGAGAGCAGATTGGAGTTCATGTTGTTTTTGGACAGAATGTGAACTATCCTAAATAGAAGCATTTCAACAATGTAATTGTCACGGCTTCTCGAGGCACAGGAACAGGAGATTCTACAATGGTGAATTTTAATCAAAAACACAGGAGCAAGAAGCTACTGAACAAAGAAAGAAACTCAGGGACAGGCTTAAATAGGAAAAATTAACAAGATAAACACACCTGACACAAATGAGACACTAATGATTACATGGTAAATAAGGAGTGGCAGGAACAAGAACAAAACGACAAAACGAACCAATGAATATAACAGAGTCCAAAACAGAAAAAAAGGTGACAGTAAAAGTCCCAAAAGCAATTTAACTGCATGTGCCAGTTACAGTAAAGTTTCTCAATTCCAATGCACATTCACATTCCAAGTTGCAATGCATTGATCTTTTCATGTTTATGCCAGCCAGAATTGTTGTTATGCAACATTTTTATGACGCTTTATCAGGGCTCGAAATTAGCACTGGTGCTCCCAACTTCAAAAAGTTAGGAGCACCAAAAAAAAATGTAGGAGCACCAAATGAATATTAAGGAGCACCACAACTGCCAATTGAGCAGAACAGCCAGCACTCAGCCCGGCATTTCTTTTTAGTAATACACCGATCTTGATTCTTCATGGCCGATTCTGATTGCCGATGTTTTTACAAGCAAATGGGCTGATTCTGAAAGCCTTTGTTTAATATTTATTTTAAGCCTTAAGCAGGGACAAGAATGAATGAAAATATGAGTACATGAATAAGATGTTTATTTTCTCTATTACATGTAGAGCCATTTAAATTAGAGGCAACCACTGCATTTTTAAACAATCTACAGTCCTGATTTTGCTGAGTTAGATGTGTTCCTGAGTCAACATATTTTGTTGACCCTGGAACAACATTTTAATCCAAAATTTAACCTTGACCACATCCCTACAACTTAAACTAACCTTACCCATGAGTAATCCCTAAAATCAGAGGAAATGATAGATGAATGACACCGATGTACAAGCACCAAACACTGACTGTAAGCTTAAACTTCACAAAAACTATAAACTGTTTTTTCTAATCTGATTGGTTAATCACAATGTTGTTCCAGGGTCAACAAAGATGTTGATCCAGCAACATGTTGTACTTGGTAAAATCAGGTTCTGCGTTCCTTCTTAGTCGTATTAAGTGCAAACAATAAATGGAGCCATAATCAAAGTAGGCTAGTCTCTCAATATTCAAAGTGCAAATAGAGACCGAGTTTTTCAAGCATGATACAGAGCTAAGGACAACTACACAACCTATTATACCCTACAGCTATGAGATATGTTATGTAGTCTAATTTGCGCACATTGGGGAGTCGATCTCTAAACGTGTGGTATTAAAATTGCTTTTGAAGGCGCGCGCTCGTTTTACTTTCGGTTTCGTTTTAACTATGGCGCTAAACTCTCGGCGGTGCAGAGCGTGCATTCTACAATACAAGACATTAATTTAACAAAACAATTTGAAAGTGGGGGGACACAATCAGGATTTGAAAAGTGTCCCCAGTGCAAATGACGCTCCTGCTTGAGTGGAACTCTGAAGCTGAGTTATCATTTGATGTGAATGTATGCCGCGTTGTACAGTATATTGAGACGGAGGCGCCAGAATTGCGTCTGACAGAATGTGCGCTGTTGCACGAATAGTATATTTCTTCAAAAGCAGATTGTGGAGACAGTTTAATTGTCCACAATCAAACATCGTCATATCACACACCCCTAATTTCAATGTAGTTTGTGCAAATCCGGAACAGAGGTTGGTTGAGAGAGAGAAAAGAAACGGCCGGTTCCGACTTTCAGCGGAGCGCAGTGTCAGTGACAGGGAGTGATTGACGGCTAATATCTAAAATCTGCATTAAAGTAAGAATGTAAAGATCAAGTTTAATTAGTTATGTAATGTTGAAGAGAACGGCGATCCTGACACTGTCAGCTCACAACAGTCTGGGCAGTAGTTAGGCTAGCGAGAGTTTTGTAAAGGAATGAAAACAGTGTTGCCAACTAATTTTCAGATAAAGTTGCTAAAGGAAGGTAGATTTGTTGCTAAAAGTTGCTAAATGATGTTGTGACATCACGACGCAAAGTTGTCACAACATCAAATCTCAACAACAACAACAAAAGTAAAATAATATGCGTAATATAATGTCAACATATAAATAACTGTATTTTTAAATACACTGAATTATTGAACACACATTTTTGAATGATTACAATTTAAGTTTTTTCTTCTAATAGTAAACTAATAATACTACAAGTTCTCAATAATTCTGCTTTAAGCAGTGTATTAGTAGTTAGTTTGCTACACTCTAAGAAAAATCTGTAAAATAGGGCACAATCTACTATGTTAATATGAAATATTTTATTTTATTTATTTATTTATTTTTAATTATGCATGGTGGTTATAGGGTTCCAATGGATAATGGATAATGTCCTGGAAAATTACCAGTATATTTTCCATTTTTCTTACAGTGTATTAACTGATCAACAATCGCAGGTACAAGAATACTAACAAAGTGTATCATAAATTAACAATTATTATTATTATTATTAAATTGAACAATTGCAAAGAGCAGCAAAGTCGCGTGATGTGTGTACTGCTAGGCATCTTTAGTTTCCTCTTTCTGTGTAATTTGAATGGAAAATATGTGCCTTTTTATTGTCTAAGTCACTTATCAAAAGTTGCTAAAAGTTGCCAAATAAATTTTAAAAATTGCTAAATTTATTGCTAGGTGCTGTTGGAAGAAAAAGTTGCTAGGGTAGTCTGAAAAGTTGCTAAATTTAGCAACAAAATTGCTAGGTTGGCAACACTGAATGAAAACAAGTCACACCACAACAATTTCTCGCACTCGCACAAATGCTTCCAAATATATTTTGAGGTCACGCAGATTAAATTTTTGGAGCATATGCGACCAAAACGGTCGCAATTTCGAGCCCTGTTTATGAAACTTTATCATTTTACACAGGCTCAGGCCAGACAATATCATTATAATGGTCATTTTAAAAGACCATGTAAAAAAACATTGTATTAATGTCTATATTTTCTCATGCAGGATTAGGGCATTCGACATGAAATAAACTTTGATCCTTGTTAAACTGTAATATAATGCATGTGCTTTTGTTACTGGATGTAAATTCGTTGGGAAAAAAAATCAGTCAATACATACAGTCAATACAGTTTTATAAGGTAAACTGTGCTGTCCAAGGTAAGTGGGTTGTTATATTGTCTTATTTACTATTCCATGGAAACCATGTACATTTGTAGCTCAGCCAAGGAAATGCAATGACATGCAGAACATTAATAGTTTTTCCAATTAATAGGCAATTAATAGTTACATTCAAGCTGTTTTAAGGCATGAGAAAATTATTTTCCAAGAAAAAAACATTTAAATATGTCATTTTGATTATCAAAGATCAGTTTTAAGGGATAAAAATTTTGACTACAGGGGGACTTTAACAAACTGTGTTAATGTCATGACTCAATTAATAAATCATTTGATCTTCTAAACACCGAGGCATCGCTGAAAATTCCTGTAAACCTTTTGCAGTCCATCTTATGCTTATAAAAGCTGTGTTTATTTAATTGGATAAAATAAATATTAAAATGTATTCCTGTGATGCAAAGCTGAATTTTTAGCATCATTACTCCAGTCTTAAGTGTCACGTGATCCTTCAGATATCATTCTAATATGTTAATTTGCTGCTTAAGGAAAAACTGTATATTTTATTTTAATTTTTTTTTTGTTTGTACTTTTTGGGGATTTTTTCCCACACTGCTACACTTGTGCAGCAAACAAAACAAAACAAAATGATCTTGTTGTTCTATATTATTACCAGTTCAGACCCAGCCTAGTAACATAAGTGGTTGCACAGGGCCTCCGTGGCCACCAGGGGGTTCTATAGGCTGTATTTGTATTCTGCACGATGACAACAAAGCTGAATCTAATCTAATCTGAACTGACTCAAAAACACAAAATGGACACTCCTTAATTTTCCACTTTAAACTTGTATACGCAAATGGCTTTTCTGTTTTCCACCAACACCAAACTGCACAAACAGTATTGTGGCATGTCATACACTTACAGTGGTGGGCAGTAACGAAGTAGTTGTACTTCGTTACTGTACTTAAGTACATTTTTCAAGTATCTGTACTTTACTGGAGTAGTTTGATTTTGAGTAACTTTCACTTTTACTTCACTACATTCCAAAGCGTAAGATCGTACTTTTTTACTTAACTACATTTAAAAAAACATATCGTTACTCCTTTGCTACGTGTTCTGAGACGCACAAGCGGTGTCTGATTAATGAACAAACTGATTCTTTTCAATGAATCTGTTAAATTGATTCGCCAACCGCACCAAACGATTCATTCACGAATTGGAATGATCCGATTGCAGCAGTTCTCGAGTCGACAACCCATTGATTCAAATGATCCGTTTAGAGCGAGTCTTCAGTCAACTGAATTCACAAGTAAGAACCGGGAGATCTTGTGAGCGCACGCGCGACTGATGCTGCGAAAAGTGAATTACTAATGTCGAATTTTAGGATTAATTATTATAACTAAAATCATATTTAGGTCAAAGCTGTGCGTTGTTTGTGAATTACGTCTGCTGTAAAAGGTGATCTGTTTCTGAAATGCTTGAATTCAGACACATCAACATCACTTCTCTGTTTTAGGTCAAAAACGAAAAATTTAAATATCAGATTAAATAAAATAACTCATGCACGTTCATATTCCCGCTTCTGTAACCTTAGCCGTTTTATTAAAATGCTATGCATGTGTCTGTTTTTATATTGTTTAGCAACAGTATAAATTTTTATATTGTTTGGATCAGCTAGCCGAATAGACAGATGAATGTTTATTCATAACCATACTGAAAATAAGTAAATATTGTTAGCTGATGCTAACTGTGTAGCTATAACAAGCTAGCTGGTGCTAAGTTGAGGTAATTTTTAGATATAAAGTCCAAATATTTTTATTCAAGAACCTAGATAGATTACATCTGATGGAAAAAGAAAGGATGTGATGTTCAGAACATGGTGACTACAGTAAAGTGGAAAGTGATGCCCTCTGGGGGCATTTGGCCAGGGGTGTTTTTACACAGACAATGTTTGAAAGAAAAAAAATCATTATGAAAATATAATTATATTTTCCTTAAAATGTTCCTACTAACTTCAGGCCTTATTCTCATGTCATATATAACTGTGATGTTATGCAAAACAACAAACACTTTTTCTTATTGGTGAAAATTAGATGGTCAGATCTGTTTTCTCTCAGGGACACTGCAGTGTGAGCTTCACATTGAATATTACTACATCACTCTCGTCAGTATAGTCCATATCAACAACAAAAATGTATTTTTACTCCATATAGTGGTTATTTTGGGAAAATCCCAGGTGTTTTGAGCAGTAGGATTATATATATAAAAAAAGCCAATATAAAATTCAATTAAGTAGCCTATATAAAATTGCAAAATAAATCTATCAGTACTTTTTTACTTAAGTACATAAAAAATCGAGTACTTTTTTACTTTCACTCGAGTAAAATTGAATGAGGAGCACTTTTACTTTTACTGGAGTAATATTTTATTGTATGTATCTGTACTTTTACTCAAGTACTTGACTTGTGTACTTCGTCCACCACTGTACACTTAATATACTATTTAGAAACCATGATAGAAATCTTAAAAGGGCTGCAGTTGGTGACGTGATCAAACAGATTTAGTTATCTTGCTGTGCCATGGCTGAGTTTGCATGCAGGTGCGACACGTTTACAGACGTGCATTTTACTGTTTCTTGGGGCATTCCAGTTTCTGTGAAAAAACATCTGATAGAAAAAAAATGTTACTTATTTTCATAAAATGGGACCTAATGAGCGGTAATGGGACACAAAAACATTTTTATTATTATTATTGTGTTGAAAACAGCTAAGTAGTTTTTTTTTTTTTTTTTTTTTTTTTTTTTTTTGATGAATAGAAATCTTTTTTAACATTATAAATGTCTTTATTATCACTTGTGATCAGTTTAAAGAATCCTTGCAAAATAAAAGTATTAATTTCTATAATTTCTTTACAAAGTAATTAATTATACTGACTCCAAGCTTTAAAATGGTATAGTATATAATGTTACAAAAACGTTTTATTTCAGATTAATTCTGATATCTTTCTACTCATCAAAGAATCCTGAAAAAATGTACTCACTTGTTTTAAATATTGATTATTAATAATAATAATAACAGTGTTTCTTGAACAGTAGATCAGCATATTAGAATGATTTCTGAAGGATGATGTGACACTGAAGACTGGAGTAATGATGCTGAAAATGTAGATTTGATCACAGGAATAAATTACATTTTAAACTATATTCAAACAGAAAACAGTTTTTTTTAAAAAGTAAAAATATTTCAACATTTTACTGTTTTGCTGTACTTTGGCTCAAATAAATGCAGGCTTTGTGAGCAGAAGAGACCTCTTTAAAAAAAAAGAAAAGAAAAAAAAACATGAAAAATCTCACTTTTCAAAAACTTTTGACTGGTAGTGTACTTGAGTATATACACTAAAATATGTCTGCCCTATGTTAAAAAGTCATATTGCCTGAATCAGGAGAGAAACATGCACAGATCAAGCACCGTTTACAAGCAAAATCAGTCCAAAACCATTTTAAACAAACATGTCAGTGGATTTTGATGTCAAAGGACAACAGGAGATTAACTTTTTCACTGGAGGAAGGATTATTATGGATAATGGATGTCTTAATGGTTTAATAATTTCATGATTTGTTCTTACACAAACACAGCTTTTGGCTTCACAGGACATTAACTGATGGACTGGAGTGGTGTGGATTACTTGTGGATTATTGTGATGTTTTTATCAACTGTTTGGACTCTCATTCTGACGGCACCCATTCACTGCAGAGGATCCATTGATGAGAAAGTGACGTAATGCTACATTTCTCCAAATCTGTTCTGATGAAGAAACAAACTCATCCACATTAAAGGTGAGTACATTTTCTACAAATGTTCATTTTTGGGTGAACAAACTGTGTTAGTTTAATTAATTAGGATTACGTTGAATTATAATTTATTTTATTTACTGCATTGAACATTTTATATGAAGCATTTTGGTATTTGAGAGATCTAAAGGTAAATACTGATCTCACACATGACATACATTTATGATCTGCTAATTACCTAAAAATGCCGTATGACAACACTGATAATCAAAGAGTTTTTTGTATAGTGTTACAGATTCTGTTTAGTCTCTTGCCAGGAATTTCTGCATCCCTGTCCACATATGCTTATACACAATACTAGTTTATGCTGGTTATTGCACATGCACAAACCAGTTTGACAATGAAAGTACAGGAAGATTTGACTGAGGTAAATTTAAAACGTAAATTCAGTAAGATCGTTATTCACGTCGGCACAAATGATGTTCGACTTCGCCAGTCGGAGATCACTAAAAATAATGTTAAAGAGGTGTGTGAACTTGCAAGTATGATGTCAGACACTGTAATTTGCTCTGGCCCCCTCCCTGCGTATCGTGGTGACGAGATACATAGCAGACTGTCGTCACTAAATGGCTGGATGTCTAAGTGGTGCCCGCAGAATAACATAGGTTTCATAGACAATTGGACAAGTTTTTGGGGCAGACCTGACCTGTTGAAAAGAGATGGTCTTCATCCCTCCAGGGGTGGTGCTGCTCTTCTCTCTAGTAATATGGCATATAGTCTTAGAGTTTGCACTTGACTAACTGGGGCCCAGGTCAGGAAGCAGACAGACTGGCTAATCCGACCGTCTGCTAGCCGCCTCACGTCACCAGAATCAGTTAATTCTCAGCACATAGAGACCCTTTCACCTAGATATCATGCTATAGAGACTGTGTCTGTTCCCGAGCTAGACAATACAAAAGACGTCCAAACCAATTTAAGAGTAACAATCTAATCAACGTTCAACAAATAAAAAACTTACATAATACAGAGAAACAAATGATAAAACTTGGCCTTTTGAATATCAGGTCCCTCTCTACAAAAGCGCTTTTTGTAAATGATATGATCATTGATCATAATCTAGATGTGCTATGTTTGACAGAAACCTGGCTAAAATCAGATGATTACATTATCTTAAACGAGTCTACTCCTCATGATTACTGTTATAAACATGAGCCACGTCTAAAAGGTAAAGGGGGAGGTGTTTCTACAATTTATAGCAATATTTTTAGTGTTTCACAGAGAGCGGATTTCAAGTATAACTCATTTGAAGTAATGGTGCTTCATATAACATTATCCAGAGAAACAATTGTTAATGATAAATCCCCTATGACGTTTGTACTTGCTACTGTATACAGGCCACCAGGGCACCATACAGATTTTCTTCAAGAATTTGTTGATTTTATATCTGAGCTGGTGTTGGCTACAGATAAGGTCTTAATAGTAGGTGACTTTAACATCCATGTTGATATTGGAAATGATGCGCTGGCAGCTGCATTTACAGACATTCTAAATTCTATTGGAGTTAGACAACACGTGTCAGGTCCCACTCATTGTCGAAATCATACTCTAGACTTAATACTGTCACATGGAATTGATGTCAATGCCGTTGAGATTCTGCAGCAAAGTGATGATATCTCTGATCATTATCTAGTCTCGTGTATTCTCCAGATGACTAAAACTGTAAATTCAACTCTTTATTATAAGTATGGTAGAACCATCACTTCTACTACAAAAGATTGCTTTCTAAGTAATCTTCCTGACTTATCTGAATTCTTCAGCATGTCCAATAGCTCAGAAAAACTTGATGAAGTAACAGAAACTACTGACTCTCTCTTTTCCAGGACTCTAGATACGGTCGCTCCTCTGCGCCTAAGGAAGATTAAGGAAATTAGTCCGACCCCGTGGTATAACGAGCACACTCGCGCCCTAAAGAGAGCAGCCCGGAAAATGGAGCGCAGCTGGAGGAAAACAAAATTAGAGGTTTTTCGTACTGCTTGGCGGGAATGTACCCTATCGTACAGAAAAGCGTTAAAATCGGCCAGATCTGACTACTTTTCGACTCTTTTAGAAGAAAACAAACATAACCCTAGGTATTTATTCAATACAGTGGCTAAGTTAACAAAAAATAAAGAACCAACAGGCACTGACTATGCCCATCAGCATAGCAGTAATGACTTTATGAACTACTTTACTTCTAAGATCGATACAATTAGAGACAAAATTGTCACTATGCAGCCGTCAATTACAGTGTCGCATCAGATAGTGCGCTATAGATCTCCTGGGGAACAATTCAACTCATTCTCTACTATAGGTCAGGAAGAATTGTATAAACTTGTTAAATCATCTAAACCAACAACTTGTATGCTAGACCCTATTCCATCTAGGCTACTAAAAGAGATGCTTCCAGATCTCATAGATCCTCTGCTAAATATTATTAATTCATCACTGTCATTAGGATATGTCCCCAAAACCTTCAAACTGGCTGCTATTAAGCCTCTAATTAAAAAACCACAACTTGACCCCAACGAATTAACTAATTACAGACCTATCTCGAATCTCCCATTTCTGTCAAAGATATTAGAAAAGGTTGTATCCTCACAGTTATCTTCCTTCCTACAGAAATATGATATCTGTGAGGATTTTCAGTCAGGTTTTAGACCGTACCATAGTACTGAGACTGCTCTTATTAGAGTTACAAATGATCTACTCTTATCATCCGATCGTGGTTGTATCTCTGTTAGTGCTACTGGATCTTAGTGCTGCGTTTGATACTGTTGACCACAACATTCTCTTGAATAGACTTAAGAATTATGTTGGCATTAGTGGTAGTGCATTGGCATGGTTCAAATCGTATCTATCTGACCGCCATCAATTCGTGGCAGTAAATGATGAGGTATCATATCGATCTCAAGTGCAGTATGGAGTACCACAAGGCTCAGTACTAGGGCCGTTACTCTTTACGCTTTACATGCTACCCTTGGGTGATATCATCAGGAAATATGGTGTTAGCTTTCACTGCTATGCTGATGATACCCAGCTCTATATTTCTTCGCGGCCTGGCGAAACGTACCAATTTGAAAAACTAATGGATTGTGTAGTTGAGTTAAAAAATTGGATGACAAGTAATTTCTTACTGCTAAATTCTGAAAAAACAGAGGTGTTAGTTATTGGGCCTAAAACCTCAGCGTGTAATAACCTAAAACACTGTCTAATACTTGATGGCTGTTCTGTCAATTCTTCGTCATCAGTTAGGAACCTAGGTGTGCTATTTGATGGTAATCTTTCCTTTGAAAACCACATCTCTAGTATTTGCAAAACTGCATTTTTCCATCTCAAAAATATATCTAAACTACGACCTATGCTATCAATGTCAAATGCTGAAACATTAATTCATGCGTTTATGACCTCACGGTTAGATTATTGTAATGCTTTATTGGGTGGTTGTTCTGCTCGCTTAATAAACAAACTCCAGCTGGTCCAAAATGCAGCAGCTAGAGTTCTTACTAGAACCAAAAAGTATGATCATATTAGCCCGGTTCTGTCTACACTGCACTGGCTCCCTATTAAACATCGTATAGATTTTAAAATCTTGCTAATTACTTATAAAGCCCTGAATGGTTTAGCTCCCCAGTACCTGAGTGAGCTCTTATCGCATTATAGTCCCTCACGTCCGCTGCGTTCTCAAAACTCTGGCAATTTGATAATACCGAGAATATCAAAATCAACCACGGGCGGCAGATCTTTTTCTTATTTAGCACCCAAACTCTGGAACAATCTACCCTACAATGTTCGGGACGCAGACACACTCTGTCAGTTTAAATCTAGATTAAAGACCCATCTCTTTAACCTTGCTTACACATAACAAATCCACATTCTTATAATTCAAATCCGTTAAAGGGTTGTTAGGCTGCACTAATTAGGTCAACCGGAACCGGGAACACTTCCCATAACACCCGATGTACTCGGTGCATCGTCAGAAGAATGGCATCTACGCTAATATTAGTCTGTTTCTCTCTTATTCCGAGGTCACATTAACCACCAGATCCAGTCCGTATCCAGATCAGATGGTCACTGCAGTCCCCCGGATCCAGTCCGAACCCAGCCCAGACGGTGGATCAGCACCTAGAGACGACCTCTACAGCCCTGAATGTCAGCGGAGTCCACATCAACTAGATGAGCCCCAGAGACGGATCCACATTAAAGACCACATCACCTAGACGGCTGTCGGCACAAGACCACGGGAACTTTGGCCAGAGGAGAACTGGCCCCCCGACTGAGCCTGGTTTCTCCCAAGGTTTTTTTTCTCCATTTGTCACCGATGGAGTTTTGGTTCCTTGCCGCTGTTGCCTCTGGCTTGCTTAGTTGGGGACACTTTCTCTTAACACAATATTGCATTTTATTTTATTGTTTTTGATTAACTACCTTTACCTATAATGTGAGTGTTTAATGTTGTCTTTGGCATTGTTGATGTACTGTTTCCTATTTAATACTGTACAGCCGCCTTGTCACAATTCTGTATTGTTAAAGGCGGTATATAAATAAAGGTGACTTGACTTGACTTGAGGTAATAGTTGATGATCGAAACATCCTAGAAATGTCATTCTCCGACAATGTGCGACGTCTACACACATTCAAAGAACAAAAAGTCTTCTGTTGCTGATGTTGCAATGATGAACTCAACCAAGAAACAGCACTGCAGCATCTGGGTACAGAATGTTTTATGATAAAATGAGAACAGTCCTGTTATTATGTTTATTTTCCATGTATACACACACATCCCCTATGAAGACTTCATTTTTAGAAATATAGATAATCATGGGTTTGACGCAATGACAATTGTTTAACAATTACCTTGATTTACAATAAACATTTGGTCATTTTGATTGGATACTGTACTTCTCAATTCATTTTTCTTTGGGTTTTTGAAATGACCTGCATCACCTGCAATTTAATCTGCCAAATCATCTTCCAAGTCAAAAGACTTACAGTAAGCAGGAACATATTTTTAGAGGAAGTGGAACTTTCTGAGCATGAATTATTTGCACCTGAACAAAATAGTTTACTGAATGCTATTCATTTTCTCTTTTTTTTTTTTTTTATAAAAGGAAACTAGGACACAGAAACAAGATTTCACTCAAGATTAACAGAAATCTGAGATCCTGGATCGTCTTTCGTGTTTATAATGACTGAATTTACAGAAATGTTGAGATTCTTGTGAAAAGAGTAGTATCATTTAATCCTACTTTAATACAAAAACAGTGATTTCTATGTGACAGAATTCCACTTTAACAGATTTGCAAGTCAATACAGATTTAAAAAACTACGATAAAATCATGTCTCCATTTCCTTCTTGCAGCTTGGCAGTGACAAAGTACATGCTGTACCTTGGGTTCAGCGGTTGAGTTGGAATGAACCCAGAACAAACCTTTTATATCGCTATAGTTTACTACCATTAATGTAAATGAAGTTGCTCCTGTCGTAACAGCTGTGGTCTGTATGTTAATTAAGTTCTCACATCTAATCTGAGATGGTTCTCGGTGTCCCACACCAATTCTCATTATACAACTAGTCACCATTTTTGGGAAATAACCATAATCAATCATTTGTTGTGGAGTGGAATCTGGGGCAGGGCAGACTAGAGTTTCTTACACAACATTTGAAACTGGTTGAATGTTGTCTATAAAAACATTTGCCAAATTTGGCTCTTCAAAACTGTCTCAAGTTTTAGGTCAAGTCAGGTGATTTTTCTGGCCAGAGCAGATGATGATTTGCTATCTGTTTTTACAACTTTGGTTTTCAACATATTGTTTCAGAAATGCAAAGAATTAAAGATTTTGAAATTTAAACTTCATTTACTTGCTTTTATGTTGTTTAAGTTAGTTTTAAAAGAAATACGACTGTTTGTAAAAGTAACTTTGTTAATTCAATTCGTTTTAAAGGAGGTATTTTTATTTATTTTCTTTAAAATTTCACATGGGTTTGAATTTGCATCTTACCCACTGACTTGGGTCAACTAACCCCTAGCCTGGGGCAAACTGAGCAACAGGAACACTTTTTTAAGAAGCCATATTTATAGAACTCTTTGTTATAGATACAGTCTGATCATTTAAAATATTAGCAAACATCCTGAAATTACTTGAGATACTTTCATTGTACTTCTGCATCATAAAAATGGTATAATATAGCCTACAAACCTACAGCTCTTGATTCTACTCTATATTTTGTTCACACACACACACACACACACACATATATATATATATATTGCTATATAGCAACCAGAGGCTACTAATGCATTTAATACAATATACACTACCAGTCAAAAGTTTTTGAACAGTAAGATTTTTAATTTTTTAAAGAAGTCTCTTCTGTATTTGATCTAAAGTAAAAACAGTAAAACACTATTTAAAATAAGTCTGTTTGAATATATTTTAAAATGTAATTTATACCTGTGGTTAAAGCTAAATTTTTAGTATCATTACTCCATTCTTCAGTGTCACATGATCCTTCAGAAATCATTCTAATATGCTGATTTGCTGTTCAAGAAACATTTTTATTATAATCATTATCAATATTTAAAACAGTTGAGTACATTTTGTTTTTCAGGATTCTTTGATGAATAGAAAGATCCACAGATGAGCATTTATCTGAAATAAAAAGCTTTTGTAACATTATTATTAATACTTTAATTTAGCAAGGAAAAGTGATGATAAAGACATTTATAATGTTACAAAGGATTTCAATTTCAGATAAATGCTCTTCTTCTGAACTTTTTATTAATCAAAGAAGCTTAAAAAAAATCTCTGTAATAATAACTGTTTTCTGAGCAGCAAATCAGCATATCAGAATGATTTCTGAAGGATCATGTGACTGGATTAATGATGCTAAAAATTCAGCTTTGAAATCACAGGAAAAAATTAAATTTTAAAATTCATTCAAATAGAAAAGTGTTATTTTAAATAGTAAAAACATTGTAAAATTGTACTGTTTTTGCTGTACCTTGGAGCAAATAAATACAAGCTTGGTGAGCAGAAGACATTATCTTTAAAAAACTTTAATAAAAACTTTTGATTAGTAGTGTATTTTGACATGCAGGCTTGGTGAGCAGTAGAAACGTCTTTAAAAGACATTTACTGACAAAAACGTAAACTGTTCAAAAACTTCTGACTGGTATGACGAGCCTATGTTGATAAATGTGGAATGCCTCATGCTATCTAAAATGTCATACCTGTTTCAAGTAGGCTAATTCAATCGGGGACATACACAGTATGATGTTTGTAACAATTCTATGGCGAATTGCAACGCTTCTCGACTGCTCTCGCGCAACAATAATAAGGGGCCATTCATACACAACTCAGGCCAATGGATCGGGAAAACGGTCTGAAGACGCTTTTTTGAAAGCTTAACTTTTTTAACTTGAGTGCCGCATTTTTAGAACGCCGGGCACGCAACTGTCGAACAAGTTCGTCCAGCGCGTGTTTACAGAAAAACGATGGGGGAAAAAAAACGGGTTCTGCGAGGTCCTGTCCTAACTAAACTGCATAACTGGTCAGGATGATCCCATCAGAAATGCAAATATTTTTTTCATGATGTGCCGTAATGAATCCCCATGAGACCAGGCGGCAGGTGGATTAACCGGCGTTACCAGAGGGACGGACTCGCAAACCACTCCTTATCCCAGATAAAACACAGGTTAAGTTACTCCAGTCCTTACACACCATCATCAGAGGCATTACTAGGTCTGAAAAAACCAAGCTCTGAGACCGCGCCAGTATTGAGGATTCTTTGAAACATAGGTAAGTCAGTTTCTGTAGGATGCTGTGAGAAGTTTTATGAGGGAATTAGTTTTATGAGTCAGTTTTTGTAAAGAAAGAAAGAGAGAACGAAAGAAAGAATATTCCCAATTTATAACACCTGCTTCCTTGTAAAAAGTATCGGTAACATGGTATACGTGTTTACATGTGTGTTTCGATAACTAGTGCGGTAAAAAGAGCTTCGATAAAAAGGGCTGTAGCCACCATATTTAAACGAATTTAAAAAATGAAATTGTATTTTACTTTATAAAGCTATATATTCGGTTTATTATACAAAATTCGATTTATTATACTTAAATTAAAATAGTTTAAATTAGGGATTTATGAATACCATCCGTTTACCTTTATTCTTTGGCATAATGTCTTAATGCAAACTGAATAAAATGTAGAAAGTGAAGAATAGGCACTGCAATTAGTTTTGCCTAAAAGTGATGGTCCACCTAAAAATTACATTTTTATCATCATTTACTCCAACACCTTACCTCATGTCTTTCCAAACCTGTTTCTTTCTTCTGTGGAACACAAAAAAAGATATTTTGATAATTGCTGGAAAGAGGTTCCTATTGACACAGTATTTTTTGTCAATATGGAACCTAGTTGGACTGTTTAGTTACCAAATATCATCTTTAAAATTAACTTTAAAACTCCCTTAATAACTAACACCTGTGCCATTCTTCAGCTGCCACATTTTGTTCAGTTTACATGGATGGACTGTCCCTTTAAGCAATACTGTGCTGTATTGTGAAGTTACAGTATTATAATACATCTGCTAGCACAGTGATACACATTGTATTCGTAGCTATATGATATCTCTTACGCATCTCAACATAAACCACTATCTTTTCCTCTATAGGTTCAATTTGAAGTGACAAAATCTCAAACATCACTGACGTAAAGATGGTGGCTTCACTACAGAAAAGTCGCCACTACATGACCGCACTCCTGAGCTCCACTATCATCTTGTTACTTCTGTACCTTCAAAACTCATTGCTGGTTTTCACCTACCGTTCCTACGGTTCTGTGTCTGAGAGATCTACGTGTGCGTGCAGTATCTGCGTGGCGGACAGAGAAAATAGTAACTGGTTTAGTGAGCGATACAACCCCGATATACCAATTCTGCTCAACAGCACCAACAGCGTATTAAACGCAAACGTCTCCAGGTGGTGGGAGGTAAGAAAGGTTGCTGTTAAATCAATATACAGCTCTTACTTACATACATGATTAAGTTTTGAGGCTTTGGGGTCAGTAAGATTTGTTTAATATTTTGAAAAGAAGTCTGATGCTAACTGATTTAATAATGCCATACAGGAGCTACAATATTCACAAAATGCTGGCAACTTCACAGAGGTGGCGAATCAGCTGTTTCCTCTCTTCCCCAACAAAGAGCACTACTCAGATGCCGGTCCGGATCGCTGCAGAACCTGTGCTGTGGTGGGAAACTCTGGGAACCTCCTGGGATCCCGTTATGGGCCTCTTATAGATTATCATGACTTTGTTATGAGGTACATGAGACTGTTTTTAGTTGCTTTTAAGGTCCACTCTTAAATTTAATGTGAGTTTAGAGAATAAAGACACATCAATAAGGATGAATATGTTGTGCATTTATCAGCATTGGAACAGGTGATTCCAGATGTTTTATCTTAAAGGCTTTTTATTAGAATATCATGCACACCTTAATCTCCTGTGTGTTTAAGGATAAATAAAGGCCCAATAGAGGGTTATGAGAAGGATGTGGGGTCAAAGACGACTCACCGGATTATGTATCCTGAGAGCGCTATAGACTTGGACAACTCCACCCATCTGGTGCTTCTTCCCTTTAAGATTCTTGACATGCAGTGGCTCATCAGTGCCTTCACCACTAAAAACATCACAGAGTAAGAATTAAACATTCATTTGTGAATACTAGGATGTAATGCAACCAGATACTGGTTCACTCCGTTGACTGTTAAAGGTGTTTTTGGTCTGCTCTTTTTAAATATCATGAAACACTGCCTTTAATCAAATTTTAAAATACTTGGGTTTTATGTTGGACTTTTTTTTTCATTAGGCGTTCAAGCGCATAGCGCTAAAACCCTATTGTAATTGTTAGAGTGGCCAAAGATCAGCAATCTCCAAGTTAAACTGATCAGGCAGTCCAAACCTTAAGTCGTAGAGACTTGAAAATCGGAGGGATGGTAGTACTCACACCGTCTACAACAGGGGTGCCCAACCCTGTTCCTGGAGATCGACTTTCCTTCAGAGTTTAGTTCCAGCCCTAATCAAACTTGGTGGTGCTAAAAGATGGAAAAAACATAAAAACAGCCATAACTACGCAACCGTTTGTACTATTGACGTGAAAATCGTTAGGCACGGTCTTGGTCCAAAGTGCTACAAGCATATAAGAACATTTGTGTATCTCAAAAAACATGACTGCCATAGGCCGATGAACTTTGAGCACCTTCACCTTCTTTCCGAAATTTGAAAGAAATCTGGCATTGGGGGCGATATTGCATTTTTCAAGGGTGGAAACAATTGTATATTGCACTGGATTTTTTTTACACATACGCATGATATTCGTATCATACAATAGACCCCCTGTTTCTGAACGACTTTTCCTGTAGAACCACTGCTGTCAATCAAACCGTTTGTTAAATGACTGAGAAAATGTAAGACTACTTTTGCAAACTAGTCTTTGGAAAAAAACACTGCAGTGCAATTCTCTGGACTCTCTAGGACAATTAATTATTTAAAAAATGTCAAAATTTACCCTTTGGAAAGCTGTAATGGGGTTATCTAGAAAAGGGGCCTGTCCAAATATACCCAAAAGCCTATAAAGTCCTATTTCCATCGTAAATGACCTGGATTTTCCAAAATAGCTTTTTTAAAATCATTGATTTAGGTGTTTACAAGCTTGATAAATAATATATAATGTCTTTTTTCATATGTGTTTAAATGCCTTAAAGCGCCTGAAACCCGGTAATCGCTGTTTGCAGCTATATTTTTATTTTATTTTTTAATACAAAAAGAGAAGAGTTAATATGCTGTACAGAACTGACCTTTTCATAAGCTAAATGTTATTGAAAATTTCATTATTATCTGTATCTACTAATTGCAATCTCCATGAAATAACCTTTAAAGCTGCTATGGCTATAAAACTCCAATACGAAACAAATGAGCAGTAGACTTATTCATATACTATGCAAACTAAATTATTCAAGTAAATTAAAGAAAAGGTTTCAGTAAATGAGACATAGTTATAGTCATAGCTGAATCACACACAGTTGTTAAACACAACTATGGTTAATGGAAAAATACATAAATTCAATACTGTGTAAATATTTGGAAATGTTATGATGTCCCTCTTTCGTTTGTAACGTTCGTCATTTGTAAAAAAAACGTGTTTGCTAAATGTAAATATATACTATGGCAGTTACAGTAAATAAAGACTGTTGTTAAAGGTTAAAAAAAAACAGTCCGCAAGACTTTTTGGATTAGAGCCAATTTAAAGGAATGCTATTCACACAAGAAGGAAGGAAAATGTTTTTCTGAAAAGTTCATGGAACTTTACACGTTCACACGCCTTTTGTTTGTTGATGTCTCATGTTTTCTGTTACAGAACATATATGAAAGTGCCATCTACAGTTAACGCAAATAAGGACAAGGTGAACAACACAAACCTTCTCATGAGTTTAACTGATCAATCAAATAACAAATGTTGATTTTTTTTCCATTTGCATAAAGTTTACTACTATTACCTGATTGAAATTTTGACATTGCACACTTAAAACGTGATATTTTACTTGCATATTTCATTAATGTCCTGTTTTATGTCTCTTATTGTTTTTAGGTGATGATTATCCACCCAGAATTCATAAGATACGTCTATGATAACTGGGCAGAAGGTCATGGCAGATATCCATCCACTGGTTTCTTAACACTGATATTCGCTCTACACATCTGTGACGAGGTAAAACTCCATAAACAGCGTATGACATAGCATTGCCTTCATTACTGAGGGCGTGTCAGTTTTTACAGGATCTAAATGTACTACAGTAGAGCCCCAGAATGGCAGCAAATATTTGAGTGTGGGTTTAATCATTAATAAATGTCCAGTGCAGACTGTTGACACAACAAAAGGCCTTTCAGGAAAGTGTTAAGCATGTTAAGAAACAAGAGGAGCTGAACTGTTTGTACTGTATGTGTTCCCATGGATAGTGAGGTGATGTCATAATTCCTTCGTAATTTATAATAACTGTGAATCATGTTAATGTTTCTCTAATATAGTTAATCACCATTATTGTCATTTTAGAATTTTCATCAGAATTACAGCACTTCAAAAGGCACCTATTATGCAAAATTCACTTTTACATATTGTTTGAACATAAATGTGTGGTGGCAGTGTGTACACAACCACCCTATAATAATAAAAATCCACCCGCTCCTTGTTTTTTTAATCCCTATAAATCATACATCTCAGAGCAAGTCGATCACAGAACCCGTAAAATGTGATGTCACATTTAACAAGCCCCACCCACATGCCATGTGACAGCTGCTTTCTGTGCACATGCTCCGGATGTGTGCGCTCAGAAAACCGTACACTCTTAAAAATAAAGGTGCTTCATGATGCCATAGAAGAACCTTTTTGTCTAAATGGTTCCATAAAGAACCTTTAACATCTGAAGAATCTTTCTGTTTCACAAAAGGTTCTTCGTGGTAAAAGAAGGTTCTTCAGATTGTAAAAAGGTAAGAAGGAGATGGTCTTTAAAGAACCTTTGACTGAATGGTTCTTTGTGGAACGAAAAATGGTTCTTCTATGGCATCGCTGTGAAGAACGTGTATAAAGTGTATATCAGATGTTTAAACTGATGGCTTTAAAACGCATGATTTCAGCGCAACAGATATGATACTTAAAACCAAACAGATGTTTTTGGCAGAGTATCTGAGTTACGAGCTGCACAGGCTCAGCCCTATTCTGCAGCTCATTTGCATTTAAAGAGACATGCACGAAAACAGAGATATAATAAAAATATATAATAAAATGATATAATAAATGATCTGTGAGGTATTTTTAGCTGAAACTTCACAGACACATTTTGGGGACACCTGAGACCTGAGCTATCTTGTGAAAAGGGGCATAATATGGGGCCTGTTAACATAAGCACGAATCAAGAGATCTTGCGTCATGGTTTGTTCGTAGATTTAGTCGCAGTGGCATGAAAGAAAACCGACTGGCTGCATAACACTTTTACTTGAACAGAATATGTCAATGGAGAACGCTAAACAACACGTTCAAAAGTATTTTTGATTCATCAGCATTTCTTTTCTTAGAAAGCGCACATGCGCATGGTTGCCAGGTTGGGAAGATTATTTAAACAACGGGGAAGAAAATCTATCGATTTCAGAAAACAAGCTCTTTGAAATCTGGAAACTGCAACCAATAAAGATTGTGGAGACTTGTTCCCAACGCAAGATAACACAAATGCAAATTAAAACAAAATGTTTATGGGAAATAACCAGTGGCCAAATATCGCAGATGGTTGTGCTTGATAAATCAAGGGAAGTAGCAATCTTGACGATGATTAAAATACAATTTAAAGTTAAAGTTAGTAAAGTTAGTAGAATATATAAAGATAACGATTACTTATTTTACTCATGTTAAAATGGGCTTACATAGGCTATTATTGCTAGGCACAGATAGAAAAAAAGAAACTGAGTTTAATATTAATACTGGTAGAAGAATTTTTATTCTCACGTCACGTCCCTGAAACTTTTAAATCATTGATAACTCTGTCTCTTACAGGTGAATGTATTTGGGTTTGGAGCTCGAGCGATGGATTCTGGCATTTGAAGAAATCTTCACTTCATATGAGTACGGCGTTCATGGTGGAAAATTTGAAAATGAAACAATCATTCGGCTCCAGCGATGGATTCTGGCATTACAGTATCGAATATTGAATTTCGCAGCTCCTCCAGTGGCACTAAATCAAATTATGCCATTGGTTGCTTTATTTTTTGGCTGGGATGTTCAAACACCACAGAGACACTCTGAAATCAAACCAAGACTGCAAATTGTGTTTTACCAATATACGCAGACTAATAAGTATTTGTATTGTAATTTATTTATTTATTTTCCGTGTTTATGCTAATTTAAGTGATATAAAGCCAATTTGAGGCATTGCATTGCCTCAAAGTATTGAAGTGTGTTGTGTTGTGTATTGTGGAGATGAGACTATGATTAAGTCTGAATAAAGTTGTTGCATTTTGCATCTCAAGTTATGTGATTGTTTCAGTTAATCCAATCCTCTGCAAATCCTCTGTACATCAATAAAAATATAATCTATCAGAGAAAAAAAACTATGTATATAATATTGATTGTAGGGTATAGTGTACTCGTTGTACATTCAGTGCTGGCTAGTAACTAAGTACAATACATGTGTTTTTCTATAGGCAGTTGTCACTACCTGTATTTTGCAGGAGTTAATGCAGTTGTCACTCCTGTATTTTAATGAATTATGTGTATACAGAATGTGATTAAAGAGTAAAAGTTGAACTGACAACCCAGTTTAGCTGCAGTGTGTACATGGCCTTATTTCACTAGGATACGGGACTGACAACCGCATACGACAACTGCATTAACTCCAAAAAATACAGGTAGTGACAACCACATTTACAGAAATTCTACGCAGTGTGTACGGAACTGAACTGAACAACTAGTTGTTAATGACATGTTTAAACACGCATAAGAACTGTGTCTTTGTCTGTTTGTGAGGTGCAAGAAAATAACAGTGAAGGAAGTCTTAACCTTATCACATTTTAACACGAGCCAGGGTTCCCACACCTTGGTTAACTTCAAATTCAATGGGATAAGGTTGACAATCATACAGTTTATTAATATAATGTATATGTATATAGTTTTCCTCTGCAAAACGTGGCATAATGTGGACTAAGATGATAGACTAAACTCAATATGTTCCTCTTCATTTTTAAAACAACTACAGACAAGCAGTTGAACCCAGAATAAACGCAAAGCTGCGTTTATATGCATTTTCCCATATAGAACAATATCTACAACCCTTTTATATCGTTCTCTTTGTCCATTATGCTACATTATGTAATTGGCCAGAGGAGAACTGGCCCCCTGACTGAGCCTGGTTTCTCCCAAGGTTTTTTTCTCCATTTGTCACCGATGGAGTTTTGGTTCCTTGCCGCTGTCGCCTCTGGCTTGCTTAGTTGGGGACACTTTATCTTCACACAATGTTGTATTTTATTTTATTGTATTTGATTAACCTTTACCTGAGAATTGAGTGTTTACTGTTGCCCTTGGCATTGTTAATGTACGATTTCCTATTTAATACTGTACAGCCGCCTTGTCACAATTCTGTATTGTTAAAGGCGGTATATAAATAAAGGTGACTAGACTTGACATTATGTGTTTTATTATTGATTTTCTTCGGGAGTAAAACATCTATTTAACACTTTGCATTCTGTCCACGTCTGCTTGCCTATACAGAGTTGGTCCTTTTAATATCACTTAATGCATTTCTTATTGTGCGTTCAAATCTGCTGGTATAAAGTTTGTCAACAATTTTTTGGGCGTTTGTTGGGCAAGTAGGTATAAAAGTGAAAGTTTGCGCATTGCATTCATGGTCATATGCTTGCCTTGAAGTATATTAAATTAATAAACTATATATCAAATTTGATTTTTAATGTCACTCATGTATCTTAATACATTAAGCCATATTAAGTGTTTATGGTTTTCTACGGGAGGAAAACGCTTAATGAGAGACTTCATATTCTGCTGTTCTGAGGTCCTGGATTTGTGGGTCTTTGTCTTTATCTCCTACAGATGACTTGCAGGTCCCTGTACGTTATGCTATTAAATTCGTTTTAATCGTTTAACCACCACAACGTCTTGTCTCCATTGGCAACAAGCACGATTTGTGTGGACTGCAAGTGACGTTGCAGGTAGCAGAGAGTGCAAGTGATGATTGCGAGTGACATTGTAATTTAGTTTTTTTTTTTCTTGTCTTCACCACCTTGCTATTGTTGTAAAATGTTGAGATATTTAATATAAAAATAATAAATAAATAGATTAAAATAAAAAATAAAATGGACTGCAAGTGATGTCACTTCTGGAAGTGCAGCTGTCTGAGAGTGCACGTCTGAAAATGCAAGTGCATGTCTATAGCCAGACCCTTCTAGATTTCATACTCGGTTAGGATTTAGATTTTACAACTCCTGTAGTGTGAGCCTTAACTGTAGTATGATTATGAGTATTTTAAAATGTAATTTAATCTAATTACAAGTACTTAATTTTTTTAATCTGATTACGCAATCCATATTACATGTAATCAGTTACTACCAGCTCTGCTGTCACAGGATGAACGAGACGAGAGGCGAGCGGATCCATATGCAAGCTTTTTATTGGGCGAGACAAAGACATGGTCGTACAGGCAAGGTCGAGACGGGAGCAAACAGGAATAACACAGGCAGTAGGAAAGAATAGTCCAGGAAACGAGAGCGATAATCCACAAGGCAGGCGGCTAGACAGACGTAAACGATAAAGCAGGCGAGAAGTCAAAAACCACGGGAACTAGGAACTTGGAAACAGGAAAACGCTAGCAAACAACAAAACAACAATCCGTGGTTAGCACGGCGAAATACAGGGGCTTTTATAGCGCCGCTGATTGGTCGTGGGTCAAGTGTAATGGCTGATGGGAAATGTAGTCCGGGGTGTGGTGCAACAGTCTGTGTGTGAAAGGGCGAGAGTGACATCTGGTGGTGAGCGGACAGCGGGACACCGACCAGATTCGTGACATAGCCCCCCCAAGGAGCGGCTTCCAGACGCTCCAACAGAGTAACAGTCCAGGGAGCGGTGGGGCGGGAGTGAGACAGGGCGAGGGCTGGAGGACCAGGTCCCTGCGGAGGACCCGGTGATTGAGGCAGAACCGACAGAGCAGGTACCCTCCAGGGAGGGGCTGGAGGCGGAGCAGGAAGCGCAGGAGCCCTCCAGGGCGGAGCAGGAGGCGCAGGAGCCCTCCAGGGCGGAGCCGGAGGCAGAGCAGGAGGCGCAGGAGCCCTCCAGGGCGGAGCCGGAGGCAGAGCAGGAGGCAGAGCAGAAGGCGCAGGAGCGCTCCAGGGCGGAGCCGGAGGCAGAGCAGGGGGTGCAGGAGCCCTCCAGGGCGGAGCCGGAGGCGCAGGAGCCCTCCAGGGCGGAGCCGGAGGCGGGACAGGCGACGCCCGAGCCCTCCGAGGCGGAACAGGAGGCGGGGCGATCCTCCAGGGCGGAACAGGAGGCGAAGCCGCCCTCCGGGGCGGAACAGGAGGCGGAGCGGCCCTCCGGGGCGGAACAGGAGGCGGAGCGGCCCTCCGGGGCGGAACAGGAGGCGGAGCGGCCCTCCGGGGCGGAACAGGAGGCGCAGCGGCCCTCCGGGGCGGAACAGGACCCCGCTTTACGATCTGGGACCTGGGGAAAGCAGAGACAGAGGAGACAAACAGAGAAGGGAGAGAAGCAGAGAGCTTGTAGGGGGACGCCACCTCCAAGGGAGGATCCACAGCCATGGCTGACACCTCTGGAGGTATTGGCGCAGCTTCTCCGACCAAGTGGCACTCTGGAACAGGCTTGTGACCAGGCGAAAACTCTGGAGCTGGCTTGTGACTAGGCGGGAGCTCTGGAGCAGGCTTGTGACCAGACGGGAGCTCTGGAACAGGCTTGTGACCGGACGGGAGCTCTGGAGTGGGCTTGTGACCAGACGGGAGCTGGGGCGGAGCAGGAAACCGCGTTATGGCCTGGGACCTGGAAACAGCAGAGACAGAGGAGGTAGAGAGAATATGGGGGAGGCAGAGAGTCTGTAGGGGGACGCCGCCTCCACGGGAGGATCCACAGCCGAAGCTGACACCTCAGGAGGCATTGGCGCGGCCTCTCCAACTGGCGGGGGCTCTGGAGTAGGCTTGTGCTTGGACAGGAGTTCTGGAGCAGGCTTGGGAGCAGACGTGACCCCAGAAGCACAATGTGCAGCCCACACACACCAGATGGCAATAGCCATTAAGGGTAGAGCAGCAGCGGGAGGTTGTGGTGGGTCCAGGGCGCTGGCTATCCCGATAGGCTGTGGTCTTGGGATGTCAGACGAGATGTGACTTGACTTGGGGTCTGGTGTGACTTGACTTGGGGACTGGGCATGACCTGACTCTGGGCCGTCAGACGGGTCATGGTAAGGCTCTGGGTGGCCAGACGAGACGTGGCTTGAGTCTGGGCCGTCAGGCGGGGCGTGGCTTGAGTCTGGGCCGTCAGGCGGGGCGTGGCTTGAGTCTGGGCCGTCAGGCGGAGCGTGGCTTGACTCTGAGCCGTCAGGCGGGGCGTGGCTTGACTCTGGGCCGTCAGGCGGGGCGTGGCTTGACTCTGGGCCGTCAGGCGGGGCGTGGCTTGACTCTGGAACAGCCGCCTTGACATTGCTCGACTTGGAAGCTTGACTGGACTTGGAAGCTTGACTGGACTTGGAAGCTTGACTGGACTTGGAAGCTTGACTGGACGCTGAAGCTTGACTGGACGCTGAAGCTTGACTGGACGCTGAAGCTTGACTGGAGACGGAAGCTGCATTATGACAGGACCTGACAACTAGGCTTGACTCACGAGGATCTGCAGAGGCCTGGCTTGCTTCAGGAATAACAGCTGTAACGTGACTTGGCTCAGGGACGACAGCTGTGACGTGACTTAACTCATGAGGAACAGCTGTGACTTGGCTTGACTCGTGGAGAACAAGAGCTTTGGTTTGACTTGACTCTGTTGTTTGACCGGACTTGGAAGCTTGACTTGACCCTGGGGTAGCAGCCGCGACGTGAAGGAGCGCCATTTTAGCTGCCCGTACAGCCATCAGGGGTGAATCCAGCACCTGTGCCATCATGATAGGCCGCGATCTTGGGATGTCAGGCGGGACGTGACTTGACTCAGGAACCACGGCTGTGACTTTGCTTGACTCGGGAACCGCTTCAGGAAGGCCGGCCCTGATGGGTGCAGACTCAGGAGCAGAAAACACAACGTGAACAGGCTGTGGCTTGACTGAGATGGCCTGAGCAGGCTGTGGCTTGGCTGACATGGCGTTAGCTGGCACTGGCCTGGCAGCCATCTTGTGCAGTGGCTCTGGCGTGGCAGCCATCTTGTGCAGTAGCTCTGGCGTGGCAGCCATCTTGTGCAGTGGCTCTGACGTGGCAGCCATCTTGTGCAGTGGCTCTGACGTGGCAGCCATCTTGTGCTGTGGCTCTGGCGTGGCGGCCATCTTGTGCAGTGGCTCTGGCGTGGCGGCCATCTTGACAGTGCTTGGCTCGGGAATGATGGCTGTAACTTGACTTGACACAGGAACCACAGTAGTAGCTTGACTTGACATAACAACTTGACTTGACTCGGGAAAACAGCTGCAGCTTGACTTAACTTGGAGACTTGACTTGACTCAGGAAACACAGCTGCAACTTGACTCGACTTGGAAACTTGACTTGACTCGGGAAACACAGCTGCAACTTGACTTGACTCAGGAAAGGCAGCTGTGAAATGACGGAGCTCCGTTATCGCCGCCATCTGGTGAGCGCGCACTGGCGCCGCCGCCATCTTGCGAACGGGCATCGCAGTCGCCGCCATTTTGCGCACGGGCTCCGTTGTCGCCGCCAGGGTATGAACGCGCTCGGCGCGGCCGCCATCTTGTGAACGGGCGCCGGCGCTGGCGCGATATCGCGTTGCTTCTCCGCAACATCCACAGTAAGTGAAGAACCGCTAATATGTAGTGCAATGTTTAGATATTGGCTTATAGTCCAATGGGGCTGATGTGTTGGCATTAAGGAGGCGAACGGTTCAGAGAGCCCTCCACGGAAAAAGATCATTAAACACAGATCACTCATAGAAGTCTGGTGTGTTAATGTATGAAAGTCCATAACGTACTCCTCAACCGATCGCTCACCTTGCTTGAGGAGCATGATCTGTATCGCAGGGTCCTGAGCTGCTGGATCCTTGATGACGGATTGTTCTGTCACAGGATGAACGAGACGAGAGGCGAGCGGATCCATATGCAAGCTTTTTATTGGGCGAGACAAAGACATGGTCGTACAGGCAAGGTCGAGACGGGAGCAAACAGGAATAACACAGGCAGTAGGAAAGAATAGTCCAGGAAACGAGAGCGATAATCCACAAGGCAGGCGGCTAGACAGACGTAAACGATAAAGCAGGCGAGAAGTCAAAAACCACGGGAACTAGGAACTTGGAAACAGGAAAACGCTAGCAAACAACAAAACAACAATCCGTGGTTAGCACGGCGAAATACAGGGGCTTTTATAGCGCCGCTGATTGGTCGTGGGTCAAGTGTAATGGCTGATGGGAAATGTAGTCCGGGGTGTGGTGCAACAGTCTGTGTGTGAAAGGGCGAGAGTGACATCTGGTGGTGAGCGGACAGCGGGACACCGACCAGATTCGTGACATCTGCAAACTACAGTCTTGTACCCTACAACTGTGTAAAAATGTTCTCAGGTCATTTTCGGGGGGGGGGGACACGTCGGGGGGGATTGAGAAATGGAGTAAATATAGGCTATGCTGCACATACAGGCCTATTGAAAAAAAAAACTTGATACGTGTACTGTGTTATCCTAACTGAGACACATATGATTGCTTTTTTGTTGATTTTGATTGCTTCCATTGCCCTCATTTGTAAGTGGCTTTGGATAAAAGCATCTGCTAAATGACTAAATGTAACCTAAATGTAATGCGTACGTGCAAAAAGACAAACGCCTTGTGACTCACCATGACTAATACTGTCACCAAACACGATTTCATTTCCTGCCAGAAACGTTTACCTAAACATTAAGATTCTGTGATTGCTGAAACATCTACAGGTTCGTCACTAGCAGTATCGATACGCTTCGGGCGACTCAAGTTTAATTTCCGAGATGTGCTCCTTTAAAAACAAACATCAAAAAAAGCATGGGCGTTTCTAGCCATTCATCGGTAATGAGATGCTTATCACTGAGTGAAATAATAGACACTGACGAGTTGTTTCCTAAAATAGTTTGCACGTAAAATATCCACCTCATTAGTGCTACATTTGGTTTCTGATTTATAAAATACCCTGTTATATTTCACTGAACTATCCGAATGAATCACAAACAAGTCAGATTTTTTCAACCCGGTCTCTGCACGAAGTCGTTTGACCGATTAGATTAAAAGAGTAAAGAGAGTACGTCACTCAATGTGTCACCGCTAGTTCTGATTCAAAACAGCTGATGGAAATACATACAAAACATGATTCCTGAAATATTATGAGAGAAAATGAGTCTCAGGTTAGTATACAGTAACATTAATTACCTGAGGAACAAACCAAAACGGCTGAAGAAGAGTGAATTGAGTCACACTGCCTGCTTTTATGTTGCTATTTTAAAAAAATAAAAAATGCTGTATGTTTTCATTTCTATGACAAAAAGCCGATTGGAAATTCTTTAAAACATGTCCTTAATTGATCCACAATAACAAGGTCATGTAGTTTTTGAACATAATGTTTGTTTAGGGATAAACTATGCCTATATAACGAGGTCAAATAGCATTTCAAGTATGTAACAGTAAAACTTCTTGCAAATTCCTGTAATACCTGTAGCAAATGTTAAATACCGGCAGCAGTACTTTTCTTGCCTCCAGCACAGCTATGCCTTGATTTCTTTCTAATTATGCTGAGCAGCATTTTGATTAGCAGAGCAACATTTTTGTCAAGTTTGGAATTGGAAAAAAAAGTTATTTTTTTAAACATTCAACACAGGCTCAGTCCAGACATTATCATGTTAAAGTTTATACAAAGGACTTTTTAAATGAGCATGTGACAAAGCATTGTACTTATGCCTGAATTTTCTTCTTTCGAAGGTTCTGGTTCATTATCCGCTATAGAGGGTTTGCACTTACGCCACACTTTGGCCAGTTACCTGAATGTGCAGCCATACTGGCAATACTCAGATAAACAACAGCATGGATAGCATGGATTGCATGGTTAATGTGTTATTGAATATGTTGTTCTGCTAATTGATGCCGTCTAAACGACAGAAAAAACATGTGGAAGCTGCTAAATCATACTTAGTGAACAGGAAAGGGTGCAATATTTTGACAAACTAAAATGTTAAATACGAGTAGTATTAATTAAGATATTAGCCTAATATTTCACCTACCTAACTGGAAATGATAAGAACAAATATGAATGTTTTCAAGATTCTTGCCCTGGAAATCCTGGTTCAGTTTGGCCAACCACAAATGCCTTTTGTTTTTTTTGCAGGAAACAAGGAAATGCAATGACATGCACTACATTGCTTTGTCATCGTCATTGGAAAAAGATGGGTTTTTCAGCATCATTACACGGTCATCATTGCCACATGATCCGTCAGAAATCATTCTAAATATGCTCATTTGCTGCTCAAGAAACATTGATTATTGTTGTTAAAAACAGTTTTGCTTATATATATATATCATATATATATATTATATGTATATTATCTATCTTTAAATCTTCTCAGTTGTTTTCCATTCACCCTTTCGTTCTAGTATAATTTCTTCATTTGTTCTCATCTTTATCTGCATAAAGGAGTTAAACACCAACAAATATACACCTGCGCTATGCAGTATCATGTTGTACTTTCATTTCGGAAACACACGTCAGTTTTGTCTCGTGATCTCTGTTTATCATACCAGCAAGACAATAGATGAACGTCAGTTTGTCTACTCACACCTATCTGATGCAAGTCAAACTAGTTCAGTGCTTGTGTCCTATAAACTCCCAAGGTGTTGTAACACTGCTAGTTTGTATGAGTCAGTACATTTTTAATGAGTTGAAAAGAGATTTGGGAATAAACTAATTGCACAACTACTTCCGCGTTCTACTTGTTACGGCTCGGTAGTTTCCGTTTAGCGTTCAGCGCACCTACATACTTTTAGATTATTACCTCATTTTAGGGCTGTCATTTCTTGAAAAAAAAACAATTAATCAAATTCTCTGCGTTAACCCTCTAATGCATGAATTATGGTTTTGTACTCCAAAAAAATATTTAATCTAATTTTATGGAAGATTTAAGATAACAGACTAACAAAATAAAAAAAATAAAAAATGAAAACACCCCCCCCCTCTGTAGTAAATCACAGAGAAAAATGTAATATTGTCTCAACATTTATTAGGAAACTTGAGGGAACAGGTACTCTTTTGAACTGAAAATGTGTTTCAAATATTTAATTGACATTTGTCCACTTCAAATATGTCTTAACAAATATTTTATTTAACCAAAACTTGTTGTCAGTCCATACAAATTCAACAAATAGTGGCCATTTTCTTTTAAAACATGCTGTAGACATGTTTGCAGTCTTCACTTTCTCACTCTGTGTGAAACTTCAAGAAGCAGTTTGTAGTGCTTGTGAAGCAGAGGTGGGCATTACACTTCCTGCATTTAGCCTGGTACCCTGCACCTGCCCTTCTTCTCACTCATGATGATCCAGTGGGCTGTAGCATCCAACCTCACATCTGGGATTTGGATTGGAGCAGTGGGTCCCTGCCTCTTCTTTGTCTCATAATCACTTGAAATTCCACCACTGGGCCGTCCTCTTTTCTTTTCCAGACTTTTCCCAGATTTGCAGAGACCCTGTGCAAAGTAGGATTTGAATGCATACAGCCGCATGACCTCAGCATCTGACAGGTTATTGCATTTACAATGCCGTTTGTACAACAACCAGCAGGTCCCCACAATCATGTCTAGAAAGTGGAAAAACAGACGATGATACCACTTTTTTGATCTGATTTTGGTTCAGTAGAGGGCTATAAGTGAGTCGAGGAGGTCCACCCCTCCCATGTGCTGATTATAGTCTCTTACAACAGCAGGACAGGGGACATCAATGATCGCCTTGCTTCCTCTGTCCCATCGCTGGACATGAGTGACTGGGTGTGCTCCCACGTAATCACTCAGTAGGGTCACTGAGTGATGTCTTTTGCTGTCAACAATTGCTGTCTTTTCTTGAAAAGACCCACGGCCAGATCTTTTCAGCTCAGCATCAGAAACCATGCTGCTGCCTGGTAATCTGGTGGAGCGAACAGTACCAAGACAGTGCACCCCTTGACGAGCTAGCTCAAGTTGTAGTGGGACACTGGTGAACCAGTTGTCAAAGTACAGTTTTTGTGTTGTGGCACTGGTTGAGCAAGGCGGAGGACAACATTTCCACTGGTATTGGTATTCAAAAAAGTCAAATGTCTGTCTTTAGCATGTTATTGCATTGAAAACTAGCCTGCAAAAATAAAGTAAAAATTATATATATTTCTTTATTATTATATTGAGCACAAATACATGTAATGATATGTGACTACATCAAAAAACATTGTCAATGAAGACCTCCTTGAAAAGTACCCCTTACTGCATAACGTTGCTCTGAGGCAACAAAAAGAAAAACTGAATTGATTAACATGCTAAATAAAAAAACCTGACAAAATGCTTATCTACTCATGCACACATACATATTTTTTATTTACAATTTATGTCATGTTAAATAAGATTACTAAAGCAAATAATCTTACCTTCTTCTCACAGCATGCACTCCTGTGACCACGTGTCAGAAAAGGAAGTCCCGCCTTCAAATAATGCTTGATAGAGACTGCCACACCTTTTTGGACTGTTTCATAACAATTATTTGACTGATTGAAATCTTTTAAAGAACATGTAATGGAAATGCGGCTTAAGAAAACCTTCTGTTGCCTGAGGGCAACGCTATGCAGTAGAGGGTTAACATGAATCATATTCAACCTGCTGAAAGGTTACTATAAATATATTTCCCTTCTGTATGTGCATTCTGAATAAATAAAAATAAATACATTTCCCCACTAACCTTCCGCATTCTCACGAACTGCATTTTTCTTTTACTGATCATATTTCATACCTGATGAATATACAGTTTTAAAATGAGTTTGACTGATACCTTACGAAGATTAACCATGGTTTTACTATAGTAAAAGTGCCATGTTTTCCCCATTTGTATAACAACACTTTTACAACAAAATTACTTTTACGGGGCAGCTGTAAAGTCAGGCTTGTAATCGAAAGGTTGCGGGTTCGAGTCCCACGTCCGGCAAGGATTGAAGGTGGGGGCAGTGAATAACCAGCGCCCTCTCCACCCTCAATGCCACGACTGAGTTGTTTGTTCACTACTCACTACTGTGTGTGTGCACTTGGATGGGTTAAATGCAGAGCACAAATTCTGAGTATGAGTCACCATACTTGGCCACACGTCACATCCTTTCCTTTCCTTTCAAATAGCCTACCATCGTTAAACTATGGACAGTGTAGTAAAACCCGAGTTAATTTGTGCTTATATGGTTTAACTTCAGTTGCAATTTTTTTGTTTGTGTGCGTTGGTGCTCTTATTCCGAGCCCCTATTGCTTATTCCGTTGTTTAAAACAGCTGAATGAATGTGCGGCAACTTCCTTATTTAACAAGGTTAAACATTTAAATAATTTTTAACAGTAACCCGCTGACAGTGCTACTACTGATTATTCATTTTTTGGCAGTAGACTAAATATAGTGAAATGATGACAGAATATGACACAGAATAGTGACTAACATATTTAATACAGATCAGATCTCACAAACTGCAGCGTCCCGATTAGGCCACTATAGAGTCACGTATGATTACCAGCCGCCGCATTCTCAGATCGGTTTATGTTGGAAACATAAACATAAGCGTTTAAGTCAACTAGATGATTACAGCGCACGACACGAGGCTCGGTGCAAGTAGTGGTTCATTGATTTTCAAACCTCTCGTTCAGGAAGAGTTTTTACTGCCCTCTTCTGAAGAATGGCCTAAACGCACTATAGGTACATCAAGAGGCTTTTCATCCATCATATTGTCTGTTTGGTAGAATGGTAGACGATAATTCATCTTCTCAGCTAAATTAAGAAGTATTTTCATACATATTTGCAGTTTCAATTACCAACTCTGAAGATCAATTCAAAAACAATTTTATTGTTTCTGAACCTCCACGTCAACCCTGTCAAAAAGGGACAAACATCTGTCCAAACAATAACAGAAAAGTTCACACAGCTCTTAATAATATATAGTTATATATTTATTCATACTGCCATATCCATTTATATTGGTTAATTGTAAAAAAAAAAAAAAAAAAAATACAGTCTTTGTGAAGGTTTTAATCCCCAAGGACCAATATCAGAGTTCACGTCCATGTCGCCCTGATCACTCATTTTACCGCCTCAAACTGTGACCCCCAGATTGTAAATATGTCTGTGTGTCTCAAAATTAGACTCCACAACTTACACACTCACTGATAACAAGTGCACAGGTAACTATGTTGATTGAGAGGGTGCCTTCAAAGTGTGTGTGTTAATGTGTGTGCATGTATGCGAATGAAAGAGAGAGAGAAAACAGACAGAGCTTATTAGGCATCAACGATGAGGTAAAATCCAACAAAGCTGACAAACAGCAATAAGGGACAGATTTTTTTTAACATAGCATGAGCAAACTGCATTTATGATTACTACTTAGGGTATTGTTGACTGTAAAGAAACGGCATCAGTGTTTCCAGGACTTTCCAGTATGATGAACTAGTTTCTATTAGTATGTCCGTGATACTACTATTTGCAAATGGCAATACTTTTATTAAATTGTGCCGTAGTGCAACTCTTTGTTCTGGATCCATTTTCTCATTTCTCTCAAATGTAAGGAAGGGACAAAGACATTAAACATAGACAGAATATTCCCATTGGAGCTTGCGAGAAAATCTAAAAGCAGAAAAAGCAACTAAAAATCAGTGTTAAACAAGTATTATAGTGACAGGGACGAAGAATGAAACATCTTGGCGCCATCCCAAACTCTGTTGGGAATATGATAAGATCATGTTATTAAAAATCCATTAGCTCACAAGCTTGCCAAACGGCATTCCACAAAAGCAAAATGTGAGCAAAACCTATTTGTCCGTAAGCAGCGTGTACAAGATGTGATATAACGTAACCAGTAAATTATGATAGATGGGGAAAAGTGATAGTTCACCCACAAATGAAAACAGCGTCATGATTTACTCACTGACCTTCAAATTTTTGTTGTTTGTTTGTTTTACTTCTGTTGAACCCAAAAGATGATACTTTGAAAAATATTAGTAACCGAACAGCTGATGGTAGCCACCAACTTTTCATACTGTGGAAGTCAATGCCAACATTAACCAACATCTATCAAACAAAGTTTTAAACCAAGTTATTTTGTGTTCAACAGAATATATATATAGAAATTATATATTCAGAAATATATATAGGGTCAGGAATTAACTTATTTAACTTGACATAATATTTTTAAACTGTTGTCAATAACAATAGACTGTTTATAATTTATAATAACGACCTAGAAACCAATATAAAAACGTTTTGGGCACATCACATTCTGGCTTCACAGACAATCATGTCGGTCCGTGACGTTAGTCTAGTCTAGCGCAAGTTATGCAAAAACTCCCATGATGATAACTGAAGCTACGAAATTAATATTTTATTTACATTGTATCTGCACTGCATTGTTTATGATGAGGGAATTCGCGAGCTTGCGCAATCAACAACAGCTGCGGCGTTTTGATTGGTGAGTTTTCAGTGCTGACTAATCTAATCGCCTCTGATTGGCCAATGCATTGGTGTATTGGGCTACTTTTGAGTAGCAATTGGGCGGGTTTTGTTGTGAAAACCTGGCGACCCTGACAGTAACGCGTTTGACTGGTTATAAGGCTCAAGGCTGCACAAAACAGCACGTAAAAGCAAATTGACACTTTTCATTAATTTTCACATTTAATTTGTTTAATTGTGCAGGGGCATTTTTTGCCCCTTTGTCTTGAATTTGTGGACATTTTTGTTCATATCGGTGGCATTTTTGCCACAAGCCATCGTTAATTTCTGACCCTGATATATATGTATATATATATTACATTTGGATATTTTTAATTGTGACATTTTCATAAAAAATACCCAATTAATTTAATTCCTTTCCAATGTCACAGTGCAGAAATACTGTTTTCAAATAAGCTTAATTTCTTTATGGGCAACATTATATCTCACTTTTCTTTTTGAGGGTTGAAATATAACATAGACATGTCATTGACAGGTTCCATGACTATTATCTAGATATTAACATAATACCTATACAGACTGCTTTCACGAAGAAGCATGAAGAAATTTGCCTGACTTTTCCAGGATGACTCAGCGGTTGTTTAATGTAAATACTTCCTGACCTGGATGATTGAAATTTTAGAGCGTGTCTGAAGAAAGTACAGAGAGTACCTACCAGTATTTTCGTACAGTTGGGCTGCAGTCAATTAGTATTGTTGTTATATGTAAATCAGATTTCACGTTTGTTACGCTCTGAGAGTGTCTTGTTGATCAACGATTGTCTTAAAACTATTGAGGCTGCTGTCAAATTAACTCCACCGAAAGATGTTTGTAATATATGCATAAAGTATGAAGAATCTCAGATGCTACGAAAAAGATTGAAGAGATAGTTCACCCAAAGTCGTTCCAAACCTGTATGAGTTTCGTTCTTTTGAGCACAAAAGAAGATATTTTGAAGAATGTTGGTAACCAAACAGTTGACGGTAGCCATTGACTTCCGTAATACACTATAGAAATCAATGGCTACCGTCAACTTGAGGGTGAGTTTTTGCGTGAACTATTGCTTCAAGTGGCAGTAAATGACAGAATGGTGTCACAAAACACATGCAATCTCACAAACGGCTGAAAATGATCGTGTCAGGGTTTTAAAAAAACACTGGACTGGACGAACATATCTGATTGCGAATGGGGATGCATTTTATGTGCTGCGTACAAAGTAGAGAGCGAAAAACCTCGAAATTAAACAAAGAATAAGAAGAGAAGGCGTAGAATAAACCTGACAGAAGATCACCAAAAAAAACACAAAGAACCTGATGACATCTACAAGTCACAACATACAGAAAACCTACTTCAAAATACAGCTTTTTATTGCATATTTGACTCTGATCTGCTGCAATACTTTCCTCTAAAGTGTGTGACAAACAAAATGCATTAAGCTACCTACAGCTGGCAGGTCAGTACCTTAAAACCAGCTGTCAATTCTGTCTAAAGTGTACGAGTGTGAGAAACTGAATATAAATTAACGTAAAAGTGGCTTAATGTAATTGCAGTTTTCATCAAGTATTATTATCTGAAACACTCAATGTTTTTATGCCACAAAACGGCATTTAGGCCACCAGCTCATCCATATACTTCCATAAAGCCATGTTGAAATATTCTACATGTATTGCAACTCATTTCAATGAGGACATTATCTAATGCTTACCTATAGAAATTCACAAAAAGAATAACAGACAGTAACATTTTTACAAGTAACCTCACGAACAGAGGCTAAAGTGAAAAGACCACAGTCGTGACGAAAACAAGTACAAACAAACAAACTATTTTTAAAACAAACACTTTTGATTTGAAACAGATCTGCGCACAAATCAGTATGCTTGTGCACTTTACAAGCCAGCGGATGATTCACGAGGGCATTGATTATAAAGTATGTGCCGTGCTAATTGCTCGCTGTGTTTTGTGGATGAAGAACAATCAGCGGAGACGTGAAAAACAAACGCACATACAGCGCATCAGGCCTCATTCATGAAACACAAGAATGAAAACTGTAAAATCTTTCCTTTAAACATTTTAATTTGCTTAAAACTCTTTCTTTTGCTTTGTAGACTTTTATATCTTAGTGCTAAATTTAAAATGGTATTTAAAAGTATAATATTTTAGAAGTATAATATTTAGTTATTATACTGCCTTCACCATTTATTTTACTTTTAAAATATCTTTTATATACACATATAGAGATTTTGTCATTTTACCTTTATCTCAGACCCAGACTTTCACAATTCGAAAGTCTATTATACAAATGTTGTTACTTTTAACGGCATTGTTAATTAGTTTTACTAATGTAGTTAAAACTAATTATGATATAAACTATGATATTTACCATTGATTTACCATTTACCATTGTTATTTATCATTGATTGCCTGAGACGACTTATGAACAAATAAAATGGAGTTAAATATTACTAAAGCTAAATGTGAGATTTATTATGAGTTTATGTGAAGATTGTTTTAAGTTAATTTAAATTAAAAATAAAAATTATGGCTTTCATTTATACTGCAAACAAATTGCTTTAATTACTAATTTCATCCATGGAAAATGGGAAAAACTCTATTTAATACAGACATTGCTGATACTGGCATTAAACAAATACTTAAAATATACGATCTTTATGTTGTCAACTTGGAGATTCAGTGTGAAAATATTCGTAAAAATGTAAAAAATATCTGAAATGTAAATTTAATTTTATTAAAAAGTAAGTTTTTAATGTGTGATTAATTATAGAAATGGGTGTGATTTTATACACTGCCCTCCAAAAGTTTGGAAACGCCCTAGAAAAGTGGGGTTTTGGACAATATTGGCATGAATCCTTTTTAATTTGTGACAATTTTGCACTGATAAGGGACAACACAAACTACTAAAACATATTTTATACACATTAGCAGCTATTACAGCTCTGCATAATCTGGGCCTAAATTCATTGTATTGTAAATTTAATTGTCAATCAGTTGTTGAAGCTATTAAGGTGTGCTGACCCAAAAATCTTTTTAAAAAAAAAAAGTTTAAACCAGTAACCAGGCATCACAGCTAGAAAAGGGGCATGTCTGACTTTGACATGTATATATTGCCATTATTATGTAATCAAAATGAAAATTATTATTGCTGGTCTTCAATGATAATGTCAAGTTACTTTAATGCACCCAATAATAAGGATTGATGCTGATATCATCCAAAACCACACTTTGCCAGGGGTGTTTATATACATATATAAAAGTTTTTGAACAGTAATATTTTAAATGTTTTTTTTAAAGTCTCTCAGTAAAATTTTGAATTATTTTTACTATTTAAAATCACTGTTTTCTATTTGAATATGTTTTAAAATATAATTTATTTCTGTGATTTCAAAGCTATATTTTTAGTATCATTACTCTAGTTACACGATACTTCAGAAATCATTCTAATATTATGATTTACTGCTCAAAAAAACATTTATTATTATGTTGAAGGCAACTGAGTAGATTTTTTCAGGCTTCTTTCATGAATAAAAAGTATAGACAAACAGCATTTATCAGAAATAGAAATCTTTTGTAACATGTCTTTATCATCAGTTTTGATCAATTTAAAGCATCCTTGTTAAATAAAAGTATTAATTTCTATAATCTTTTCCCAAGGGGAAAAAAAAAAAAAAAAAAAAAAATAAAAATTATTATTATTATTATTATTATTATTATTAATATTATTTATATTTATTTATATATATACACACACACACACACACACTGACTCCAAGCTTTTGAATGGTTATAGTGTATAATGTTACAAAAACTTTTTATTTAAGATAAATGCTGATCTTTGAATCTTTTTATTAAAGAATCCTGAAAATATATATATATACACTCAACTGTTTAAATATTGATGATAATAATAATAATAATAATAATAACAATAATAATAATAATAATACATGTTTCTTGAGCAGCAGTGTCATGTGACACTGAAGACTGGAGTAATGATGCTAAAAATTCAGCTTTGATCACAGAAATAAATTACATTTTAAAACACATTCAAATAGAAAGGAGTTTTTTTGAACAGTAAAAATATTTCACAACTTCACTGCTTTTGCTGTATTCTGGATCACATAAAAGCAGAAGAGACTTCATTAAAAACATTAAGCTGGTCATTTTGTCAAATTTTGACATTTCGAATTCTGTATTTGGTATTTATTATTTACTTATTACATTTTGTATTTCCTTTTATTTAAATTAATTTAAAATATGTGGAAAAAGTGCATTTTAAGGCATTTATTTTCTTAAAGACCACAGGCCAAAAATGCCGTAGGTGAACGAGTCGATTCAAGAGAGAAATTCATTCTGCTCGTTTCATGAATGAAGCCCACTGCCGTTCTCCTCATCATCACGAATGACGGATTTTCACACACACTTCGAATGATCAACGCGGTGATGCTACGATCTCATGCATGACACTCGCTCATCAGCTCAATGCGGTTTCCGTTTTCCCTCATGACTTCCTGCCTAAATCATTCACCTCACATCCGCCCCTACATCTCCACCGGCCGTCTGAAACTCTGACCCCTTCTGAAGAGATTTTCAGGTTAAGACCGATTAAAAAAAAAAAAAAAAAAAAAAAAAGAAAGCAAGACTCGGAAGACAATCATGCTTCAAAATATTCAGTCTCTGCTCTAAGTTTAACAAAGCCACCGAGAGCAACACAGACAGAGAGAAAGAGAGAATCTGTGTGTATGTATGTGAGAGAGATGTGTCTGAATGTGTGTTCAAAGCTGGGTTCCTCAGGGGCTCACAGGTTAAAGACCACCGTTACCGTGTGTTATAGATGAGGCATGAATCCATGAGCTGGTTATCGTGTGATCGTCTCCTGTCGAATCGAATTGAAGTGGTCCATCCAAAAAAAACAAGGAACATCAGTGATGACGTTTTGAGTAGTGGCCGTATATTTCTTTTTTTTTTTTTTTTTCTTTTCATAAAGGCCCCATTGTTCTCTTCTCCAAGTAGTTTTTGATGAACAAAAGTAGCACATTCCCCAATTCGTCCACTTTAATTACCATATAAGTCTTGTATAAAGCCATTGAATGGACTGTAGTGTTGATTAAAGCTCATGACTGGGTGTCGGGTATGTCTCTCCGTCACTCCCATCCGGTCTGACCGGGGACCCACCAGCATGTGCTCTAGGTAGATCACGGGGTGAGAGGTCAAGATGCACAGTCTGTTTTACATCATAGAAGGATACAGCAGCGACAGAATCTCTGGCGGCTTCCGCCCACCGATGGAGGCGGAGTCACGGGTGCAAAGTAGGCGTGAACTTTAATGTTGGGCAAGTGAGTCTACAGAGATAGATAGAAAAGTGGAAAATGATTCAAAAATTGTGGTAGGATGCTCACTTGCATATGTTTTCATGATAACATGACTAAACTAAACTACTAAACTAAAGGTTAGCATAAATAAACATGTCAATTTTTGCAATTCAGCATTGTGACAAAAACCAAAGTTTAAAAGATACATTAGATAATATCCATCCATACAAGCACAGGTTAATAAATGTACTGTGTTAGCGCCCTCTTGTGTCCAAAACAGTGTTGCTATTATTAACTAAATCTAAAACTTAGAAATAGTTTTAGTTAATTGAAGCTAGAAATTCAAGGAAAAAATGTAAAATTTGATTAAAATAAAGATATTAGACAAAAAACTAAATGTCCTTTATTTCAATGTTAATTGAAATAAAGCTGAATTAAAATAAAATAAAATACAATAAAATAAATGTAAAATATTAGACAAAAAAAAAAAAAAAAAAAACTTTAAAATTAGAAAGGCTGCCTTGGCCACTAACCGGAATAAAATATGTTCAAGTACTAAAATGACCAAAACTTAAATAAAAATAAATTAAAGCTTAATTTTTTTTTTAATAATGCAAAGAATAATAAAAATGACAAAAGCACATAACAGAAGTACTAAAACTTAAACTAAAATTAACATAAAAACAGAAAAGAAATAATAATACAAGCTAACTCAAAATTGAATAAATGCTATAATAGTCAATGGATAAACATGTTATTTTGTGTTCAAATATTTTTGGTAATTTACCATAAATTTATATTGTATAAAATGTAAGTGAACAAAATAGGTGTTTTTTAATGTTAGAAAAATATGTGCAATAGTTCAAAAAAAAAAATTAAAAACAATTGTTACAAAAAAAAAAAAAAAAAAAAAAAAACAACACTCTAGGTTGACTCAAGTTTTAATTTTAATAAAATATTTACATATTTAATTAAGTACTTAAATGAAGTATTTAAAGTATTACATTTTTTAATCCACTAGTCTTTCTAGTTACACTTTTATTTACATCTTTAGTTTTTTATTTTAAATTACACATTATGTGTAACAAGTATACAAAACAGTTGGTCATTTTTTGTTAGCAAAATATGTGCAATAGTTTAAATAATCCTACAAAACAAAACTTTAGGTTGACTCAGATTTCAATTTAAAATATTTAAATATGTAATTAAGTATTTTAAAGTATTCAAAGTATTCAGTTTTTTAAAAAAATTCCACCTGTCTTTCTAGCTGCACATTTATTTGCACAAGTATTTTTAAAACATATTTAAAGTATTCAAAAAAATTTTTTTAATTCCACTAGTCTTTCTAGTTACACATTTATTTGCATTTTTTCTTTGAAAATAAAATTATGAACTGAATGCAAGTGTACAAAACAGGTGGACATTTTTGATTAGATAAATATATGCAATAGTTTAAATAATTTTAAACAACTGAAAAAAAAAAAAAAAAAAAAAAAAAAAAAAAAAAACTCTAGGTTGACTCAGATTTTAATTTAAAATATTTAAATATTTAATGAAGTATTTAAACAAGTATTTAAAGTATAAAAATGTTTTAATCCACCAGTCTTTGTAGTTGCACATTTATTTGTATTTTTTTCTCCTTTGAAAATAAATTATGAATTGAATGCAAGTGTACAAAATAGGCGGTCATTTGTGGTTAGAAAAATATGTGCAATACTTAATTTGTTATAACTGAAGGAAAAAAAAACTCTGGGTCGACTCAATTTCAATTTAAAGTATTTAAATATTTAATTAAATAATTTTTAAAAAGTATTTAAAGTATTCAAATATATATTTTAAATCCACTAGTCTTTCCAGTTACACTTTTATTTGCATCTTTTTTGGAAAATAATAAATTATGAACTGAACCAAAATCATAGTGAATGGATTCAAATTTCCATGATGCATCCCCCAATTTAGTGAAATTTACACTTGTAACATTTTCCTAACTCATTTAAACCCACTTCTTGGGATCGTACAGAGCACTGCAAATCAATCCTAAATCCATATCCTAAAAGGTTTTATTTTTAGAAAAGCTAATAATACACTGCGGTTCCCCTCCCTGTGCATAAGCAAAAACAAGACTTACCCTCAAGCGTTTGATGCCGGCACGGGTGATCTGTTGACAGTCGTAGAGCTCGATGCGGTCCAGGCTGTGACAGGTTTTCAGATGCTCTAAAGACGCGTCTGTAATGAGCGGGCAGTTGTCGAGCTCGATCACCTCCAGTCGGTCGTGAGCGCAGGGTCCGCTGCCCAGCTGCCTGATGCCATCATCAGTGATGAGCTCACAGTGAGACAAACTCTACAACACGCCAGAGAACCAAACACATCAACAAGTCCAGAACACTTAGGAAAGGTCACATAAATTATTAGTATTCTTTCAGCACTGGCCATATGACAACATGAAAATGTTCAAATTAGGCTTGTCAATGGATTACAAATTTAAAGAGGTCATGAGATGAGAAATCGAATTTGCCTTGATCTTTTGGCATATAAGAGGTTTTTGTACCATTAAAACTCCTGCACGTTTCATAGCTTAAAACCTTCTCCTCATTATAAACAAAGCATTTATTTAATCAAGATCCAAAAACGGCTCATTTGGATCTGAGGTGCAAGGTGACATCACCTGGGCACAAACATTTATGCATTTATGCATTTCTTTTATACTAAGTATAGTTCAAGTCTATTAACGTATTTACTGACAGATCGCTTAACACTTACTGATAGAAAAATGATTTTAAAAAGTTGTAATTAAACTTTATTTGGAGTACTACTTGTGCACAATGCACATTTCATAATACTAGGCCTAAAATATGTTTTAATGTCACTATTGATGAGGACTGTATGATCTTTAAATAATATCAGTCTTGAAATGCAAAATATTTAAAGTGTACCTAAAGTATACTTGCAATAGTTACACTTCAGCACAATTAAATATATTCAAGCATATCTTTAGTTGGACTTCAGCACTACCTCCGCACAATTAAGGTTTATTAAAGGAACACTCCACTTTTTTTGAAAATAGGCTCATTGTCCAGCTCCCCTAGAGTCAAACAGTTGAGTTTTACCGTTTTCAAATCCATTCAGCTGATGTCTGGTTCTGGCGGTAGCACTTTTAGCATAGCTTAGCATAGATCATTGAATCCGGTTAGACCGTTAGCATCTCGCTCAAAAAGTTGGAAAATGAGCCTATTTTCAAAAAAAGTGGAGTGTTCCTTTAAGTACAAAATTAGTTGTTCCAATTTAGCAGACTTTAAGTACACCAGTTTAATATACTAAAAGTACAATTGCAGGGTATTTTTACAGTACACAATATGGGTCAACATCACAGCCTTTTGGTGTCCTGTACATAAATAACTCATTTGCCATGATAACTTAACATAAAAATGACTATGAAAGGGTGTGATATATTAGGATACGTTTTCATATTCATAACAAAAGCATTACTTGGCTCTTTAGCTACATTTTCTAGATTTTTTAAAGTTTTGTGTAGGAGGATGCATGTTATTTTGCAATGTCCCATGCACTGCTCATTACATTTGAATGGGAGTAGAATGTAGTCAAATCAAAAAATTATAAAATTTTGTTCTCCTATTAATGTTTTGTTAAATAAAAGATTACTCAATTTGAGTGTTTCGACAATTTGGTAATAAAAACTATATTTTTATTTAAACAAAAAAAAGAAGAGTTTGTCCATGTCCCTTGAATGGTTGCCCACCTTGTCATATTGGGGAATCTGCCCCTTTAAAGGGGTCATCGGATGCCCATTTTCCACAAGTTGATATGATTCTTTAGGGTCTTAGTGAAAAGTCTATAACATGCTTTGGTTAAAATTTCTAAATGGTAGTGTAAATAACACCTTTTTTGCCTTGCCAAAATCAGCTCTGCAAAAATCATCCTGTTCTAGATGAGGTTGCTTTAAATGTTAATGAGCTCTGATTGCCCCGCCCCTCTCTTCTCGTTATGGAGTGACGAGCCTGTTTACTTTAACCGTATTTAGCTAACTTGCTAACTAGCACGTTATTAGAAAAGGTGATCACAAAGATTCATTAAAAAAAACCCTTATACTCACTTCTGCTATAAGTGAAGCTGGATCATGAATGATTCGCGCCAACATAGACGGATATATGTAGATCGGGAGGCGCATTCCATTCACAAACAAATGTAATCCACTGCATCTTCAGCAGCTCAGATGTCGGGAGTAAATGACGACCACTATGTTCATTATTACATCCAGCAACACAACACCTCAATCGCTCAATTAGAGATATTCTTGTCTAATTTACATCCCTGCTCCGACAGCGAAACAATGGAGGTTGTTACAGCTGATTTAAGGTGGGTCTGAGGTAAGACGCCCACGTCAATCATCTATCGTGGGAGCAGCCTCTGTGGGTGTGACACCACATCGACAGGCATCTGAGAATGGCTCGATTTTAAAAAAGGGGATATTATTTTTACAGATTAATTAAAAACCACTGCATGGATTTTTATCATTATAGGGTAGACGTGTACATACACTACCAACACACACAAACAACATGTAAAAGTGAACTTTGCATCCGATGACCCTTTTAAGAAAAGGCCATCCCCTTTAGTGACATCTAGACAACAAATTTGTCGTCTTTTCACTATCAGGAATTTCAACAGCTGAGGTGAGCAAGTTGGTGACTTTTAAATTGACAAATTTTCTTCATACAAGTTTGCTTACTTGCTTTTCCTTAGCTTAACATGTCCACCCTGTGATTAGAATACAGTATTTTCAAAATACGCAAGTTTAAATATACCAAATTCTCTTCAACAACCAGACCATTTAGCTAGCCACAGTTTGTTGTAAGCTAATATGCTAACTGAAGCTCAAAATGTCCACCCTGTCGGCCACTTAGACTTGATAGGGTGGATATACACATGACAGGGTGGACACAGCATTCACGGGGTGGGGGTATATCACTGTGATTAAGAATTTAATTATATTATTTATTATTACTATATTATTTTTTTCAAAGTTGAATAAATGTTTCATTGTCATAATTTGTCATGCTTTGTGTGTTCTGCTTTATGTGTCCACCCCGTCATGTGCTGGTCCACCCTGTCATCTTGATTTTTTTAAATAATATTTTAAATAACATCTATATAATCCAGTGTGTTCAATAGCTAGGCGTGGGGGCAATAACATGTAAACAACAAACTGCATCCAAATATCACAGTTTTCTCCAAACAAGAAAAAAAAAAATACATGTGCGAATTGTATGAGTTTCTTTAAAAACACATGGTTTCCGTAAAATCTTTTATGTATTTATAATCTGAAAGCAAACAAACAACCCAGTTTAGGAAAGGGACATTATACCTTTCAGAAAATATAATTTGCATCTTACCATTGCAATTAAAACATATTCAACAGTAACAGGGTAGACATATGGTTTATGCTTCGAATAAAAGCCCATAATTATCTAAAAAATGTGTGGGAGCTCAGCTAATATGTTTCTATAGTACTTGAGTGTCTACTATTTATAACATGACATAAAGAGAATGGGAATTTAAGACACTACACTGGATACAGTACATAGATGCGCGTTCGTTTTCTGACAGTCCACACGCATGAGTCTGTCGTCAATAGGAAAAACGAGGTGAAAGAACGTTCACTTTGACTCGTTTGGTTTAAACAGCTCATTCTTTGTACAGATATCAGAAGGATTCTAGTGTAAGTAACAAGAGGATAGTTTATTATTTGTTATGAAAGATACATTTGTCGAAAGATGAAGTGGCACTAGATCTGACTACAGCTGCATCACAAACTGTAAGTAAATGATTTCATAATGCTTTGTCTGGAAATTTTATTAACAACTTTAACTTTGTCAACATTATAAGTAAACCTCAAGGAACATATTAAAATAATTAAAAAATCATGTCATGATCCCTTTAATTTGAATTGTCATATTCTAATTAAATAAATTAATTGCAATTAATCACAAATATGAATATTTGTAAAGAAGTCCTCAAATAAACATAACTTGCAGAGATGAGTATATCATGATGATAGTGTGTTAATTTGTTAGTCTTTTTTTTTAAATAATAGCTCACACTAAATTAAAGCATTAAATTGACATCACTAATTAAAGTTGTGATGAAACAAAAGTAGTGTCAGATCTTCTGTCATGTGACATATACACACACAAAAACTATGCACAAATTAATTGTTAAAAATAAGATCGATAACATGCTTTTAGAAAACTGAATTTTCATTTTAATGCTGACTTTAAAATATACAGTGTAATTTTTGGTACACTTTTGTTTTTTTAAACCTTACCAGAACCTGGAGTCGAGGGCAGTGTATAGATAGCTGGATGAGCGTCCCATCTGTAATCTATTAAAAAAAAAAAAAAAAAAGATGTAAAATTGTATTAAAGAGAGTGAGAAAATAAAGCTACGCAGCAGAGTTTTTAATGTCATAATTACACAGTTGTATAGTTGTTTGTGTCCATTTCTGTCCAAAATTATTTGAATCATTTGAATAATAATAATAATTCAAGATAAGATAATGAAATAAAAATAATATTAAAAAGTAATTTTGACTTTATCTCTTGCAATTCTGTTTTTATCCTTCAGAACTGTAAAAAGTAAAGTCTGAATCGTGAGATAAATTTGTCAATTAAAATAAAATGTCAATTACCTTTTTTTTGTTTTAGTCTGTGGCAGAGTCTACACTGCCGTTCAAAAGTTTGGGATCAGTAAGATATGATAAGATGGTAAGAGATGATGAGTCTGTAATGCTCATCAAGGCTGTATTTATTTGATAAAAAATACAGAAAAAACTGTAATATTGTGAAAACATTACTGCAATTTCTAATATTGGTGTCCTATTTTAATATACTTTAAAATATAATTTATTTCTGTGACACAACACTGAATTTTCATCAGCCATTACTCCTGTCTTCAGAGTCACATGATCCTTCAGAAATCACTCTAATATGCCGAAGTATCACAGGTCTTAAAAAAAACATTCAGCAGCACAACTGTTTCCAACATTGATATTAAATCAGCATATGTGACCCTGGACCACAAAACAGTCATAAGTTTACATTTCTCGAAATTGAGATATATACATCATCTGAAAGCTGAATAAATAAGCTTTCCGTTGATGTATGATTTGTTAGGATAGAACAATATTTGTTCAAGATACAACTATTTGAATATCTGGAATCTGGGTGCAAAAAAAATCTAAATACTGAGAAAATCGCCTTTAAATTTGTCCAAATGAAGTTCTTAGCAATGCATATTACTATTCAAAAATTAAGTTTTGATATATTTACGGTGGGAAATTTACAAAATATCTTCATGGAACATGATCTTTACATAATATACTAATGAATTTGGGCATAAAAGGAAAATCGATAAATTTGACCCCATACAATGTATTTTTGGCTATTGCTACAATTATACTCATGCAACATAAGACTGGTTTTGTGGTCCAGGGTCACATATTAGAATGATTTTTGAAGGATAATGTGACACTAAAGGCTGGAGTAATGATGCTGAAAATTTAGCATCGATTCACAGGGATAAATTAAGTATATATAAGTATTACATCCTTATAAAATTTAGATATACAGGATACATTCAGGCTTACAATTGTTTTTTGTTTTTTTTAAACGTACAAGGTCTTTTTTATGATTTGGAAATAATTACTCAAAGAATGAGCTGTTTGTATGAATTTAGCTTTTTCATAAATATATATAGCTATATTGATCAATTTTAATAAGCAAGTATTCATTATATTCCTTGTACCAGTTCCTTCTTTTTTATATAAAAATAATCTGTACTTTTCAAGATCCTTCTCTTAAAATTCCCTATTGTAATTTTACCTATTTCAAAATTTCCCTAGATTTATTTCAGAATTATCACCAGCAAAAGTGACTGATGAAATCCCAGTTTTAATGGAGATGACAAATCATTTTTTACACTTCACAATCACTGTTGCCCATTCGTCTAATTTGCGCCTCAAATTTTTATATTTTTTTATTTGATATATTTTAGTATCATTTTTAGTAATTTATATGCTTTTTATTTTTTAACAAATGTATATCTATATAACTTTCAAATATATTAAATTATATTTTAGTTTTAGTCATTTTAGTACCTCAACTTCTTTCAATTAGTTGCCAAAGCAACATTTCATGTTTTTTTTTTTCCCCATCAAATATTTATTTTATTAAAAAACAAAATGTATAGATTATGTTTCATATTTAATATTCTTATTGTAGAATTACTAACATTTACATCCTTTATGCAACAGTATTTTATCATTTTTTTATGTGTTATGTGTCTTAATGGCAACCCATTTTGACTCACCTGTACACACTCTTCTAAATCCATCTTTTCTAGTTCATGACAATTCTGGAAAAAAACAAGAGGAAATGATACGTTTGATTTGTGTTGTTAGAATCTCTGGAGGATCAGCACAGATGGAGGTTTGAGCCGTGCGACGTGTTTATGGGATTGTTTACTCACCCGTGCTAGTGAGGTGAAGCCTACATCTGTAAGCTGAGAGCAGCGAGCCACCTCTAATATTCTGCATAGTTTAAAAGAGGATAAAAATTAGGTTACGGGGGATTGCGTGCAAATTCATCAGCTGATGTGTGTGGTTACGCACCTGAGGCGAGGGCAGTTCTGGCCCAAGGCATTGAGAATAGCGTCTGTGATGTTTGCACAGCCCGACACACATAAAGACTGCAGCCGATGGCACCCGCGACAGATGGTTATGAGACCTTCATCTGTGATCTGCTGCTCGATTCACACACAGAGACAGACCTGCATGAGGAACCCATCAGCGGGACATATTCACACCCGACCCGTGTACCAGTGAACGTGTGTGACTTACTGAACACGTCTGCAAATTAAGTGTGACCAGCTCTGGACAATGTGCTCCAATGTGTTGAAGTGCTTCATCATCCAACTATGAAGAGAGTAAACATAAGAGAAAAACAAATAATGATTGGATTTAAAGAGACAGGTGACCCAAAATAAAACTTTGTTATTTTAGAAAAATCCCAGTTTTAATGTGTATAACAACTAACCTAGATGTTAACACATGAACCACATTTTTGACATTATCTGACAAATAGTTTTTCACACTTTAGAATCACTGCAATAAATTTTTATATTTTTATATTAGTTCAGTGTTTTTATTTTTTGTGCTTTTGCCATTTTTTAAACATTTCTATATAACTTTCAAATATATTGAAATGTATGTGTATATATTTCAGTTTTAGTTGCCAAAGCAACATTTTCATTTAAGTTTTTTTAAATGTATGTTTTTTTTCTCCATCAAATCTTTATTTTATTTTTGCTTTATTTTACTGTTTGTTAAATATACAGAACAAAGTTTGACCAAAAATACAGAAAAAAACAATTTCAAATTTGCAATTTCTAATATTGGTTTCCTATTTTAATATACTTTAAAATATAATTTATTTCTGTGACGCAACACTGAATTTTCATCAGCCATTACGCCAGTCTTCAGTGTCACATGATCCTTCAGAAATCATTCTAATATGCCAATTTATTCTCAATGTTGGAAACAGTTGTGCTGCTTAATGGTTGTTTTTTTGGAACCTGTTATACATTTTTCTTTGACTCTTTGATATATAAAAAGTTAAAAAGAATAGCATTTAATTTGTTTAATTTGCGTTTAAACCACTGCCATGCAATTGAGTCAGGACTATAGTACTTCTTAGTATTCTGAATTACCTCTTCATTTTATATTTTCAGTTTTATTTTAATTTTATTTTGTTTTAGTGATTTTGTTACATTTCATAGAATGTGCCTTTTTGTTTTTATTAGTTTTTAAAAAATATATATTTCTATAAGACTTTGATTCATTTTTTATTTCAGTTTTAGCAATTACTAAATTTAATAAGTAAATCAACTTTAGCTTAATTCAGTTAGTTGCCAAAGCAACATTTCTAATTTTTGTTTCATTTTCAAAATGTCACTTTTTTTTAGAATTTAGAATTTTTTTTATGTAATATTTGTATTTTTTTTCCCATCAGCATTATTGAACTACCAAACATTATTTTTAACAGTTTTAATTACCAATAATATAATTGTGGAGAAGTGCTAGTAATTCATTTTTAAAATGATTCATTTTTAATTAAGTCAAGTTTTAAAGATTTGTTTTCTAAATTCCTTTTTTTTCCTCAGCATTATTTAAATGACCAAACATGATTTGTAACAGTTTTAGGTTCAGTTGGAGATGTGCTAGTAATTAATTTTTAAAAGAATTAATATTTACTTCATTTTAGTCATTTTATTTCAGCTAATTGCCAAGGTATCATTACTAATTTTCATTAAAGTTTTTACAAGTTTTAAAAGTTTTCTAAATTTAAAATCTATTTTTAAAATCTTTATTTGACCCTCTAACTCTAGCTCTCTCTATTCTAATTATATTCTTTAAAAAATACTTGCCCTTTTAGACTTATACTCTATTCATTTACTTACTGCTTGTTTTTTGTTTTTGTTTTTTTTTTAAATAATAATAATAATAATAATAATAATAATAATAATAATAATTAACACTAGCTTCTCTGTTCTTTTTGTAAGGCCTCTAACAATAGCTTGCTTTTTCATTTTCTATTTTTATCTGTTTTCTTTTTATTTATTATATAATTTAAAAAAAAAAAACCTGCTACATGTACTGCATTAGGCCAACTAAGACTTGTCATAGCATTTGCATGTTATAGCTCTTTTGTTGATTTTGATTGCTTCCATTGTCCTCTTTTGTAAGTTGCTTTGGATAAAGCATCTGCTAAACGTCTAAATGTAAATCTAAATGTAAAATAAAAAAAGTTTTTCATCTAATGTTTTTATTTAAATTTAAATTACCAAAAATAATTACCAAAAATATTTGTTTATTTCAGTTTTAGTCATTTTATTTCAGCTAGTTGCCAAAGCAATATCACAATTTTAAATTTATTTCAAATCACCAAAATGATTTTTAATAGTGGCACAAAGCTTTTTAAAGTAATTACTGCTAGCTATAATTGTGTCTAAATAACACAGAATACAGTGGAAGAACACTGAAGAGTGAAAGCACAAATTTACCTGTGTGCAGCCCTTGAGGAACAGGCCTTTGAGTCCTGGACAACATCTCACCAGGGCTTGTATGCCGTCTTTGGTCACCTGATCACACCACGAGATGTTCAACTGCTCTAGCAACGGACAGCCCTCGCTAAAATGACACAGACAGAGTCATTTAGCCCTAGAGAAGCATTCTGCATTACCAGCATGGAAGTGCATCTATGACTTCTGACCTTAGAGCTTTGAGGGACAGGTTTGTGATTGAGGTGCAGGAGGCAAGATCCAAGTGCTTCAGTTTTGGACAAAATTTACTCAAGCTGTTACAGGTACTGCAAAAAGAAAGAAAGAAGTTCAATATAGATTTAGAAAAACATTTACACACACACTGGTGCATCTTCTACCCACCTGTCAGTGATCTTGGTGCAGCCATTGAGGCTGAGCAGCTCAATATTTCTGCAGTTCTGGGCAAACGTTCTGTGAAAGACATTAAATAATGCGTGAATTTCCTTCAAAGTTGCAATAATGTTGTGAGTTGGATGTGTGATATGACGATTTTTGATCGTGAACGATAAAATGTCTCCACGATCTATTCTATCAGCTGCAGTTCTGGTGCCTCCGTCAGTATACTGTACAGGGCGACATACATTCACATCAGTGTTAACTCAGCGGTAGAGTTACACTCACAGCACACTGCACTTATTCACAATCACAAAAGTACACTATTTGCTTTAAAATCTTTCCGGTTAAACATTTCATTTGCCTGTTCTGACATGCGCTTCTCCAGTGCGCGTACACCTGAAGCGCGCGCACACTAAAAGCCTGTCAAATAGCGGCTAATAACTGAACTAAGTATTATGTATTGTGTCTGATTGCGCTAATACTGTCAAAACACACAAGGTTTACATATAAGCACAGTTGCTTATGTCTAAAGTGAAAGTAAACAACTGAGAGAAAAACGGATGTGTGCCTGCATATTAGATGCATGCAGCTCTTAAAGCAACAGTACTACACATGCTGCAGATTGTCATTAAACGGATAGTTCAACCAAAAATTTGAATTCTGTCATTATTTACTCACTTACTCACTTACATGCAGGGTTGCCAACTCTCACGCATTTGGCGTGAGACACATGCTTTCAGGCTCTGTCTCACACTCTCACTCTGCCCGTGTAAATCTCACGCCAAATTGGCAACCCTGCTTGCGATTTTAAACATAGTTTCAGCTTTCAAATGTTGTAAGTTTTAATACTAAATTCAAATGATAAATACCGTTTTGGCGCACGTAATGTGCCGTAAATCGTAAAATGTAGCGCTTCTGTTAATGCCAGAGCCATTGAAAAACAGCAGCTGCACTGGCTTCGCCACCACGTGGTCACGTGATTCACAAAGCTCTCAAAACAAACCAGCGTTGTCAGTATTTTTGAATGTGTTTAAGTAGGATAGAGACGACAGCTTCACTATACAGGTATTTGCAGCAATTTCTGTTTTGTAATGAAGAGGCAACCATATGAAAATTGAATATGGTTTTACTACAAATAAAACCAAAAAAAATCATGGTTACTATAGTCAAACCATGATAACCACAAATTATATACATATATATATATATATATATATATATATATATATATATGTATATATATATATATATATATATATATATATATATATATATGTGTATATATATATATATATATATATATATATATATATATATATATATATGTATATATATATATATATATATATATATATATATATATATACATATATATATATATGCATGTATAAGGGTTTTAAATTCCAATGCAAAGAGGCAAATTAGAGTAATTTTGTAGTCGGGAAAAAAATGTTCATTTGTAATGCCATGGTTTACTCACTAGGTACTTGGCTCTTTACTAAATATACATCTAGTACATACAACTTATTTTCAAGTTTTTAATTTGAATAAATATTTAGAAATGATTAAACATTATATTTTTAAATGTGAAATTAAAAAAATTAATAACTTACATCCTTTTTTAATGATACTTGTACAAGTACACACAATGAATGCAAGCAAATACTGAATTTAAACCAAGTTTAAAATGTTGCAAAAAAAAGTCATTCAGCTGCGTTTTTATCCCCTTATATATACACAATATATACATATAAATAGACATAGAATCGAGATTCATTCAGATTTAAAACAACCTGAGAGTGAGTAAATGATGGTATAAAAATGAAACACTATGACAGAATTGGCAGACAGATGACAGAATTTTCATTTTTGGCTGAAATGTTCTTTTAATGTTAATAAAACAACAAAACAAAAAAAAAAAAAAAAAAATCGCTCACTGGTCTTGACTGAAGAACTTCAATACAGTTGCTTTAATAAGAATCAATGTACATATAATGTATTTAGTGTATAAGTCTTCAGCGTTTCACTTTTTATATTTTTCAATTCAAGTCCTTGAATGCTACTGCTAAATACACCTACTGTACTTGGGAAAAAAAGCACTGTTTGTTTTATTTGTATTATGTTTATTTGTAATGTGTATTATTGTTCTTAAGCATCAGTGAGCATTTGAACCTTCTGTAATAGTGGCATATGAGTCCCTCAGTTGTCCTCAATGTGAAAAGATGGATCTCAAAATCATACAGTTATTGTTGAAAAGTGTTCAAATACACAGAAAAGCTGAAAAACTAAAGAATTTGTGAGACCTGAAGGATTTTTTTTGAAGAACAGCGGGCAGTTTAACTGTTCAGGACAAACAAGGGTCTCATGAACAACTATCACTACACAAAAAAACACAACTGTGAATCATTCAGGTAAAAACACAGTATTAAGAATCAAGTGTATATAAACTTTTAAACAGGGTCATTTTTATAACTATTATTTTCTCTTGTGGACGATATGTAAACATATTTTATGTGAAATATCTTATTCAGGTCAGTACTAAATAAAAAAAATAACATGCATTTTATATGATCTCTCTTATTTTGGTAAAATAATTAATATTTAGCAGATTCGGCAAGGTGTATGTAAACTTGACCTCAACTGTAGACTATATTTTTTTTTGAAAGACGTCTCAGAAAATTGTGAAAATAATATTTTTTATATTACAAAATAGTATTTCTATTTAAAATAACTGTCTTATATTTTAATATATTTTAAAATATAATGTATTCCTGTTATGATAAAGCTGAATTTTCAGCATTATATAAAAAACAAACAACTTATTATCAGTGTTGAAAACAGTTGTGCTGCTTCATATTTTGGGGGAAACAGTGACGTATTCATGATTTCATGAATAGAACACAGTGTTTATTAAAAACAGAAACATTATAAATGTGACCCTGCACCACAAAACCAGTCTTAAGTAGCACGGGTATATTTGTAGCAATAGCCAAAAATACATTGTGTGAGTCAAAATTATTGATTCTTCTTTTATGCCAAAAATCATTAGGATATTAAGTGTAAATTATATTTTGTAAATGTCCTACCATAAATATATCAAAACCTAATTTTTGATTAGTAATATGCATTACTAAGAGCTTTATTTGGACACCTTTAAAGGTGATTTTCTCAACATTTAGATTTTTTCTGCAACCTCAGATTCCAGATTTTCACATTTGTATCTCGGCCAAATATTGTTCCTAACAAACCATACATCAATGGAAAGCTTATTTATTCAACTTTAGGATGATGTATACATCTCAATTTTGAAAAAATGCCCTTTATGACTGGTTTTGTGGTCCAGGCTCACAAATGTCTTCACTGTCATTTTTAAAAATCAATTTAATGCAAAATTTGTGAGTAAAAGTATTAATTTCTTTAAAAAAAAATTACTGACCCCAAACATCTGAACAGTAGTGTAAATTACATGCATATATGTATGAAAAAAAAAAAATGAATTTTTTGTGCCAAATGGATCTTCAAGAATGAATAGACATGCTTAGCATAAATAATCATTCATTCGCTCCCTTTTTCTCACCTGAGTGCGCTGTCTCCAACTCCAAGACATCCTCTAAGACTTAACTTCCTTAGGAAGCCTCCACACCGTTTTGAGATGTTCTCTACCACACGGCCCTGTAAACGAAGAGATTTTTAGGATCTTTAGCCACCTTTGTATTAAATAATATCTGAAATTCCTCGTATTTTAGTCGTTAGAACAAAACGAACAAAACAAAGTATCTAGCCAACTAATGTCTACTCACCTCAATGTCTCTCTGAAAGTCAAAGAGGTCAATGCGCTGCCAGTTACTGCCATCCAGGGCTAACAGGTTCCATGACTGAGAAAAATAATCCACAATAACTCAATAATCCACTATAGATACAGATATACTAAAAATATTATTCTAGAAGAGCTCCTTCCACTGACTACCATTCAAAAGTAGCTGCATATTGTGACAAAGTATCATTGCAAGCAACATATAATCCACCAAAGATTTTTACTATGAAATAGTAGATGTTTTGACAGTAGCTACCCGTTTGTTGTAGGCTTTTAAAAGCATGAAATGAGCAAATGTCAAAACATCCTATAAAGTGCCTAGAAAAAAACCCCACACACTTACTCGTGAGACTTGTGCGCAGCGGCAAAGTGTGACTACATCCAGAAATGAGAAAATTCTGCAGATAAACATCAGAACTATTAACAAACATCATTAAAAGCTGTGATATGAATCCCATCAAAGTCTTCATTATCTCTGTTTGTTTCCAAAACAGGTCAATGCTATTAAAATAGCAAAGACTTGGAGAGATGAAGATGAAGATGATTTGGACAAGACAACATTATTAAAACAAGGAAATGAAGCAGAAAGAGAGAGAAGTGCTGAATGGTTTCACACCAACCGTAACAACAGTTCCTTCGGCAGCTTCTTGTTGATAACAGCCTCGTCATTATTAGAGAACATCTGAGGAGACAGAAATGCATGCATTTATGAAACTGTGTGTCCTATGAGTTCAAAGGTCAATAATAGTGTGCTACAGTAAATCACACACTTCCAACATTACAACAAGAAGCCAGTGCGACCACATTTCTGTTGAAAAGTGTCTTTCATATGTGAGAGAACTGAGGCTGTGCAGGTTTCAAATTAAGTTTATATTCTGATGTAACAAAGAATGAGCGCATCAAAACGTGACGTAGAAAGGGGATCTTATTATAATATTACACCCTTTAATCTGCATGTTTCCACCCATGGTGCCACCATCTGTTTTCACAAGCAACAATGGTGTACCAGTTCTAATGCCATGGTGAAAGTTCGAGCAAAGCATGCTAACTGTTCTGTGTTTGGCTGCACAGACGAGCACAGAACACTATTTAGAGTCACAGCCTCAGAGGAGATGAGAGCAGTGGATTTATTGATTTATTTACTGTATATTACCCTCCTGCCACACAGATCAAATATAAACATGCAATTTCTTTCCGAGCTGTTTACCTTCACAGACAAAACTGAATGTTTTTGTAACTCATGGGTCTTTTTAACATAAACTTGTGTGTATTTGACAGTTTAAGCGCAATTAGACATGAAAGAGAGTTTAATGCCGTGTGACAGCCGCTTTCTGTGTGCGTGCTTCAGAAAACCATATATTAGAAGTTTAAACTAACATGGCTTTAAAAGAAATTATTTTAGCACGATAGACACAATCGAAAACAAACAGTTGTTTTTAGTATCTTAAAGGAGAAGTCCACTTTTAGAACAGCAATTTGCAGATAATGTACTCACCCCCCCTTGTCATCCAAGATGTTCATGTCTTTCTTTCTTCAGTCATAAAGAAATTATGTTTTTTGAGGAAAACAATTCTGGATTTTTCTCCATATAATGGACTGATATGGTGCTTTATCTAGCGAAACGATTGGTTATTTTCATAAAAATTGTTTCGCTAGATAAGACCCTTCTTCCTTGGCTGAGATCGTTTACAACTGCGTTTGGGAGCGTTTGAAGCCGCATTTATACTGCATTTTGGAAGTTCAAAATCAGGGCACCATAGCTGTACATTATGTGGAGAAAAATGCTGAAATGTTTTCGTCAAAAAACACAATTTTTTTACGACTGAAGAAAGAAACACATGAACATCTTGGATGACAAGGGGGTGAGTACATTATCTGTAAATTGTTGTTCTGGAAGTGGACTTCTCCCTTAAGTACCAGCTGTAAAGGCATAGCCCTGTTCTGGAAAAGGGGGCGGGGAGCAGCAACTCATTTGCATTTAAAGAGACATGCACAAAAATGGGGTGTTTCTGCTTCCACTCAAAATGGGCATTTTTAAAACGAAACAGTAAGTGATCTATGGGGTATTTTGAGCTGAAAATTCACAGGTACATTCTGGGGACACCTGAGACTTATATTACATCTTGTAAAAAGGGGCAGAATAAGTAATAAGTATATATATTTTCAGTTCATTTAAATTTTAGTTTACGTTTTAGCAATTTGTTATGTGCTTTTGTCTATTTTATGTATTTCAATCATCCACCGAGATATTTCTTTAGAACCGTTTTCACTTGTAAACAGTGCTTGCTCTATGCATGTTTCTCTCCTGATTCAGACGAAATGACTTTTTTCACTTGAGAAAGCATTTTTATGCATACAGGACTCATAGATTAGCCAAAAGCAACAGTAATGGTGGATTTGTGTCTTACAAATGCACAGCTTTTTGTTTCACAAGCTGTTGTGAAAAATGCACAGCTTTTTGTTTCACAAGCTGTTAACTGATGGACTGGAGTGTTGATTACTTGTTTATTATTGTGATGTTTTTATCAGCTGTTGGGACTCTCATTCTGATGGCACCCATTCACTGCAGAGGATCCATTGGTGACTGATGCAATGCTAAATTTCTCCAAATCTGTAGACGGCCTGAGGGTGAGTACATTTTCAGCAAATTTGTACATTTTTGGGTAACTATTCCTTTAAACCAGACATAATATGTCAAGGTATGTTTTAGGAATTAGGCATTTTACAGCACTGTACTGCAAAAAATGCTTTTCTTAGATCATTTTATTTATTTTGTTTTCAGCCAAAATATCTAAAAATTCTTAAAACAAGAAGGATTTTCTAGACAAGCAAAAATTATTGTCTTGTTTTCAGAAAAAAGACATCAAATTTAAGTGAGTTTGTGCTTAGAACAAGCTAAATAATTTGTGAGTGTGGTAAGCAAAATAATCTTATTTCAAGCAGAAAACAAGATTATTTTGCTTACCACATTGGAAGATTATTTTGCTTGTTTCAAGCAAAAACTCACTTAATTTTGACTTGTTTTTTCTGATAATAAAAATAATTATAACAATAATTCTCACTTGTCTAGAAAATCCTTCTTGGTTTTAGAATTTTTAGATATTTTGGCTTCAAACAAGTAGGAAAAGTATTTTTTGCAGTGTGGTCTTCCTTTTTTTTTTTTTTACTATTTTGTCACTTTCTGTAAATTAACAGTAGTGCAGAATGCGTTTTAACCACGAAACAATTACACAAAGCAAATTTTTCTGGAAAAAAAAAAAAAAAAAAATCAATCCAAAGTTCTGTTTTTTTTGCAGATGGAATTTTGCCCTACAGGCTTGCCTTTGTGCCAAATATACTACATGAAATTAACACCAGAGGTCTTATCTTGCTCTCATCAAACCACAAAACCTTTTTTCCAACTGGTAACAAGAGATACAGATTGTCCTGCTGAATAATTCAGACCGGACCGGATGTTCCCTTTTTTAAAGAAGCGACTACCTCTCATCCAAGAATAGTGGAGCGCACATAAATTGTTTCTGTGTGCACTGGGTGGTCTATTGTTAAAATACAAAAACACTTATTTCTTCTTATAAGCCCATCTTGATCTGAACAAAATTTGATCCCAGTAGTCTACTGAGGCCTCTTCGTCAAAATTTACTAATTAACACAGAAAATTGATCACAGATGAACAATATCGTTGGAATCACTTTCCGAAACACTGACAGCCAATCAGAATCCATCTGACATTAAACAGATCAAGCAGCGGCACGAGACATAACTGCAGCGTCTGCTTATAATAAACAGAACGTTACTGTACATTGGTGTGAACACTTAGGCTAATACAGTTATTGTTATCTTTATGGTTCGCTCTTGGTGTTATCGGCCTTTAGTCATATTTTTACAGCTTCACAACTCCAGAGCCTGTTCACTTTCACTGCACTAGAAAAACTGCTTAGACATTCTGTTAAAAACCTCCTTCGAAAGAAAGTCATTACAGGTCTGGAATGACATGAAGGGGAGTAATGACGACTGAACTTTCATTTTTAGGCGGACAGTCCCTTTAAAGCATTGACTCAGCTGAGAAAGATAAACAAACAATATGAGATAGCTTACAGCTATGCTTTATTATGAACTCTCTCATTTGTGTTGTTCCTCTTTCTTTTCACTCATCCATTCTGTATGGGGCGACTTTCCATTTGTTTGTTTGTTTAAGGACGAGTCATGTGATGTCTGACTGCAAACTGTTACAAACCAGGAATGATTGATCACTTGTTTCCAGCTCATCTGAAACACTGTATATTGCCAGATGACTTTTTCCTCAACCAGACCCCTGTTATATCTAAATGTCTCCTGTAATCATTTTTACAAAGGTTAATCTCACAAAGACAAGTGCAGGTCATGCTTTATAACCAAAAATTAAATTAAATTAAAACATCTATCTATCATAGTTTTTGATAATATTTTGAATATTTTACTTTTTTATAGTTTCTGTATTTTTTTGTTCATTTTAACTTTAGTTACAGTTTTACTAATTCTGCGTCATTTTCAGTAGTCTTGTTTTTTATTGTCTATATATGCATATAAAGTTTTTATTACTTTTTTATTTTAGTTTTATTGTTATTTTAGTACATCAGATAAACTATTTACTACTTTTAAACTACTTTTTAAGTATATTCTCATCAGCAAAGTGTGTAACTTTAACTTGTTTGAATGTTTTCTAAATATCTTCAACTTTGCACTTATTTTACTATGCAGTTAACTGCTACTGACTACATTTTTACAGAATGACATTTCTTGTCATCTCATCTGTTATAGCTAACTTCACATGACAAAAATGTGACTTCCTTTTACGTGTAATGCAAGTTTCTAGCTCTCTGATTACCCTGGATATTTTTGTCAGCTATACCTTGTGTTGACCCATAAACAACCCCATTTCCTTAGTAACACTAAGGTCAGAGTATCCAAATCACAACTGCAAATTTGCAGGTGATCTACAACGTACAATCTACAAATTAATAAAACTGTTAATATGCCATATCCCTATTTTCTGACAATATTGCTTCAATCAAGCAACTGAGCATAAGATGAGCTGTCAGTCATTTGTAAATATAACTCTCATGCCGCTGCCACCAAAACAATGTCCAGATAATCACTCGGATCCTAAAAAAAGAAACAGGCCTAAGCCGGTAACAATGCAGTGCTTCTTAAATTCTGATTACATTCGTGCCTTTGCAATAGAAATACTGCAACTAGGCCTTGTATCTCAACTAAAATGAACCATACCAATGATAATTTCCACTTATATGCAACTTTACAATAATGTTATTATTGTAAAGTCATAATTAACTATTATGATACGGAATATCCTTCAAACATTAATAAGAAGGTTACAGAATATGCAAGCATGTTATTTTTGTAACATGCATATTAGTGGCTAGTATGCAAGTTATCAATAATGCATGAATTATTTCATATTTTTAATTACTTAATGTTTATTTTATCATTCCCATTCTTTTATATGTTTTAATATCACTTTCTCATCAGCCATGCTGAAATTGCAATCATAAATAAACACATAATCATAAATGACAGTTATGTAAAACGATTGATGATTTGTTAGTAATGTAACACCCTGAATAGTTAAAATGGCTTTTAAAGTTATGTCTACTGTGTACACAGAGTTAAATACATGTGGTAATGTGGTGGAAACTGGATACCATGGTAAATTTTGGTTAGGATAGATTATAGTCAAACATATTACAGGCTAGAGCAACACTGGGGCATTATATAACAAAGTAATCTTTAGTAACTGGCCTACAATGTATTCACTTTGACACTGCATGTCTGAATCTGATCTTTAACAGCAACTATAGACAAAAACCCAAGATATTAAAGCATAGCATCCATGCCATGTGTCTCAATATTACGGCTGTGTTTTAAACCTAGCCAGCCGCCTACCTAAACAGCATCACAGGCGGCCAAAACTGCAGCGAAAATGAAGTCTAGGTAGTCAGCTAACTAAGTTTTGAGACACACCCGATGTAAACAAGAGTTATAACTTGTTTAAACACGGCTGATCTCGCGTCTTCGAGGGAAACAACAAACGAAATGTTTGCGTAAACAGGCCCAACTGTTCTCTGTAGTAATGAGTTGTAATGCGCTTCTGTTTTTACGCGTAAAGGCCCATGTATATATCCAGCTTTTGTTTTGGCCGGCTGTGTTCCCCACTTCAGCCTGTGGGCCTACCACCATTATCCGTCTCCTATAATCTCAGCTAACCAGTTTAATTTATAAAAGCCATCGAAACGTAGATCGCAACCTACTGTTGCTTCATGTAAACAAATGAGAAATATTTAAAGCACCTTTTGTGGCTCGTTAAGCCTGGAACAATGGTTGTGTTTATACAACCCGACACAAAGTAGACTTGACAAGAAACAAAATATAGCGACTTTAAAGAGCCCCAACGCTGGATTTGCTGTTGCCTTTGGTCAACATACATTACCGATTGTGTTTTACAGACTGACAAGTGTTTAGAAGAGCTGAACTCGTATGTATGATTGCGGAAGCTCGGCCTCTTCTACTGCAACAACACTTATAATCCTCCATTATTTAAGCCGTTTAGGAGTAAAAACGCAAGATTGTTTACATCGACATGTCAATCTGCAAATAAACAGTGGCTACTCGCCTCAAAGCGACTCCGAGAGACGCCGTTCACCTCCTTACCCATCCCGAACACTACAAAGTCGGTAAACCGGAGAGGAAAAGCGCGTCCGGTTATTAAAAGGTGGCAGATGTGTCGGTGCCGCTGGTTTCCGTCGAGCTCATGCCGTGTTTTCGCTTAATTTCATCGCGTTTGTGTATGGCGAAGATGCAGAAGAGCCCCAGTGGTTGAAGTATGAACAAATCAAGCTTATCTCCTGTTGTGTTGCGGATCACCCCCTCCCCTTTACCATGACTAGATCTCAGACAGTTTCCCCATCTGTAACCTATAACTTATAGTCACTATTGTTCATAAATATTGCAGTTTTATCTGCCCATACGCATTTGTCAGACTTTTTAATACTTTAAAGCCATGTGTAATACATTAGTAACCGCAGTAAAAGTATAAAGTAATTATCTGTGGACAATATTCAGCTTCTTGCAGGTCAAACCTAAGCCATTTAAGATAAAACATTACAACTACTTAAGACGTCATATTACTGACCTAAAATATGATATATTTCTCTAAAAATACGAGAGGTTCATTTCAGATGAGTTCAATGTATTATTTATAGTTTTGCGCAGAAAGTTTATTTGTTTGGCGTGCTGATAATATTAAAGCATTTTTATGCGTCAGTGTCTGCAAAGTACTTCTAAAAAGTGTATTATTTTGTCGTATTGTTGTATGGAAAGTGTACAGGCTGCAAATCATTTGTTTTCATGTTATTGTTATGATCGTTTCCGGGTTTGGCGAGTCAGCCCCGCCTCCACAGCTCGCAGCCAATTAAAACTCAAAGACGGTCTTCGTCATTTGACGTAATCGTGGTGGTAACACGAGGCAGCGTTTTCCCAAACAAACCAAAAGGAATTCTTCGGCATCACAGTTACACAAATCAAATTAATAGCATATCAAAGAAAGGAAGTTAAGAAAAACAAAAATGTTTATTTCTATTATATTCACAATTATATATTTACACTCTATAATGCAGAACTGTAAATAAAAATGGTCAAATGGAGTGCTCTAGTAAACTAAAATCTTGCACACCTTCTTTGTTTTATTTCAGACACGAATGTCAGGGAACTACCACCACTCTAAAACATAGTAATAGTAAATAATGCCAATAAAGACTTTAAAATACACAATTTTTTAGAGAAAAAGTTACTGCACTTCTGTTCTACGGATAATCAACAAGTGAATTTTTATGGCACAAAAAATTTAAATGGCACAAAACTTGGAGCAAGTTTAACAAATCTTAATTTGTGTAAATATAAAATATTCATATTAAAACTTATATATATATTTATATATATAATATTATGTACGTTAATTCATATATACACACACACACACACACACACATATGCATATATACATATATATATATGTATGTATATATGTATATATATATGTGTGTGTGTATATATATATATATATACATACATACATACATAAAATGATTAACTTATGTGATGTAATGGAAACTCTTTGGTTCATGATGGCGTTTATGCAGTTTTATTTTCGGAAAATAAAAACTGAATAGAATGCAGGCAGGGTGACAAAAACGTGATACACATACACATAAATACCATACTGTGTTTCAGTACGTTGTTTCTGTAATACTGTAACTAAGGATTTTGCTTTATAAATACAACAGCCTTTAAAAGATGTTTTAATGTAATTACTAATGCTAAGACCTTTCTCAACATTAGCTGTGAATAACCTTTTTTTTATTGCAAATTCAAATATTACAATAATGAAGATGTAACATGGGGCAAATGGACATCAAAAACTCAAAGATGTTGTACAACTGACTCAAGGATTTTAAAAGTTTTAGAAGCCTTTGAGTTCAATGGTTTGGACACATTGTTAAAAGAGGCAAAAAAAAAAAAAGACTTTAAATCAGAAGAAAACAATCTAAAGTTAGGTTTACAATGAATAGTTCTGGCTTTATGAAGGTGAAATTTACCCAGAAGACAAAGCAATAATACAGTATGGACAAGATTACTGTCTTTAGAATGAAAGTCAGACAAAAAAATTATAGGTTCTGTCATTTCTATCATTTTGTTACAACAAAAAGATATTAATATGGTAACTCTTGACCAAAAAGACTTGGAGAATGGGCAGTGACAAAACAGATGTAAAACAGATTCTTCATCAGTATTACAAAATGAACACAAAGAAGATATATTTTCAGAGAACCTGCTCAAGAATAGATTACAAGGGTAGTATCCATGAACAATTTTGAAATGGAGTTCTTTAATTTTACTTGGAATAAAAAGACTGTGGGGAGAGGTCCATAAGTTTTTCAAATCAGAGTCTGGAAAACATATTCTCCATTTAGATTGTGCTTTTGAGGGACATCCTGGAGTTGAAGAAAGAGCATTTCTGATAAAAAAGTTGTTGCATTTTTTATCTAATACATGAACTCCACTGAATGCAAGTGTAGGAAAATGATTGTTTATACAGCCATAAGCTGTGAATAACCTAGCTAGTAGCTCTGCTAGAGACGTAGAAACACAATCTGACGTCATCTACGTGCGACGTCAACATGTGTAAATACCGAGCTCTTTGGAAAATACACGAATATCTACATCGAATTAATCAACAATCAAACCGCAACTGAAAATCCGGCATACATTCGCTGCTGTCGAATGCTTACGAAGGTGAAATTAGGCTGTATTAAATTTTGTTATTGCACAAGGCCTAAGATAACCACAGTTTCTGCATAGTTAATTTATTAAACAAAGAGATGATGTAAATAACGTAGAACTTTAGTTTTGCGGTTCGTTGTTGATATACAATGCATGGAAATTCAATATATTGTTCTTATAATTTAAAGGACGAATTAAAAATATGTGTATTCACAGGTGACGAGTGTAAAATTGGCATAATACATTTAAAGCTTCTCACTTGTGGTTTGGCATAACAGGTTTGCCCAGAAATTACGTAAATCACGTTTAACAAGCGAAGGAAAAGTCTGACACTGGTGTAACTTAACTGTACATATGCTACAATAAAAATAATAAAGTCGGTAATTAATTCGTGTATTGTTCTAAAAAAAATATTAAATTGTCATTACATAACAAATTGAATAAAATTAAATTAGAATTAAGATGAAAGTAAAGTTTCGCTCAACTGACGCGCAATTGAAGGCGGGATACATTTGCTTGCTTTTGATTGGCTGTCGCATAGTTACCATGAAGATTGACAGCGATCTCGTTCCGCAGAAGCGACGTACACAGGCGATTTTATAACCGTTTCCAGGTTTGTTTTCACAATTCTAATACAAAATATTAAAATATTTCTGCGAAAATCCGTTATTTGACAAAAAACAGACGACACATATTACAGTGCTAAACGGTGTAGGCTATGGCATTTCCTTTTCCGTGGGACGGGCTAAAACCGCGCCTGCGCAGAAGAGGCAGCGCACAATTTTGGCTGTAATGGATGAAGTGAATTCTCTCTGAATTAAGGGCCGTGGAGGGTTTTATATCCACGAACATCGCCCAATTTCTAGGTCTGGTTTCTTCCCAGAGCCGCTTAAGTGAACTGGAATCAATTTTAACACATAAATATGTGATCATTTCCGATGAATATGAAACTACAGAGAGTTTACACTGAACATTAAAGCGAATATGTGAACAAGAAGCAAGCGGGTCAAGTTTTATTTTCAGTTATGTGGGACAATATCCCTACACAGCGAGCTTTACTGCTTCAAAGCTCAGAAACCGTGTGCAAGGAGAGCTAAACATCTGTTTAGGCTTTGATATCGAACCAGGATAAACAATCTAAAACAAGGACAGCCTGTGTTTTTTTTCTTCTTTCTTTTTGTCTTTCCGAGGGACGCTAGCTTAGCTAAAGCTAGCCGAGAGGAGCGAGCGCAATGCGCTGCTTGAGGCACCCTGGAAACGACCAGTGATGCCATCGTGAAGGACATATCGTTAAAAAAAATCGTTTTTTGTTGTTGTTATTGTTGGGGTTGCTCTCTTGGATATATTTCGACGCGACTCGAAGGAGCCACGGGACCGGGGATGACTTGTGGATAACCTATGCGCATTAAATTGCGTGCGCATCTTTGTTTTGCTTCACTCCGACTCCTTCGTCTGGCAAGATTTCACACTTTTACCCAACACTGAGCGATTTCTGCTGTTCATGTGCTGTCTTGACCACTTAGGACCACGTCTCCGGAGGACAGAGGTATGCCTGGATCAGACCGCCAGCATGGGACCAAGAGGAAAGCTGAATCGCTCTACCATCATCAGCTGCAGGCGGCCGGCGGGGAAGGTCAGCCTTTGCAAGCGGGCTCCGGTAGGCATCCCACCAAGACGGCGAGCTCGTCCACTTCTTCCAAGCACAAACGAAACAAGTCCAAACACGAGGCCGAAACCGGCTCCGTGTGCGTTGCCGCCGCGCCTCCAGCAGTGGGCGCCATCAAGCCTCTGGTGGAGTACGACGACATCAGCTCCGACTCGGACACGTTCCTGGACTCCCCCGCCACCGGCAAACCGGTGGAGAGCAGGGACGCCGAACGCCTAGAGCGCTCGGACTACGGGGAGGCAGAGGCGGGGGTTGCGAAAGAGAACAGGACTCATAAACACAAGCGCTCCCGGAAGAAGTCCAAAGACCCGCATCGGGTCAGGGAGTCTGCGGAGAGGGTAGAAGTTGCCGCCGCCGCCGCCGCCATCGGCGGCAAGAAGAGCAGTAAGGAACGGGACAGGGCGAGCAAAGAAAGCCGGAAGAAGGCTAAGGAGAAGTCTAGCTCAGCTGCGTGCCTTGCATCCACATCCAGACGCTCAGGTGAGTCGGGTAGCAAAAGGTCCGGCGGCGACTCTCTCTCATCAGGTGCGGTGCAGTCCGCTGTCAGTCTAGGCAGCAGCGCCTCCTCCGCCTCCTCCTCCATCAGTAAGGAAAGTGTCCGCTCGTCAAAATCTCGCAAAGACAAGCGGAGGAGCGAGGAGTATGAGGATGACCGGAGCCATCGGAAGGCCGTCAAGAGCCACAAGGCGAGCCCTAAAGGCAAGGGTCAGTCCAGGAGAAGCGGAGCGGACAGTCCTTCCGCTGCGGAACTCGAGAACAGCTATTCCTCCAAGCGCAGGGCTGCGAGCCCGAGTCCCTACAGGGAGCCTCCCAGGCGGAGCAGACAGAGGTCCGAGAGCCCCTATCGCAGGAGGAGGTCTTCGAGCCCCGAGAAGGATGGAAGTCCGTATGTGAGCAGGAAACACTCACCTGGCAGTCCTTACGGCAACCGGCGCTCATCCAGCACCAGTCCAGTATCCAGGTGAGTGAGCACTCAAACTCACAGATCTGACAGTCCATGTGCATCAGTCACTCCAGAGGTTTTAAAGTTTTTGCAATGTTATTGTATTGGAAATGTCAAACCTAGTGATGCTTATTTTATAAGATGTGATGAATTTGCAGTCTAGATTTCATGCATGTGCTGTTTTTAAAGTACGGTCTAGCGTTATGTTTATCAAAACTTCAAAAGCAATTAAATGAACTTTAAGTGGTAAAAGTATTTAGTAATATTTTGCACATAATATAGTTTCAAGTAATAGTCTGACAGGTAAGTTGTAAGTCATTATAGACTGTTTACATTTTGCCAAATGATTGCGCCACAATTTTTTGTTGTTGTTTTATTTTTAGATTTTATTTATTTTTAATAAATAACTTACCAGTGTTTTAATATATCAAAGGGTTGCATTCAGGTTAGTACTAACTTAATATGATTATCTATGTTAGGTGGAAATCAAACTGTTTATTAGGGTTTATTATGCAAATTATCATTGTAAGCATTGCACAAATTTCTATGCTTTATTGAAACAACTTGTCTTTGTCAAAACATAATTAAGTATTTATCATAGTAGATTAATGTATTTTATTTGTGTAACAAAATCGGTGTACTAAAAATTCATAGATAAGACCTTAAAATGCAATACTGGTAAGCTATCAGAACATTTCATTTAGTCATTGTGAATTTACAGCATCAGTTCATTTTATTACGGTTATCTGGTATAAGTAAGAGGGTTTATATTTATAGAATGATATTCAGTCCTAATGGTTTTTATTTTATCAAATGTCTGAGTATGAAAATTCTTCATATTTGCTTGTGGGGAAAAAAAATGCTGTTGCTCATCACTACAACTGATTTTGCACTATTTACATGCTGTAATTCCTGTATTACAGGTCTATATTTAGCCGTGTTTTCCCTCACAGGCATTATTTTGCTGATTAATTCTCCACCTACTACTGTCAGTTAAGGTTCTGTGCATTGTGCACTGAGTAAAATATCAGGGTTTAAATGTAAAGTGTTAAATGAAAGAAAAATGCATTTGACCGCACACATATGAGCAGTGGTACATTTTGCTCAGTGCTTATTGTGTTTTCTGTTGTACCATTAAATTGTTCACAGTTAACCTGAAGTAATGTAATTTAACTGTTTTTATTACAACAACTGAATGCCATTCAGGAAGAGCAGCACTTGACTGTAGTAGAAAGTAAATGCAGAGCACAAACACATCATTTTCATTTATTTTTTAAAATTAACCTATCGATAGCACAACAAATGCCAAAAGTGAGAGCATATTTCATTAAGTAAAAGCTGTTGTTGTGCATGAACTTTTGTTTTTGTTCGGTTTGAGTATTATTAATTGGCCATGTCCAAAATGCTTTTATCTTAACGGTCAGTCAGTCAATATTAAAGTCAGCATAAAATAAATTGATCCTGTCTATTTTCTAAATGCATGTTTGAGATTTTGTAGTGGGCAATCTGTGCATTACTTTTATTTCAAAGCTTTTTATGGACAGGTCATTTATGCATTAGTTTAATTTCAAAACTTTTTTTATTCTGTAATGTTTAATCAATGTCACAATCAATGTCACAACAAAATGACAGACTTCTCTCTGATATATGCAGGTCTTCTTCAGTCATTTAGTTGTTTAAGCCAGTCACACTAGACTTTGAGCATGCAAAATTTCTTTGAATACCACAATATGTGAGGTCAAACTCCACAGCGTCTTTTTAAGAACATAAATTCAACACAAACACAATGTAATAACAAACACAAAATGCAAAAAATGCACTACTCTACTCTAGGTTCCTGCAACACTGCAGTCTTAAATTTATTCTTTTAATTCAGTTATGAGAGCATGCTGTAATGTATCAGTCTTCTATTCGTCACACAGCTTCACATGATACAAATTAGCAGGTTAGAGTTCACCGAAATCTAACTACTTCACATGAGCGCAAAAACTGTGAACACCACATAAAACCCTGATGTTACATTCATCTGCCTCCATTTTTGAATGCAACGCCAACATCTTAGAATCTAATAACAACCGATGCATAAAATTATCTCCCACTCTTCAGTAATCCATTACACTCCAATCTACGTCACAAGACGGAAGAAAAGATGCTACTTCAGTTTCATTGTGACTTTAGGGAAATCCTAATTAGGTTAATGCTTTAAAGGAGAAGTTCACTTCCAGAACAAAAATTTGCAGATAATTTACTCACCCCCTTGTCTTCCAAGATGTTCATGTCTGTCTTTTTTCATTTGTAAAGAAATAGTTTCTTGAGGAAAACATGTCAGGGTTTTGAGTTCAAGCCCCCAGGTTTGAACTTACAAAATGCAGTTTAAATGCAGCTTCAAAGGGCTCTAAATGAGCTGAGGAAGAAGGGTCTTATCTGGCAAAATGATTGGTTGTTTTCTAAATAAAAAAAGGACAGTTTATGTACTTTTTAACCTCAAATGCTCGTCTTGTTTAGCTCTGTGTGTACTGTTTATTCTGTTTCAAGTCAGTTAGGGTATGTTGAAAAACTCCCATCTCATTTTCTTCAACTTTAAAATCATCCATACATCACTGTTTTACCTTTTTTTGTTTTTTGTAAAGGGTGTTTGATCTTTGCACGTTTACTTTGTAAACAATGGGGCAGTACTTCTGCAGCGATGTAGGGCGATTTTTAAGTTGGAGGAGAAAATGAGATGGGAGGTTTTTTTTTTCGACATACCCTAACTGTCTTGAATCGGAATACACACAATACACGCAGAGCTAGACAAGATGAGGATTTGAGGTTAAAAAGTATATAAATTAGGGATGGGTGATATGGGTTAAAAATTTATCACAATAATTTCTGACATTTATTGTGATGATAATATCAATGACGATAATTCAGGGAATCCTTTTTCTAAGTACACAGGTAATGTAATGACTGTTTAATTCACTGGAATGACAAATTCCTTGTGTGTAAACACGCTTGGCAATAAAAGCAATTTCTGATTCGAAACCTGGAGGGCACCCTTGCGCAGAAACTCCACATATGCTTTATAGCAGAAGTAATACCACTGACGACGCTCCTGGAATCTCTAATCCAGTTGTCGCTGTAGCTAAATAAAACACAGATGGAGAAATATTAACTGAGGAAATTATACAATAAACATACGATGGCTACAATATATGGTTTGTCTGTGTTCTTCCAGCAATTTTGGGTATTTTTATAAAGATAAAGTATATTTATAATGCAATGCTAAGTGACATAGCCTTTATAATACTATAAAATAGTATGATTTCTGCCTCATTCTGTGATATGAAACCATGGCTGATCACTAAAGGTTATTTCAAACACTCGACTATGTTAAATTAATTTGGAGAAAAAGCATGTCAATAAATGATATCTTTGTTGGACAACAGGTTTGTAAACAGGCTCATACACAAAACTGCATCGCACACGTGCTGCTAGTACATTTAACGTTATTCGAGGCTCACACCAATTTTTTTTACACTGCACGGTTTCAACCAAACCAGTTACAGATTGGAGTTCCTTATTTAGCGATATACTAGTTTCAGGTCCACCTTCAGCATGTCACTCCGTACTGTTGCACACAGAAATATGTCAACAACTAGACTTTATCGTTATTATTGTGGGAAGACTAATTCTCAACGTGGGGAAAAAATTACTGGTATATCGCAAACAATAAGATATCGCCCATCCCTAATATAAATTGTAATTTATTTTTAGAAAGTAACCGATCGTTTCACTAGATAAGACCCTTCTTCCTCAGCTGGGATTGTTTAGAGCCCTTTGAAGCTGCATTTAAACTGCGTTTTGGAAGTTCAAACTTGTAGGCACCATAGAAGTCCACTATATGGAGAAAAAAAACATAATTTCTTTACGACTGAAGAAAGAAATGAACATCTTGGATGACAAGGGGTTGAGTAAATTATCTGTAAATTTGTTCTGAAAGTGAACTACTCCTTTAACTGAGATGTTTACATTTTCTTAGTTGGTTTGAGCAGGTTCACATGACTGATTTTAAAACAATTCTTTTTTTTCTCCTCCCCAGGCCTTCTCTGCGTTCCCGGAGCCGTTCTCCTCACTACTCTTCTTCTCGCCGCTCCTCTTCCCATTCTCGCACTAAGAAACATTCTTTATATTCCGGAGGAGCCAGCGGAGGCTCCTCCCACAGCAGTCGACCAGGCAGCCGCTCGCCTTCATCTTCACGTTTGCCGATCACCTCCAGCCTCGGGGCTGAGCTGACACGAAGAAAGAAGGAACGTCAGGCGGCCGCTGCCAAGAACTCCCCCTCCCTCCGGTCCAACACATCCAGTGCGGCAAATGCACCGGCGAAAATCACAGAGGCGCCGCCACTAGAGACGGCCCCACCCCCTGAGCCTCAAAGACCGCCTTCCCCACCACCGAACACTGTTGCGGTGGAAGAGCCTGCTGTGGCTCCTCCTCCACCTCTCCCGCTATCCAGCCCACCTCCGCTGCCTCTCTCATCTCCTCCGCCTCTTCCAGCAAACTCTCCTCCTCCTCCTCTTCCTCTCTCATCCCCTCCACCTCTTCCCCTAAACAGCCCTCCGCCTGCTCCTCCACCCTCAGCACCTGTTCCTCCTGTTTCTTCTCGCACGAAAAGCCCCAAACAGAAACCTTCGCAAAGTCCCGCGCACCTGATTAAGACGTCCACGCTTCCACCTCTTCCCCTGCCGCCAATTCTTCTGGGAGACTGCAGAGACAGGTGAGTCTTGATCAGACACACTTTATTAGGGAAATCCTGAAATATTCTTTAGAGAAGTGTGCACACAGACTCAAAGATTTAGCAAATGTATTGCAAATGCACAGTCTGCTTTTGCATTACTTTGGTGATAAACTTAAGTGGTCGAGGGTGATGGATTTGATAAAGTTTGCTAACTAGCTATAAACATGCTTTTAAAACATGCTTTTAAAAGGGTAGTTCAACCAAAAAATTCTGTCATTAATTACTCGCCCTCATGTCATTCCAAACCCGTAAGAACTTTGTTCATCTTCAGAACACAAATTAAGTTATTTTTGATGAAATCCAAGGCTTTCTGAACCCGCGTAGACCGCAAAGTAACTGACACGTTCAAGGTCATGAACATGCATCGAAGACAGACAGGGAAAATAAATTGAATAAAGTCGTTATTTATTTTTATTTTTTTTGCACATAAAAAGTATTCTCTTAGTTTTATAAAATTACAGTTGAACAGATCTTATTGTGATTTATTTATCCATGCATGCATTTCATTTTTATAATTTGTTTTGACTGTTTTATCAAAATGTCTTAACTCAATCTTGTGATAAAACGATAGACTTCTCTTTGGTTATGTGTGCCAGGTGTTTTTTTCAGTAATTCTTATTTAGGGTTATTATTATTGTTATTATTATTATTATTAACTAATACTAAAACTTTCAAAAAACATTTTGTATTGTTCTAAATAATGCTGCAATAAAGAAAACTTAAGTGAAAATGAAAAATGTATTGGCAACTAACTGAAAACTAACTAGCAAAAAAAACTAAAACTGAAATAAAAATAAATGATACCTATGTAAAAAAAAAAAAAAAAAAAAAAAGATATAATTTTTATTAAGAATAAAATTAATAAAAACATTTAATAAAAAAAGTACATCAAACGATTATTAAAAATAACTAAAAATCGGAATTGAACAAACAGAACCTAAAATGTAAAAAGCTAAATTCAAAATATTAAAGTTATAATAGTCTATAAATACTAAATATGCAGAATAATCAAGCTTAGCTCAGCTTGATGCATTTGCATTCACATACTGCATTTAGTATGTTTTGGGCTTTTGGGTTTTGTTTAATATTGCACAGAATACTAATATTCAATTATTTTCAATAGTGTAAACTAGGGATGTAACAAGATAAAATTTTCACGATACAATAGTATCTCAATATGAAGTCGGATATAATATTTATAGCGATTATTTAAAAAAAAAAAAAAAAACGTTTTTGTACATTTTAAAGTTGAATTCTTCAATCTAATGCACTTTGAGAGTTCAAAATTAAGAGCACCAACCCATGTTCATAACTAACAAAAAAAGTCAGTGAATTGACTTGTTCCTGAACTTTAAAGGGGATTCAACCTTCTTTTTATTTGTGGTTTACTGTCTCAGTCTAAATTACATTCACACTGGTGTTTTAGGAAGCTAAACAAATTAGAATATAATGATAATAACAACAACAATTTTATACTATTGTTATTCCTTTGACAGTAAAAGCCATATATTGTAAAACAGTTGCACTGTAAATAAATGAAAATGAACATTTCATAGGTATATTATTTTTGCTTTACACTACAGTAGGGAAATTACAAGACTTCTTTCCTAATTTCTACAGTTAAAAGAGACATTTTGAATTTGAACTGCAGTAACATTACCCATTTAAACCACTAGCTGTCAGCAATTCATACTGCACTTTTAAGCTTTTATTTTGACAGAAACAGCAGTGGAGCATTTATTTTGACACAAAACTCCAGCTTCAGTGAAAAAAGGCTTACAAAAATGCGTCTCACTACAAGTCTAGTGAAATGCTGTAATCTTTTGCCACGAAAATAAAGAATAACTGGTGGCTGTTGCGTTTCCGACTGTGCGGCAAACTCACAACACATGCGATAAATGAGTTCACTGCATTCACTGTAAACTAAGCCGTTCTGAGCCGTGGAAAACATCAGCTGAACGAGGTGCAGCTTTAAAGACATTTTATGGTAGAATAAGTTTAAGTATATTTTAAAAATGAATTTTTTTTTTTTTTTTTAACCTGGGAGACCAATCGTTTCATATCGTCATGTGACCACAGTGATATCGAGACAGTTTTGCTATAGCGATACTATAATATTGATAACACTGTTACATCCCAAATGAAAACAAATTTTCCTGTGTTTTACTTGGTGTTTGAGATACCTTTACAATGAATGACACTTTTGATATTTGGGTATCTAATGCAACAACATTCATATATTTTAAACTGTATACAGTGGTCTAAATATTTGCACACAAAATGTATATTATAAGCGAATACATCATGAATCCATTTTCCAAACCACACAAATGTTTTTCACTGATCCTGAATCACTAGTGTTACAGCTATAATATGTTTTTATATTCAAACTACTTTAGACTGGTTCTGGTAGGAACTGCTGCAAAGTAGCCCAGTACCTGCGTGATTTGTCATAGACATAAACAGAGAGAAGTAGCTCAGGCTACACTCTTCTTCTGCAAGATGCATGCATTTCTTTTTATTAACTGCTAGTATGCCAAAAGTTGCAGACTGCAGCTTCAAGCTATAGTAAATTTGTTCACTGTCTCCATTTGTGCATGTAGGCTCTTGGTCACATAATCAACCTTATATGCTAGGACATTTACATATTTATGCTAGATGCATGTGGGCATGTTTGGGCTGTAAAGACTGTAAGCTGAGAACAAGCTGTTATTTCCCGGCGGTGTATGTTTGGAATAAATGCAAATAGCTTTGTTGACAAAAGCGGTTGTCATTAATTACACCCACCATTACGCATTCACTATTCACTGTTAGTGTGCAGAGCTACTTCTGTTTACAGTTTGTGTTGTTATAATGCAGCAGCATTAGCATTTTTTGAACCAGAGGCTTTTTATTGCTATTTATACTTAACTTAACTAATTTATACCAAACTAAGTACCATTATTTATACTTAGCGTAAATAACAACTAGATACTACCGTCTTTTAGTATAAATATTCACTGCTGTAAGTTCCCTGCCAAAAACCGTACATGGTGGAATGTGTTACTGAATAGCCAGAAAATGTGAGTAGTGCTTCTCCATGCAGAATGGACCACCATGAATTTTTCTTTTCCCATGTCTCTGTGTATTGGCATATAGATTTGTTCAAATCCCCAACACGTGTGTAAGTTATAAATGCAGTTTTATGTCATATGCGTGTCTGTTGCATGACATTTTGCAGTTTAAGAGACCTAATTCTGGTAAATTCTGGCCCAGGTAGAGGCAAAAATAAATAGTTTTTGTGTTTTAGAGAAATAAAAAAAAATATCTAGTTCAATAGATGAAAATAATTTTCTGACATTTACTGCTTAGTGTTATTCCACCACATTCATCTCTCACTTTCTTAGTTACTTTTAGCTGGAGCTTTATGATGAAAAAGAAAAGAATAATTAGTTTTGGGGCTTCTTTAATTGTATTTTTTTCTTTTTTTGGTAAAATCTAAATTTTTTTTGGAATAGCTTTGTTTTCCCTATAGATTAAATGCTAATCGGAATTTGCTCCATTACAATTAATTGCAGGTAGTAACAATAGACAGTGTGATTGTTTTGACCGTTTTTGTGCGATTGGCTGACAGTTTTCTATATGTATATTTGTTCTTTCAGTCCAAAGAAGAGCAGTCTTTCCCAGAAGGCATCACGAAAGGACAGGGAGAAGGAGAAAGAAAAGGAAAAGGAAGTCAGGACACGCCTTCTCAGCGAGTTACCCCTCCCTCCAGTACTTTCTGGAGGAGACCCCTCCCCTCCGGAGTCCCCTGCTCGAGAATCCCCAACGCTTCTGCAACAAACCTTCAAGAAGAGACCAAAGTAAGTGCCACTTCGGTCATCATTAACATTTGGCTACACTAACGTTCAACATTTTTAAGGTTGGTAGGATTTTGTTTCTTATGCTCACCAAGACTGCATTTACTTAAAAAAGGAAATAAAAACAATAATATTGAACAATATTTTTGCAATTTGAAGCAATCTCTTTCTATTTAAAAAATGTTTTACAATTTACAGGGTTTCTGTGGGTCTTAAAGGGTTAGTTCACTTCAAGAATATTTTTTTCTGATGAGTTACTCAACCCTATGTCATTCAAGATGTTTATGTCTTTCTTCAGTTGAAAAGAAAAGGTTTTTTTTTGAGGAAAAACACTCAAGGATTTTTCTCCATATAGTGGAATTTTTCTCCATATAGTGGAATTTAGATTAACAGGTTGAAGGTCCAAACTGCAGTTTCAATGCAGCTTTAAAGGGTTTGCGTTTGCGCTGAGAGGAACTTTAAAGGTTACTATGTGTTTTTGCAGCGTTGAGTAATGTATCTCAGACATATCTCATGAATCCTTTCATAAACAAAGTGTAGAGAGAGTGTAAATTAGAGATTCATTCATTGTGCAATGTAGAGAGATTTGTTGATTTATAATGGAACTTTGTGAGATCGCGGTGAACTAAGATGAGTGACGGCTTTTAATTAATTTTAAGGGAGTTTGTAATTGAGATATTGATTTAATACAACAGTTAAATAAAAAATTAATATTAAGTGACTTACATTGTCTGACTATTAACACTATTTCCTGATTTTGCTCTATTTCGTCATCAAAAATAGTTTAAAAACAAGTCACAACTGAGCGGCTGCGCATCTCCATGCAAACACAGCTTTGTTTCGTTTATAAATGAACATGCGTTTTTAAAGTAATCTAGTGAGTCAGTGATTTAATTTGCCATTCATAAAGACAGTCACTTGCTTTATTCACTGAATGAATCAGCCGATTGAGCGAATCAAATGAATGAGTGATTCAGTAATTAAATCAGTGACTTGCCACCACCTATTGGCAGTTTTAGTTTTAGTTTTAAAGTATCTTTTCAGTTATTTAAATCATTTAATATTTCTATACTTAAATATTGAAGTACACTATATGTATAAATCCTGGAATGTTTTTCTCAAAAACCTAATTTCATGGGGATGGGTACATTATCAGGAAATGTTTTTTCTTGAACTGAACTAATCCTTTAAGACCAACAGAAAACCTGTAAATTTTAAAAGGTCTTAATTCTGACCAGAATGTCTCAAATTCATATAGACATGTCATTAAATGTTGCATGCATTGCTAAAAAAAAATATTGTCCTCTGTATTTTTGTTTTTCAAATTCTAAACATTCTTAAATCAAGATAAATTTACTTGTGAAGAAAAATACAGATATGAAGTGTTGTTTTCTGAGAAACTGAGCAAAATTAAGTGAGTTTATGTTCAGTTGAACAGTTCTGTCAGTTGAATTTAGTTGTTTTTTGGATAGATTATGGTTCATTTAATCCTAAAGTCACCTCATTTTGATCAATTTCTCAAATTCAAGACAAGACTTGTCATTTAGCAGCTCCAGTAAATTTGACATTTGCACTGGAAAACAAAAGAAAACAAAGCAAGATCATTACTTTTTTGCAGTGTGATCAGAAGGTACAATAAAAGTTATTTCCATGTTCCAGTGGTTGTGAGGAGAGCAGTTCAAGCTTTAAGCTTTTGTTTTTGTAAAATGAACTAAAAAATAATAAAGATTGTTTTTTAAAACATTGAAGTGTTGCTAATAAAGTGCCTGTTAAATGTGTGCAGGATTTGCTGTCCGAGATATGGCGAGAGAAAGCAGACTCAAACTGACTGGGGCAAGCGCTGTGTGGACAAGTTTGACATCATCGGCATCATTGGAGAAGGAACCTATGGTCAGGTGTACAAGGCGAAGGACAAAGACACAGGTGTGTTGTGTAAAGGAAATGAATACTAGGGTGTGGAAATCCTATAATGCGCTCTCAAATGTTTTTGTGTGTTCCTTAAAATCAAGCTCTTTTTGTAATATTGTAAATGACTTCCTGTTACTTTTAAAAATAAAAAAAAAATAATGTAAGAACAGAAAGCAAATTCCGAAGGTCATAAAACTTGTATAATAATTAAAATGTTTATTTTGTAAACAGGACCACATTAAATAATTTCAATGCAAGTATTGCTTAACAGCCAGTACATAACATCAATGAAAAAAAAAAAAAAAAAAAAACTGTATAATAAATGTAATTAAATCACTTCTTATGGGTTTATTTCAAACAGCGCAAGGTTGGTAAAAATGTAAAAATTTATGGAAAAAAATCATATGCATGCTTTTACAAAACAGCAATACTGTTAAATATTATTACAATTTTAAATATTTGAAGAGTTTGGTTCCAAAACACTAATAAATCCATTTTGATTAATTTTTAGTACAAATGTGTTTTCTTTTCCAAGAAAGTGGCTAGATGAAAACCACTGTTTTCTGATTTAAACTTTCACATAGCATCTTTAGGTTATAATAACAATAAAAATTTAAATCCAGATTTTAATTTTCTGAGATTTATTATAAAATAAAATAAAATTCCCCGAAAAAAAAAAAAAAAAAAAAAAAAAAATCCGTCAGGGCTCTATGCTTACTTTTCTTTTTAGGAGCACTTGTGCTTCTAACTTTAAAAATTTAGGAGCACCTTCTTATCAATAATCAAATAATCTGATCAAAAATTAGCCTTCCTATTACAAGGTGATATTTGACTCCTTAAAGTGAATTATAGGGGAATTTTGTTTTTACCTTTGTAATGGCATTTTTTAACTTAATTGAAAGTATGTCATCTTTTATGTCAATTTTTAAAAAAATATATTTTATAAGCTTTTTTAAATTTATAATTAAAACAACAGAATAAGAATAAGTTACCAATCAAATTAAATCAGTATTAACAAAATTAATTTGTACTACAGAGGTGGCACAGAAGAACACAAAAGTGGCTTGTAGGTGTATTTTTCATATGTTTAATGAGGCTCAGAGGTGGCATGCGTTTAATCAAATTCATAAATTCATGTTGAGATTAATGTTTTATATATAAAATTTTGAATATGGAAATATTAAATGATTTCAATAACTGAAAAGAAGATACTTTAAAAATTAAACTAAAACTGCCAGTAGGGGGCGGTTTTAATTACTGAATCATATCATTCTTTTGATTCTTTCGACTGGCTGATTCATTTAGGAATAAAGCAAGTGACTGTCTTTATGAATGGGTAATTGATTCATTGACTCACTAGATCCATTTAAAAACGCACGTTCATTTATAAAAGAAAACACAGCCGTGTTTGAATAGAGATGCGCAGTAGCTTAGTTGTGACTTTTTGACGAAATAGAGCAAAATCAGGCAATGGTGTTATAGTCAGACAGTTAAGTCAGTCACTTAATATTAACTTCGTTTATTTAACTGTGATATTAAATCAGTATCTCATTCACAAACTCCCTTAAAAGTCATTAAAAGCTGTCACTCATCTTAGTTCATCGCTATCTCACAAAGTTCCATTATAATCAATGAAGCTCTCTATACTGCACAGTGAATCTCTTATTTACACTCTCTCTACACTTTGTTTATGAAAGGATTTGTCAGATATGTCTGTAATGCATTACTCAACGGCGTTTATCGCGTTTTGGAACCAAACTCAATTTCTTTTCTCTTATATTAAATATAATGCATTTCTGTGAGGCAAACCTGAATTTTCAGCACCATTGCTCTAATCTTCAGTGTCACATGATCAAGTCACTTTTAATTAGTTTAATGCATCCTTGCAAAAAAACTTTTCAAAAGAAGAGCAGCACTATGACGGTCACTAATAAGAGACCGTCTTCATGCAGTTTTTAAAACACAGGCTGGTACCTGTTGTTTAGCAGGATATTTGAGTACTTGTGGCAATAATCCAATCACTCCATCAGCAATGCATTGTTGCTGAATAAAAGTATTCATTTCTTTCAAAATAATCAATCAACATGTTTTTGAAAAGATAAGACGTGTTGACAGCCTGCTATGTTTTGGTTTCTAAAGGAGAGCTGGTGGCATTGAAGAAGGTGAGACTGGATAACGAAAAGGAGGGTTTCCCCATCACTGCCATCAGAGAGATCAAGATCCTAAGGCAACTCAACCATCGCAGCGTCGTCAATATGAAAGAAATCGTCACTGATAAACAAGACGCGCTTGACTTCAAAAAGGATAAAGGTTTGTTTATACGCATTTGCCTTTTTATATTTTCGTATTTAACATGTACAGACTTCCCTAAAATGTCTTCATTTTCTGCCTGGACACACTCATTTTCTAGGTCTACCTCTATGTATTAACTTGTTTGTGTTTTTATGCATTAGGTGCATTTTACCTGGTGTTTGAGTACATGGACCATGACCTGATGGGCCTGCTGGAGTCAGGACTGGTGTCTTTCTCCCATGAACATGTGCAGAGCTTCATGCGTCAGCTGATGGAAGGATTAGATTATTGTCACAAGAAGAACTTTCTACACAGAGACATCAAGTGCTCCAATATCCTGCTAAACAACAGGTACCAGCTTGTTTTTTTTAAAACATTTGTTTCTTGTTAGTGTTGGAAAGATTTACCTGTTGTTCAGTTATAGTGCTGCTCTTATTTTGAAAAATGAAATTTATGCAATAAATTGATCAAAAGTGACTGGAACGATCATGTGACGCATCACATTACACATAGGACAGGAAATTACATTCAATAATACATTATAATAGAAAACAGATAATTAAATTTGTAATAATATTTCACAGCATAGCAGTGTTTTCTGTTTTTTTTTTTTAATCAAATACATGTAGCCTTGGTGAGCTTAAGAGACTTTGTAGTAGCATGCATATAATTTTTGCATAAATTTTACATTCTTACCAAACCTTGCGTACTGAAATAAACCCATAAGCATTTAATTAATTAAATTGATTTTGAGATATATATATATATATATATATATATATATATATATATATATATTTTTTTTTTTTTTTTTTTTTTTATCAGTGTGTACTGGTATTTAAGCAGTACTTGTAAATCCCTGCATCTTGCATTGAAATGATAAAATGTCCTGTTTACAAAGTAAAATGTTATAAATATGCTACACAAGTTTTAAGGCTTTTGGAAATTGCATTCCATTCTCATTACTTTTTTTTTTTTTTTTTTTTTTCTCCTTTTTACAGTGGTCAGATCAAACTTGCAGATTTTGGTTTGGCTCGTCTTTATAACTCTGAGGAAAGGTAAGTAAATGTTAGACTTCCTTGATCTTGCTCTAGGTTGTGTTAAAGATTTAGAAGTTTACTTCCAGAATTAAATTTTTCTGGTGATTTACTCACCACCATGTCATGCTATATATCTTCCTTTCTTCAGTCAAAAAAAAATTAAGGTTTTTGAGGAAACATTCCTGGATTTTTCAATGGGGATGAGCGGGTCCAAATTACAGTTTTAGTGCAGCTTTTCTACACAATCCCAGCTGAGGAATAAGAGACTTGTGTAGCAAAATGATTGGTCATTTTCTTTAAAAAAAAATAAATAAATAAATAAAATAAATAAAGGTCCACAAGCCGGGTCTTGAACTCAGGACGCCCAGAGCGCAACGGCACTACATGTTGGCGCGTTGCCCACAAGGGTTGACCTTAATTAAGTGATACATGAAGTCATAAACGCACATCACAGAGCTAGTGCAAGATGAGCATTAGTGGTTAAAAATTATATAATATTTTTTTTTTTTCTCGTAAAACCCCTTTGATACTGTATTGAAACTGCAATTTGGACCTTCAACCCATTTAATCCCACTGAACTCCACTATTTAGAGAAAAATCCTGGAATGTTTTCCTCAAAAAACTATTTCTTTTCAACTGAAATGAGAAAGGCATGAATATCCTGAAAGTCATGGGTAAATCATCAGGAAACTTTTATTCTGGAAGTGAACTAATCCTTTAAAGTTTCTGTAGATTTCATGTGATTTCAGAAAAGCGTTTTTGTGTAACACTAACTTGATGGTCATTTCCAGTCGGCCATACACTAATAAGGTGATCACACTGTGGTACCGCCCACCTGAGCTGCTACTGGGTGAGGAGAGATACTCACCTGCTATTGATGTCTGGAGTTGCGGGTAAGAAGTCCTGTCTATTTTCCATCTTAGTACGTTGTCTCACTACATTGTTCGTGTAATTGTCATTTTGATCTCTTTTTGCTGTTGTGTATAGGTGTATTTTGGGAGAACTCTTCACTAAGAAACCAATTTTCCAGGCCAACCAAGAGCTTCTACAGCTTGAGCTGATCAGGTATGTTCCTCACAATCTCTAAATGTATGTGAACCTTTATGAAATACTGTTACACTCAGTCTGTTTTGTATTTTGTTTTGGTCAGTCGTTTGTGCGGTAGTCCGTGTCCTGCTGCTTGGCCAGATGTAATTAAGCTGCCGTACTTTAATACCATGAGACCCAAGAAACAGTACAGACGACGCTTACGGGAGGAATTCGCCTTGTAAGTTCAACTTGATTTTTGAAACACTTCCATCATCCTCTGACAGATTTTAATCTTCGCTGAAAGAGTCTGTCATTCTGAGACTGCTTTTATTTGATCACAAATACAGTAAAAACTGTAATATTGTGAAATATTGTTACAATTTAAAATGACAGTTTTCTGTTTGAATATATTTTGAAATGTAATTTTATTCCTGTGATGCAAAGCTGAATTTTCAGCATCATTACTCCAGTCTTCAGCATCACATGATCCTTCAGAAATTCATTCTAATATGCTGATTTGCTGCTTAGGAAACATTTATTATGATATTGAAGTCCTTCCTTTATAATCTTTTGTCTCTCTGTAGTCTGCCCACCTCTGCTCTTGACCTGCTGGACCACATGTTGACGCTGGACCCCTCAAGACGCTGTACGGCTGAACAGGCCCTGGCGAGCCAGTTTCTGTGTGATGTGGAGCCCAACAAGATGCCACCACCTGAGTCAGTGCACACACAAACACATCATATGTGATTTAAACTGTATTTTATGATGTTATGACTTACTACTCCACCACATTTTGTAATTTAGTTTTAAATGCAGCTGCAATGAAATGTTGTTAGTCTATTTAATATAAATTGGATTTAACTCTCTAATAATAACCACCTGATTATTTTGACTTGTAAATACACATACGTAATAGTTTCTTTGTAATTATGTGGATTTTTATTTAGTTTGCCTCACTGGCAAGACTGTCATGAGCTTTGGAGCAAGAAGCGGCGGCGACAGAGGCAAAGCGGAGTGCCTGAGGATTTCCCTGTTGCCAAAGTTCCCCGTAAGGAACCCGCAGGACCTTCAGGAGCGGAGAACAGCCGCCCACCGCCGAGTCCCCCACCCCCACCCCCCTCATCTGCCCATCCCGCACCACCAGCAAACGTCACAGCCAGTGAGCTGGAAGGTGGGCCTTGATGTGATAGGAATATTTAGGTTCTGTTCACTTGACAGTTACAGGCAGGTAGTTAGAGGAACCAAACTAGTCAGGTAGGCAGAGTGACCTCTTGTCCAAAAGTAGGTGTTTTTTAAAATAAGCTGGACCTGATAGAGAAGCTGGCCCTTATCTGTGCTTTTTGAACTGGCTGGATATATAATGAAGTGCTGATGCATGTAACTTTTCAGCTTACGGATTTAGAAATCCATAAGCTGAAAACCACCTTATTCTTCAGTGCAGAAATAAGGCTATGGGCGAGACTTTTAGTTCATTTGCCACTCTAGGGAAATAACAAGAGGAATAACAATGTGCAGTAAACGGTAAAACTGTTTGCACTACAAACCAGTGTGTTCATAATTAAGATAATACATTAAAATAATATGGTAAGACACAGCAATGTGCATTATCACCCAATCTTACAGGAAAAACAAGGTGGATGGCAATGCTGCATAAGTATAAATCCTGCCACCTTATCTCTATAAAAGTCTGTCATTAGCATTTATCGATTAAATTATTTAAATGTGAGACTTTTTAAATTTTACATATACATTGTTTTTTTTTTTTTTTTTAGCTTTGTTTAACATGACTTTTACATAATGTTCATTGTCACTCAACATTTCTTGAACCAGAATATTCACAATAGATTTTACGTGAGCAGTTTCCACCCTCTTACTAACCCTTATTGTTACTTTGCCATTAAGTTTATGCAGATGATCTCTGTTATGATTGGCTAAATCCCTCACCTCTTGAAAGAAGATAATTGCTTATGGGTTACATTTTTACGGTCTCATTCAATATTGTTGCTGCTTTTTCAATTAAAGAAAAAAAAAAGGGTCCAGTACATGGACCCTTTTCACAAACATCTATTTACACTTAAGGTCCTTGCACACAGAGTCCAAAATTTTGGTCATTCTAAAAATTCGTCAAACACAGAAACCTTGCACACTGAGTCCGATGTGTGTATTCATCCGTTGTGAAAAAAATTTGGCAAAACAATACAAAATAGAGTCTTAAAGCAGTGAGGATGATTTTGTTGTCCCTTCTCTTCTTAAAAAGAGAAAAAGGAAATACTGGGTCCATCCAATTATGTTATTATGAGACAAAGGAGAGTTCCACCTCCTTATTAAGAAGCTGCGGGATTATTCAGGGTGATTTAAAATTTACTTGAGGATGTCAGTAATCTTTGCTTTGCTAGCGTTACTGGAGCCACATATTAAAAAGAAGACCACCAATTTCTGTGAACTCTGTGTACAAGGACCTTTAAAGTGCTTTGTGATGCGAGACGAAATGGATGAACTTGTCAGGCGCAATCCCGGATTTTAGCGTTTGCTTGTACAGTGGCTCTGAACTGTCAAAACACCTCATAAAATGCTTTCTACGGATGTGAAAACACAGAAAATCGAACCCGATTACAATTTTTTGTGATGGATGAAAGTTTCGGAGGCAGCGTGTAAACGTGATCGACACAATGTGAGGTTGTATTTATATTTTAACGTGCAAAAATTTCAGACTCTATGCAGTGTCCTTAAGTGCAAATAGCCTGACTTGTTGGCAGAGGCTATTTACACTAGCTCCACCCATGAATGTGCGTTTGGGCTAGACATCATTACAAAAGATGCCTGCTGAATAATGGCTCCAAGTGGCGTGGCGGGAAAACACATAGCAGGGACTTTTTGACGCAAGTTCAAACCCGCCTTTTACCAAACTCGTTTTTCTCCCTTTTCACATCACATATCGGATAAATAATCTAAATGTGTAAAATGAAGTGCCTCACAGTTGTTTATTGGTTAGGGGTAGGGGTAGGTTTAGGTGTAAGGAGGGCTTTATTGTCCTTATAAGGCAGCATCCATTTAATAATTCTAATAAAAATTGTAATGTACATTTAATGTTATTATTGCATAGTGTTTTTTTTTTTTTTTTTTTTTTTTTTTTTTTTTTAATGTAATACAACAACAAGGTGCAAATACCTGCCACTTGCACCAAATAGTATAAATAGAATCTAATATTATTGCAAAGAAATTGTTTTTATAGTGTAAATAGAATCTATCGCTATTTGCACTTAGTGTAAATAGCATATTGCTAACAAAATACTGTTATCTGCACTTAGTGTAAATAGAATCCATTGCTATTTGCACTTAGTGTAAATGGCATCTAATTGCCATTTACACTTAGTGTTAACAGCATTTATTGCTATTTGTACTTAATGTAAACAGCATCTATCGCTAAGAAAATATGCTGTTTTCACTTAAATATAAATAGCATCTATTGCTATTTACACTTGTAATTAAATTGTGATTACACATTTCCAGAGTTATTTGCATAGTAAATCTAGTATTTTTACTTTGAATAGTGTGAATATTAAAAACAAAAAAAACATGTTTATAATACTATACTTTGTGTTTCACTAGCTTGGCATTAAATTGCAGAAAACTGGTTAACGCTGCTGGGTGTTTCTAACGCAGTGGCAATGAGGGAGCAAATTTGACATCTTTCTCTTTTCTGGTCAACATAATCAATCTCTCTTTTCCTCTTTTGGAAGCCCCTGTTGTGTTTGTTTTCCATGTGAACTCAAATTATATTTGTTGTAGTTTCAGTTCAACACTATAGAAGTTTACACAACTTTGGTGACTTTGGCTTCTGAAAAGCTTGTAAATGTAAAAAGGGTCTATTGTTGCATATATGTCCTTTTCTGGTGTTTTGGAAAGCTGCTGTCCCTCCAGCTTCCTCATTTTTTAGAAAATATTACTTCAATACTTAAATACCGCAGTGTGTACATAGAAAAGTGAGAAACACCCTGCTTTCCATAAACGGCAGTCAGATATAACCTTTTCTATGCACAGGTTTGGGAGCCGCAGCGGAGCAGTTGAACCAGACCGAGCTGGCGGTGCTGCTGAACCTGCTGCAGGGCCAATCAGACAATCTGACCATCCCGCAGATGGCGGAGTATCTCCGCAGCTCGTCCTCCGAAGCCTCCACATCAGTGCTCTCCAGAACGCCCGCCGCCCCCTCCACCCCTGAACCGGATGCCGCGCAGCAGCTCGAACTGCTTAGTCAGCTCTCCACCTTAATCCAGTCCTCTAGCGTCTCGCAGCCAGCAGAGCTCCCGCAGGAAGACCAGGCCGGCCTGCTCGCGCTCCTGTTGGAGCAGCTGATAAAGGCCCCTGCGCCGGGGGCGGAGCGGGCAGACGAAAGCAACGGAGTCCGGGCGGACGAGGGCGCGGCGCGAGGCGGCTCCGCTTCCGTCATGGGCGGCGATCGCGAGGGCAAGTGTTAGTTAAGTCTATGGGGGGTGGGGGCTGAGTAGTCGAATGCTGTGATTGGCCACAGCTAAACCCGCATCAAAGAAATCATACGCTTTTCTTGCAGAGATGTCACTCTTTTTTTTTTTTTTTTTTTTTTTTTGTTTTTTGTTATTGTTGTTGTTGTTTTCTTCCTAAAAATCTTACAGAGGGGGAAACGTTTAATTAGTTGAAAGACTGCAGGCTAATGAATAGAGAAATAAATTGTCATGTTTATTTGAAAATCCAGATGTTTATTTTCTGCTTTTCGTCAACCTTCTATTGAGTTTTATAGTCTTGCAGTATTTAGTTTTATTTTCATGGGAATCCCCAGAGCTCTGTCTGCTCGCACACTGCGTCGGTGCCCAGCGGACTTTTCGTGTGCTAAAATATGCTCGCAGACACAGGACGTGGAAGCTCTTCATCTATTGGCACACACTGCAAGGCCTTGAGAGATGGTTACAGTGTTTGCGTTAAATTGTCACTCTTTTAAATCCAGATTAAACAGTCCTAATAAAGAGCCGTTTTGGACACATCTCTATTTATGTGTCTCTCTTCTAGTACACTCAGAAAACAACACTTAACTTGAGTAAGCTAGGTAACATTTCTAACCGCTGTCTTGCACGCATAATTTAGTTCTTACTGAGTTGGTTTAGCATGGTTGGGTGAATCTTAAAATCCTGTCAAGAATATGCCAGGGTCATATTTCACTCCAACATTGAGCATTTATATTTTGCATTTGTAGTACTATGATTTTTTTGTATTTTCATTAAAAATGAAGGCCATTTCTCTCTGTTACTGTAATGAGAAAATTAGTTATTATTAATAAAATGGAAAATATACACTATCAATTAAAAGTTTTTAAACAGTAAGATTTAATGTTTATTTTTTTATTTTTTTTTTTATTTTTTTCCTCACCATGCCTGCATTTATTTGATCCAAAGCACGGCAAAAACAGTAACATTTTGAAATATTTCTACAATTTTAAGTAACTATTTGAATATGAAAAAAAAAATAAAAAAAAAAAATATATATATATATATATGTATGTAATTTATTCCTGTGATTTCAAGTCTGATTTTTTTCAGCATCATTACTCCAGTCTTCAGTGTCACATGATCTTTCAGAAATCATTCTAATAGGGTTGGAAATTAATACTTTTATTTAGCAAGGATGCTTTAAATTGATCAAAAGTGATGATAAATACATTTATCTTACAAAAGATTTCTATTTCATATAAATGCTGTTCTTATGAACTTTCTATTCATCAAAGAAACCAGCAATATGATAATACGATAATAATAATAATAAAAATAATATAATTTTTTAGCAACAAATCAAAATATTAGAATGATTTCTGAAGGATCATGTGACTGGAGTAATGATGCTAAAAAATCAGCTTTGAAATCACAGGAATAAATTACCTTTCAAAATATATTCAGATAGAAAATTTTTAAATACTAAAAATATTTCAAATTTTACTGTTTTTGCTGTACTTTGGATCAGATAAATCACTTTGGAGCAGAAGAGACTTCTTTAAAAACATTAAATATCTTACTGTTCAAAAACTTTTGACTGGTAGTTTATATATAATCAATGTATATTTTGCATTAGTTATAATTGATATAAAATAAGAATGTATGTAGAACTTATTATATTTAATCACCTAAAGCATAATGTATACAGTAGTCAACATTTGAAGTGGATCAAAAAAGTTCAAAGTTTTTTTTAAGGGCAACTTTGAAAGGTTTTGATCCACTTCAAATGCTGACTACTGTATATTTTATATATGCATTACAGTAATATAATTTATATACACATTTCATTACTGTAATGCAAAATATAAAATATATACTGTATTTAAATTAAGATTATAATGTATTTTATACAGCATCGTAGCATACCGTATGTTCATTTAAAAAAGTACAAAATAATTTAATGCTAATAGACAAATTTCATTGGGAAAAATTTGATAAAATTAAAAAATAAACTACACACGAATGGCAATGAGAGACGAAAATGTGCTCAGTTGAATTTATATAGATTTAAATTAAGTTTATTTTAAATTTATTATGCGGATGTCAAATACAGTAAATCTCAAACTAGTCTTCAGGCAAAATGAATGCATTCCTTTCTGTTGATTTTTGGGGTGAAATATGAATTGAGCATTTTCTTGTTGTTTTAATCCATTTAATTGTGAATGATCCCGATTCTCATCCAAGAGACGCTCTATAGCTTTGCTGGTGTAATCCGGCTTAATGAAGTCTAAATAAGATCGCCTGACCTTGTCCTGCCGACTGCCACCCTCCAGCTCATTTTTGTTCCAGCTTTTGTTTTCACTCTCAGTTCCTCATTGGTCGTTCTCATTTCTCTCTGCCCTCCTTTCACATGGTCTTTGGGTTTTAATCTGTGAATACAAAGGAATACACACTGTAATAAAGCCTTATTGTGAGACGAGTGTCAAATAAATTATAGCTATACTGCATATTTTGTCCTCACACTTTGATGGAAAAGGGTTTGTTTTTCCCTTTTGTTTTTGTTAGTTCTCACCAATTTGTTGCATGAATGAAAGTCTCCAAACTACTGTAGTTATTTTCTGTGTATGTGAATGTTATGCTTACTAGTGGAGAAGGAGCACATGTAGTTTGGTTTATTGTATAGAAATAATAGACCAAGATTTATACGAACTGCAACAATACAAAATGCACAAACAAAAGCTAAGATCAGTTGAACTGAATTACATTTAAGTAGTTCTTACAATGTAAAAGGTAATTTTACACAAGTTAATTCACTCCCACAAACCCTAATATATATATATTTTTAATTTGTCAAGCATCTGTAGTTTTAAATGCTCCCTTTTTGATTTTATAGACTATTTTTCCTCTCACCTCACCACAGCCAGGATTTGGTTAATTTAATATTGTATTGCAGCACAGTGGTCTCAAAGACTACAAACAACTTCCTTTTTAACTTACGAATGAGTTTCCTCTAGAACAGCTGTACACAATCTGATTTAAAGTGAACTATACTTTAATTCTCTTTTTTTCCCCCGTATGTAAATTTGGATGTGTCACAGCCATTGCTCAACAAATATATATATATATATATATATATATATATATATGAAGAGTTTATTTGCAAAAACTCCAGAAATCATGTTTTTTATGATGTTATCATGTTTTTGTGTTTTTTTGTGCTGGGTAGCTGTATTTTTTATTTTTTATTTTTTGTTATTTTTACTTAGTCGAAGTAACCCAACTGCAGTTTGATTGAGATTAATTGGAATGCACAATGAAAAAAACTATTTTTGCAAATGAACTCTCTCTATATAGTTATTTTTCTTTTATTTATTTATTTATTTATTGTCTAACCCACTAAATAGCCTTTTCTTAAAATCATGACTGTGTAGTGACCTGTTTATCTTTAAGATTAACGAATTGGATGTTTAAAAACAAAACACCTTCACCTCCAGCTATATATATATATATAAAAAATTAAGCAAAATCTAACTTTATAAGACATTACAATAATGGTTTCATAACCAAAATATTAACGAATTTTCAAAATGTATGCATAATATGCATTTAGAAATGAAGATGTCCCATAAACAAACCCACAAGAAAAAACAAATGTGCAATCTGTCCATACAAATTCAGCAAAATATAATGCTGCAAATGATGTTGCATCATTCCTGATTGCTTCTATTATTATAAATTATTTATTGCTGCTGGTACTACTACAGTTATCACTGTATAGATATCTTTAAATACACAATTTAAGATTATTAGGTAATAATTATTTACATATTATTTGCCAAAATCCTCCAACATTTGCAGCATTTGTACATTTAATTATCTAAATATCCAAGAAAAATCCCGTAGGTCAATGTAAGTTATTTTAAAACCGTGTGGTGTTGTTTTATCCCACACCTCCTGCAGAACTGCCCAAATTATGAATAATTGGTCAAGCATCAAGAATGGATTCATTTCAGGTCAACTTCTCTGTTAGCTTAAGGACAGTCCAACAGTTTTTAATGTGGTTTAGCCATACAGACGTGGGCGCTTGCTTTTGGCTCACTGTGTTTCAGCTAGAGGTCATTGAAGGACCAGAACTTGATTTTACTCCAGGAATAAATCACAAAAGCCTTTCCAATAGAGACAAATTACATAAATTTATTAAGACACTTGAGACCGCCATCACACTCCCTGTGTATATGTGTAAAGTGTGACTTTGCAATAAATAAACAACTAAAGCATACAAATTATCATCAGGTGAAGAGTTATGTTATATAAATCTAGCATATAAATTCTAAGTTATATAAATCAAAACACTCCTCTGTCTTTTTTCCTGGCAGTTGCTGCAAAAAAAAAAAAAAATTGAGAGCATCATTTGACCACTGTAACAGCTAAATTACTATGCTATTATTATAATTATTATTTTTTTTAAAATAATTAAAAAGATTTCATGAAAAGAGTTGTGTATACCCATTTACTCCATAAATTAGACCATATTTAAAATGTTTTCAAAGATATATTTAAATTCTGAAGTTATAAATCTAACAGAATTATATAAAATGTGCTAAAAGCAAATAAAGCTATTAATTGCTTCTAAGTGAAGAATAATCACTTGAAATCAGATGCATATTATCATATGTGCATTAATTATGCTTTAAAATGTTAATTCTGTTTAGATTTAATTCTGATTTTCATTCTAGTTATGTCAAAATCATTACTACTTCAACATTCCAAAAAGTAACAACAAACAGCATAATAGTAGTAATAAGCTTTAGCTATTAGTATATTTTGCTTAATCAATTCAATATTTCACGTAAATGCAATAAACATGTTTTTGTAGTACAAAACCAAAAAGTTCTGTCTAGTTATTTTTGGATAATTTAAATTACATTTCTTATGACTTAATAGGGTTTACAGTGTAGTAATGTTATTTAGTTTTGTTATTATTGCTTATGAAATTCATTGATCTTCATAATATACTGTCTAATTATTGTTATTATTTTTGTGTTTTTCCTAGCAGATCCTGCTTTAGCAAAGCCAGAGGCAACAGGCTCAAAGTCTGCAAAACACACTCATGACATTACATCAGATGTAGCGACAACCCTACTCCAGCTCATCTCCCAGCAGGCCTCAGAGAGTAGACGTCCCGCTGCCGACCTGCTCCCCGGACGGGGACCCTCGTCTCCCCCTAGCGCCACCCCACCGCCGGCTTCCTCTTACGCCCCCTCGCCCGCCGCGGGCCTGGCAAACGCTGCTCCGGAAACTCAGTTCACCCAGGACCAAGACCTGCGGTACACCCTGGGAGGAGCCGCCGGCCCTTCCTGAACTGTTGCTCTGAATCTTTTAGTTCGTTGTCATTTTTTTACTGAATGTGCTTTAGCCGTTAAACCTGCGTTTACTACATATTAATATATTTCTTTCTTCCGTTAAAGGAAAAAGTGAATGTTACGGAACTGTTCTTGAATGCGAATGGATGATGTTCATCCCTCCCAGCGATGTACAGCGTTATTCGGAGGCCGCCTTTTCCCACGGTCTGTGAGTTTTAGCCATGTGAGGTTTTTTCGAGGGCTGCGTAAATGTCTAAATCAAGCTACTTTCTGTAGTGCTGTTATGTGTAAGGCAAGAGACTACATCCGGCTTGTGCTTCTTCATCCTTTCTGATTGAGGAGAACTTGAAGTCATTTGCAGTACTTGAGTGAGGCCTTTGTTTTCACAGATTCGTATTCGCTTGTGCATAAGATGTGTTCTTATTTTGATTTTTGGTCAGGGGGAAATATATGTCCTCATCCAAATGTTGTTTTCAGCAAAGTTCATTTAAATCGAAAGCGTCTTCAGAAAAACACTGAACCGACTTGAATTTTAGCGCCAGAATTGCCAGTTTTGATTTGACTCCGCCAAATGTACATGTTGTAAACTGATAATAAATCACAAATGTGGCTGAGTAAAATGTGTCTGTAAATGTATACGTGTCCTTTTTTATCACACACATTTATATGCATACTTTGAACATTTTGTAGTACTGCATTGCATGGGATTTCTGAAGTGCATGCTTATGCAAAACATCCTGGCATAATGCTAGATGATTGCCGTGACATTACTATGCAGTGGATAAGGTGTTTTGAGTGGGTTTCAATATCTTGTGGTTTCTAGGGTGCTTTGAGTGTTTTTTCACCATTTTTATTTAAAAAAAAAAAAAAAAGCCAACTCTCTTAGAAATGTAATAACATAGCTTTACAAGACACATGGTTTGAAGCAAAAAATTAGAATAGTTTAAGGCAAGTTAGATTTGCTTTTAATTTGCAAGTTTTTGCTATATTTAACAGTTATAAATTTAACTACTTGATTGAAGTTATGTGTCTCAGTTCTAAGTAAATCTAAGCTGATTGCTGTTGAGTGTTATAATAAAGTAATAATAGTAACAAAACATGCATGCCTTAAAAGTTTAATGCAAAGGAGTTTATTTTAATCAAAAAGCTTTTTTCTTGTTCTTTCAGGCAGTTTCTCATAGATGCCAAATGGAGATTTAGGACACTGGCGTTGAGTGCTGCTAACAGCATGGCTCAAATCGAGGGATTTGGGAAGGTCGAGACGTGCACTTGTCAGATTTCATCTGTGAGCAAATGCTGCATAAATATGTGAGTGAGAAAATTTGTGTGTTCAACCATCTGCAGAATGCAGCATAAAATAAAAAAACACAAGTTAGCCAGCCTGAGTGGTACACAGCTGCAGACATGGTCATTAGATATTGAATTTTCTGGTTTGTTCCCACTGGAATTAAGGATTTGGAAAAATGTACATGGGAAAGCAATGAAAATTGTTGCACTTTTTTGGTATTTGCTTCAGTCTGAAAATGTTGAGTACAGAGCTCTGAAATTTATTTTATTAAATGTGTACCTTAATTGAGCTTGGTACAGCTAAAATGCTGTTCAAAATAGTTGTCATTAAGATGTAATAAAATTAAATAAATTATTATTTAAATAATAATAAAAAATAAATAATATTTTTTTTTTTGTTTTTTGTTTTTTTAGTGAAGTCCATTATGCTCACTAAGGCAGCATTTATTTGATCAAAATTCAGTAAAAGTTAAATTATTTTTACCGTTTTCAATTTTCTATTTGGATATATTTTACTAATTTATTCCTGTGATCAAAGCTTAATTTTCAGCATCATTACTCCAGTCTTCAGTGTCACATGATCCTTCAGAAATGCTCAAGAAAATTCAGTAAAAGCTGAAATATTATTAAAATTGAAAATGTTTTATTTGGATATATTTTTACTATTAATTTATTCCTGTGATGCAAAGCTGAATTTTCAGCATCATTAATCCAGTCTTCAGTCTCACACAATCCTTCAGAAATGCTCAAGAAACTTTTCTTACTATCATCAATTAAAATCAGAAACTGATTTTTTTTTTTTTTTTTTTTTTTTTTTTTTTTTTTTTTCAGGATTCTTTGATGAATAAAACATTCAAAAGAACAGCATTTTTTGGAATTTGGAATCTTTTGTAACAATGTATAAATCTCTTATGCTCATCAAAGTTTAATTTATTTGATTAAAAAAATAGTAATAATATGAAATTTTATTTTTATATTTTAATATACTTTAAAATATAATTTATCTCTGTGAAGCAACACTGAATTTTCATCAGCCATAACTCCAGTCTTTAGTGTCACATGATCCTTCAGAAATCATTCTGATATGCTGATTTATTATCAATGTTGGAAACAGTTGTGCTGCTTAATTGTTTTTTGAAACCTGTGAACTTTTTTTCAGGATTCTTTGATGAATAAAGTTAAAAAGAACAGCATTTATTCAAAAAAAAAAAAAATTCTAACAATATAAGTCTTTACTATCACTTTTTATCAATTTAACATCTCCTTGCTGAATAAAAGTATTAATTTCTTTCAAAGAAAGAAAGAAAATTACTGACCACAAACTTTGAACAGTAGTATATTTTGTTACAATTTTTTTCTATTTTGAATAAATGCTGTTCTTTTTAACATTTTATTCATCAAAGAATCCTGAAAAAAGTATCAGAGGTTCCAAAATAAATATTAAGCAGCACAACTATTTCCAAAATGTATCATAAATCAGAAATTCAGCTTTGCATCAAAGGAATGAAATCTATTTTAAGTATACAAAAATAGAAAACAACTATTTTAAATTGAAATAATATTTCACAATATTTCTGATTTGTCTGTATTTTTGATCAAATAAATGCAGCCTTGATAAGCAGAAAAAACATCTTACTGATCTCAAACTTCTAAACAGTAGTGTATGTTTTTTTAAATATATATAATATTCTGTTAATGTTTCACATAGATACTACTATAAAATGAGTTTCACTTGTATCGTTCACTCTGAGAAAAGAGAGATTGGAAGCAGGTCTGAAGTTGCATATGACAGTTTTAGTTTTAAAGCCATTTTTAGTTCCTATTTTTGGTCCGTTTCAGCTCTCACATGAAAACTCATGCTGAGATAGACCAGACGAGCAAGGTGGAAACTTTTTGATTTATTTGATGGTTTGAGCACTAAATAATGTTTGTTAGTTTATCTCAGACAGAATGTTAAACGCATATGTGACCTGGATGTTTTCTTCAGTGCAGTTTACCCACTCATCCTCATTTTAACAGGTAAAATTTTATTCACTGTCTAAAATGTTTTGGTGTTTTCATTCGTCTCCCAAAATGAACCTTTTATCCACTAGGTGTCGCTAGTCAGTCTTCTGTGCAGTGCACTAGAAAGTCAACAATAACAGATGATCTTCTCCTGCTAAAAAGTTTGTATAACTTTTGGACTTGCAAAGGTTTGTTTTATTATTATTTTTAAAAGAAAGACTTAATATATTGTTTAAGGCCGTTCACAATTTTGTAAGTCAGACTACATAAAGACGTAGATTTGGCCTAATTTGATATAGGAAAATCTGATTATACCTTGACTAAGACTGATTACCCCTTGGCTAACAGCTAGTTAGTCATATTATAGTTCGTAAGGCACTGTTTTAACATAATGATGGCTATATTTATGCAACTAGCTCCAGGTGTGCATTTGCATCACAAAATCATTCATGTGTTGCTTCAGATGCTTGACGTCCAGTGTTGTTTAGTATTTAATTCATATGTTATCCACCTTATTTTTCCTGTAAGAGTGGGCGCAGCCATTTGTAAATTTGCCATTTGTAAATTTGATTGGTGTGGCTTCCGGTGTCATCACATCCATCTATTTTTAGCTGTATATACAAAACAGCTCGTTTTCACTGCTTGATATTGCAAATTGGTGCTTTACCATGTTGTTTTAATGTATTATCTTAATTATGAACACGCTGTTTTACCGTTTACTGCACGTTGTTATTGTTCTCCTTATTTCCCTATAGTGCATAATGAACCGGAAGTCTTTTTTTTCTGTTATTTTTTTATTTCTATGTGACATGAATGATAATCTAATGAGAATAATGGAAATAACAAAAAAGTACCAAAAATACAAGTGTATAACTTATCTATGCTATTCTATGTGTGATGTTTTATTTATTAGTTTTTAAATAAATAAACTTGCAAAAGTAATTAGTTAATTTAAAAAAAAAGGGTTTTTTTTTTTTTTTTTTTTGTTTTTTTTTTAAATGCAAATGTTTTAATATAACTATTTTATTTATGCTATGTTAAATAAAAATGTAAAAAAAATATATTATTGAATATTATTTTTAACAAGCCTTTAACTTTATATTTTCGGCTTTCATTTTAATGTAATTTTAGCAATTTTGTTATGTGCTTTTGTCATTTTTTTTTTGTTTTTTCTATATTTCTGTATATTTATCCCCTATTATTATTGTTTTTTATTTCTGTTTTATGTCAGTTTTAGTAATTTTACTACTCAAAACGTATTTCAGTACCAAAAATACAAGAGTATAACTTGTCTAAGCTATTCTATGTATGATGTTTTATTTATTCGTTTTTAAATAAATAAACTTGCAAAAGTAATTAATTAAAAAAAAGTTTTTAGAAAAATTGCAAATGTTTTAATATAACAGTATTTTATTTATGCTATTTTAAATAAAAATAAAAATGTAAAAAAAAAATTAAATATTATTTTTAACAAGCCTTTAATTTTATATTTTCAATTTTATGCGCTTTTGTCATTTTATTAGTTTTTTCTATATTTCTATATATTTATCCCCTATTATTATTTTTTTGTTTTTGTTTTATGTCAGTTTTAATACTACTCAAAACTTATTTCAGTTAGATTTCAAAGCAATATTTCTGGCTTTTAAGACTTTTATTTAATATTTAGCTTTTATTTACGCTTTATTTAGATTGACAAAAAATGTTTTTATTAGTTTTAGTTTACAGTAACAACATTGAATGTTCCCAGATGTTAAATTTTTGTCTGAAAACCATCATTTATACTCACCAAACATTGTTTGTAAAGTGTTTAAGATGCATTTTATACATATAGTGGTCCAAAAAAATGAGTCACTTTCACAATATAATCATCTTTTGTGTTACACAGAATAAAGAAAACAAGTCGAACAGTTTTAGACTGACATGAGGATGACTAAATATGACAGGATTTTCATTTTTGGGTGAACTATCCCTTTAAATCAGAGCCACTGTAGTTGGACAAGTTATTGATGTTGTACTAAGCATCAAATCAGTGTCACTCCTAATGATTTTCAACATCAACACGGCTATTTAGATGTGTAAAACTAAAGTATACATTGAAATTGGTTGCTGACATGAATTATTGCCCTCTCTGTATATTTCTCTCGCTCTCTATTAATCTCCTATTCACAAATAGAGGCCAAAAGAGGCTCAGCCAGCTGGATGAGATTATCTTTTTTTTTTTCTGATTAGAAATCAACGTCAGCACACCCCCCTAAAAACACACGAGTGTGCCATCCTCTCTCTGAGCTCCGCCTCTCTTTCTCCTCCCGGCTGATATAAGGACGCCCACACTGACTCCAAACACTGTGAGAGGGAGAAAAGCAGAGGTCACACTGATAAGAGAAAGGAAAAAAAGAAGCCGCCGGCGTATCTGAGGGAGACAAATCACAGAAGACGACTTCTAGAGTCAAGGAGAGAGGAGACAACGCCACAAGCACTGAGGAAAGCTGCCTGGAGGACACCACGTGTGTGTGTGTGTGCATATGTATGTTGAGACAGGCATAGGTAGATTCCAGGGATATTTGTGAGACTGACAGAGGACGAAAGCGCATCATGGATCCCTCGAGTCCCTCGGAGGGCCCCGTGGAACCCAAAGAACGGAGGAAAATCCAGTTCGCCGTCCCGCCGACAGAACCGACTCAGCTGGACCCTCGGCAGGTTGAGATGGTAAGACTTTCGCACGCACACAAAACACATGCTGACTCGTAGCAATGATCCTTTTGGACCCTGAGCTACTTTTTTCCTGGTGAAGCAGTTTTAAAGTGACTTTGAAAATGTACTGAATCTGTCAAGAACATGTCTGGGTCATATTTCAAGCCAAAATCACGTTTACTTAAAACAGATGAAGCTTATTTTTAGGGCTTTGTTTTGTTTGTTTTTTGCATTGTGACTTGATTAATGATTATTTTAATTACTGTAAAATATCCATGTTACATTAATGAGAATCTAATGAGATTAATGGAAATTTTAAAAAAAAGTACCAAAAAAGCTTATGTATGCTATTCTATGCATGACGTTTTATTTATTTATTTTTAAATAAATAAATGTTACATTTTTAAAAAAACTTTTTGTTTTTTTTTTTAGAAAATTGCAAATGTTTTCATATAAAAGTATTTAAAAAAATAATTGAAAATGAATAATACGTTCTATGTTACAGTAATGAAAATTATAGTTTTGTGTTTAAGCTTTTTTAAATAAAAAATAAATAAAATTTTAAAAAGTAAAAAAAAAAAAGCACAATTTTAAAATTAAAAAAATGTAATTAAATGTAATTATTTAATTTATTACAAGAAAGAGAATCTAATGACAATAATGGAAATTTAAAAAAAGTACAAAATATACCAATGTATAACTAATGTATGCTATGTATGATGTTTTATTTAAAAAAAAAATTAAAAATACAATTTAAAAAAAACTAAAAAAAAAAAACTAAAAATTAATTACAATAATTTGTTACTGGAATGAGAATCTAATGACAAAAAAAAGTACCAAATATGCAAATGCATAACTTACATATGCATTCTATGTATGGTGTTTTATTTATAAATTCATAAAAAAAAAAAAGAAAAAAAATTGAAAGTATTAAATAAACATAATCGAAGATGATCGAAAATGCTATTTTATAAAAAAAATTACGAATGTAAAAAAAAAAAAAAAAAAAAAAAAGTACAATTTTAAAATAAAAAGTTAAAATTTAAATAATTTGTTACAGGAATGAGAATCTAATGACAATTATTGGAAATTACAAAAAAGTACCAAATATACAAATGTGTAACTTATGTATGCTATTCTATGTATGATGTTTTATAAAAAAAAATAAAATAAATAATAATAATAATAATAATAATAAAAAGGCAAATGTTTTTTTTTTTTTAAATCAAAGATAAGTTCTGTGTTACAAAAAAATAAAAGGAATCAAATGATGAATGAAAAGTATCTAGCTTTTTATTTATGCTAGTTTATTAAAAATAAGTAAAAATTAAAAATGCAAAAAAGACATTCAAAATAAAAGAAAATACATTAAAATGAATTAAAATAATTTGTTGCAGGAATGAGAATCTAATGACATTAATGGCCATTCTGAGAGAAATGTGCTTATTCATTATTTAAATAATGTCCAAATGCAAAGCGATCTTAATGGTCTGAAAAATAGGCTTCATATTCTGTATGTAAAATATAATTTCTCAATTTTTCTTTTAATTTTGGGGGCAAATGTGACCTGGAGATATGTTTACCCTTCACACTGACTGAGCACGCTCATAAAATGCAAAGTTTTAAGGCTATAAATCTGTCCTGGAAATGGTAAACGGTGTGTGACCTGGACTGGGGTGAGTGGATGTTCTGGATACCAGGACGTGGTTTTATTGCCTGGGTAATATGCGTGTGCGTGTGCATGTGCATGTTTCTAAGTCCGCTATTGATTTTGGCCTTAGTTGTAATGCACATACATTTTTGAGATAAAGAGGTGCACAAATTCATGGTTGTGAATTTGGCTTTTTTCTGGATCTCTGAGAGTGCAGATGCAAGGCTGTATATATGTGTGTGTGTATGTGTGTGTGTCATTCTGGACCAGTTCCCCGTCCTGTTGGTGTTGTAATTTTAGTCTTAACAAAGTGGGTCGGGAAGCTGTTCTGTACTGCACTGCTGCAGAGATAGGCCAGCGAATCATCCTCGCGAGACACAAGTTAAAAGAGGAGAGAAGAAGAGAAGGCCTGATGCGTGTGCGCTCTATAGCGCTTCATGGAAACATTTGTGAACACATTCATGTGGTAAATGAAAATTCAGTCATTATGTGATTTGAAGTTTTGAAAATGTCCTGCTTCAGTCAGTCTTAATTTAGTATCAATGAGACACTATTTTTATTGTCCTGATTCAGCTTTTATTTTTATATTTTCCTTTTAATTTTATTTTAGTAGTATGTGTCTTTTTATATTTTTATTTCAGTTTCAATTTTAGTATGTCATGTTGAAGTGGCTGAAATAAAGGTTTTCTTTGTATATTTTCCTTTTAATTTTATTTTTCAGTTATTTGTGTTTTTGTCATTTTTAGTAGTATGTATGTATAGATTTTTGGTTCATTTTTATTTCAGTTTTAGTTGTATATAAGTTAAAGTGGTTGAAATAAAAGTTTTTTTTTTGTTTGTTTGTTTTTTCCTTTTATTTAGTTATTAAATAGTTTTTTTTTAGGTTAAAGCGTCTGAAATAAGTTTTATTTTTAAATATTCTTTTAAAAAAAAGTTTTTTTAAAAAAGTTATTTGTGTTTTTGTCATTTTCAGTAGTATGCGTCTTTTTTTTTTTTAGTTTTAATTTTAGTCCAGCAAGTTAAAGTGGCTGAAAAAGTTTCACTTTTATATTTCCCATTTAATTTTTATTTGAAGTTATTTGTCTTTTTGTCATTTTTAGTTTTTAGTATGTATTTTTATTTCAGTTAATTTTAGTACATCAGATAATAGTGGCTGAAATAAGTTTTATTTTTATATATTCCTTTTAATTTTAATTTAAAGTTATTTGTGTTTTTGTCATTTTTAATATGTATCTTTTGATTCATTTTTAATTCAGCTTTATTTTCCTTTTCATTTTATTTTAAAGTTACTTGTGTGTTTGTCATTTTAAGTCTATATATTTTTATAAATGAATTCCGTGTTAATTTTAGTACATCAAGTTAATTTTATATTTATATTTTATATTTTCCTTTTAATTTTATTTTAAAGTTATTTGTGTTTTTGTCATTTTAGTAGTATATAGTAGTAGATTTTTGATAAGGATTTATTTTATCAAAATTATTATTTCAGTTTTAAATTATTTCAAAATTATTATTTCAGTGGCTGAAATAGAAGTTTTTATATTTTCTTTATTTCAGTTAAAATTTATTTGACTAAGTAACAAATGCTTTTTAAATGTTTTAATGTTAGTTATTTTAGTACAAGTTAAACTAGCTCAAATAAATAATTCATTCTTCCGAGTCACTTGATCTAGTTCGTATTGGTCTGAATGATTTGTTTACAAATTTGGCTGTTCATATGGGTTTAGAATGGTGATAAAATTTACTTTTTTTGTGTTCTGCATGGCAAACGTGTTTTGTATATGCCTCTTCCTGTGATGGAAGCATGTGTTGTGCTTGTTAGTGGCTGATTTCATGGATGGATGGGTTGTACTTGGTTCTAGTGCTGGCAGAGTAGAGGGTGCGACACAAACACAGGAGCTACATGAACAAAACCTGATGACCATCATCTCCAGTATGATTTAAAAATAATCCAAAGTGCATCTTGAGCTTGAATGAAAGGAAGAACATCTGATCATTTTGTCTTATTATTGTCTTATAAATCTAAGATTGTTTCCAACATCATTCGATGTGTACATCAGCTTCTTCCTTAATCGTATTTTGTGGCACATGGAAACAATCCAGCAGCGTCTGTGGAACAGCTTGAGCTCAATGAGGTTTTTCTGGCTCTCTGCTTTCTATCTGAATCTTCCGGCCATGTTTCAGAATTACACATTTTAATCCAATATAACTATATATACCATCAAGGAAGCATAAAATTCATAAAAATCAATGCTGTTTTCTATTCTATTCTGAACGTTCTCAAAGAATATGTCATGGTTTCTATTGAAATATAACCCAGCACAACTGTTTTCAACATTGATAGTGATAAGAAATATTTCCTGAGCAGGAAATTCACATATTAGAATGATTTCTGAAGGATCATGTGACTCTAAAGACTGGAGTAATGATGCTAAAAATTCTAGAAAACAAGTATTTTAAATTGTAACTAGATCAGTAAAGTTTAAGAACAAACTTTGAGTTGGCTTGAGAAAACCCAGCCTGAAAGTTTGAAGCAGTTGTAAATGTATGAAAGTTGATGTTGCTATCATGATTTAACACATTGCTTACATGATTTAACATGTTGCTAGCATGTTTTAGAATGATTAGCTTGTTGCTTGCATTTTTATAGGCTGATTACAATGTTGTTAGCATGATTAGAAAGTTAATAGCTTGATTTTAGCATGATTAGCAAGTTACTAGCATGTTAGTATGATTAACAAGGTACTAGCATGTTTATAGCCTGATTAGCGTGTTGCTAGCATGTTGCTAGCATGTTTCTAACATGATTAGCATGTTACTAGCACATTGTTAGCATGATTAGCATGTTGTTAGCACGATTAGCAAGTTACTAGCATGTTGCTAACATGATTAGCAAGTTACTAGCATGTTACTAGCATGTTGCTAGCATGATTAGCAAGTTACTAGCAACATGCTAGTCATGATTAATGTTACTAGTGTGTTTCTAACATGATTAGGATGTTACTAACTTGTTGATAACGTTGTTAGCAGTGATTGGAATAACGGCGTTATAAATAAACGGCGTTACTAACGGCGTTATTTTTTCAGTAACGAGTAATCAAACGAATTACTGTTTCCTACGTTACAACGCCGTTACCATTACTGCCAATAAAATACGGCGTTACTATCATTTATTATAATATTATTATAATTTTATTTTTCAGTTCATCTGAATGGATGCGCAGCGTACCTGTATTTGAGGAGCTGTAAACTCTAGTGTGAAGGCACACGACTAGCTGACGCTTTGTCTCACACACATGCAAAGAAACATACAGAGCGACAGAGTCTTATACCGTGCAGAATTGACGCGCTACGTGTAAACGATATTCTTTGTTGTATTTTCCTCTCAAAACAACGGAGCTCCTTTGGAATACTTCAGCTTTTAAGAACTGCTGGTTTCTCCAGTAGTAGGCGGAACTAATGTGCAAACAGCAATCTCATTGGCTGGCGCTCACCTATTATCGTCCCTGTTTTGATTACAGCAAATCAGTTCAAGCGAACGCAGACAACGTGATTAATTTCATGACCCCAGCAGCTCATTAAACCTTGGTGTGTTTAATATTGTTATAAATAGTAGAATTCGTGGTAGTAACAAGACGTTCATAGAAACACTAAATTACAAACAATATCACCACCAGTCCTAAGTTCAGTCAACATGACAAACATGCATTCATACATGGTTATTCTAATTACTAAAGTTCTAATGGCTAAAGTTGAATGCTAATTATAGTTATAATATTATATCATATATTTAATATTAGTCTGGTGAGTAAACTAAAAATGTAATTAATTTCATTAAAATTTCATTCATTTAACATATTTAATATTGGGGTCATCCAAGTTATTTAATATATTTAATTTTTTTTTTTTTTTTTAAAGCAACACAATAGTTACTTTCCCTGGTAATTAGTTTCTTTTAATTAGTTTGTTTTCTAGTAACTCTGTTACTAAGTTACTATTTGTGAGAAGTAACTAGTAACTATAACTAATTACTTTTCAAAGTAACATTCCCAACACTGCCCACAACAACATTAAAATAGTGTAGATTAGTGTACAATGTTTTATATTTATCTTATAGTTATATTAAATTAGATTTTTTTTTAAGTAACGCAATAGTTACTTTGCCTGGTAATTAGTTACTTTTATAATGATTTAACTCATTAACAGTTACTATTTGTGAGAAGTAACTAGTAACTATAACTAATTACTTTTTTAAAGGTACGTGCCCAACACTGGTTGTTAGCATGACTAGCATGATTAACATGTTACTAGCATGTTTCTTACATTAGCATGTTGTTATCATGTCTCTAGCATGATTAACATGTTACTAGAGTGTTGCTAGCATGTTTCTAACATAATTAGCTTGTTAATAGCTTGTTTCCAATATGATTATCATGTTACTAACATGCTTGTAGCATGTTAGCATGATTAGCATGTTGTTATCATGTCTCTAGCATGATTAACATGTTACTAGTGTTGCTAACATGTTTCTAACATAATTAGCTTGTTACTAGCTTGTTGCCAGCATGATTAACATGTTACTAGCAAGTTTCTAACATGATTAGCACGTTACTAACTTGATGATAACATGTTGTAAGCATGATTAGCATGTTACTAGCATGTTGTTAGCATGATTAGCATGTTGTTATCATGCCTCTAGCATGATTAACATGTTACTAGAGTGTTGCTAGCATGTTTCTAACATATTTAGCTCGTTACTAGCTTGTTGCCAGCATAATGTTAGCAATGAGTTATCATGCTTTTAGCATGATTAGCCTGTTGTTAGCATGATTAGCCAGTTACTAGCATGTTGCTAGTGTGATTAACAAGTTACTAGCATGTTTCTAACATGACAAGCAAGTTAGTAGCAAGTTACTAGCATTTGTTAGGATAAATAGCAAGTTACTAACATGTTGCTAGCGTGTTTCTAGGATAATTAGCATGTTGTTAGCATGTTGCTAGCATGATTAGCATGTTGCTAATGTGATTAACAAGTTACTAGCATGTTGTTAGGATGATTAACATGTTTAAACCAGCTAAAATTCAGATTAAAAAAAACAGCTAAAAAACAGCTAAAACCAGCCTAGGCTGATTGTCTAGTCTCAGCTGGTTGAGGCTGAAAATAGCTGGTTTAACCTTGGCTGGTCTTTTAGCAGGTCTCCCAGCTTGGCCAGCTAAGACCAGCCTGACCAGCTAAAAAGTGAGCAAAACCACTTTAAAACCAGCCTGGGAAACCAGCCATTCAGCTTAGGCTGGTTTTAGCTGTTTTTTTTTTTTTTTTTTTAAGTAGGGAATTGTAAAGCTTTGCTATAGCAATAAACAGCTTAGATGCAACATAGGTCTCTTTGTATAAAAGTCTTCACCCCTCAATTAAAGTCTATGGAATTTTAGGTGGTTTTGATAGATGATAGATCAGTTAGAAAAGATATAGCAACTAACTTCAGACCAGTCTAAAGGTCTGACCCGAGTTTGGTGGTTGTAGCTCTAGGAGGAGATATGCATGACATTTTTTTTTGTAGTGCAGATGAAACCTGACTGTCATGCGTCACCATGCGGACACCACAAAGGACTTGGACAGGGTTGCGTGCCACTTCTTAACTTCATATATTAACAGAAATCAGGGTTGTAACTTCGCCGCCCTAGTTTTTTTTAATTGCTTTCGAACCTTCAGCTACTTTTGTAACAAGGTCCTCTAAAGTACAGAGATCACGGAAGACATTAGGATGTGAACTAGTGACTTGCTCCATTTCTTTAAAAAAAAAAAAAAAAAAAAAACATGATTACATTCAACTTTATCTTATTTAGATGAAAAACAACCTACTCTGATCTAAACTATAGCCTCTATATATATGCGGCAACACAGTTTAACTTTAGACGTCCCATAGGGGATAAAACACCCAGGGAGCTTCATCAGCCTAGATCTGAATTTCATTATGAGGCTGAAATGAGCCTGTTATGCAAAATTATATTTAAAAAAAAATGTTTGGATAAATGGAAAAATTAACACCTAGTTTAGAGTAGCATTAGTGTAAAAATGGATATTGTGCCCTAGTTTACTTCTAATTCGATGCCATTAATGACTTTGTATCTCAAGTTACAGTGAAGCTTCTTTTATGCCTGTATTTATTAAATGAAAATAAAGTAAAAATGTTAATATTATTGCAATTTAATATAAGAGTTTTTTATTTGAATATATTTTAAAATGTAATTTATTCCATGATGCAAAGCTGAATTTTCAGCATCATTACTCCAGTCTTCAGTGTCACATGATCTTTCAGAAATCATTATAATATACTGATTTACTCCCATATATAAGAATGACCACAACATTATCACTTCTCATGCGATTAATCTCTCCAAAGGCAAATGTTGCTATTATTGTGTGATAAAGGATGTGCATGTAGTATACAGTAGACACTTGCATCATGGGATACATCTGTGATGGATTTAGTGTATAATACACTGTAGGGAATATAGATTGTCATCAGAGCTGTCAGGCATTCATCTGATTGTGAGAAGTTGTGAAAGTATGTTGGCCTAATCTAATTATTTGAACCTAAAGGACATTTAGGGGTTTATTGATCACTGTCTCTTTACCTATGACCTGAAAATGTGCAGGGTTGTCACACAAGCCTCAAGATTGGACTAAATAGCTCCTGAGCTTATAGAATAGAAGGACGGTTAAATATTGATCAACTGGGTTCAATACAAAATGCAGCTCTGTTGATAGAGTCTGTGACAGGTTTTTGAGTGCCACACAGTCATTTAGTTCATTGATGCATTCGGTTTTGTGTTAGTCTGTCATTCATGGTTTAGTGTGGTAGTTGCAACACAGGTTAGGAATGAGTTTGTTGGTTTGGTTTGATCTTTGCAAGAAGAAACCAGTGAACTTTCAGCCCTTGACCTTAGGTCACTAGAGGGGGATTGTCCCTATAAAAGTGGAATGCAAGTCACTTTGGATAAAAGCATTTGCATACTGAATAAACGTCTCAAAGAAAACAGCTTGTTCCTGCAAAGTGCACAAGACTCATAGATTGTACATAGATATGGTATGTAGGTTACAGTTAGATTGGGCATTTATTTTATTTTATTTTATTTTATTTTATTTTTATTATTATATTTTATTTTGTTTTGTTGCATAATATACAGGGTGCAGATCTTATTTTATTAAAAACTGGATGTAGTCTATATGTATATATATATATATATATATATATATATATATATATCAGTACATTTTTATTGTTTTTATTGTTTCTTTATTGTTTTTTTTTTTTTTTGTTTTTTTTTTTTTTTTTAAGAAATTAGTACTTTTATTCTCCAAGGATGTATTAAGTTAATAATTAAAAGTTTCTTAAAAGTTAATAATAAATAATTTACATTGTTATAAAATATTTATATTTTGAATAAACACTGTACTTTTTAAACTTGTTATTCATGAAAGAATCCTGAAAAAAAAAAAATTCACAGGTTCCAAAAAATATTTGGCAGCACAACTGTTGATATTATCCAACATTGATCATTCTAATAATAAATCCGCATATTAGAATGATTTCTGAAGGATCATGTGACACTTAAGACTGGAGTAACAGCTGATAAAAATTCAGCTTTTCATCACAGGAATAAATTCTATTTTAAAGTGTGTTAAAATAAAAAAACATTATTTTATATTGTAAAAACATTTTGCAATATTACTGTTTTTTTCTATATTTTTAATCAAATAAATGCAGCCTTGATGAGCATAGGAGACTTCTTTGAAGACTATTACAAGTCTTACTGACCCCAAACTTTTGAACGGTAGTGTATATACACACACACATTAAATGTAGATTTTATTTTAGTTTTTAATTGTATAACAGATTTAATAATTACATTTTAATTTGTAATAGATGGATGCAGATTTTTGTTTTATAATAGACAATGTAGATTTTTTTTTAATTATTTTTAAATAACAGTGTAAATGTGGATTTTATTTTATACTAAAATTAATAAACTGCCATTCAAAAGTTTGGGATCAGTGTGATTTATTTATTAATTTTATTTATTTATTTTTTAATGTTTTTTTTTTCACAAGGCTGCATTTGTTATTTGTTCAAAAACACAGGAAAAAAAATATTATGGAATATTATTGCAATTTAAAATACCCGTTTCCTATTTCAATATAGTTTAAAATATAATTAATTTCTGTGATGCGAAGCTGAATTTTCATATATATATATATGTATATGTATTGATAATAAATCAGCGTATTTCTGTAGGATCATTTGACACTGAAGACTGGAGTAATGATGCTGAAAATTCAGCTTTGATCACAAGAATAAATTCTGTTTTAAAGTATATTAAAATAGAAAACCTCTATTTTAAATTGCAATAATATTTCACAATTTTACTGTTTTTTCTGTATTTTTAATCAAATAACTGTTTATAACTTGATGAACAGAAAAAAATTCTTCAAAAAACATTAAAAATCTTACTGATCCCAAACTTGCATGGCAGTGTATATATTTGATTTATTTTTATAACAGACTGGATGTTATAAACTTAATGATCATGTTCTCCAGCATATATTAGTGACCTTAAAAAAGTGCAGAAATGTAAATTTTCTTATTCATTTTAGAACTTCTTATTTCCTTCAGTAACCTTCAGTGACTTTCAGATTTTAACTATATTTTAAATCTCAGATTTCCAATGTAGCCTCAGACCCTAAATATAGCTTGAAACTAAAAGCAAAAGGGCACATAATATATTACATAAGGAGACATGGTGCCTGCTTGTATTATAAAGAGGTGATGACAGCATCAGAGATTGAGATTATGTAATTGGAGCAGTGCAAAACTGTCATTGAACTCTCACAATGGTCGAGCCACGCTCCAGAGCCACTGACTGGAAATCTGCTGAAGTGTTGCAGAGAAATACAGCCTTCTGGGACGCAAGTGAAAAACACTACGTAAAAGTTGCTAGACTCTGGATTTTACAGTTAATCCACTATCTACACACACACCGACTCATTGACGTCACAAGGTGACCTTTGGTGCGGTGTGTTTGTGGGTAAACATAAATGAACAAGGACTGTGATTTTTTTTTTTTTTTTTTTTTTTTTTTTTTTTTTACTCTAAGTCTATCCACAGGGACAGACTCCATCAGATTCATTGCTCAATTAATGCTGAAGTGCATCTTGGTAGACGCAAGAGGATACGTATGTCCAGATTAATTTAGCAGAGCTGTACAAAAACATACTGTGGTGCTGCTGTGGTACTTTGCTGTATATACAGTTTACCACGGAACAAATGGTTCAGTCCAACACATAATAGTAATAGTAGATCATGCATGTCTAAAAAGTACCAAGATATTAATATTTGTCAAATAGATGTCGCTCAGTTTACTGTAATTATAAACTTTATCACCGAACAGCTAGGTTGTTGCATGTTATTTGTTTCTTAAAATGTCTTTAAACCATGTGCATTTTTAGTCTGCGATGCAAAAAATGTTGTAACTGTTTGTGTAAAACGTACAACACAAATATTTAACAGAACCTGAGGGAAAGAGGGACTCATAATACTATAATGGCAAATCCATCTGGAACACAGGACTTTCTGTTTGCGTAGAAAATGCTGTTAACCTGTCATCATCACAACTGTTTTGGTAACAAATTTAATGTGTCTGCCCTTCGTGTAAAGAGAGTTACCAAAAACAGGAAGGATTTTAAGTGCTGTAGTTGTTTTAAGATGTGGACGATATCGTCTCTTCCTCTGTTATAATGATGTAATTTGTAATAGAGTAAACTACACAAAAACATTATGGGTTAAAAACAACCATTTTTGGGTTATTTGGCAACCCAGTGCTGGGTAAATATTGGACAAAACACATGCTGGGTTATTTTGACCCAGCTGGTTAGGTTAAATGTTTGACCCGACTTGCTGGGTTGTTTTATTTATCTCAACTGTTGTTTAAAAATTCCTATATTGGGGCTGGAAATTAAAAAGCACACACTGATTTACTAGAGGCAATAGCAGTAATCAAAAGATGAACATTTACTAGTAAACAAGAACACCCAAGAACATATTTTAACATCAAAATAAAATTAAATTTAGCATTATAACAAATAAAATCAGTTATGTTACCACTTTATCTGACTGGCATATCATCCTTATATGTTGGATTGCGTAAAATAAAATAATTTGCAGCACAGTAAAGACTTGAAGAAGTGCACTAATTAGGCAGCTAAGAACCTCTCTTTCCTGAAGAGGATGCAAACATCAAACTTAAACTTATCTGTTTTAGTCAAAGGGTGTATAGTTTTAGCCCTTAGTGAGACTGACTAACCCAGAGGCAGGGTAAAAGAAAAACCAAAAGGCTCAACCCAGTGGATGGTTAGAAAAAATAAGCCAGCATTTTTTTGGAGTGTAGAGCCACAGCATGAAAACTTTTTCAGGATAAAATGACACTGTCAGCCACAAAAAGGTTTGGTGTGCCAGACGCAACATCATGTGTTTAAAGAACTAAATAAACTGGATGTTTGTATTTTCTTTTAAAGGGGTCATAGGATGCAAAGTTTACAAATCTTTAATGTGACTCGGGACGAACGAATCATCTCGAGGAGTGATTCGTTCAGTTGCACATGCGCAACATCCTATTAGGTTCCGTACTGGAATTAGTTCACCCGTTTTCAAGTCTTCGGGTTTTTGGAGTCGTTAGTCGTTCGTTCATCTTATGGGGCTGTCACGTGAACGAACGAACGACTCAAACCCGAAGACTCGAGATTAACTAATCAGTTCTATTTCCAGCTCAGACTGCATAGGTTAAGCTTATGGGGCTGTCACGTGATGAACAAACGACTCAAACCCGAAAACCTGTCAGATAAGAGTTGAGGTGAGCTAATCATAGACTAAAGACCCAGGTAAACAATGAATTAATCTTTTCTGTTTCTTATAGCATTATAGTTTTGTCTCGTTTGTAGTGTAATCAATGTTTGTGTAAGCAGTAGATGTGTTAGGGAAGTAACACGTAAGATTTTAATTGCTAAAATGAACAAAATGAGCGAAATGACTCAAAAAAAGATACGTTCATTTTGCTGAACGAGACTCAAAGGTCCGAGTCGGTAAAATGATCCGAACTTTCCATCACTAGGCTAAAGTAAACAAACACTCTGAGCAGCTTGTCACTCCACAGAGAGAAGAGAGGGGCGGGGTGAGCAGAGCTCATTTGCATTTAAAGGAACAATCCCTCATAATGGGATGATTTTTGCAGAGCTCATTTTGACAAGGTAAAAAGGGTGTTGTTTTACACTATCATTGAGAATTTTTAACCAAAGTATATTATAGACTTTTCATTAAGACCCTAAAGAATCATATCAACTTGTGGAAAATGGGCATCCGATGACCCCTTTAAGTAAATGTGAGTGGTGTTGCTGCCATGATGCTAGGGTGGGGTGGATGATTGGAAAGATGCAAAGAGCTGCTATGCAGTTACTAAGGTTTTTTTAAAAAATGTTTTTATTTTGCTGTATGTTTGCTATGAAGCTCTGAGTGGGTTTAAATATATTATATGGTTGCTAGGGTGTTCAAAGGGGTTCTAATGTGTTATGCGGTTGCTAGGTTGTTCTAAGTGGTTTTAATGTGTTATGTGCTTGCTGGAGTGTTCTGATTGGTTCTAATGTGTTGCTATGTGGTTACGAGGATGCTCTAAGTGGTTCTAATGTATTATGCAGTTGCTAGGGTGTTTGTTCTAAGTGGTTTTAATGTGTTGTAATGTGGTTGCTATGATATTCTAAGTGGTTTAAAGGTGTTCTTATGTGGTCACTAGGGTGTTCTGATTGGTTCTAATGTGTTATTCCATCGCTAGGTTGTTCTAAGTGGTTTAAATGTGTTCTTATGTGGTTGCTAGGGTGTTCTGATTGGTTCTAATGTGTTGCTATGTGGTTGCTAGGGTGCTCTAAGTGGTTTTGATGTGTTATGCGGTTGCTAGGATGTTCTAAGTGGTTCTAATGTGGTATGTGGTTGCTAGGTTGTTCTAAGTGGTTTACATTTGTTAAGTGGTTTAAAGGTGTTCTTATGTGGTTGCTAGGGTGTTCTAAGTGGTTTAATGTGTCATGAAGTTGCTAGGGTGTCCCGATTGGTTCTGGTTAACGGCTAGTTAGTCAAACTACTTTTTAAGACACGGTCTTAATGTGGTGACTGTGTTTATGCAGCTGGCCCCTGATTGGTTCTAATGTGTTATGTGGTTGCTAGGGTGTTCTAACTAAGTGGTTCTAATCATAGATATATATATATATACGTAGATGCCTCATTAGCAACTGTTTCTAGGGACTGCTATACGTAAGCCGTCCGCCATATTGTAATGATCAACTTGATGTCATAGTAATAACTGAATATTTGAAATGCCACAATCCTGCACAGCCATTGGTCTGTGAACCTATAGTATGGTGAATGACGTCAAGTTCACCGTTCCAAGATGGCGGATGCATCTATGTGCTTGGAGCGGTCGAATGGATGGTTCTAATGTGTTATGTGGTTGCTAGGGTGTTCTATCTGGTTTTAATGCGTTCTTATGCGGTTGCTAGGGTGTTCTTAGTGGTTCTAATGTATTATATGGTTGCTAGGGTGTTCTATCTGGTTTTAATGTGTTCTTATGCGGTTGCTAGGGTGTTCTTAGTGGTTCTAATGTATTATGTGGTTGCTAGGGTGTTCTATCTGGTTTTAATGTGTTCTTACGCGGTTGCTAGGGTGTTCTTAGTGGTTCTAATATATTATGTGGTTGCTAGGGTGTTCTATCTGGTTTTAATGTGTTCTTATGTGGTTGCTAGAGTGTTATAAGTGTAGTAGTAGGTGTATTTTTCTAAGGAAGCATTAAACTGCTGATCGTTACAAGTCATTATAGAGAACAAAATCATGAATATGTAGTTTACTTGCTTTGCATCAAATAAAACTCATAATTTCCTCCTCCAAAGTGCTGGATTTTATCAACCCAGGACCTTATAAATATGACCTTGTCTCCAGGCAAACTGATACTCTTGGAATTTGTGTAAAGTCAGCCGGCGTGATTAGCGTTTAGTGTGTAATATGCATCAGACGCTCAGTAAACAGACAGACTGTGTTGCCTGAGACTGCAGGAAATATTGAATAGTGCAGAAACACATGGCTGCCAGTTTTGTTTTGAGAGCATAATACTGACAGCCAATTAGGTCAAATGCAAATGCACATCCAAGAGTGAAAAGGGCTGGGGATGGAAAAGTTTGCGAATTGCACAATCCTGTTTATTCAGTGTGAGATGGGAGATAATGTTTTATGTCAGTTGGCAATTATGTATACATGGGATATGTAACAGAAAAGCAGGAAAAAGCTGTTCTTTTATTTAGATTGCGTAGAGTTCTGAGAAGAAACTCCCTGGATTTCTGCATGATTGGCTCCAAAGAATGTGCTATGAACTTCATCAAAGTTAGTTGTAGCAAACGACACAAAAGACATTCGACAGTGTTTCTGTTTCACCGCTACAGTGCCACACCGTCACTGAATCAATGTTCATTTTGTCAGTCCTCGCATTGTGGAGGAGGGTTTGCCACAGAACACTTTGTTTTCTCCAGAGCACTGTGAACTCCACTCCAGTGCTGTTAAAGAACATCCAGCTGGCCTTGTGGGGCATTTAAAAGGTCGGCAATTATTTTTTGTCCTTTATTTGGAGAGCTTGTTGGTAACACTCAGAAGTTTACTCTTTTTCAGTGTTTTTCAGTATGTAGAATGTTTCTATTAAAAACTGTTTACTGTTCACTGACTTTTCCACCAGCATGAACAAGGAGCTAGTTCAGAGCCAGTGCTATTGCCGGTTCAGAGTTGGTTCAGCTAGCGAGCCTTCTAAGAACAGTTTGTCTATCCTTGGACTAGAGAGCCATCACAGAGCCAGATCTTTGCCAGCAATGCTAGAGCGGCAGCGGCAAACACAAACGCCAAGCAGACCGACCGGCGCGAACACGATTGGAGAGTAAACAAAAGCGTCTTTTTGCAAAGCGTCACTTGCAAAAGTACATTCACATCTGTACAGTAGAATGCAGAAAAAGAAAGTTCAACACTCTTCAGCAATTAAAAAAAAGAAGAAGAAGAAATGTTTATCTTGAGTAATTTTTGCTTATTAGCATGTCTGAATTGAAACATAGAAAGTCAGCAGCAAAGACACTGGTTAATAAAATAGGATTAAATACATATTTAATTATTAGAAATATTTAATTATTGCAGGTTTGTGTCTCATTCTGAGTTGCATTTCACTGTTTTTATTCTTTTTGAAGAATACTTAATCTGTTTTTTGTGCATGCTCACATTTGTTTAAGAACTAAAGTAACATCTTACTCCGGATTTCTCAACATGGGGACAGGAGAGCTTTCAAATAATAAAAGAGGGAAAAAGTAACTGACTTTACTTATTTGGAAAAAAACCTCTTGTAAATGAAAAAGCAATGCTTTACTAGTTGCTTGAAAAAAAGTAACCTGATTACGTAACTTGTGTTACCCCCAACATTGATCATAGCAATCACAGATTCTTAACTGAAAAAAAAAATGCTACACTCTCAAGTGCTCACACCTGTTCGTGTTCGTGTTTAGCGGCTATTTCAAAAATGGTGGTCAAAAGTTTCTTGTTAGTCACAGTAACCCCGCCCCAGCCCCTGACGCAAGCGGTTCTTATTCTAGACCAGCAATGTTTTGGAGCTACTTACAGACCACTTGTCCTGGATCAGAACTGGCGCTTTGGGTGTCGAAAGACAAAGAACCGATTTGAACCTAGGCTCTGGCTCCAAACCAGCACTCAAACTGCCTTGGTGGAAAAGGGGTATGAAAGGTTCTTTGAGGAGCCCAAAATGGTTCTTCTATGGCGTCACTGCATAAACCACCTTTTGGGATCTTTATGTTTAAGTGTGTTAATATCAAGAACTACTTTTGATTTGTATATTCTTGATAGGACATGTTAAAAATATAACTAGTTAAAGGAACACTCCACTTTTTTTAAAATAGGCTCATTTTCCAACTCCCGTAGAGTTAAACAGTCGACTTTTACCGTTTTCGAATCCATTCAGCCGATCTCCGGGTCTGGCGGTAGCACTTTTAGCGTAGCTTAGCATAGATCATTGAATCGGATTAGACAGTTAGCATCTCGCTCATATTTAAAACTCTTCTGTAGTTACATTGTGTACTAAGACTGACGAAAAATGAAAAGTTGTGATTTTCTAGGCTGATATGGCTAGGAACTATACTCTCATTCTATCATAATAATCAAGGAACTTTGCTGCCATACCATTGGTGCAGCAGGCGCAATGATATTACACAGCACCTGAAAATAGTCTCCCTGTGCAAGCAGGTGGTCACGTTGGTTATGTTGACGGAAGTTAGCCTATTTTCAGGCGCTGCTAAGTTAAGTTTTAAATAGGAAAAATATTGAAACTCTGGTTATTTTCGATTCAATGACCTATGCTAAGCTATGCTAAAAGTGCTACCGCCAGACCCGGAGATTGCTGAATGGATTCGAAAATGGTAAAACTCAACTGTTTAACACCAGGGGAGTTGGAAATTTATTTTCAAATAAAGTGGAGTGTTCCTTTAAAGGAGTAGTTTACTTCAGAACAAAAATGTACAAATAATTTACTCACCCCCCCTGTCAGACAAGATGTTCATGTCTTACTTTCTTCAGTCGTAAGCGAAATTATGTTTTTTGAGGAAAACGTTTCAGGATTTCTCTCCAAATAGTGGACTTCTGTAGTGTCTGTGAGTTTGAACTTCCAAAATGCCATTTCAATGCAGCTTTGAAGGGCTCTAAACAATCCCAGTCGTGGAAGAAGGGTCTTATCTAGCAAACAATTGGTTATTTTCTGAAAAAAAAATGACAGTTTATATACTTTTTTAAGCTCAAATGCTCATCTTGTCTAGCTCTGCTTGAACTCTGTGTATTCCGCTTCAAGACACTTAGGGTAGGTTAAAAAAAAAGTCCCATCTCATTTTCTTCTCCAACTTCAAAATCATCCTACATCGCTGCAGAAGTACCGACCCATTGTTTACAAAGTGAATGTGGAAAGAATATAAAATGCCCTTTACAAAAAAAGGTAAAACAGCGATGTAGGATGATTTTGAAGTTGGAGAAGAAAATGAGATGGGAGTTTTTCGACGCATGGCTAGACAAGATGAGCATTTGAAGTTAAAAAGTATATAAATTGTCCTTTTTTAAAAAAAAATAACTAATTGTTTCACTAGATAAGACCCTTCTTCCTCAGCTGGGATTGTTTAGAGCCCTTTGAAGCTGCCTTTAAACTGCATTTTGGAAGTTTAAACTCACAGGCACCATAAAAAGTCCACTATATGGAGAAAAATCCTGAAATGTTTTCCTCAAAAAAACAATTTCTTTACGAATGAAGAAAGAAAGACATGAAAATCTTGGATGACAAGGGGGGTGAGTAAATTATGTGCACATTTTTGTTCTGGAAGTGAACTTCTTTAATAACTTATATTTTTTAGAAAGAAAGTTTGCACTTGGGTGAAAGTTTTTTCCATTTTTAAAAGTTTCGTGTACAGACATGGATCCACAAAAATGACTAAAAATGCTGTATTATGCATGCCAGGCCATTAGTTGGCGATGTCACTTTGTAAAGAAACACTACGAGCCTGCCTACAAAAACACATATGCCTGTAGATTGAAAATGTTATATGCATGTGCTTGATGTCACAAATTTGCAATTTTGTAGTTTACACAGAGACGGTAACGGTATTGTTTTAAAAAAATTTACTTTTTCAAAAGTTTGCACTTTCAGGCCCTCAAAACGCCATTGTTCTGTTAATGCATGCATAACATGTTTTCAGTTTTTATTTGAAAACAGTGTTGTGTAATCACGCCCTCAGAGTTTAGCTCTAACCTTGATCAAAGTTCGCCTGTAACTTTCTAGTAATCCAGAAGACCTTGATTAGCTGTTTGATTAGGGTTGGAGCTAAACTCTGCAGGAATATAGACCTTGAAGGCTAGAGTTGAGAATTGCTGTGTTAAAAGAAACCTTGTGTAACCCTTCAAGGCTTGTGTTCTTTAAAGGTTCCTCTAAAATCTAATCATTTTTTTTTTTTTTTTTTTTTTTTTTGCGAAAGACGTTCACATTTGATCAGTGCTCTTCACTTGAGATTAGTTTGGGGTCAAACTTATTGACTAATTTTAAGTAAGTTTGACAGTTAGTTTGTAAAATTGCATTAATCTGTAGTTGAAAGATACTTTATTGTCCCCCAAGAAAAAATTATCTTGGACCCCACTGTGATGGTCACACAGACTTTTCTCCTATTCTATTTGGGTGAACTTTAAGTTAAAATTGAGAAGTTTTAGTCAGCATTTTGCCATGATGTGGGTTTGTTTACCTGGCAGAGTTGACGAAGAGCTATTTTCTTGAGATCATTAGTCAGTCGGTTCTCTGTGTACTTCTGAGCTTCGTTGTACTCTAGAGTCACTTTTTCCATTTGTGTCCGTGTGTATTTGGTGCATGGCAGATTCGTATGAATGTTTTCTGTTCAGGGACTGTTGGGTAGAGAAAATCAAAAGGGTTTGAGTGGAGAGAGGCCGCAGATAGAGTTTTCTAATTCACATTTTTTGGCCAAGATGTCACACATGCAATGACGTATATTCAAAATGTCCTCATTAAAGTCAACATCTAGAACAGGGTTTCCCAAATGGGGATATTGCAGGAGGTTTGTGATAGACAGTGATAGAAATGAATTACACAATAAATACAAATGTAAAATTCATAAAATAATTGAATACAGAATGGTTCATTTATGTTGCAGGAGGACTGACCTATAATAATTTTACTGTTAATCACTGTGAATAAGTGTCATGGCTTCTCACTCATACCTATTCAAAATGTGATTATTTTCTTTAAATTTTTCTTTTCCCGTAACAATTCTCTACTGTTCGTCTTTCAGATTCGACGACGAAGACCCACACCGGCCACTTTGTTCAAAGTAGCAGACCAAACATCTCCTGAGGATGACATCTCTACCCATCAGGTACCACAGTGCCACCTCAGTTCTGGAGGTTAAACTGCATTCATAATATATCCGCATGCAAAAGGCAATACATCAGTGTTGCCAAGTCTACGGTTTTCCCACAGGATTGGGATACTTTAACACTGTTGCAGCGGGTTGTTTTTCATGTCTGTTTCTTTGAAGAGACCCAAAAAACTGTGTAATTTACCCTGCGTAATGCAATTTTGGGCTAGTTTCGAGGAGCAATTGAGTGGGTTTTGTTGTGAAAACCTGGCAACCCTGCAATACATTGAATGAATAATGCTGTATTTACATATAGCTTTGAAACCTCATTAAATTTCCTTTCAATAAACGTACTGTGGCGAAGTGACTATACAGTGATGATATAATATTTAGTGGTATTTCCATGTTACATGAAATACCAGAGTAAAACCATTGCATTAATATAAGGAACAGATTTGTTTTTTGCCACTGTTTATGCATTTTACAGTACTTACCAGAAAAATGTAAATGTTCCTTTTACATCATTAACTAAAACCATAAAAAACTGTTTCATTACGTGAAATAATATAAACATTAACTGAAATAAAAATAAAGTATAACTTTTTTACAAATGTATTTTATTTGTTAGTTGCCCAGGCAACAATTCTCATTTTCGTTTAAATTACTAAAATAACACAAGCTAAAAAGAAAAAAAGACAAAAAAATAAACAAAAACACAACAAAATGACTAAAACTTTAAATTATGCATTTAACATGTAAAATATTAACAAAAACTATAGTAGTACATCATTGATAATAAAATAACACTGTTAATTATTATTAAGCTGAATAGGAACAAATGCATTTGTATTAATGTAATTGTTACAACTAATATGAATCAGTTGTGTTACATTAATTAAAAGTATTATATATAATCATTATTTGTATTTATATAATAATTAGTGGTTTTGCATATTGTTTGACCTATATACTTTATTGTAATATTAGTATGTTTGATACTATATGTTTGATTTTAAGAATATTTTTGTTTACCTTTGTATAAAAATAATTGCGTATGGTTACTTGATATACTTTGTATGTACGTGTGTGTGTGTGTGAGAAGAGTTCAGATGCCTCTAAGTGCTGTCTGAAATTTTCATCTAAAATTAGCATTTTTATCAGGCTCTCAAGTTTAGGTTCAGTAATTCAACTCTAAAGGCAATGTATAGGTCCTTTCCTATGCAATTAAAGTGAAGTAACTGAACATAAATATAAGAGCCTAATAAAAAAATGCTCATTTTAGAAGGAATTTGCAGATGGCGCTTAAAAGCTTTTGCATCTGAACTCTTTATCTATTTGTCTATATATAAAATATGTACATTTAACATATATGCTATCTTCAGTGGGTTGTAGGAGAAAATGGTGTCCTCAAGCCAAAACGAATCAACCCAAATATCTACCAGCCACCATCATTAAAAGGTAAAAGCCTGTAGTTTTGCATGTGATATGTGATCTCTGCTTATTGTATTGTGTATATTCCTTTGGTAGACCTATATATATCGTTTCCGAAGACTTTTCTGCACTGTGCCGGCCCTGGGTTTAAAAACTCTCCCAAGCTGCAAGTCTGTTTTTCCCCTTTTACCATGCGTGTGTGTAAGATTAGAGATGGTGACAGCTGTGATGGGTGTGAGTCTGTGCTGCTCTGGATCATCCAGGATTACAGCAGATAGCATACAGCTGCAAACACACACAGTTTTAGAGGACAGACGTCCGTCAGAAACATCCATCATCAGACCAGTGCACTACAAAGATTGTGACCCACTGAGGACAATCTAGATTACTAGATTATGTCAACATAACAGTGCTGTTGTTTTCGTCTTTGGCTTCGTTTACATCCATTTTCATTGACGGAGCAAAAATAAAATAACTGGCCGTATTTTGTCTAAATTGTAAGTTACATGATCTTAACTTTAACTTTTTAACTTTTTATTCCATGGTGGGGAAAAATATATATATATATATATATATTTTAGAGAAAAAAAGTCAAGAGCTGCAGGATGTAAACTCGAAATTCTGAGGAAAAAAGTCCGAATTGTGAGAATCAGAACTCTGAATTTATATATTGCCATTCTAGTTTCTAAATCGGAATTCTGAGTTGTTGTTTTTTTTTTTTTTGAATTGTGAGGAAAAAGTCTAAATTGTGAGATATAAAGTCAAATTGTGACAAAAAGTCAAATTTGTTTAATTATGAATGCATATAAATGAAAAGAAGGAAAATAGCTATGCATTACTGTGATATTATCTTTGAATGTGTGTTTTGTGAAACGTCTGTTTGCAAAAAGACAGGTGGTTTATTCCTGTCCCTACATGTCCTGTCATTGTAGCATAAATAAAACCTTTTCACAGTGCAGAAGTCTTGTTAAAAAAGTAAACAGACCTGTCCCTCTTTACCTCTGTTTGTGTATGTCCCTGTGTTTTCCCATTGTGGTTTGATGATCCCTGATTTGTGAATCCCCCTGTGTGCGTTTGTGGTCGTGTGTTTATAGCCGTGCAGCAGATGGCTGAGGCTCACATGCAGAAATTAGGTGTGTATCCTCATGTAGAGGAGGAAGGGGAGGAGCCTAATCAGAGAGGGAGGGAGGAGCTTTCCTCATCCTGCACACCTGGTAATCTTAATATCACATCACAGAGGAACACTCTGCATATGCATGTCATTATTCACAAGAAATATAGGCCATTCTCACAAAACAGTGACATCTGTGATCAATTTTTTATTATTTTATAAAATGTTTATATTTTTACTTATTTATTAATTCTGTCAGTATTTTAGCATTTAATTTTAAATTGTTACTGAATGTTCACATTAAACTTATGTTGTCACTCTCTTAAAGGGGTAGTTCACCTAAAAATGAAAATTACCTCATGATTTATTCACCCTCAAGCCATCCTTGGTGTACGTGACTTTCTTCTTTCAGGCGAATAAAATCTGAGATATGTTAAAAAAAAAAAATAATACACTAGAACGCCACTCTCTTGTGAACGTGTGTACGACAGTTAGCTCAAGCTAGAGATTTATAAAGTTTTAAGTATGGATATTTTTCTTATACAAACGCATCAATTCACAGGCCTTTGTTAAAACTCTGGAGACATGTGAAGTATTTTCATAAAGGATGGATGCACTTTATTGGACTTCAAAATCTCAGCACCCATTCACTGCCATTATAAAACTTGGAGGACCCTGGACACTTAGTAGTGTAACTCTGATTATATCCGTCTGAAAGAAGAAAGTCATATACACCTAGGATGACTTGAGGGTGAGTAAATAATGGTGTAATTTAAATTTTTGGGTGAACTGTCCCTTTAAATATAATGACAGATTACTGTTTTTTTTACTTTACTGTTTATTTTCTGTTGCATATGTAATATATGATAAATAAATAATATATGTGACCCTGGACCATGAAACCAGTCTTAAGTAGCATGGGTATATTTGTAGCAATAGCCAAAAATACATTGTATGGGTCAAAATCATTTTTTTTAATGCCAAAAATCATTAGGATATTAAGTAAAGAACGTGTTCCATGAAGATATTTTGTAAATTTCCTACCATAAATATGTAAAAACGTATTTTTTTTATTAGTAATACGCATTGCTAAGAACTTCATTTGGACAACTTTAAAGGCGATTTTCGTAATATTTTGATTTTTTTTTATTGTCCTATCTTAACAAACCATGAAGACTTATTTATTCAGCTTTCTAATAATGTATAAATCTTAATTTAAAAAAATTGACACTTATGACTGGTTTTGTGGTCTAGGGTCACATATATTTGATAACCTCAAAAGTAAATGGTAAAAAAAAAAAAATGTTTTCAACATTTCTACTGAATTACACATTTAACAGATAAAACTATATAGCACCAAATAATGTGAACTGTTTAGCATTCTGTTAATTATATCAGTAGTGAGTGATAAAGATGCAGATAACAGTTTTCTGACACTGACCTACAGACAAATATAGTGTAGACACATTTAGACACTATTTAGCACCGTTTTTATGCATTTGGAGGTGGACTATGGGTTATTGGGTTTTTAAAGACTGACTTTGAGTGAGAAAAACTTGAGTCACTTATTTTTTACATTTTCTAAAATTTCACAAATGTGATCTTGGGTTCAGAGTAAAGTTTTGCATTGTGAATCACTGTTTTTTCCACTAAACTTTAGTACAATTTATGCTTTTTGTAAATAATTCCATCTTAGTCTCATATTTAAGTATATGTGACCCTGGACCGCAAAACCAGTCTTAAGTCGCACAAGTATATTTGTAGCAATAGCCAAAAATACATTGCATGAGTAAAAATTATCGATTTTTCTTTTATGCCAAAAATCATTAGGATATTAAGTAAAGAACATGGTTTTGTGGTCCAGGGTCGCATATTTGATCTTTGTGCCATATAAACATTCATAGCATGTTCCAGGAAGAAATCCAGATTAGAAAGTAAACAAACATTACCACATTTGCATGTCTCTCCGTTTACTCAAACAACACGTTAGCCAATCAAAGATGAGATTATCTATTGATTCCATATTTTTGTTAACTTTCATTTGATAACTACTTCTTTTAAAGATTCACAGGAGCAAAGGGGCATGGCAGAACACCAGCCCGGCATGAGAAAGGCAGGAGCCACGGCACCGACCGCCGAAGAGGAGGAAGAAGAAGTAGTAGAAGCGGATGATATGGCAGAGGACGAGTGCAGAAATGTGGACTGATAAAGTTTGAGGAACTTTAGAGATTTTTTCATAATGCAGAACCTGGTTTGGGAATCAAAATTATTGTTTATTGATTACTGGTTGTCAATAATCCCATCATTTGATAAAAACGGCTGTCTGTTTGAATTCAGAGACAAAAAGAGACTTAAAAACTCTGAAAGACTGGAATTTTGGAGCGGTCAAACATCCTCAAACAATTCATTCACCCCGACATTGCAATGAAATAAAAATATATAAGGTCAAATCCATCAGCAGTCATATATATTCATACATTCAGACAGACAGGTAAAGTACAAATGTTTAGTTCTATGAGCAGCGCCGTGAGAATGTGAAGTGTTGAGAAATGTGTCAGTGTTTATATCATGTCATGTTTTATGTGTGTGTTTGAGTTGCGGGATGTTTTGCAATCGGTGCATTTCTGTGGGCCAACACTGCCATCTGGAGTACAGAAAACTGTTATACTTCATCCCATAAAATAATTTGCCAAGAACAATAATCCCAGAGCACATGGAAAGGCTCAATATCTAAGTATGTAGCACCATTATTATTTGTTAAACCATTCCCAGCATCGTGGCAGTTGGACTGCATTTGGAACTACAGTTAATTTAGCAAAAAAAAAAAAAAAAAAAAAAAAGTATAATTACAAATATAATTAGATTTATAAATTTGCAAATATAATTATAAAAAAGTAAAAAAAAAAGTTATATTTTTAAAAATATAAAAATAATTACTCATTTTAATAAAACATAAAAGTGCACTCAGTAATTTTCCCCTCATTAAAGAGAAAAAGTATGTCTGACTATCTGTTTTGAGAGTCTTTCACCTCGTCGAAACAAACTAATCATGGCTGACTGTGAATAACACATTCCTACAGTGTTGTCTTGTGATTCATTTGTGGTTTGACATTGTGATCAAAGCTGCTATAAACAACATATTTGCATACAAAATAGAATTTGCATCTCTAGATATGACTGTTTGGTTACAGATAACAAACAATTCCAAATTCAGTGCCTCGGGGTTCAGTGCTCATGTGCATCAGGAATATCAGACACGTGTAAATCATTTCAGTCGAATACTGTAGTAAACAACTTGCATTAATATTAGCTGGATAACTTATTACTTAGTTTTCAAGTTTCTTCCTTAGCAAAATCTTTTAAGGGAAAATGTTGAACTATTTTTAAAAATGATTGATAATGATTTAAAATGAGAAGCCAACAGCCACGTGTTGCTTTTTTAAGAAACTGTACTGCTTTGTATTAAAAATAATCATATTTGTATGCATATATATATTCCTTCGAAGCTCATGCAGGTACATGTTGATTCTGATTAACGTACAATAGAAAATTTGAGAAAATGTACCAAATTAGTAAAGCTATCCATAGAAACTATGGAAATGTTTTAGGTTAAAGTCTCTGTATCAATAAATATATTTGCACTGAATTGAAGTGTTAAAGAATATCTTCTTTTTCATATTTTTGGACATGTCTGACCTCGGTTTGAAGTGCTATTACTTTAAATTTGGAAAGAAAGCATGATTTTTATACTCTAATCAATAAAAATGTTTATCAACAAGGCTTACTTTCAGTTTAATGCCGCCAAGACGAGCATGTGTGGACAGTTCTGGCAAAAACATCCAGTTTCTGTGGTAAACAGATGGCGGCACAGTGGCTCTCTAGCCCCTGTCTTGAACATCTCTGCCTTTGATGCTTTCAAAATCTGGGCTGAAACTGATCTGGCTTGGATTCCCATAAGAGGTGGTCCATATTTGAGTGAAAAATCTAATTTCTCTCTCCGCAGACAGCTTCTGCTTTAACTATCACACACTATTAGGAGGATCCAGGATTAGGAAACTTCCCTAGTCTAATATTTGCATCAGATCCCTGTGTTTGGCATTGTGGCTAACAGATAGGTGGGGCAGCACACACACACATGCACGAGATGTGACCTACTTCACAATATAGTGATCAGTGTTTTATGGTGAGTTATGGGAACATGTAGCAGATGGAGGAAATGAAACCCTGGATTTATGAAACCCTGATGCTGCGGTCGCTATAGTATCACTGACAGTGGGAAGTTCTAAAACATTAACACATTAAAGAAAAACTACAGATTTGATGGTAGACACCGCCTCGTAGTGGGAAATGAGGCCATCCATTCAAAAGAAATCATGCATATTTGAGAGAACGAAAGTACAAATCCAAGTCATCCACTTTTTGTACTTTCCCAATAAAATTTCTCATTTTTAGGGGTTCAAGTGCATAGCGCTGAAACCCTATTGTAATTGTTAGAATGGCCAAGAATCAGCGATCTCTACATAAAACTGATTGTGCAGACCAAACTGTAAGTCATAGAGACTTGAAACTTGGAGGGATGGTAGTACTCATATTGTCTACAAAATCACCAAGGCTCGCCCCAATTGGCCTGACGGGGGCGCTACAGCGAACAAAAGTACGAAAATTGCTCATAACTCGTAAACCCTTCATTGCAGGCTCAAGTGTCTTATGTCTTATGCTGGAATCTTTGGCTCACGCCCGATAAAATGCACGCCTCTGATTAGTCCGTGTGGCAAAATTTTTGGCTATTTTGCATTTTTTGAAAAAAGTCCTAGGTTTTCGGACGTTCTGAACCAAACCAGTTCAGGAAGATTTCCTTGAGAGTGAATATCAATAATTATCAAAAAGGGACGTTGCAAAGGGACCCCAAAACATTCGAAAGGGGCAGGGCTGCCTTAATAAAATGGCTATAACTTCCAAACAGAATGAGATATCTTCGCCAAACTCACAAGGCATATGTAAGAGCTGAATCTGAGGTCACATGAAAAAAGTTGTGGAGCTTGGCCACTTGGTGTTGCTATAAGAGAGAAAAAAAACATAAAAACGGCCATAACTACATAATTGTTTGTCCTATTGACATGAAAATCTGTACGCACTGTCTTGGTTCAAAGTGCCACAAGTGGCTATAGGAACATTTGTGTATCTCAAAAAAATGGCCGCCATAGACCGCTGAACTTTGAGTACCTATTAGACAAGGTTAACAGAGGTCGATCAGAACGAAACTCGGTGGGCCTGTTTGACTCACGACCCTAAAGGCCTATATTGCGTAGTACATAGACCGCTAAATTTTGAGCACCTATTAGACAAGGTTAACGGAGGTCAATCGGAACGAAACTCTGTGGGCCTGTTTGACTCACGGCCCTAAATATAGGCCCTATTGCAGCCTATATTGCGTAGTTTTTCACACATACAGACAATATTCGTATCATACGATAGACCTAATCATTTCAAACAACTTTGCCTCTAGAACCACTGCTGTCAATAAAACCGTTTGTTAAATTATTGAGAAAATGTAAAAAAACTACTTTTGCGAACAAGTCCTAGGTTTTTTGCCCGATTGGAACCAAACCAGTGCAGAAAGATTCTCTGGAGAGTGAATATCAATAATTATCAAAAAAAAAAGTTGAACGTTCAACTTTCCGTCACAGAATGCCAAAGCGTTTGAAAAGGCTTCAACAAACTCTCAATGCATATGTAAGAGCTGAATCTGAGGCCATATAAAAAAAGTCCTGAAGCTTGGCCACTTGGTGGTGCAACCAACTGTCCTATTGACATGAAAATCTGTACGTACAGTCATGGTCCAAAGTGCCACAAGTGGCTATAAGGGCATATCTCAAAAAACATGTCCGCCCGGGGGCGATGAACTTTGAGCACCTATTAGACAAGGTCGGAGGACGATTGGAAGGAAACATGGTGGGCCTGTTTGACTCACGGCCCTAAAGGTCTGTGAGAAATTTGAAGGAAAGCGGCCACTGGGAGGTGAAATCGCATTTTTCAAGGGTGTAATCAATTGTATATTGTGTGGTTTTTCACACATATGCACAATATTCGTTTCATTTGATAGAACTCCTCATTCTGAACATCTTTGCCTCTAGAACCACTGTTGTCATTTGTTAAATGATTGAGAAAATGTTTTGCAAACTAGTCCTGGAAAAGAAAAAAAAACACTGTAGTACAATTCTCTGGACTCTCTAGGTCAGTAATAATAATAATAATAATAATAATAATAAATAAATAAAATAAAAAATTGTTGAAATTTACCCTTTGGCAAGCTATAACAAGGTTGTTTAGAAAAGGGACCTGTCCAAATATACCCGAAAGCCTATAAAGCCTAAACGAAAACTCAAAACTTCACAAAACTTGGTAAGCATATGCGACTGGTGATTCTAAACAAGCATACAAAGTTTTATGGACCACAGCTGGCACTATAACACATTAATGTTAAAAAAAGACATTATTTCTAATGGCAGATTACCTGTATTTGCCAAAAATATGGCCCTGGACCACAAGACCAGTCTTACGTAGCACAGGTATATTTGTAGCAATAGCCAACAATACATTTTATGGGTCAAAATGATTTTCTTTTATGCCAAAAATCATTAGGACATTAAGTAAAGCTCATGTTCCATGAAGATATTTTTGTAAATTTTCTGTCGTACATATATAAAAACTTAATTTTTGATTAGTAATATGCATTGCTAAGAACTTTAAAATATAATAAAGAACTATAAAATACAAATATTGGCCTATCCTAACAAACCCTACATCAATAAGCTTATTTATTCAAATTTCAGATATGTATAAATCTCAGTTTCAAAAAAAAAAATTACCCTTATGATTTGTTTTGTGGTCCAGGTCACAAATGCTTTTTAAATTTATTGTTTTAAGTGGTTATAGGCTTGCTAAATAATATGTAATGTCTTTTTTCATATGTGCTTAAATGCCTTAAAGCGTTTAAACCCCAGTAATCGCTGCTGCAGCTTTATTTTAAATACTATTTATTAATAATCTGTCCATTACATTCTTATAAAACTATGGTAATTTGATATAAGGATTTTCACACTGGTTTAAGATCTATTATTCTGCATAACGTGATGCATTTTATTTCATGTCGGCAACGTTTCCCACTTCAGCCACTAGCACTTTAGACCGTCGATCAGCTGGCGGATGTGACGGCTTCTCACATCCGGTTGTTATCGCGGAAGAGCAGCGGGCTGCTATTGAGAACGATGCGCTGAATCTGGTGAGTTTCGTCTTCACTTCTTTTAACTCTCTCGGCTGATTTTTTATTAACAGCGGGATCGGTCTTTTTAATGACTTATAAACAACTGGTCTCAACTGTTAACTAACCCAGTAACCAACTAAGTAAGTGTTTAAGTTTAGAGCTACAAGTTTGTTTACGCTATTTACGTGCCAACTAGACAAATAAGTGTGAATGTGCTCATGAATATTAATCAGGTCTGTTCTGAATATCAAGTATGTGTTATGAAGGGTTTTTTATTAGGGGCTGAGGTTTTTAACGTGAAATAAGTATTTAAAGCTTGTTTGCCTCATGTAGTGGAACTGCATTCATGTTGACAGTGCAGAATTGATTATATAATGGTTTTGCTTTCCCAGTATTTATTCTCTGGTCTGTTTATGTCACATGATTTTATTTATTTATTCATTCTTTATTTGGATAAACAGGAAACCCAAAAGCCTCGTAGGTTAAAAGGTCTCTGATAAATCAGTCCAATCACCTTCTGTCATAATGACAATTATTGACAAGCATATTCGCTTGATGCATCTATGACAATTCATAAACAAATTAGATGAAAAATTATGGCATTTAGTGATTCATGTATAAATCACGCTGTTCTAATTTTTTCCCCAGCATTATCACAAATCATTGTTAGTCATTCAACAAAACCTAATTAATGCAACCATGGTGACATTGCCTATTTAAATCAACAGTGTTCAGTGTCAGGTAAACGATAGGGAATGCTTTTTGTTAAGCCATGACTTTAGGCCAGTTTTGAAAGAGGTCAAAGGCTCCTTGATTAGATCTTGTTCTTCAGCCTGATGCTGTGATTACTGTGCTTTCAGTTTGTGTTTAATTGCAGTGTCTCATTGCATAAGAGCCAGACAAAGTATTTATTTACGTTTGAGTGTTTGATCATCTCTTCGTCTCCGTTTCAGGGAATGTGCTCCAGCTGCACGTAGTTATGCCGAGCGGCGTGGACTACAGCGAGTTGGGGGGAAGTCTTCCAGCCATTGCTTCTTTAAACGCCTCGTATTCCCAGGCATCTCTCTCCCTTCCCTCCCCTTACTACCCCCCGCTACCCCCGGGAGAGAGACGAGCCTTCTCAGACGTACGCCGAACGTTCTGCCTCTTCGTTACGTTCGACCTCCTCTTCATCACTCTGCTCTGGATCATTGAATTAAATGTGAGTCTTTATTTTGTGTTTCCAAACTGTCTGGTTGCTAATCATTTTTCTCGGTTGTTCAGTTTGTACTTCCTTTTTGTAACTTCGCCTATAGTCGTGTGGGGTGATTTTTTTTTTTTTTTTTTTTTTTTTTTTTTTTTCTCCTTACGGTTGATTGTACATGACCGTTTCACTTCCTCTGATGAAAATAGAGGAGTCTGAAATTTGCATATTAAATGTATTTTAAACTTATCTAATTTTATACATTTTAATAAACAAAAAATAAATAAATAATTGCATAAATAAATATTTCCATATATTTTATTTAACTGCACATAGATATGTATTTACTTAAAAAAACATATATGATTAAAATACATTTAATATGTAAACTACTTTTATAGTTTAATAAAATAAAATACTATTTATGTAGTTTTATAGCCTGGAAAATATTGATATAAATATACTACATAAAATATAAAAGAAATTGTGAATATTGAGATAAATATGCATATAAATATTTTCTTTAATTTTATATAAGTAAATACACACTCATGCATGTACTTACTTTAAAATGCAGATTGTTAAAATACATTTAATATGCAAAGTATCTGTATACACTACCAGTCATTACCAGATTTTAAATGTTTTTTAAAGACGGCTTTTCTGCTCACCAAGCCTGCATTTATTTGATCCAAAGTACAGCAAAAATTTGTATTATTTTTAATATTACAATTGCTATAACTGTTTTCTATTTGAATATATATTAAAATGTGATTTATTTCTGTGAATTTAAAGCTGAATTTTTAGCATCATTACACCAGTCACGTGATCCTTCAGAAATCATTTTTGTAATGTTATAAATGTATTTATCATCACTTTGATCAACTGAAAGCATCCTTGCTAAATAAAAGTATTTATTTCTAAAATTTCTTTCCCCAAAATAAATAAATAAATAAATAAAAATTACACTGACTCCAAGCTTTTGAATGGTATAGTGTATAATATTACAAAAACATTTTATTTCAGATAAATGCTGATCTTTGGATCTTTCTATTCATCAAAGAAAAATGTACTCATCTGTTTTAAATATTGATAATAATAATAATAATAATAAATGCTTCTTACACAGCAATCAGCATATTAGAATGATTTCTGAAGAATCATGTGACACTGAAGACTGGAGTAATGATGCTGAAAGTTTAGTTTTGAATTCAGGAATAAATTCCATTTTAAAATATATTCAAATAAAGAGCAGTTATTTTAAATAATAAAAAAGATATTTCACATTTTTATGTGAATTTGGATCAAATAAATGCAGGCTTGGTTAGCAGAACCGAATTCTTAAAAAAAGCCCATTAAAAATCTTACTGTTCAAAAACGTTTGACTGGTAGTGTAGTTTAATAAAATTGTTTATATATATATATATATATATATATGCTTTTTGTAGCTTATTTATAGAAAGTATGAATAGTAATAATATGTGCATAAATAATAAAATAATATATATTTTTTTATTTATTATGTATCTTTAGTATGTGTGATATAAAAGAGTATATTTATGTGCAGCGTGAAGGATGCTTAATTTGCCTTTCTCTCTGTCTCTCTCAGATCAGAAAGAGTATATGGACCAGTCTTGAGAATGAGGTTGTTAACTACAACTTCAAGTCCTCTTTCTTTGATATCTTTGTAAGTATCATAAAGCAAATTGCCTTGATACTTATCAAACCATAGTAAAAGAGTAAATTTTTATATCCTTCTCTGCACTATTGATTTGATATGATCTCTCAGTCTTTAATGCTATTCAGTCATGAACACACAAATTGTATAAGCTGTTAATCATTAAACTGTTCCAGCTTTGTTTCCATTTTTTGTTTGGTAAAGCATTAGTCTGTTTATCTAAAGCTTACAGAGCGTGAGGTGTGAGAAATTATAATTCACACAGTTGATGTCTCGCTACTGTCACCCTCTTAAGCATGTGACATCAAAAGATGTACTGGCAAAGTGCTCATCCCCTACAGCATTTCTTGTACAAGCAAGTTTTGGGTGAATTTTGGTATAAAAAAGGCCTCGTAATGCTTCAGAGCTGCTGTCATACTTGCAAAAACAGTGATGTCATCCTAGAAACATGTCAGAACTCTCATATTTGCTGTTGTTCTTAAGGATCAGTAAAGAACAATCATCGTTAAAACCTCAGTTAATACTTTATGAGCAATAATCTCTCTCTTTTTCTCATTTGCCTGGTCCCACTCAGCTTTTAGCTGTGTTTAGGTTTCTGTGTTTACAGCTTGGTTATGCTGCATTTCGATTAAGACACTGGTGGGTTATTGCGGTAAGAAAGACCTCAGTCTGTATAAATCCTAAATATTTCCAATTTATGAAAACATTATAGAAAATATAAAGGCTTGGATATGATCATTGTCTTTTTTTACTTTCTCCAATCTCAGATCACTACGCTGGTGACCAGCGCCTTCCTCATTGCCAAAGTTATCTGGTCAGATGTAAGATATTTCAATATTTTGTCTTCCTAACTAATTTCTGTTAATATTTAACTCCATTTAAGTGAGTCACATCAAGTTTGTTCCTCAAATAGACCACTAGCTGTTCTCTGAATTACTCATGTGTTTTATTGTATTGCTGTATTAATAGAAATAGGTGTAGGATGTCATAGTTCCCCTTGTTTTTCCCAGTTGTTTAGTCAGAATGCTTTTGGCTACGTTCTTCCCATCACCTCGTTTGTGGTGGCATGGCTGGAAACCTGGTTCCTGGATTTCAAAGTTCTCACACAGGAAGCAGAAGATGAGAGAGGTGGGAGAGCTTTTTATAGTAAGAAAATCCAGGCCTGTATTGAACTGATGCAAATCAGTTTGGGCATAGTCATATGATCATACTGTAAAGCTGAAATATTATATTGTTTGTCCGTAACATACTTATAAGTCTCAAAATAATTTTTCATACATGCATTTTGTTACTGATTATGGGATTTATAACTTGAAAATAGCAGAACCTTGATAGCAGTTTATTTTATTTTATCCCTGAAGGTGACCTATAATATTATTCACATTTTCGTTTCTTTTTTTCCCCTAAAAACGGTCAGAATTTTTTTCTTGACCTTTTTCTCACTCTCTCTAAGCCTAGAATTAAGCAGTTTGAAGTAGAAGTTTTTTTTGTACCTTCAAGAAATGTGAATTAAGAAATAATGATAAAAAAATATATATAATTGGCTGACCCTATATATATATATATATATATATATATATATATAAAAAATATATGTATGTGTATATATATGTATGTGTATATGATATATATATGTGATGGGTAAAAAAAAAAATCCGAGACGTGTAATAATACTAAACTTTGTTTTATGCAAATACTGATCATACACTACCAGTCAAAGGTTTTTGAACGGTAAGATTTTTCATGTTTTTTAAAGAAGTCTCTTCTGCTCACTAAGCCTGCATTTATTTGATCCAAAATACAGAAAAAAACAGTAATATTGTTAAATATTTTTACTATTTAAAATAACTGTTTTCTATTTGAATACATTTTAAAATGGAATTTATTCCTGTGATCAAAGCTCAATTTTCAGTATCATTACTCCAGTCTTGTCAAATGATCCTTCAGAAATCGTTCTAATATGCTGATTTGCTGTTCAAGAAACATTCATTATTATTATTATTATTATTTAAAACAGTTGAGTACATTTTTCCAGGATTCTTTAATAAATAAAAAGTTCCAAAGATCAACATTTATCTGCAATAAAAAGCTTTTGTAACATTATACATTATACCATTTAAAAGCTTTTCAGTTATTATTATTTTTTTTATTATTATTTTGGGAAATAAGTTATAGAAATGAATACTTTTATTTAGCAAGGATGCTTTACATTTAAATTAAAAAGTCAATCAAAAGTGATGATAAAGACATTTATAATGTTACAAAAGATTTCTATTTCAGATAAATTCTGTTCTTCTGAACTTTCTATGCATCAAAGAAACTCTACTAAGCTGTTTTCAACACGAATACATTTTTAACACTAAATCAGAATATTAGAATGATTTCTAAAAATTCTAAAGTGCTGAATGCTAAAAATTCAGCTTTGTAATCACAGGAATAAATTACATGTTAAAATATATTCAAACAGAAAGCAGTTATTTTAAATAGTAAAATTTTACTGTTTTTGCTGACTTTGGACCAAATAAATGAGGCTTGGTGAGCAGAAGAGACTTTTTTAAAGACATTAAAAAAACTTAGAATACGTTTATGGTTGTGACGTCATAGACACGATCATTTCCGAGCGAGTCCACTTGGGTTTTTAGTTTCAATAAATGTTTTGGGTAGACTGGGAAACTTTGCTTTGTAAAACATTTGAGTATATCTGCATAGTACCAGCACTTTTTAAAGAGGAAGAAAAATTCCTTTTTGTCATTTTAATAGTGTTGTGGTCATGTGAAGTCACATTGCTTTAATCTTTGGGAAGGGAAACATGCTTCTGCTTTGTTCTGGAGATGCACACTCAGGCTGTCACTGATGTTTTGGAAAGTCCTCACACTATATTGACAATCTGTCATTTTCTCATCTCCTGCAGTGTATCTGGCAGCAGTCAATGCTGCGTGTGAGCCGGCCCCTCTGATCAGTCCTAGACCCGTGTCTGATGGACAGTTTTACTCCCCGCCAGAGTCCCTGGCAGGTAACAGCATACATTCCTTTCAGTCTAATGCAACTCATTGTCTGTTTTTTGTTTTATTTCCTTCCTAATGTTTGTGTTTGTTCTGTAGGTTCGGATGAAGACCTTGATGAAGAGGGCCTCGGCAGGAAAGAACTAACAGAACAAGTAATTATATGGTTGTTTTTCTTTTAATTATATTTGGATGGAGGAAATGTTTGAAAATGGCAATTTCTGTCCTTTCAAAAGTAACAAGATCCATTTATTTCATCACTTTGTCTAATCACTTGTTTTTAAGGACAAGCAGTTTATACGACAGGGACGGGAGGCCATGGCTGTGGTGGAACAAATACTGACACAAGAGGAAAACTGGAAGTTTGAGAAAACTAATGTATGTAGACTTCCATGCTTGCAGTCTTTATTTGTTTCTGTTTTTTGTTTTTTTTATTGGTTTAATATGAGGTTTTATTTCTTAGGAGGTGGGCGATGCCGTATATACACTTGAAATCCCGTTTCATGGGAAAACGTTTATTTTAAAGGTATGTTCCCTCTGTATTATTATGAGCCTTTTTGTCTCTTTATGCTTGTTCATGTATACAGAATCAGTCACTGACCTGTGTTTTGGGTGTTTTAGGCACTCTTGCAGTGTACCGCAGAGCTGGTGTATCAGGAGGTCATTTTGCAGCCTGAGAAGATGGTGCAGTGGAACAAAACAGTGTCTGTTTGTCAGGTACACCTTCACTCTCAGACGCCTCCATTAATGACAGCTGAAACACATGTTGGTGTGAGGCACGTGTTAATAGTGAAAAGACACATGCACACTTCAAAATGTCCAAAAAATTTACAATTTAAAATATCTTTTCTATAAAATGCAATCTATTCCTGTGATGCAAAGCTGAATTTTTAGCATCATTACTCCAGTCTTCAGTGTCACATGATCCTTCAATAATAATTTTAATATGCTGATTTGATGCTCAAGAAACATTTATTATTACCAATGTTGAATTTTTGTTGAAACTGACACATATATCAGTATTTATATTTAGTTAAATTTACTTTTTATGACTGATGCTGGGGCGTGTGAGATATATATATATATATATATATATATATATATATAGTCTATGACGATATCGTAATTGTTGTTTTAACAATGTATGCTTTGACATCAAATATATTGCAAAGCTAAACAAAACGCATACAGAGTGCACGCATACATTACGTGATGAAGTCTGGTTAGACTAACTTTTCACAGCATGATTCAGTCTATTAAAATGCATTTAGAATAATCACATATTTCAAGATAAGGGAGCAGAAAATGTATATATTTATATCATTTCATATAGTTATTATCACACAAAGCGTGCCATTTTTTTTTTTCTTCAAAAATCAGTGTGGTTACAAATGTGATACTGTTTTTATATAACAGTTACATAAACAATAAGTTATATTAAGACTTACGTTTTAGGCGCCATATTGGCTGTTTTTGCTCTATTTCACCAACAAAAATCATTCCAAACACAGCCACAGCACTGTTTTGCATCTCTGAGCAACATGACAGTGTTTAATCCCTGAATGAATCGGCCATTTAAATGATTCGGTTCAATCGCAATGACTCATTTATTAACAGTGACTTGATGCCACCTACTGCCGGTTTTAATTTCACATTTAAAGTTTCTTCATTTTTAAAGGAACACTCCTTTTTTTTTGAAAATAGGCTCTTTGTCCAACTGCCCTAGAGTTACACAGTTAAGTTTTACCGCTTTCGAATCCATTCAGCCGATCTCCGGGTCTGGCAGTAGCACTTTTAGCATAGCTTAAAGATCATTGAATCTGATTAGACTGATAGCATCTTGCTCAAAAATGACCATATATAATGATGATATTTTTCCTATTTAAAACTTGACTCTTCTGTAGTTACATCGTGTACTAAGACTGACGAAAAATGAAAAGTTGTGATTTTCTAGGCTGATATGGCTAGGAACTATACTCTCAGTCAAGTTTTAAATAGGAAAAATATCGAAACTCTTTGGTCATTTTTGAGCGAGATGCTAACGGTCTAATCGGATTCAATGATCTATGCTAAGCTATGCTAATAGTGCTACCGCCAGAACGGGAGATTGGCTAAATGGATTCGAAAACGGTAAAACTCAATGTTTTCTGTTTAAAATATCAAAACATTATTTATGCATTTGTAACAGCAGGTTAAAGCATTCCATGTCCCTGCATTAACGTGTAAATACATCTAAATTCCACTTCATATGCAACTTTTGCAAAGATGAATTTTGTTGATACTGATTTCATTTGTGTGTTAACAGCCTAAATGTATTATTATTATAATTGCCTGAATTAAATGGAAGAATTTGACTCAAAATATGATGCACACTTTTAGACAAAAATGGCTCCATAAAGTAAAAATGGCCATAAAAGGTAAAAATCAATTTAAACTTATTGGAAAAGAATTATTTCTATCATTGCTGTGAACTGACCACACAGAATATGAAGAGTATCAAGAACTTTAAGAGTTAGCTGTCCACGGTAGTCTTTACGATATCAGCACAATAACACATTTAGCAAAATAGTGTCTAATTATTGTTATCGATTAAAATCCCAGAAAATATTGAGATATTATTTTTGTCTGTATCGCACACCCCTAATTGCTGCTGCTTTTTTTTTTTTCAATCAAAATTTTTTTTTTAGTAGCTGGATGTCATTGCATAATGGAGAACTAAAAGTATATGTTAAATAGGCCATCTTGTGACCCAGCACACAATGCGTGTGCATTGATGGTGATATTTATGCCGATGACCTGAATTTGAATCCATCCCTGTTGTTTCCTGTTTTCTCTCTGACTTTCCTTGCTAATTATAGAAAAAAAAAGTCCAAAAATAAAACTCCAAGAAGCTTTGTGGGATAGTTTTGAGTTTTGAATCATTGAAACAGCCTTGAAGAAGCTTAGAAGACATGTCCTGCATACACTCTTACATTACAGTTAATGTTCTCTCTGTGTTCTTCTCGGATCTGTCTACAGATTTTACAAAGAGTGGATGACAACACAATGGTGTCATATGATGTTTCTGCAGGAGCCGCTGGAGGTGTCGTGTCTCCCAGGTGAGAGCGAGCACTTACGAATTTATGCATTAAGGGATAGTTCAACCAATAATGAAAATTCTGTTATTAATTACTCACCCTCATGTTGTCCTAAACCCGTAAGACCTTTGTTCACCTTGGGAGCACAAATTAAGATATTTTTGATGAAATCTGAGGGCTTTCTGACCCTGCATTTTATAAAATTCATAAAATTTTGGTTGAACCACTTATGTCACACGGACTATTTTAACGATGTCCTTACTACCTTTTATGTGCCTTGAACATGACAGTTGTTTTGCTGTCTATACAGAGTTAGATTAGATCAGATTTCATCAAAAATATCTTAATTTGTGTTCTGAAGATGAACGAAAGTCTTACGTGGGAAAACATGAGGGTGAGTAATTAATCAGAGAATTTAATATTTGTGTTAACTACCCCTTTAAGGCTGTTTGGAATGTGAAAGCAGTGCATATTTGTTACAAATAAGCTGTTTTGATTGGCTTTACAAATAATTAAGAAGTCAAAGGGTTCAACCTGTGTCTCTTTCTCATTATTAATCTTCAGGGACTTTGTGAACGTTCGTCGGGTGGAGCGCAGGCGAGACTGCTACATTTCTGCAGGAATGGCCACCAGTCACTGCAGCAAACCCCATCACAGTCGCTACGTCAGGTCTGCTTAAATGCAAAGCATTTTGCTTCCTCAGCCAATGGAAATAGAGAATTTAAAGCTGTAAACTAAACTTTTTCTCCCTCCCTCTCTCTCTCTCTCTCTCTCAGAGGGGAAAATGGTCCTGGTGGATTTGTAGTGTTGAAATCTAGCAGTAATCCTTCAGTTTGCACCTTCATTTGGGTCCTCAATACAGACCTTAAGGTAAGAGCTGAATTTACTGCCAGTTTGTGCATTTAAACCATTTAAAACAAATTCAGATTATGTTTTTAATTATGTTTTAAAAGGCAAGCATCCATACTATTAGCATTATTATTACACATGCAAATTTATAGCAACCCCATAACATTAAGTTTTTTGCATCATTGTGCACCAATTGTGATATAGACATGGTGCCTTAAATCAGTCAATTTGTTGAGAGGATGTGTGCTACAGCATTTTGATGGATGTTTAAATGAGCATACAAATCCAATAAAATTATATTTTGTGGTTCTCTCTTTTGATTTGGATCAGTTAAAGAGGTAATTCACCACTTGCAAGATGTGGTTTTAATAAAAGTTGGATTTCTATGCAGTATTTGTTTTTAATCAGTGCTACATAACTAGAAAAAACTATGGAAACTTCGCCAGGGAATAATACAAATTAAAAGATAATTGTGACTTTTTATCTCACAAATCTTACCAGTTTTCTCAGAATTGCAAGATATAAATGCTATAAACAGTTGCAAGTAATAAAGTGAGAATTGCAGGATATAAAAAGAGTTTTTTTTGTGAGACCTTTTTAATGCAGTTGCGAGTTTATATCTCACAGCTGTGACTTTTCTCACAATTGTGAGTTTATATCTTGTGGTTCTGGCTTTTTTTTTTTCTCACAATTGTCAGATATAAACTTTTAAAACTAAACAATTTGTTACAATGTTCAATTCTGAGGAAAAAACAATCTGATACAATCTGATCTGTAATTTTCACAAAAACCTTTTTTTTTTTTTTTTTTTTTTTACCTTTAAGTATTTACTTAAACTACCAACATTGACTGTACAAAGCAAACAAAATCCAGAAATTACAGATCAGATTGTATTTTCACAAAAGCCCTGAAGCTGTTAAAAGTCTGCCAGAATTTACGTTTTTAATAAATGGTGGTATCTTGTTGCAGGTAACATGGCAAAAAAATGATTCACTTAAACTACCAACATTAACAATCCAACACTTACTTACCCTTTAATACATTGGTCTCAAACTCAATTCCGGGAGGGCCACAGCTCTGCACAGTTTAGCTCCAACCCTAATCAAACACACCTGATCCAGCTAATCAAGGTCTTCAGGATTAGTAGAAACTTCCAAACAGGTGTGAGTTGGAGCTGGTTGGAGCTCAACTCCGCAGAGCTGCGGCCCTCCAGGAATTGAGTTTGAGACCTCTGCTTTAAAACCACCCGAAACACCCTAGCAACACCTTAGCAACACACAAAAAAAATACTACTTATGCAAGCAAAGAAAAAAAAATGTATAGAAGCCTGTTTCTGCCACTCAATAAAAAATAAAGGTTATTATGACTTTTTATCTTACAATTCAGACTTTTTTCGCAATTCTGACTTTTTTTTTTTTTTTAATTGTGAGAAACTCGCAAATGCAAGTTATAAAGTACCGTTTTGAGGGGGAAAAAAGACTGGCCTCTGAGTTAACTCGCAATTGCGAGTTTATATCACGCAATTCTGAGAAAAACAGAAAATTTGTGCATGGACAAACAATTTTTTGTTTGTTTGTTTTTCCAAAAAAAAAAAAAAAAAAAAAACTAATTTACAATTAAATGTAATAAATTGCTTATTTTAATAAGTATTACATTTAATATCCAAATATTTATATATATATATATATAATTTTTTTTATTTATTTATTATGTATTTCAGGGTCGCCTCCCACGTTACCTCATCCACCAGTCACTGGCCGCCACCATGTTTGAGTTCATGTCTCATCTCAGGCAGCGTATAAATGAAGTCCACGTCTCCTACCGGTGACGGCTTTGACTCTTTATCCAGCCACAGTTTACATCGTGGTAATTTCAAATTACACTGTGCCATATTCAAACTACGACTGCCATGAGGAGACACAGCATTGCGCTTGACTGGCAGGAAGTTGTTACGGCTGTCTGCGTCTAGGAAACTTTGACTGAATGTTCGGCTGCACTTTACACTGAAGTTAAAGTTTATATAGAGGTACTACTGCAGCACATGGGCAAGAGGTCATAACTCATACTGTCAAACCCCACAAGAGCTGAAACACATGCACAGGAAGTTATCAGGAAGAGCTGCTAGTGATATATGAGAAGAGAGCAGGGGAATGGATTATGCCTAAAACCACTGTTGTCCCCCTACTGAACAGGACTGAAGGCTAGGACGGTTTCTACATTCTGAGCCAAATACGCTGTGGTTGCGCATTCTGCTTTTACTTAAGCCTTAATCGAACATGCACACACATTCATACTCATAATTATTCATACTCATTAATCTGTAGAATAGGTCAGCATCCTGCCATGTATATGATCATTTGTCTAATAATGTATACGGTTAAGAGTTAGACTGGTTAACTAGAACTCAAACCATTTATATAAAACATGCTGCAACAAAAAAAAAAGCAAACACTTGTGCTTGGTTTTGTTTTATAAAAACTGGTTTGATGCAGCTCAAAATCCGTCTGAAATGAATATAATGGGCCTTTTGTTGAAATGCGTGCATTATTTCTTTTCTTTCTTTATTGCATGTCAGTTTGTTTTCTCACAGAGCATTGCTGTCTTATTTTTTTTTTAATTATACACCCATGTTTACCACAAATATACAGAGCATAGCAATTTACAAACAGGAAACTAAGGCATAGTCGGCGGTTGTTTGATTAGTAGTGTCTCTAATACAAATGTGAATGTGTCCTTCATTAGTTGCCTTGAAGCAAGCAAATTATTTGGTTGAGAGGAAAGACACTGTTACAGGGTATTGGGCTTCCTTTTATAGGATGCACATGTTTAGGTCGGTTTATCAGTGGTATCGTAAATGAAGTTGATTGTTTTTTGTTTTTTTTTAAACAGTCTTGTTCTGTACTTTGTTTTGCAGCCTTCTTGGCTTGTACTTGTGTGCCTTTGTTACAGTTTCACTCACTGAAATCACAAGTTGCTTTCATTATTTAGATTTCTTTTGTATCTGAACACTTTGTTTTGGCCTCTATGGACTGTAACCACATTTGTTTGTGCAGAGCCTTTTGCAGTTCACTTGAATTCACTTGTGATTCAGGTTCTGTCTGAATGATATTTTTATACTGATTTACAGTAATATGAAGCATAAGTTTGTCATCTAACTCAAAAATCATGATTTTTTTTTAAATGAAGAATCAACATTTAATAAAATTAACAAACCGTTTACACTCGATGTCTGTTGTGTGTTTCAGATTTATAGTTTATTACACGGTGACCCCGAGTGAGGACACACTTAAACAACACTTTTAAAAGTATGAATGTCATACGGTAATACATAAATATTTTGTATGTTTTGATGCCAAAAAAGGGCAAGAGTTTTTAATAGTATCAGGTATACCAGAAAATATATTTACATTTTTAAAAATTGTGTTTATGGGCCATTCTACAGAATTGGTGCGAACTGCTGTCCCAAAGCCAATAAAAAAAAACATTTAAAGAGCATTTAAGTAAAAAAAAAAGAAGTTCAAAAAATTAAGGGATTTTTTTTTATTTGTCATTTTAAATGGAAAAAGTAATATAGTATAATTCATATACGCAGTGATTTCTTAACACATAGTTCTATAATGTAAACTTTTTTGTAAACATGTAAACAAAGAAATGTTTTGCTGGAACATTATCTTTAGTTGAAATAAATGCCACTTGGTTTAATATTTTATTTAATTCAATGACATTCAGACATTTTAAATTGTAGTTTTATGTCCAAATACTTTTTTTGGTTATATACAGATGAAGTCAAAAGTTTACATACACCTTGCAGAATCTGCAAAATGTTAATTTTCTACCAAAATAAGAGGGATCATACAAAATGCATGTTTTTTTTTTTATTTATTTATTTAGTACTGACCCGAATAACATGCATTAAGAACCAGGGGTGTAAACTTTTGAACAGAATGAAGATGTGCACAGTTTTCTTATTTTGCCTAAATATTGCTTTTTTTTCCATTTAGTACTGCCTTCAGAAGCTACAGAAGATACATGTTTCCCAAAAGACAAAATAAGTTACATTTACCCTGATCTTTAAAATTAAAACATTTTCATCCCCCGGCTCTTAATGAATATTTTTTCCTTCTGAAGCATCAGTAAGAGTTTGAACCTTCTGTAATAGTTGCATATGAGTCCCTCAGTTGTCTTTAGAGTGGACTATATGTAAACGTCTTTTATGTGAAATGTCTTATTCAGGTCAGTGCTAAATAAAAAATAACATGCATTTTGTATGATCCCTCTTATTTTGGTAAAATAATTAACATTTTGCTGATTCTACAAGGTATATGTAAACTTTTGACTTCAACTGTATGTCTATAATAATGTGGTAAACATACTTGGTCTTTTTCCCATCTCTTTTTTTAAAAACATCCTGACATAATCACAAGGATTATTATTTGTATTATGTTTCTTAAGTGAAAAGCCTCTGGCAGAGCAAGTTGTGCGCAGCTCACCATGTGATAGGACACAGCCTATGAGCCTCTCACATGAGTATCACACATCAAACACTTCTCTAGTTCCCTCTTTTTTTCTCATATAAATTCAGAGGTTTGGAATTTTTTGTTGGTTCCATGTATCAGTTGATTCTCAGTGATCTTTGTACACATTTGCAAGGTTGTCCTACTTTCAGACAAACTTTCAGCCACATTGATCAAACCAAAAGATGCAGTAGGAGATGTGATGTTTGTTACTCCTTAAGGTAGAATTAAATTCCATGTCTTATAAGTGTCTGTTTAGTTCTGGGTTTTTGTGACCACAAACTTTAGACAGAAATTCCTGCAATTTTATGATGCATGACAACTGGCAAAAATAAATAAATAAATATATATATTGTGTTTTTACACTACCTCTGGATTTCACTTATATATATATATATATATATATATATATATATATATAAAAAAACCTAAACTAACTTAAACCTAAACAAAACAAAAATTACAAATGAAATAAGTTATTAAGCAATGAAGTTTGTTATTGCACTGAAAATATTAACTAGAAATAATTTTAAAAATATATATTTTAATATAAATAATAAATGTAACTAGTACAAAATGCAAAACAATTACTAAAAGAAAACTAAGTATATAAATAAATGCTAAATCAAAATATGAACAAAAACTGTAACAGTTTTTATCTATATAATTCCAAAATAACACTGACCTGCTGTTATATCCTTCTCAAATTTAGTATGTATTGGTTTAATTATTTTGCTAGTGAGCCAATGAGGTTTTCCATGAAATGTTAGCAGGAGGTTTAGGATTATTGGTTTTCACAATAATATGAAGCAACAGTGTTATATAATCACTCTGTTACTTTCAAACCTGCTTCATTTTCACTATAACCGTTTAAAAACTCAAGAAGTACTGGATGTGCAATGCGAATCCGAACTGTTGAAAACGTTCACGAAGGTAAAAGCACATTTGTGTTTTGCGGCTGTAGGACAAGTGGCTTTATTTAGAGGTCTGTGATGGCCTCAGGTTACGCAGCTCAGACTCATGACTAAACTGTGATGTTATTCATTCCAGAGAGACTTAAACGTTTTAGCTCTCTGGGCCACAAACGATGCTTCACTTCTGAATACGTGAAAATTGTGTGTAGACCTGAATTGATGGATTCAGCATTTTGCCAGCAGTTCCTGGGGTAAGTTACATCAAGGCTATACATCACACTGTTATTTTCATCTGAAAATACACAACAAATGCTGCTGTGAGGGACGAGGCTCACCCTGAAGAACCCGGAGAACCACATATGACTCTGACAGCTTGAACAAAGGCAAGAAGATTCGTTTTTTCCTCAGAAATCTCACCTTTAGTTTCTTGGGGAGGCAGACGTGGTGTTTAACACTCGTCCCTTTCCCATCTTCTAGTTACGAGGATGGGTGCCGCCTTCAAGAAGTTCTGTATTCGATTCTGCTGTTGCTGCTGCTGCGTGGAAGACGATGAGGAAGAAAAGAGACCTTTGCTTAGGTATTACTTAGGGGATGTGGGTTCAGTTTGTTTTTGAAACATGCCGTTTTTGCTTTGTCTCAAAAAATGTATTTTATTTTCTGTTGTTTTTTACAGGAAAATATTTAGTACAAATTAAGGTATAACTTACATATTAAAAGTTTTGCTAATGCTATTAACTTTTTATTACATGTGTACGTTTTTCATAAATACTTAATTTATAACTCACGGTCCAACGTACGTCCGCCTTTACTTTGGGCCAACCGACATATTCGCTGACTGACAGGAAAAAAAAAATAATAATAATTTTTAAAACAAAAAAACGGTTTCACTGCTAATTACCAAGTGAAATCACACTGTTATTGTCGCTGTTTCAAGGTACGACATCTTTATATGGTGATAGTATTTTAATATTTTGTTTGTGTGTGTTTGTGCCAGTCACGACACGTTGGAATATTTTGACCGCGAAGCGAAAAGAAGGCGGGACCAAGAGACCAACCTGTGGAGTGAACCTGGAGACCCCTCCCACTCTGAGAGAGACGACGACCGCACGCTATACAACCTGCTGCAGACCAGAGCCAAAACCCAGCGAGGATCTCACGTATGACACCACTATTACACATTTAAATCATTACTTAAACACAGATGCGATGCTTTAATGTCCAGTGACACCACACGTAATATCACACGTAGAGATGACGCCTGAAATGAACAAAGACCATAATGAGACTTATTTGCATAAGTGGGACTTGTCGTAACACTTGCATATTATTGCTCTTTTGCTGAATTTGAATTTATGACCTGTGATAATTCAGGATTCTTTGATGAACAAAAAGGTAAAAAGAACAGCATTTATTCAAAATAGAAAATATTTATCTTTACTGTCACTTTTTATTAACACATTTGTTTGTAAATAAATGCTGTTCTTTTGTACTTTTTATTCGTCCAAAAATCCTGAAAAACATATCATAGGTTCCAAAAAAATATTAAGCAGCAAAAACTCGAATATTTTCAATATTGATGATAAATCAGAATATTATTATTTCTGAAGGATCATGTGACGCTGAAGACTGGAGTAATGATGCTGAAAATTCAGCTTTGCATCACAGGAATAAATTATATTTTAAAGTATATTAAAATAGTAAACCACTATTTTAAACGGCAATATTTCATAATATTACTGTATTTTGATTTAATAAATGCAACTTTGATGAGCATAAGAGGCTTCTTAAAAAAAAAAAACTTTAAAATTCTTTTTTGATCTGCTTCAAATGTTGACTACTATAGTTTTATAGGAGGAGGTTTCATGGACTTTACAAAAAATATTATAGGTTCCAAAAAAAAAAAAAAAAAAAAAAAATATTAAGCAGCAAAAACTCCAATATTTCCAATATTGATAATAAATCAAAATATTATGATTTCTGAAAGATCATGTAACGCTGAAGACTGGAGTAATGATGCCAAAAATTCACAGGAATAAATTATATTTTAAAGTATATTAAAACAGTAAACCACAATTTTAAACTGTAATGTATATATATATATATGTGTGTGTGTGTGTGTGTGTATGTATGTATACCTACATAACTAAATTACTTTTAATCTTTTACATATTTGTGCCTTTTTTTGATTTCTAAAATATTATATACAGTAGTGAACATTTGAAGTGAATCAAACCTTTCATCAAAGTTGTCCTAAAACCAAAACAATACCCGTTCTTGTCTTAAGACAACTTTGATCAACTTTTTTGATCTAAATAGTAAATCACTGTTTTAAACTGCAATATTCATAACATTACTGTTTTTTTTCTGTATTTTTGATGTAATAAATACAACTTTGATGAGCACAAGAGGCTTTATTAAGTTTTTAATTAATCCTTTTCATATTTGTGCCTTTTTGTTTTCTAAAATATTATATAGTCAACATTTCAAGTGGATCAGACCTTTCATCAAAGTTGTCCTAAAACCAAAACAATACCCGTTCCTGCCTTAGGACAACTTTTGTGAACTTTTTTTGATCCACTTAAAATGTTAACTATAGTTTTATAGGAGGATGTTTCATAGACTTGACAAATAATAACAATGTTCTTGGCCATTTTTCTGAGAAATATATCACGATTTTGTCCATATTATCCAGCCTTATCTATTCCTGTACAACTAGGGCATGGTATTTGTAGGTGTGACCTCTTAATGCTTTAGTTGAGTTGTTTCTTCTGTCCTGTAGGGCTACCGGCGTTTGAGCATCGACATTGAGGCCATGAGAGACATGAGGAGAGAGGTGCGAGATAAATGGAAGATGATCTTAGAGAATCTGGGTAAGAGGTTATGTGTGAGAGATGATGTTCCGGTGATTCAGGGACAGTCTGTCATTGAGATGTTCGGTTTCTTCTCTCAGGGTTCATGGCTGAAGCCGAGTCTCTGCTGACTGTGTCTGCTAGCGCATCATATGACCGCATGAGAAATGCAGCGGTCGCCCGCAGCCTTCTACAGACCCTCCACACCGAGACGTCCATATTCAACAGCAAAGAGCCTCCACCCGAGAGATACCTCTTCATCCTGGTGAGCATCTTACTCAAACTACAAATACGAACAATCAAAAACTGTCAAGAGCAGAAGTATATATTGCTGCACTTAAATGTGTAATGTTGCTTCTCCATCAATGCAGTTAACTGCAATTTAAAGGAAGATGCGGTGGATGTTACTTTTTTATTTATATTTAATTTCATTTAATATAAAAAGATATGTAAATATCTTACTTCCGCACCTTTTTCTTCAGTGCGGAAGTAAGCCTATGGGTGAGGCTTCTGGTTTATTACCCGCTATAGGGAGATAACGAGAAGAGAAGAAAACTGTTTGCACTACAAACCAGTGTGTTCATAATTAAGATAATACATTAAAATAATATGGTAAGAAACACCAATCTGCAATATCAAGCAGCAAAATGAGCTGTTTTGTACAGCTAAACATAGCTGGACGCGGATGAGCCCGGAAGCCAGATCCATAAAATTTACAAATGGCCGCACCCACTTTTACAGGTAGAAAAAGGTGGATAAACATGAATATTCTTCCATGAATATTAACATTTATATTAAATATAAATGTTTAATATTAAACTACCAGTATCAGCTTTACCAAGTAAATAAGCATAAATTAGTTTCTTTTAATGGCCGCTAACATTTAAAATAGTATAGCTGATAATTTTGTGGTTATTTTGAAAAATCATTACAATTTTATGGAGCATTTTTTATCTTAAAAAGGGCTTGAACCATACTAATTTACATGCACAAAATAAATGTAATATATATTTTATAATATATTATCTATTAAAAAAACAACATTTAAATGTGTGCATCAGGGTTATTATAGTTTACTAAAACTAAAAATTCAAAAATGAAATTAAATGAATGAAATTAAATGCAATATAAAAACTTTTTTGTATTGTATTTCAATGTATTTCAGCTAGTTGCCAATGCAAAGTTTCTCATTTTGATTTAATTAATGAATTAAGGGAACTATAACTGGAACTAAAATGGAAATAAAAAATTACTAAAAACTGTATAGACATTTTAAAAAACTAATAAAAATAACACAATTATATTGTAACCAAAATTACAATTGAAATGAAAATGGTAAATATATAAATGAAAACCGATTAAAACTATTAGTGAAAACAATATATACACTACTGTTTTTGAACAGTAATATTTTTAATCTTTTTTAAAGAAGTTCAAATATTTTCTATTTGAATATATTTTAAAATATAATTTATTCCTGAAATCAAAGCTGAATTTTCAGCATCATTACTCCAGTCACATGATCCTTCAGAAATCATTGTAATATGCTGATTTCCTGTTCAAGAAACATTTTTATTATTATTACTAGTAATTATTTAGCAGGGATGCTTTAAAGTGCGATAAAGTGTTGGTAAAGATATGTATAATGTTACAAAAGATTTCTATTTCAGATAAATTGCTGTTCTTCTGAACTTTCTGTTCATCAAAGAAACCAGAAAAAATTCTCCTTTTTTTTACAGGAAATCAAAATATTAGAATGATTTCTGAAGGATCATGTGACAGGAGTAATGATGCTAAAAAATCAGCTTTGAAATAACAGAAATAAATTCCATTTTAAAATATATTCAAATAGAAAACAGTTATTTTAAATAGTAAAAATACTTAAAATTTACAGATATGATAGATGACCTCCTTTTTCCTCACTTTGACCTCTATAATATGTTTGCTCAGGACCGGCTGATTTATCTGGACGCTGCTGAGGATTTTGTGGCCAAGGCTCGTCGCTTCTACCCTCCTAAAGATGACGATGATGACGAAGAGGAAAACCCCAGTCTAATAAATCTTCCTCTGCTGCTGTCCCGCATAAATCAGAACATCTCTGGAGGAGAGGACGACGATGAGGGCGAGACCACCGGTCCGGAGGACTGACACTGAGATTGGATTGTGTTGATGTTTTCAGAATCGAGTTGGAGGGCTTTTGGAGGTAAACGGATTTAGACTGAAGTCGGCTCGGGTCAAGGTGGATGGGAATGCTTAAGATTAAATAGCACAGGTTGACAGGATTAATTAGGCAAATGCTTTTGTGAGAAACAAGGAATCATCAAAATAGCTGCAGATCTCACTTTTTATGTAATTATGAAATATAAGATCAGGATTACTAAGGCATGTTGGTATTGTAAGTGTAAGATGGAGAAGTGAATTTGAATAAATAGAAATGAAGCTTTTCTCTTGAAATTGTGTCAGTGTGTTCTTTATGCTTGTATTTTTTTTATAATCATGCAGATTTTCACTAGATGTTCACTGATGGACTGGAGTGGTGTGGATTACTTATGGATTATGTAAGGAATAATTGACGAGGGACGTTGAGTTCTTAGAAAATAATGCACACCCCAGGTGGTGATGCAGTGGTGGTTACACCATTGTTTTCGTAGAATTCAACAGACCGAAGTCAGTTATTCCACTTACACTACGGTTACCACACCTCAAGACATAGATCAGATGATATATCTCAAGGCATTCATCCGGTTTTTTGTTCTTAAAACGCTATTGTTATTAGGATTACTTTCTTAGGGGCCGTTCACATATCGCGCCTAAAAACGCGTGGAAAACGCTAGGCGCGCCGATTTTTCCTCCTTTCCAAAGCGCTCTGTAGCTTGCGCTCCCGTGGCGTCTGCCGTTGCTAAGCAACCATGACCCGCACTCTCAATGAAGACCCGGAAGTTTCATCAAAGGACAAACGGATTTCCAGCACTAAAAATCACTTGCTGTAGCTCTGCTACTAAATTTATTTAAAAATGTACAGCTATGATCAGCTGTTTCTCCATCTTGGCTGAGCTTTCAATGTTATTACGGGAAAGGATGAAGCTAATTGGTTGAATCTTGTCACATGACCCGCGGTGCGTTTGCGGCATTCTGAAAAGTTGAGATGTTCTCTTTTCTACTTGATGCGGCGCGGACGCGCCTGAAAAAAAACGGCTGCGTCCGAAAACCTAGTCAGCTGACTTGCTGCCTCGCTGCCTTATCAGGCAGTGACTTCGAAGGCTGCGAAGGCAACTCTAGAAACAGTTTCGGACGGACTTCAGAGGCAGCAGAACGTGACGCCGTTGCTAGGTTACCTAACGGTTAAGTTGCAGATTTTGTAGAAAAACGATCTTATACAGTTATGTATAAATTATTTAATAATACATAAAGACCTCAATGTCATTACCCACCGAAGGTCTGTGCGTCGGAGAAGACGACTGAGAATGGCAGCTACTTTTTGCTTTAAAAATAAAAGCACTGATGCAAGTAATATTGCAGAACAGGTCATTGTTATTAGTGGCTGTTTCGTTATTATTGGTAGTATATTGTAAATATTATTCTTATTCACTACTCATTTGAACACTTTTAACATTTTTTTTTAAATACTATTATTACAAACAATATTATTTATTATGCTTTTTACACTATTACGATTCATAAAGTATATCATGGTCAAGATCTCATCTATTATATAAAGTAACAAGTCTAATTTCACCAGAATATCTTTATTTATATAGCCTATATGACGCACACGCACAGGATTGTGGGAAATCGAAGGCAACGAAGGATACGTCTATGCTGCCTGCAAAATTCCATCAGAAGAAGGTACCTCCGGAGACAGGAAGTGAAGCAGAATTAGAATTCGGACGTGCCTTGATACCTTCCTGCCTTGGAATGCTGCCTCAGAAGGCAGCATTTTAGAGCTTTCGGACGCAGCCTACATTTGAAATAACGAACTTGAGCGCGCAAAAGACGCGATATGTGAACGGCCCCTAATGGAAGCGACGCGCACGCGGTTTGACGCGCTCGGTTTTTTTCAGGCGCGTCTGCGCCGCATCGAGTTCCCTTAATAACATTGAAAGCTCAGCCAAGATGGAGAAACAGCTGATCGTAGCTGTACATTTTTAAATAAATTTAGTAGCAGAGCTACAGCAAGTGATTTTTAGTGCTGGAAATCCGTTTGTCCTTTGATGAAACTTCCGGGTCTTCATTGAGAGTGCGGGTCATGGTTGCTTAGCAACGGCAGACGCCACGGGAGCGCAAGCTACAGAGCGCTTTGGAAAGGAGGAAAAAATCGGTCCTTTGATGAAACTTCCGTCCGCGTCTTCATTGAGAGTGCGGGTCATGGTTGCGCGATATGTGAACGGCCCCAAAAGGAGGAAAAATCACATATCGCGCCTAAAAACGCGTGGAAAACGCTAGGCGCACCGATTTTTCCTCCTTTCCAAAGCGCTCTGTAGCTTGCGCTCCCGTGGCGTCTGCCGTTGCTAAGCAACCATGACCCGCACTCTCAATAAAGAGGCGGAAGTTTCATCAAAAGACAAACGGATTTCCAGCACTAAAAATCACTTGCTGTAGCTCTGCTACTAAATTTATTTAAAAATGTACAGCTATGATCAGGTGTTTCTCCATCTTGGCTGAGTTTTCAATGTTGTTATGGGAAAGGATGGAGCTAATTGGTTGAATCTTGTCACATGACCCGCGGTGCGCTTGCGGCATTCTGAAAAGTTGAGTTCGCGCCTGAAAAAACGAGCGGGTCGCTTCCGTTATGAGCGCGGCTGCCGCGCGTCTACATTTGAAATAACGAACTTGAGCGCGCAAAAGACTAGATATGTGAACGGCCTCTAATGTAGTTAATAAAAAGTTTAGACAGACAGACGGAGGACTGAGTCTCTCAAATGTGATCAGCAGCACTCACAAGAACAGCGCCGTTGTCAGTTCGCCTGTGAGAAATGTCATGTAGTTTTTAAGTTGTTAATCGTCAGAGCAGCGTTAACAACATTAGCGCGTATTCTAACGTTCGTGCAACTGGATGTGTGTGCGTCTGTAAGGGAAAGAGTATGAGAAATAGAGTTTGTGCTTTCCGTACATAATAAAACGTAATAAAACGTCTGCCGTGGCAAAAACATGTAACTAATCTGTCGTTTTTATCCTATTGTTTACTATATTTTTTGCTTGGCCACTGTCATTGTGGGTTTTGGTTATTTTGCCGTTTTAGGCTGTTAAGGACCTTTGAAATAAATGAAATGTTATGGCGAAGTGATATAGACATTTAATGCAGTCAAGAGCTGCCTGGAACTACGTTCGCCGTGCGTCTCCCTGAAAATAATGCACATCTTCAGAACGTTCGTCAGCCAATCAGATTAAAGGAGAAGTCCACTTACAGAACAAAAATTTACATATAATGTGCTCACCCCACTGTCATCCAAGATGTTCGTGCCTTTCTTTCCTCAGTCGCTAACAAATTATGTTTTTAATGAAAAAAAAATCAGGATTTTTCTCCATATAATGGACTGATATGGTGCCCCAAGTTTGAACTTCCAAAATGCAGTTTAAATGCGGCTTCAAACGATCCCAGCAGAGGAAGATAGGTCTTATCTAGTGAAACAATTGGTTATTTTCATTTAAAAAAAAAAAAATTAAAAAAAAATTAAATTTAAATACTTTTAAATCTCAAACACTCGTCTTGTCTAGCTCTGCCTGCGTATTCTGACTCAGGACAGTTAGGGTATGTCGAAATTAACTCAAATCGTATTTTCTCCCTCAACTTCAAAAATCATTTCAAAATCATCCTACATCGCTGCAGAAGTACCGACAGTCTTTGCAAAGTAAATGTGCAAAGATCAAACACCCTTAAAAAAGGTAAAACAGCGATATAGGATGATTTTGAAGTTGAGATCGCATTTACGATCATTTGAAGCTGCATTTAAACTGGATTTTGAAAGATCAAACTTGGGGCACCATAGCAGTGCATTATATGGAGAAAAATCCTGAAAAATTTTCCTCAAAAAACAATTTCTTTACGACTGAAGAAACAAAAACATGAACATCTTGGATGACAAGGGGGTGAGTACTTTATCTGTAAATTTTTGTTTTGGAAGTGGACATCTCCTTTAAAGCATTCAATAGCCCCGTAAGATAATGTGATGTTTTTATCAGCTGTTTGGACTCTTATTCTGACGGCACCCATTCACTGCAGAGGATCCATCGGTGAGCAAGCGATGCTAAATTTCTCTAAATCTGTTCTGATGAAGAAACAAACTCATCTACAATAATAATACACAATAACAACAGCATGAATAAAAGGAACAGAAACCTTTTTATTGAACATTTTTATTGAGGTCCCAAAAACCATCATCAACAATATTATGTAAACAATATTAATTAGGAAAATAATAAAAAACAACAGCTCAAATATCCACAGCCCTCAGGGTTGAGCGGACAGTACGAGGGTGTGGATTCAAGCTAAGACGAGATATCATGTGCAATCAGGAATGTAGACATGGTGTGCGGCGCTCTGAGGACTGGTGTCTCCTGCAGGCTACTGCTGGACCTGGCAACGTGAACACAGCGTGAACAGCCGTTAACAAAAAAGCAATGAGGATTTTGATGACCAAAATACAGAAAGTGCCTAAAGCAAACATTGATAATTCTGTACTTGATGTCACTGCCCATCATTATGTACGTAAACGTCACACAACCTTTTAAAACTGCGTCATCTGTTTAAATGGAAAAAAGACTATATCCTGCGGCATCTCGGTGGATAATAGCCTGACCTCATGTTTTACTTTGAAAACACAAACTAACAACATGTCAAGTTTGTTTTTTTTCCACAGTCAATTTAGAAAGTAATTGATTCCTTGGAAAACATTACTGGTGACTTTTTTTACAGACTTAATATGTAACAGATCTACAACTAACTGAATAGGACAATAATCTCCTTGTATAGTTATCTTTTTTTTTTTTTATTAAATTACTGTGGCCTTTCCTAAAGTTGCATTTAAAAATCCCACTTTGACTATTTTTAAAAATAAAATTATATGACTATATAAATATTATATATACACAACAGAAATAATACATGAAATTCTATGAATATATATATTTTGTGTTCATAATAAAATACAATATGCTTTACTCTGATATTTTCCCAAAATGTGTTATGAAACAACTTTAAAGACAATACTTTTTATTAGATGTATGTACATTTATGAAATCTTTTCTCAATTAGTTGCGTTTAAAAATCCTACATGCTGTCTGCTATTTTTGAAAATAAAACTAAAGAATATTTAAATATTTTATATAAAATAAAAATATTTTGAATAAAATCTGTCTGCTATTGTTTCCATTTTTTTATACATTGTGGTTTTTTTTTAAATTAGTCTTTCCTAAAGATGCATTTAAAAATCCCACTTGCTGTCTGCTATTTTTAAAAATAAAATTATATGAATATATAAATATTATATCTAAAATAAAAATAATACATGAAATATTACTTGATATATTTATGACATTTACTCAAACAACATTTTCCTCATTTAGCTGGATTTAAAAATTCCACCTGTCAAAATGAATAATTTTATTATGAATATACACATTTTATGTTTATAATAAAATACATTTTACTTTATTATTTTCCAAAACTGTTATGAAACACCTTTAACAAACAACAGTTATGTGCATACAAAAAAAATTACATTAATAATTTAATGGAAACTTCTCATTTGCATTTAAAAATGCCATTTTCTGTCTGCCATTTTAAAAAATAAAATATAAATATATAAAATTATATAAAATAAAAATATATGAAAAATTAATTGACTTATTTGCGACATTTACTAAAGCAACATTTCCTCATTTAGCTGAACTTCCACTTGTCAGGATGAATTTTTTTATTATATGAATATTTAAATATTCATGTAATAAATTCTATGAATATACACATTTTATGTTTATAATAAAATAGAAGTTTTACTGTAATATTTTCCAAAATTATGTTGTGAAACAACTTTAAAGACAACACTTATTACGTTATTACGTGCATACAGAACATTTATATTAAAATGTATATACATTTTTTTAATTGGATCTTTTCTCATTTTAATAAATTACAATTTTAGTTTTGTTGCTATCTGCTATTTTTTTTTAAAAATTGTGAATATATAAATATTATATATACAATAAAAATAATATACATGATAGATTTACCTGATATATTTATGACATTTACTAAAACATTTCCTCATTTAGTTAGGATTTAAAAATTCCACTTGTCAGGATGAATCATTTTATTCAATGAATCATTACATGAATATTTATATATTAGTTTAAAAATCCTGCTTGCTGACTGCAAAATATATTAAAAATGACAGGAAAAAAAAAAAAAAAAAATAAAAGTACATTTTATATAAAAAAAAAAAAAAAAATGTATGTATGTATGTATGTATGTATGTATGTATGTATGTATGTATGTATGTATGTATGTATGTATGTATGTATATATATATATATATATATATATATATATATATATATTTTTTTTTTTTTTTTTTACTTTAACATTTATCTATATCTCTCCATCCATCTCTACATATACACCTTAAAAATAACAAATCTAATGCATAATTCATCTTGCAAACAAGCACACAATTTTCAAAATGGTACTGTACACTATTAAAAAAAAATCTGATTAAAAAGTAATTAAAAACTATTAAAAACTAATCTAATATAGTCCAATCATACAGGTATGTGACTATGTACCTGCTGAGACTGTGTGTCTGGTCCTCTGCTGGCCAGACGGCTGAGAATGTTCCTTTCAGACATCTGCAGCCTCACGGCGACAGGCGGTATCCTGGCGATGGTCGCCGGGAGACGAGTGACATCTGCTTTCATGTCACTGAGCAACTCTTCTAGCTGTTTCAAGACTGTCAGAAACACATAGAAGGCGGCAGTGAGCATCATCTTGTACACTGAGTCAGAAGTTCAAAACTAAAACGAGGTCAGGCGACGTACCTTTATGTAGGACGGCGTTGGCAGGTTTGTTTCCGGACATGGATTCCTTGCTCAGGTGCTGGTGGGACTCGGCCAGACACTCCACTTCACTGAAGCGTGTGTTGAGAGCCATGGAGGGGTGAGAAGGGTCTTCAGTCATGTTCAGATATGCAGCCCTGCGCAGCTGTTCTTCAATCACCAGAGCCTGCTCAAGCAGCTACAGGAGAAAATGTGTTACTAACTCAAATATCTAGACTCGTATACACAAAAAAATTGAGTCTTTTCATAATACCTTGAATCTCCTGGCCAGAAATTTGTTCTTGATCTCCAGGAAGTTCCCTCTGTTGATCTCTCCCTTGAAGGGTTCGTTAAGAATGGCGAATCGGACGTCGTTCTGAATATCTTGCCAACGAGCGTAACCGTGTCTGAGACAGTGAGTTAGGGTAGATTTCATGCTGTGCTGGTCACTAAACACATCTGAAAAGCACTCACACATGTACATGTACGCTGAAAGCTGCGGGGTTTTTTTAAGGATACTGTATGATGCCAGCGAGTAGCCAGTAGTCGTGGCGGCGATGCCAGATCTCATTGGTCTTCTTGGTGACTGTAGCGGCTCGCTCCTCATTCTGCCAAAGGGAGTGTAATTCTGCGTGAAAAATAAAGAGAGAGAATTTTGTAGAAATGCTTCGACTTAAGGCATTTTTGCAAATAATTATGTTATAATTCTGCCTTTTTAACACATTTAATAATAAACACATTCTTAAAGATGCAAAACAACCAAGCACCATAAAATATACAAAAAGAAAATACTGACAAGCATTGTAGATATTGAAATTCAGGTAAAACAATATATTGTATATTTTTGTTATATAAAAAGCTGTACCTGTGTATAAAAAAAAAAAAAAAAAAAAAAAAAAAAAAAAAAAAAAAAACTTTTAACGGAATCTTTTATTTTGCTGTATTTAAAAAAAAAAAAAAAATCCCACATGCTGTCTGCTATTTTTAAAATATATATATATATATATATATATATATATATATATATATATATATATATATATATATGTATATGAAGAGTTTGGTTGCAAAACGCGATAAACGCCATTTTTTGACATTTGGATTTTATTATTGGAAATCACTGTTCAGATGTACCTTAATCTATGTGTGAAATGCTGCCATTAATAAAATTTAAGAATGTACATTTTAGGCCTCCTATAAAATGTATTTTTTCACAAAACGCGATATCCGCCAGACCAGTTTCTTTACAAAGTGCGATATAACCAGGGTTCGAAATTAACACCCGCCAACCCGCCAAATGCGGGTTAAAAATCATTTTGGTGGGTATTGATAAAAACTTACCAGCCAGTTTGGCCGGTGATGCATGAGCCAATCATGCAAATCATGTCAGAGACGCTCTGGGTCGTTTGTCCCCTCCGTCCTACATTTCACATGAACACTACACTACGGGTGACGTTTTAGATACCTATTGGCAGCAGCGCGCAGATACAGTACGCTTCGGTTTGCGGGTCCAATCAACGACGACAAGAGCGCGAAAATACAAACAAGAAATAGGAAATATCGGATGAGCAAAGAGGACTGAGCTGGACAGCGAAATAAGCTAAAATCAAAATGCTGCGGTGGTTAGGACAGACGTCAGGATCACGCGAGCGCAGCATCCCCTGGGAAGAGAGTCAATGCCGGTGAAGTGCTCCGAGTTTGCTCATTGATTTAACGATAATATCAAAACAAAAAACATATATTTTTAAAAAGAGGATTCAATAGGCTAACTAAAAAAACGTTTACCATTTAATTGTTTATACTGTAGGCGAGCTGTCAGTCACGTAGGCTACGTTCATAGCGTTTTGCAAAAAAAAAAAAAAAAAGTTATGTTATGTTATGTTGTGTATGTTCTGGCCAAAACTAACTCAGAATCTTATTATTATTAATAAATCTTTGTATATACTATATCATATATTTATGATGTATTGTTTTTTTTAACCAATTTAAGATGTTTGACAATGTTAAGATAAATGTGTTGCATTTCGGCATGATTTTTGACTTATTTATGAACTATTTATGGACATAAAATTAAATAAAAAATATCCTGGATTTGAAAAATATTGTGTCCCTGGCCTTCACTGAGCTCAAGTAATAGTTTCATGTACAAAAATTGTGAATGAACTTGACTGTTGATGTCTTAAATAATAATGTCAAATAACCAACATTTCTCAAAATGGATATATCTCGTTTTGCAACGAAACTCTTCATATATATATATATATATATTTTTACAAATAACTTAAATTAGTATTTTTAATGGACTCTTTTCTAAATTAGTTGCATTTAAACTTTGTAAAATTCAGGTAAAACAATACATTTTATATTTTTGTTATAAAAAAAGCTGTACCTTTACATATTATATATACACTGTGTACACACACACAAATACACATACATGCATGCATGCATATATATTATTATTATTGTTATTATATATGCAAAAGCCTCTAAATCCATCTGACGTCTTTCTGTGTGTATATATATGTGTGTATATATATATATATATATATATATATATATTGTTTAGGTGTGTGTGTGTGTGTGTGTGTGTGTGTGTGTGTGTGTGTGTGTGTGTGTGTGTGTGTGTGTGTGTGTGTGTGTGTGTGTGTGTGTGTGTGTGTATCTAAACAGTTAATTAAAAGGCAACATATCAATTAATGGCTAATATAACATCAATAGCTAATATAAAGATCTAAAAAAAAAAAAAAAATAAATAAATAGTTACATTTAGTTAAAATATTAATAAAAGAAATAAAATAATAATGACCATATAATTAAATAAAGTTAAAAATAAATAAAGTTCAATTGTTAAATGTAATAAATTGTTGAAAAATTGTTAATAATAATATTGGTTAAATTAAATTAAATAGTTCAAATAAAGTTATACATCTTTTTAAGCAAAATGCAGATCTAAATGCTGTTCACAGTAAAAAAAAACATCTAAAAAAACAAAAAAAGAAAACAAAAAGATAAGTTTAAAAAACAAACAAACAAACAAACAAACAAAAAAAAAAAGTCACAATAAAAGGGGGGGGGGGAGAGACAATGACTTAATATATATAAACCAAAATCTAACTTAAAAAGGTACATCTTCAAAAACTTAGAAGCTTGTCAAGGTATTATATTTATGAATTAAAACAAGTACAAAACCTGAGAATAACTGAAATAGACAGTCTGAGCAAGAGATCTTACCTGTAAATCCTCCATCTGCGATGTTGAACATGAACCGTGTTTTGGCTTTCTTCCTCTCTTCAATTGCTGCTCCTGCTGCGCTGTCTTTGGCACTCTCTCCATTCTGCAGTTTTCCCACTTCCTCCGTCTTAGCAGAGTCCTTCTCGTCTTTCTGACCTGGAATGAAATGAACGACAAGTTAGTAAAGTGGGACAGTGAGACCCAGAAACTACATAATCATGCCACCAAGTCAGGTGGTACAGACCTTTCTTGTCATCTGTAACAGGGGTAGTGTCCATCTTCTCAGGTTCGTCATCCTTCTTTTCTCCTGAAAAAAAAGCATATAAACAAATCAGCCATTGCATGTTTGGACAAAGTATATTTTTGATCCCTATCAAACTATTATGAAAGTCAAACTCCAATTTTGTTTACCTTTGGTGTCTGAAGTTTCCTTCTCAGCCTCAGATCCTTTGGGCTTGCTGTCGTTGGTCTTATCCTCAGCATCTCCAGACTTGCCTTTCTCTTCCTCCTTCTCATCTTGCTTCCCATCAGCCTTGTCTCCCTCTGAAGAGGATTCAGGCGTCTTGTCCTTCTCCTCTTTGTCTTTGCATTTGTCTTCAGAAGCAGACGAAGCTTCGTCATCTTCATCAGGAATGGCAATGACCTTTTAATGAGATTAAAGGCAATTTAGCTTATTCAACTACTTAAATTCAATTTACAAACAATTAGCTCAAGACTTAAAATCCTCTACACATGCTGTGGCTATGTTTGGAATGATTTTTGTTGGCAAAATAGAGCAAAAACAGACAATATTTTGTCTAATTAATGCAGTTGTAAACAATCCCAGCTGAGAAAGAAACGAGAAACGATTGGTTATTTTAATAAAAATAATACAATTTATACTTCAAGTTTTTCAACATATCCTAACTGTCTTGAGCCAGAATACACAGAGTTCAGGCAGAGCAAGACAAGACAAGCGTTTGAGATTAAAAAGTATTTTAATTGTATTTTTTTTAATGAAAAGCAAACAAACAAAAAAAAAAAAATGATCGGTTCTTTATACAAGACCCTTCTTCCTCAGTTGGGATCGTTTGAAGCTGCATTTTAACTGCATTTTGGAAGTTCAAACTCAGGGCACCACATCAGTCCATTATATGAAGAAAAATCCTGAAATGTTTAACTCAAACACAATTTCTTTACGACTGAAGAAAGAAAGACAAACATCTTGGATGACAAGGAGGTGAGTACATTATCTGCAAATTGTTGTTCTGGAAGTGAGCTTCTCCTTGCAGAGAAAAGCAGAGAAAACTGCTGCTTTCTCACCAATATTAATAGGAAAGCGCATACCACGTTTATATATTCATCTAAACATATCAAGGCTTTAAAGAGAGATCCACACAGTTTGTTGCATAAGCTGATACTCACTTCATTGTCTTTATTCTCACTGGCGTCTTTCTCACCATCTCCATTTTTCACCTTTTCTTTATTGCCGTCTTTTCCTCCATCTTCCGCTTTGGAAGCGGCATCTGCAGAACAACGAGGCAAAGGGTTAATAATTCACCTTATTTTAACAGCAATCAAGTAAGAGAGGATGTGGCACATGATGTACCTGGAGCAGGTGTGTTTGGCTGAGTGTCTGCTGGAGTGCCAGTAGAGGGCGTTTTGCTGGGGGAATCAGGCTGACTGCCGGCGGTGGACACGGTTTTATTTTCATTCAGTTCCATCATCCAGGGCATCGACCACTGACCGTTCACATGCTCAAACTCTTGTACCTGAAAAAAAGTATACAAACACAACAATTAGACATTCATTTTATACCACATCGTTCTTGTTTTGAGCACAAACTCAGAAAACAGTTTTTCAGAAACCACAACTTGCTATCTTCATTTTGCATCTCAAGGAAAGTATATTAGTGAGGATGTTTAGATTTGGATTGGTTAGAAAAGAATCAATGAGAAGGATGTTCATTTTTTTGCAGTGCATGCAACATTCAATCATGCATCTTGCAAATTTAATTTAATCTGTTTGTAAACTCTTTAGCTTTTGTACGGCATGATATCTACAATTAAGCATTACTCGTTTACCTTCTTTCTGATTAATGACATCACACCAATACGAGTAAGGACGTGCTGCCGTGACAATCCCTCCCGGGGAACGCCATCGGCAAAGCTTTCAGCACCATCTGCACCAGGCTCACACAAGTGCCGCATAAAGAGTGAAACGTAAGCCCTGAGAGAAAGTAGAAACAGACAAAACCATTAAAATCAGTTTATAGATACAAGACAGCCAATTTATCTAGGATTTTATTTTTCTAGGAGCCTTTCAACTACAGATAAATGTCTGTAGGTGGAAGAAGAAAAAAAAAAAAAAAAAAAAAGTTGCACTTGGAAATAGGGTTGTGACGATGAGGAAATTTCCCCACCGGTTAATCGACATGTGACAACACCGGTAATACCGGTATCACCGTGGGGGTGGGGGTTTCCTCTTTGTTTCTGCGTTTAAATAGCTTATAAATGCGTGCGTATTATACTTTCACTTTCAGTTTTGCGGGAATTGGCAATTCGGCGTCAATTGTTTGAATGGACGACAACGAAAGTACAAAAAAAAAAAAATCACTGATATTAAACAGAACTTTTATTAACATTACGAAAAAAAAAAAAAACACAACGCCATTCTCTTTCTGTAAATTCGACTCCTCTCGTTCTCCTCACGTGATAAATGAAATATGACGCAATGTAGCCATGTTCAGTTTTTAATTATAGTGCATGCTCTCCTCTTAAGTAAATTATTTAGAATTATATTTTCCATTTAATTCAAATAAATATTTAATAAAAAAACGAATACTTAAAAAAAAAATAATAATGTGGGGACGGTGTCACGGTGGAAAAGTGATGTCACCGGTGTTGCGTCTTAAAACCGGTAACACCGTCAACACCGTCTATCGTGGCAAGCCTACTTGGAAAGTTTCTGATTAATCTGTGAGTAACCTTAAAATGCACATTTATCTTTTCATATACAGTACTGTTCAAAGCTTTTTTTTTTTAAATGTTTTTTGAAAGTGTTCTATGCTTAGAATGCAAGGCTGCATTTATATGATCAAAAATACAGTAAAAATAGCAATTTTGTCAAATATTATTACAATTTAAAGAACCATTTCTATTTGAATATATTTTAAAATGTAATTTATTGCTGCAATGCAAAGCTAAATTTTTTGCAGCCATTACTCCAGACTGATGATGATGATGATTATTATTATTATTATTATTATATTAGAGCGTAACTATAAAAGATAAAAAAGTTTTATTACTATTGTAATATTTCACTGTAATCGTTGCAGCCCTAAAATGATCCTATTCATTGTTTTCTTTCCCCCATTTATATAATAATCATAACCTAGTTGTTAACTTGAATGAAAACCACTCCGTAAGTTCAAACTCACTTGAACTCCTTCTCTGATTTGCCACGCAAGTCTCTGACCAGCCACTGGGTTGTGAAGGCATCCTGAGGTGGCATCCCATAACGCATCACTGCGTTCAGGAAGGCCTTCCTCTGACGAGCATTGAAACCCAACACCTGCCAAATCAAAACAGTGTTTTAGTATGTTAAACTCAAAACACATGCATTTCAGAAATCCAAGAAAAAAAATAAAATAAAATACTGGCATGTATCGTTCACTCACCTCGATGTTGCCGCTCACTCTGGCCAGCAGGGGGGGCAGGGGTTTGTCCTTGTCGTTTCGGAGGCCTTTCCTGTTGGGTCGCCGTGAATTGGCTGCAAGTAGACAGTGAAAATTTGCACTCAGAAAAGGAGTTTAAACGTTTTAAATACTTTTTTTGATCATAGTCATACTGCTCTCACCACTCCCACCTTCTGTGCGCTCGTCAAAGTCCTCGTCTCCTTCCTCAGAAGCAACAGAATAATCTGATTGGCCATCAGATTGATCATCCTGCCAGTCTGTAACAGAACAAGAAAGATTAACAACACATAAACAAGCACTTTCAATGGCTGTTTATATTAACCTAGACAAAACACTTCAAGGTTCATGGTTTAGTTTTGGTCCAGAGTTTAATAGTGTTAGCACATCTCTCACCTCTGTCCTCCTGAGATCCGTCGTTGTAGTTGACCTGTTTGCGGATTCGCTTGCCCTTGCCCAGATTACGAGCCAAATCCTCTTGCTGCTGCTCGTAATGGTGCCGGAGCAGTTTCTCCCAGTAATCTGGATCCACACTTTCCTCCTGTTTGATGATCTCCCTCTGAACTTCCTCTTCCTGAGGGCGAAGACAGGAAACAGGGTGAAAAAGCGCATATAATAATAATAATATACCACAACTTTACATGTCATAGCATGTGTGCCAACTAGGGCTGCACGATTTGTTCAAAAAACAATGCCGAAGGAACATTTTCAGATTGAAAAAATTGTAACTGCCATGTGAAGCGCCAAAAAAAAAAAAAAAAAGCATCTCTTTACAAGTTTATGAAGATGGCTGGAACACATCATTTTCCCTAATGCATGTTATAAGCAACACCAAGCCATATCAAGATTTCTATTTTTATTTTGATTAACTCGCACAATCCTAGTGCAAGCTGTTATCCCACATATGTCCAGCAACCCACAGTTGTCTCTTTTGCCACTCACCGCTTCCTCCTCATCCTTGACCACATACTGAGCCACTTTGAAGGAGCTGAGATACTCGTTCATGCTCTGGAGCTCGGTATCGTCTGTGGCGTCCTGGTTACGATCCAGCAGCCGGTCGATGGCTTTGTCATCATAGTGAATCACACTGCTGTCCTCTTCTTTATTCTCTCCTAAAAAGAACAAAAGACTTCAGTGTCAGTTCTTTAGATTGGAAACCGTATTGATGTAAAGTAAAGCATTTTGTAACTCCAGACACACCTTCGCCCTCATCTTTGAAGAGCTCCTCTGTACCAAATTTGAGAATGTCATCCAGCTCTTGTTTGGACATCGAACCGGTCTTTGAGCCCAATCCAGGACGCACAACCAAGTGAGTCAACATCATTTTCTTCTTGGCCACCTTGAGATTAAATTAAAAAAAAAAAAAGGGTTTTTGCAGGTTTTATGAGGGTAAATTTAATGCTTCTTAAAGACCTTTTTAAGACCAACTAAAGGAAATTTAAGGAAAAAAAAAACAAAAAGACAAAAAACAAAGGGAAAACAATATAGCAATATTATTTTCCAAGTATAGTTTGAGTTTTACTTTCACTTTCAAATTAGCGGCAATTCAGCGTCTAGCAATTGTTCGTTTTTAGTTAGTTTGAGTTTTCCCTCTTTTCCTCACTTTCCTTCTGTAAAAGCGCAGTGCATATTTTACTTTCACTTTCAAATTAGCAGCAATTCGCCGTCTAGCAATTGTTTGTTTTTAGTTTGAGTTTTACCTCCTTTCTTCAATTTCCTTCGGTTTTAAGTAACTGTGTGCATTTTACTTTCACTTTTAAATTAGCGGTATTAACATATCGTAAACTTTTATTAACAAAACAAATAATGATACACCATGTTATAAGCCTAATATAAAATAACTTAAAGTTTAAATAGGTATGCAAAACTGAAAATCAGTAAACACTGTAACCAAACAAATAAGAAACGTAAAACATTTATTAGCAAAACGAATAAGAAAGCTTGGAAGCACGGCATACACCTTGATGTAATATAAAATAAAAAAAAATAAATTACACAGTTAAAATAAATAAAAATCAGCAAACACTGTGGAACCAAATAAATATGAAATTTACATTAATCACTTTGTAGAAACGGCACAAGTCAACAGGCTTTTCAAAATCCAAAATATTTTTAAAACAGGAGCTTTTGCATTTTGTTTTGAAACGCCATCGTTTTGTCTCTCTCCTCTCTCTTCTTGTCAGTCAGCTCGACTCACTCTCTTCACAATAAATGTGATTGTTCGGCACACTGCAATGAGCAGCCGCGTTTGATTTTAATTTGATTGTCTGTTCTCTAACTGAACTGAAGTGATAAAAAACAAAAAAAAAAACAAAACAAAACAAGTTCTTCTTTGGGTAACTGACAGATATAGCAGCACATACCGCCATCTACAACATACTGTGTAATAAATATTGAGCAACCTAAGCCATGTAGCACAGAAATTACACTTTCGTTTCACTTTAAAATGAAAGCATGGGGAAACAATCCCTCACGAAAATTAATGTCATGATTATATGAATTTAGGACCTTTTCAAGGCCTTAATTCACGGAAAATGATTGAGACTTTTTAAGACGTTTTTTTAAGACCCGCAGAAACCATGTCAGATTCAAAAGACAGTGCTGGCACATTATGTTTCACAGAAAAACGTAGTGTACCTGAGTAATTCTCTCTTCTACAGAGGCTTTGGTCACAAAGCGGTAGATCATCACCTTCTTGTTTTGACCAATCCTGTGAGCTCTGCTAAAGGCCTACAATGAGAAAACGCCAACCACCGGTGAGGATTAGTTTACAAAGTAAGATCACATTGATTTTTAGCAGATTATCCTGATTTCAAAACATTACAAAGTCCATTACCGATGCCTGAACTCACCTGAATGTCATTGTGAGGGTTCCAGTCAGAGTCGTAGATGATGACGGTGTCTGCGGTTGCCAGATTGATACCCAGACCACCGGCTCTGGTTGACAGTAGGAAAGCAAACTGAGGAGCACCAGGAGCTAGAGCAGAAAAAAAAATGAGTTATGATGCTTAGAAATGGAGTTTATACAGCACAAGAGAGAACAAACCACATCAGTTACATAGCAAACATTTGGTCTCACCATTAAAGCGGTCAATGGCTTCCTGTCTCATGCCTCCTGTGATGCCTCCGTCAATACGCTCATATTTGTATCCCTCGTTCTCCAGGAAGTCTTCCAGCAGGTCCAACATTTTGGTCATCTAAAGAAGAGGTAGAAAACAGGGTTCTACAGCGCAACCATTTCAGTCGAATTTGCGAATAAAAACTACTGCGTGCTACTATGTCAAAATATTTAGGAGCATCATGTGTAAATGAGATTCATAGTGCAGTGTAAAGAGCTTCGTTGATTGTTCTTCTGTACCACCTCCGTAGTACAAATTAATTTTGTTAATACCGATTTCATTTGATCGGTAACTTATTCTTATTCGTTTTGTTTTTATTCTGTTGCTTTAATTCGAAATTCTAAAAAGTAGAGCCCTGGAAAACATCTCAAACACCCGCTGTGCATTATAGGCATTATTGTCATTAGAAACAAACAAACAAAAAAAAATACAATTTCAAAAACACAGTAAAAAAATTGTAAAATATTATCATCATTTAAAAGAAGTGGTTTATATTTGATTAGTTTGTAATCAAAATGTAATTTATTCCAGTCATGCAAAGCTGAATTTTTAGCATCATTACACCAGTCTAACAATGCTGATTTTATGCTTGAGAAACATTTTTTATTTTTATTTTTTAGAAAGTTCAAAAGAATAGCATTTATTTGAAATGAATATTACAAATGTCTCCAATGTCACTTTTGATGAGTTTAATGTGTGTATGTTGAATAAAAGCATTCATTTCTTTCAAAAACAACAATCCTACCGACCTTTGAACGGTAGTACTTAAGTAAATGATTGTAAACTGTTAAATGAGGTAAATGATTCCTAAAAAAAAAAAAAAATTACTTATTTACCTGAGAGAAGATAAGGACTCTGTGTCCGCCCTCCTTGAGTTTCCGCAGCATCTTCTGCAGTAGCAGCAGTTTGCCAGACGATTTAGTCAAGGCGCTGCCCTCGTACATCCCATTGGGCATCTTGGCAGCTTCCTGTTTCACACAGGGAATCAGACGTCTTGTCAATCTTTTCAATTTCATCTATACGCAATTCACTCAAATATCACACGATATAGGGCCCAATGATTTCCATGATGCAGAAAACAAGGACAGAATCTGGGAATCCAGACATAAAAATGCAATTTACTGCATAATGCGGAATGACACGGAATTTAATTTTTATTTTTTTGGATGAATAAATCAAAAATTGGTCAGTACATGTAAATCAAATTGCAATATGGACTAGTGTCTGTTTATATTAAGCCCCAAATCACTATTTAAAGATAAATCCTGCATGTTCGGCGTGTCTCTGTGTGAATAAATGGCGCAGATGCGTGGTTTTATTTACCACACATACTAAAGCGTGCAACGCTCACTATGCACTTCAGCCTCTTTCGCATCAATGAGTAAATGAACAAACAATTTCTAGAACTGCTGTGTCTCACTTCATGTGCATTTTGCCGTTTTATTTGAGAAAAACCATTGTCATATAATATACAAACAAACTTAAAAGTTGTTTTAGCTTGAAACTGACAGAAATATATTAATGTAATGATTGTACTACTAAAATTATATAACAAAGAATATTTACTAGAAGAATTGACAAGATAAATGTAAATACACAGCACTGTATCTCTGAAAAAAGAAATAAATAAAATAATGAATTCATTTTTTATCAAATCAGTTAGAGATGTTTGAGTATTAACATTTAATGAGACCATTCAAATTGAATCCAGAAATTAATGAAAAACTAAGGATTTTGTAAAAATGAAATTGAACTTTTAAATAAATTTCTGTTAAATTGTGTACGTTTCAATATTTAAATTAATTAGAGGTGCTTTCTGATTTATTTATTTTTTTTTTACATTTAACCATTGAAAATTTGGAAAAAAAAAAAAAAAAAAATTGGAAAAAATAAAATGGATTTCATAGGGCCCTAATAATATGACACGGTATTGGTCTGTTATTAAAGGCATGTAAAAAGCGGACCATACCATAGCAGCAACGGGGAAGAGATAGGGATGATTACAGCACTTCTTAAGGTCCATGACGACGTTCAGCAGAGAAACCTGGTTTCCACCACCACGAGTGTTCAGAGCCTCGAAGTTGCGGGTCAGGATGAACTTGTAATATTTCCTGAATTCACAGATGAAAGATTTAGAAACTCCACCCCCCTGTAACCTACTTCTCAGTCCATTCCTCATCACATACTCACTTCTGCATGGGGCTGAGCTCAACTCGGACAATGAGCTCAGTTTTGGAAGGCATGTGCTTGAACACGTCGGCTTTGAGTCTCCTGAGCATGTGTGGTCCCAGCATGTCGTGAAGCTTTTTGATCTGGTCCTCCTTGGCAATGTCGGCAAACTCCTCTAAGAAACCCTCGAGATTACTGCAGAATGAGAGAGAAGCCGTCATTAATGGCTGCAGATGCCCAGGGGGCCACCAGATGGTGCTAAATGGTGCCATTTAAGGAGAGACACCCCAAGTGAGGGTTATAAAAAAAAATAAATAAATAAAAATTTAACTAATAGAAATCCCCCGACTTACAGTTGATTACACTAAGAATTACGAACTTTTTTTTTGTATTAAATGTTTTCTGAAATGCTGTTGAAATATTCAAATGAGATGTTATCTAATTAAATGTGCTAATTTCCATAAATTTCTAGAACAAAAGTCTCAATATTGGACGAAGCCAGGTTCAAAATTCTTGTTTTATTTTGCTGACATATTAGACTCAAAGCTTTTACAGAGGGGATTATTTAAAAAAAAAAAGCCAATAAATGCAGTAAAAAAACAACAAAAAAAAAACAAACAAAAAAACAAACCACAACACGCCAGAAAACAAAAATGTATGTTTTTTTTTTTTTTTTTTTTTTTTTTTTTAGAAATAAAATGTGTTGTATGCAAGTTTGGTGTATGCAAGTACTACTAAAGTGAAGATTTTCAGCGCAGAAGAAAAATCTCATTTTGAGAAAACAGCCTTTAAAGATATGTATTGCAATAAAAATCTACAGAGAGAAATAGATAAAGTGCCATAAAATAAACACCTAAAGGTGTATTTTGGATGTTTTCTTTCCATTACTCTCAAAAAACATTTCATAAAAAGCCAACTGAGCCAAAAATCTCAAAATTTACAGGTGCATGAGAATTTAAAACAAACAAACAAACAAAAGTGTTTCTGCCTGCAGTGTCTTCCCTTAAAATTATTATTATTATTCATAAAATTATGTGCAGATTTTCTTTCAAGGAATAATTTTTTGCTTTTTTACAACACACAAACATTTATAAAATAATTCATAAAGGAGTTCTTTTACTTTCTTTTTTCTATTATTATTATTATTATTATTATTATTATTATTATTATATTAATTTATAAATATTCATAAACATATCCAGAGAATATTATTTGTTTAAAATATTTAAGTGCATTGTGAGTCGTTCATTTAACTCATTTTATTTAATTAATTTTATATTCTAAGTCATATTACTACAAATAAATTAAAATAAAGTAAATAAATGAATCATATTTATTATAATTAATTAATTACATATATAACTAATATTTTTAACACTAAAATTCAATATCAAACAGTATTTCAAGACTGTTGGAAAATCTATCATTGAAAGTTTCTCTAGTTCCTGCATGATCCTTCAATTTGATGTTAATGAGAAACACACCTGAATCTTTCTGGTGTAAGGAAGTTGAGCAAATGGAAAAGCTCTTCTAAGTTGTTCTGTAGAGGAGTTCCAGTCAACAACAACTTATGCTGCAATGGGTAGTTATTCAGCACCCTGAAAAACTACAAGCAGCAAAGAATTAAAACTTCAAACCACCATATTGTACAATTTAGAAATCTGAACCAGTTTTAATAACACTTAGTCAAGTTATTGGATAATCTATGTTGGTCTCACCTTTGACTGATTATTCTTCAGTCTGTGGGCCTCGTCAACTACCAAACAAGCCCAGTCGATGGAGCCCAGAACGGCCGTGTCAATAGTGATCAACTCATAGGAGGTCAATAGTACATGGAACTTCACAGAGGCTTCTTTCTGCATGATCATGAGGAAATAATCACTCAAATATATGAATTCAAGCGCCTTAAGATCCTTCAATGGGAAACATAGTTCTCCAACTCACTAACCTTCATCTTAGAGGGTTTCTTGCCTCCACGTATGGCATTGTTCTCAAAGGAGAACTCGTTTTCTCTGATGACAGCCCTGCTGTCCTTGTCTCCGACGTATGTGACGACATACATATCCGGCGCCCACATTTCAAACTCTCGCTCCCAGTTAATGATGGTGGACAGGGGGGCACTCACCAGGAACGGACCTTTCGAATGACCCTGGAGGATGAACACAGCAGCATTTTAAGAGTAAAGAAAGAGGATACGATATACAAAGGTATTGGTGACTAGGGTCGGGTATCGTTTGAATTTTCTCGATTCCGATTATCGATTCCAATTCTTAACTATTCCTAGTTTTGATTCCAATAACATTAAAAAGTCAATAAAAATGAGGTCAATGAGGTCTGTATTTTTACAAAGTGGAACGTTACAGAGGAACGTTTGCCAATAGTTTTAACAAAAACATACCACAGCAAAACCAACTAATAAACGACAAATATCAATTTCAAACATTAAATTGTTAAAGGCAAGTAAACAGTCAATATAAAATGAAAAGAAGCAAATAAATTAGCAAGAGCATAAAATACAATTGAACAAATTACAGGTACAGAAATTTAAATCAAAAGCTTAAAAACACTGCATGGTTTTTTTTTCATAAATAAAATTTAGATTAACTCACTAAAGTTACAAAAGATATTCAGTCAAGATCAGTGAATGATTTTTTTGTTCTTGCATTAACATTAATGACAGGTAGCACGTTTATTAGGTTACTGTCTCTTTAACACCGAACGCACGCAGATGTAAAAATACTGTTACACATGCATTTTCTCTCTCATGTTTACTTTTGACAAAAAACGTCTGTGTTTATGACGATATATTGATGTATTTTGTGCATATTGGTTGGAAAGAGTGAAACAGAAGTCAGATCTGGCCCTGAACGCATGGAATGGTTCGAGAACGGACACAGGCAGGGAACCCGCACCGGGACCATTGTTCATGCCCGCTCTTCAGATGTGTGCGATGCACACAAACATTGCGCAATTTTTTCCCTTCCTGCATTTAAATCATACCCAGTTCTTGGAAATTTGGAACCGGTTCTAAAATGGAACTGGGTTCTTGATACCCAACCCTATTGGTGACATTTAATTTTTACATAACATTTCTACCAAAACACAAAAAGTTTGGGATCACAAAACCACACACCTCTTTATACAGTGAATAGAGGAAAACAGCAGTCTGCACGGTCTTTCCCAGACCCATCTCGTCTGCCAGGATGGTGTCGGTTCCCTGAGCCCACGAGAAACGGAGCCAGTTGAGCCCCTCCAGCTGGTACGGATGCAGCGTCCCACCTGTGGTGTCCAGATACTCTGGCTGACGCTCGAATTTAATAGTGGGCTAAAGGAGAGTAAGAAATGGGTATAGCCACTGATGAGCAAGTCAATGGTGCAGCTGGGTCTAACAGGTGCTGTCATTGATGTGTAAGACCAAAACAATGAAGGTCACTTACATCCACGACAGGGTTCTCTGGAGGTCGATCCAGTTTTCGCACCTTGCCTTTGATCTTCATCTTCTTTCCCGGTTTCCCTTCATCTCCCATCATCAACTCCCTTAAAGAGAGAAAGAAAAAAAAAAAAAAGATGAATCTGATGAGTGTGTTTCTTGCATTTTCAGAACTATGAATCTGAAGGTTTCAAATTTGTGTGCTATTGAGTTTTTTAAAGTAATTAATTAATTTCTTAAATTATAAAGGGAACAAAAAAGCTTTTGTATAACTTTCCATGTCTTAAGTTTTTCTTGCATACCAGGGTAATTGGTAACTAAAAGAATTAAAAAAAAAAAAGTTTTGAAAGTCAAAAAAAAAAAAAAAAAAAAAAAAAAAAACAATGCGCAAAAAACACGAATTCAGTTTAAATTGAAGCATTAAAATTGCTAACTGGAAATAAATCAAACTGAAACAAAAATAAATAAAAAGAAAATATTTAAATATTTATTTACTTATTTTTTCTTCTTAGGAAATTGAAATGGAAACTAAAAGCCTTTAAAATATTGATAAACGATTAAATATATAAAGAGAAAATAAAAAATAAAAAAACAAATAGTAATATTAAAGAAATGACAAACTAAAATAAAATTAAAAACTGAAAATATATTTTTAAAATCATATGTAAAAAAAATAATTAATATAAATTATAATAGTATAAAATAAACTAAAATAAAAGTTAATTAAACCTAAATCGAAATATATATATATATATATAAAAAAAAACAATTACTAACACTGAAAATATATTTTTAAAAAAAATCCAATGCAAAATAGTAATAAACGTAAACTACAGTATAAACAAACTAAAACAAAAAATAAATAAAACATAGTAAAATGAAGAGGAGAGGAAAAAAAAAAAAAAAAAAATTACTAAAATCTAAAATAAAAAACTGAAAATATATATTACAAAAATTAAACTCCAAATATCAATATAAACTAAAAAAAAAGAAAAAAAAAGAAAAGCAAATAAAATTACTACGACTAAACTTAAAATGAAAACTTAAAATATTTACATAAAATGTAAGTCAAAATTTTGAAAACCATAATAGTATATAAATAATACTAAAATAGCACTGTCAGGAATTATAAAAATTATTTAAGCACAAACGTTTCTTAAACATTATTGTTCACATTATCTGGACGTGAAATGCTTTACGAATGCTGTTTCACTTCATTTAACAGTAGCGTCTGTTCTCTTGTGTACCTGTGGTTCCAGTACTGCAGCTTATAGGTGTCAAACTCTGGTACATCCATATCCTCTGCCTCCCAGGTTGCCTGATCATACGTTAAATCCCTCCACTTGATGAGGTAGTGACAGTTATTCTTCTTATCCACACTGAAAAGAATAAAAAATATGATGTGAGGAAAGTCATGAAATTGGTCCAAAGCGATTCAATCTAAAGTTCTTGATCATCTCACCTATGGTTCAGAATACGGTGAATCATCATCCACTCCATCTTGATGCCAAAGCGGTAGTACTTCTCTTCCATCTTAGCATAGGTGGGGTCTTTTTTCTTTCTCTTGTCGCTTTTCTCCTCTTCTCCCTCAACGCCGAAGTCTATGGGTGGGGGTTCGTCCATGTCGTTCTTGCGCTGGTAGTTTCTGAACATCACCTGACAGTGCATCTCCAACTAGAGAAAGTGCAAACCAAAATTAGGACCAAGCAAGTGTGAATTCATCCAAAACCTGGTTTTTAAGACAAAAAGAAGAAGCAGGGCTAGTACCTGCAGCTCAGAAACCCAGGAGCAGTGCCAGTAGGACATGTTCTGCCATTTAACGAAAAACTCCCTCTCAGGACGACCAGCCAGTGGCTTGGGGTCAGGTGCATCAGATGGGAGGTCAATGGGCCGTGGCACAGGGGTCGGAGGAGGCGGCTCACTCCAGCGCCAAGTCAGAATCTTCTGCACCTTACCTTTCATAGTAGGACACTGGAGGGAAAAAATGAGGTATAAATTATTTCACAGTGCAAAAAGGGATAATATGGATAATACCCATATAATACTAATACAAATACTTAAATTATCAATCAATTTGTACATATTTAATGGTAATGGTACATATTGAATGGTATTTACATTACATTATAATTCAAAAGTAGACTATTTTATGCTATTTGAGTCCCAATTACATTTAATTAAATACTATATTTATCATGCATGTATATTATACAAAAAAAAATACAAATACAAATACAAGTTATTAAACTTCTATATTAATTGATTTACATTAATATGAATTATTATTCAAAAGCATACTATTTGTACTGAATAAAACGTTTTTTAAACAATTTGTATTTATAATAGTATTTTGTTTTGGAATTACATTTCTTATATATATATATATATATATATGTATAAAAATATAACTTATAATGATCTAAAAATACTATATTATTATGAATATGCAAGATTAATAAACAGTGCAATAAATGTATTGTTTATTGTTCATGTTAATGATTACATTAAGTAATTTTAACAAACAACACCTTATTGTGAAGGGTTCCCTATGAAATTTCTTGAAAATTGACAGTGCCACATGTGACCCCTTACTTTTAAGCCTATTTACAAGTTGTAACCTAGTTTACTCACAGTGCAGCGAGGGCAGATCCATTCTCCGTTGGGAATCTCGGGCAGGGGTGGGTTAAGGCAGTGGATGTGGTACGACGAGGGGCAGGAGTCACAGCACAGCAGCTCTCCACCGTCCTTACACACCCTGCAGAACTCCATGTGATGGTCGTCCTCTTCCGCCTCGCCTCCCGCCTCGTTATCCTCCTCGTTATCTGACGCGTCTTCACGAGCCTCCCACTGGATGCCCATCTTCTCCTGAAAGAGGAAGAGATACATCAGGGCTTGAAATACAGCTCTTTGGACAAAACCAACATTTTACAGAAGGTAAGTGCTGCAGTTTTAGAGTTGGTTTACTCACACAGTGTGGGCAGCTCCAGGTGCCCTCCGGTGCTTTCTCCATATCAGGGTCCAAGCAGACCATGTGATAGGCTCGTGGACAGGTGTCACAGAGAATGATCTCTCCTCCCTGCTGACAGACCTCACAGTAATCCTGATGATCCGTCTCATATCCATCACCATCATCGTCACCTAACAGAGAAAGAGAGGAGACAGGTCACCAACTGATGAAGAAGAAAGCTATGATTTCTATGATGTGAAAAAACAAGGACAGAATAGTGGAATTCAGTCATAAAAAAAGAATTTACACTACAAGTCAAAAGTTTTTGAACAGTAAGATATTTAATGTTTTTAAAGAAGTTTCTTCTGCTCACCAAGCCTTCATTTATTTGATTTTAAGTACAGCAAAAACAGTAAAATTTTGAAATATTTGTATTATTTAAAATAACTGTTTCTATTTGAATATATTTTAAAATGTAATTTATTTCTGTGATTTTAAAGCTGAATTTTTAACATCATTACTCCAGTCTTTAGAGTTGAATGATCCTTCGGAAATCATTTTAATATGCTGATTTACTGCTTATTTTTATTATTATTATCATAATTATGTTGAAAACAGCCGAGTAAAAATTTTTTTTAGTTTTTTTTTTTTTTTTGATTAATAGAAAGTTCAGAAGAACAGCATTTGTCTAAAACAGAAATCTTCTGTAACATCATAAATGTCTTTATCATTACTTTTGATCAATTCAAAGCATCCTTCCTAAATAAAAGTAATTTCTAGAATTTCTTTATAAAAAAATAAAAAATAAAAAAATTATACTGACTCCAAGGTTTTGAATGGTATAGTGCAGGGGTGCTTAATCCTGCTCCTGGAGATTGACTTTCCTGCAGAGTTCAGCTCCAACCCTGACCAAACACACCTGAACTAGCTAATTAGGATCTCAAGAAGCACTTGATAATTACAGACAGGTGGGTTTGATTAGGGTCAGAACTAAACTCTGCAGGAAAGTGGATCTGCAGGAAAGTGGATCTCCAGGAACAGGGTTGGGCACCCCTGGTATAGTGTATGTTACAAAAGCTTTTTATTTCAGATAAATGCTGATCTATGGATCTTTGGATCTAATAAAATTAATAAAAATGATTTCTGAAGGACCATGTGACTATAGTAATGATGCTGCAAAATTTAGCTTTGATCACAGGAATAAATTACACTTTAAAATATATTTACATAGAAAACAGTTATTTTAAACTGTAAAAATATTTCACAGTTTTACTGCTTTTACTGTACACTGAATCAAATAAATGCAAGCTTGGTGAAAAACATTAAAAATCGTACTGTTCAAAAACATTTGGTACTGTACATACTGCAAAATGTCAATTCAAATGTTTACAGATATAAATATATTGTACAGTAAATTGTACTTCTTGAAGTAATGATAAAATAAATTTTTTTTTTGTTTTAACAGTAAAACTTTGCTGTACAGCATCTTGTTGGCTGAATAAAATGGAACTGCCAACTTCTCATTTGATTACAAAAAAAAAAAAAAAAAAAAAAAAAAAAGTATTAAAACGTAATTAATTTAATTAAAACATTAAACTGCTAACAGCCACAGATTGGGGACTGATGGGGGGACTATTTCATTGGGCTGTATGATAGTAATGTGCCTAAAATGTTGTTTTTTTTGTTTTTTGTTTTTACTCTAGGCTTCCAAAAATGTCCTGATGGTTTAGTACATACAAGATACACAGTTTTCCAAATCAGTTCTTCCATCTACGCAACAAACACTAGAACATCTTTGGGTCTTTTCTTGACCTTTTTAAGCCTAAACGCTATTTAGCAGCACAACCGAGAGAGAGCACAAGATAATCACCCTTTTTCGTCTTCTTTTTGGGCTTCTTTTTAGTGCTACTGCGACTACTGCGGCTATTTGATCCATTCGAAACAGACACACTGTTCATACTGCCATCGTCAAAGTCACTATCCACGTCAACATCGTCCTCTTCACTCTGAAAAAGAGAATTTGAAATACAAAGGAGACTGAAGCAGAGAGAAAAACACCGCAAGTCTGATAAATGACCAGAAAATTACTTGGATGTCATTAGCCAGACGCTATGTCTAAAATTAGAGCAGAGTGAGAAGAAAAAACAACATCGTTCATGGAAAAAGGTTAAAGGATGAGTGCAAAGGCAAGCTTTGAAGGAGAAAAAAAAAAAAGAGATTCTTACAGATGAGCGTTTCCTTTTGCTGTTAAAGCCTCCTAGTTTGATCTTCAGAGGAGCAACCTTTTTGGTCTTCACCTTCTTCTCTTGAGGTTTGGGAGCCGGTTTGGACTTCCTGCGTGCATTGGGACCTGAAATGCGCAGGGATTAGCATAATTTTTTTTTCTATGCAACAAGCAAAAAAATAATGGCTAAGTACTTCATCACATATCACATATAACGTATCTTGTTTTATTGGATTTCTGAAAGATCATGTGACAATGAAGACTGGAGTAATGATGCTGAAAATTAAACTTTGCATCATAGGAATAAATTACATTTTAAAATATATTTAAATAGAAAACAGACTTTTTAAACTGTAATAACATTTCACATTCTTACTGTATTTTAAAATCAAATAAATGCAGCTTCGGTGAGCAATTAAAAAAACCTTACAGACTAATTTTGCATGTTTTAAATTTCATACATTTTTATCTCAGGTCCAGGTTTTCTGCAGCAAATTCATTAACCAGTCCATGTTTGCTTCCCTTCCCTTCCTGCACGTGAAATGAGCAACAGCGGTATGCTGTTGGGTTGAATAAGTGCCTCATTCTTAAATAACAGCTTCTCGGAAACCATTATAATGTGAAAACCATGATTTCTCAACATGGCGAAAAACAACTGCTGAATGTCCATAATTACACTGTTCAGATGAAAATGCACAAATCAAACAAACGTCACTGCTGGGGAAAACAGCTGCTTAGCAGTCACTCCCTCACATGGCAAAAACCCAATTGCAAAAACACAAACTGAAAGAATCTGAAGCAACTTTGCACTCACCCTTGCCCTCTTTTGTCTTGGCCTTGCGTACGGGAGCTGCTGGTGTGGACTCGGCACTGAGTTGGGATGCGGGCGCAGCGGGTGGACTTTCTGCCGCAGTTTCAACAGTTACAGTGGCACTAGCGGCCGCTAAGGCTGTGGTGGCAGCAGCCGAACCCCGTAGAGGGTTGTTAGTGCTGAACTCCCTCCACTTCGCTCCCAGAACCATCATCATTTTGGAAACGGCGATTTTGGGGTTCTTGGCAGCGATCAGAGGCCTGTGGGATTGTAGCGAGGACATAATGGTTACAACTGGGTGGACATACATTTAAATTGATGATTCTGTTGCCATCATTTACATTACTTCATTATATGGTGCTTTATTCAGTACATATCATTTAAAAGCAGCGTCACAGTAATAAACATGATAATACCTAATCAAAGACATAAACGTCTTGAGACATGAGAGAAAGCTACTCTAAAAAAAGACAACAGCGTCTTTATTCAGCTCAGGTCATTTCGGTGTTGATTTAGTTCAGTCTGTGTGAAGCTCACAAACTACGAAACATTCAGCTTAAAAAAGCAGCTTTACAAGACAATGGTGTCATTTTTCAACTCAAGTGCAAGTTTTGGTCTCATCCAATAGTATCAGTACAATCAAATCAGTAATACAGTTCACCCAAACGGTAGCCATTGACTTACACAGTATTTTTTTCACATATTATGGAATATTATGGCTACCGTCAACTGTTTGGTTACCAACATTCTTCAGATTATCTTCTTTTGTGCTTAACAGAAGAAAGGAACTCATACAGGTTTGGAACAACGTATGAGTCAGTATATAGTGATTTTTTTTTTAATTTTTGAGGAACTATCACTTCAAGTGTCTCCAACTAAGCAAGCTAAAGATGACAACGGAAAGCAACCCTAACTTAGGGCCCTATGATTTCCGCGATGCGGAAAACACAAATGGAATCGTGGAATCCAGTCATAAAAATGGAATTTACTGTACAATTTTGAAGTTGGAAGAGAAAATGAGATGGGAGTTTTTCGACCTACCCTAGCTGTATTGACCCGGTTTACACAGACTACACATGCACATCACAGAGCTAAACAAGACAAGCATTTGAGGTTAAAAAGTATATAAATTGTAATTTTTTTTAACAAACAATTGTTTTGCTAGATATATCATTACTGTTTAGAGCCTTTTGAAGCTGCATTTAAACTGCATTTTGGAAGCATTATGGAGAGAAATCCTGAAATGTTTTCCTCAAGTAACAATTTCTTTTACGACTGAAGACAGACAGACATGAACATCTTGGATGACAAGGTGGTCAGTAAATTATCTGTAGATTTTTGTTACGGAAGTAAACTGCTTTAAATCATACAGACTAGTGTCTGTAAATATTAAGCCTCAAAAGAGTATTTAAATATGAATCCTGTATGTCCTGCGCATCTCTGTGTAAATTAATGTGTGATGCGTGGTTCTGTTTACTAAACACATACTAAAGTGCGCGCGACACAACGCAGTGTTTTGCACCTTTGCCACTTCAATATATGAGAAGATGAACACAAACAATTTCTAGAACTGCTTGGAGTGTCACTTCATGAGCATTTTACCATTTCTTGTGAAAAAAACCAAAACTACTATGATATGAAGAGTTCAGATGCAAAAGCCTCTAAATCCTTTGACGTCTTTCTTTAAAAAATGCATTTTTATCAGGCTCCGATGTATAGGTTTCTATGTAAGTAGTGGTACTTCTGATTGGGCTGAGGCTGGGATTTTAGCAAGTTTGAAGTAAAAGTATTTGATGGATGTGTACTATGTGTCAGGAGCATTCACTCAGTATCATTATCTGAATTTTGAACAAGAAGGCTTTTAGGGGGTTTTGTATCTGAACTCTTCATATACAAACAGAAACTTAAAGGTCTTCACAGCAACCCGTCAAAATAAAAGTCAGGTTCAACTTGAAGAAACTGACAAATTTATTACTTAATGTAATGATAGTATTACTACTAGTAATACAATTTTTATCAATACATTATTTTTAAAAGATATTTACCAGAAAAACATTTGCCAGAATTTATTTACTAGAAAAGTGTAAATTTATACACAACATTATTTCTCACATTATAAATAAATTAATTCATTAATTAAAAAAAACTATGCTTTTGATTATTAAAATGTAATGAAACTATTAAAATGAAATTCAGAAAACAGGAATTTGGTAAAAAAAAAATAAATAAATAATTATTATTATTATTATTATTATTATTATTATTATTATATATATATATATATATATATATATATATATATTTATTAATTAATTAGAGAAATAAATTAATTAGAGAAAAATAATAAAAATGCATTTCATAGGGCCTTAAAAATGTGATCTGTTAAACTGCTGTTAAATTGTGAAAAAGTTTCATGATTTCAATTAATTAGACATGCTTTTTGATTAATAAACTTTAATTTAACCATTTAAATAGAGCCTAGACGCAAATTAAAACAGAAAAACAGAAACTAGAAAAAAATGAAACTGAATTTGGGAAAAAAATAACAGATTTCATAAGGCCCTACAAACTCCATCAGAACACGGAAATAGAGGAAAACAACTACAGCAACAGTTAGACATGCACTTAGATGCGAGTAGATGCAAAGTTTATTATGATTATGAGCAGCATGTATGTTGCAGGTAGTGAGATACCACTACTCAAATTAGAAAGGAGTTGAAATTGCCACTGCAATCATCCTTTCTTCCCTATTGTTACACATATCTGATTGTCAAATGAGAAAAATGTAGGGTGAGACTTGATTTTGGTTCATTGGGTTGTATTTGATTACTGTACCTACAATTTCATGTGAGGGCCAGCAACAATAGAAAAGATGTTTCATTTGTTCAAAGACTATAAGCGCACATGGATTTTTTAAAAAAAATATATATAACGTTGCGCACAGCCAAAACTGCAAAACTGCAATATTCCATAAACAATATAACATGTCCATTTTTAGTTAATGGTGACTTTTTGATACAAACATTCAATAATTTTTCTCATACTTGTAATGTGGGTAATGCACTCTTACCTGACAAACTGGCTGAAGGCTTTGTAGTTGGTCAGAGTCCTATAGTCTTCCTCAGTAAAGACATGATCAATGTCCTCCATACCCCAGGTATCCAAAAGCTGAGAGGAACTTTTTGGCTCCTTAAAATCAGTTTTGAAAAACACATCTTATAGAACTGAGTGATTTGATTTATATTTACTTTATCATGCAGATCATTTAGCTGGCAAACTCACAGCATCGTCATCATCCTCGTCTTCCTCTTCCTCAGGTTCCCTCCGTTTGGAAGCTGCTGCGTTTCTGTCGGCAGCAGAGCTGCTTCTTTTCTTCTCCTTCGCGGTGCTGGCTCTTTTCTTCTTTTTCCTGCCAGGTGTGTAGTCACTACCCTCGCTTTCTGAACGGTCTTCTTCACCATCGTCCATATCAGGGCCTTCTACGGGCTCTGGAGAACTGATGCCGATATCCTGGATGATGCATAGGACATACTTTTGATTAGTTTTGGATGCTGGTAAAAATCACAAGACCGTTGTCCAAAACAAGATTTTAGGTTAAGATTTACATTAATGCACAATACTATTCAAGGTGTGAATTTTGTAAGACTTCTAAAGAATTTAATTAATCAAAAGTGACAGTAAAGACATTTATAATGTTACAAGACTTCTATTTTACATAAATGCTGAAAAAAACAAAAAGTCACAGTTAAGCAACACAACCGCATTGATAAGAAGCATCAAAATCAGCATATTAGATTGATTTCTGAAGAATCATATGAGACTTAAGACTGGAATAAATTTAGCTTTGCCATCACAGGAATAAATTACATTTTAATTTATATTAAAATAGACAGCTGTTCTTTTAAATTGCAATAATATTTCACAATATTTATGTCTTTACTGTATTTTTTTATTAAATAACTGTAGCCTTGGTGAGCATAAAAGACTTACTGGATCTTAGTGCATCAACATTTTAACACTCCTCGCCTTCTTTTAATGTAATTTAAAAGCATGACAAGTTAATTTTTTAAATATACAAAGTTTGTATATTTAAAAAATTAACTTGTCACACTTGGATAGTTCATATCCAATGTACAGAAACATTAAAATAAAGCCATAAAATCAGCATATATAACTGTAGAACAATTAGCAAGATGTTTAACTAAAATAGCTTTCAATGTATTCCTCCTGCAAGAATAATCAACTTCCCAAAAAACATTTAAAAAAAAATACATTATACAAATAAAGGAAATAAATCAATGTTATTAGATGACTGCAGTTTTTTGAATTTGAAGAATGTATTCATTTCATTAAACAGCAGCCAATTGTACATTTTTCTGCATTGTTAAAAATCAATAGCAAAGTCATGATAAATGCAAAACTTAAAATGCAGCCTAGTAATCATTTTAGGCTTCCAGCATTAACTGTTGGTCCATTATGACAGCAGCATTACTGTCTCAGTTCTCAAGTAAACAAAGGCCCCATCCAAGTTGTGCATGAGCTCGCATTTATTAAGTCCTTTTAACAACCACTTATGACATTACAAAACCGGTTCGTGATCTTTACATTAAATGACTCACCTTGTATTCTAAGATACAAACCTGAATACTTTATACTGTCTTCAGTAAAAAATTAAGGGATCACTCAACCAGTTAGTCAAGAATTTAGATTTTGCAGCAAAAATCTAACAAAAGCACAGTGTGGTACAACAAAAGCAGTATTTTGAACATAACAGCAGTAGATATTCTTAAAGCAGTTGGATTGGGATTCGATGGCTTAAAAAAAAAAAAAAAAAAAAAAAAAATGAAATTATGTACCTTTGATATTAACAGTCATTAGGACATGTTATCCCATTTGCGATGCCAGCTAAATTGCTGTTTCTCATTAAGACACTGTGGGGGAGGTTTCTAATCCATAACATAAGGATAGTGAATACTGCGCTCTCCAAGGAAATCACACACAAACACACTCAGAGAAAAGGCCATTACCTCTCTGCGCGAGCGATTCCTCTTACTTCCTTTGCTCTCGCGGCTACTTTTTTTGGCTTTCTTCTTCTTTTTCACCTTTGGGGCATCATTTTCTGACAACTCCTCATCCAGGTCGTCCTCGTCTGTGGAACACATACAAATCATTTTTAATGAATTCATTTCATTTAATAAACCACCATTTTTTGCTCTTAATTTATCAGTCACTCAGATAAGTATTACTGGAGATGTATTAGCAAAAATAAATTTTATACACACTGCACTGGGAGACAGAAATATTTAGGTTATGTACTACGTACTATTGACATTTCTGTTATTTTTTCTATTTTCTAAACTGGAAATTACCACTTTAAAAGTAAAGTAAATACATTCAAACTAAAGTAAAACTGAGAACCATGTAATTAGACAAAGAGCAGCTTAATCCAATCAATCTTCAACGCCATTCGTTGACATTTACATTTAATCTAGTAATAGGAGAGAAATAGATTAGTCATCTAGAAATGTATTTTAGTCATTTGATCTGGGCTGGTTAAAATCATCCGAGACACTATATGCTGAGAAGTGATGTCGATTACTCACTGTGATACAGGAAGTATTAAATGACCAAAAAAAAAAAAAAAGTCACTGATATAAGTGACCTGAGCATTATGATCAGATACAATATTAGTTTTAATATTACTAATAGGATTGCAAATACTGAATCTGAGGACATGTAATTTTGCATCACTTCATACAGTTGCAAACAGTCTCTTACTATCTCTGTTTAGGGAAGTCACAAGGCACTGTTGTTATTATTATTCTGTCAGTCCTTGACCAAGTTTTCATGGACAACAGTAATCCGATAACATCTTAATGGACTTGCCTCAGATTTCATTATGAAAAACAATATACCGACTTTTCTGCAGGTACCACAGCCAGGGTTGCCAACTCTCACGCATTTTCAAGTCACTCTCACAAGTGGCAACCTTGCTTGTGATTTGAAACAAAGTGTCATGTTTCAAATTTTGAAAGTTCTAATATACAATTCAAACAACAAATACTGTTTTGGCGCACTTAATGTGGCATAATTTGTTGTAGCGCCTCAGTTAAAGCCAGAGCCACTGAAAAACAGAGTTGTGACAAACTTGATCTCGGGCACGTGGTTAACAGAGCTCTCGATATTTCCAAACAAACCAGCGCTGTCAATAAATTTTAATGGGTTTAGGCAAAATAGATGACAGTGTCACTAAACGTGTATTTGCAACAACTTTCGGTAAGCGTAACGGCATATTATGCATTGATTATTACGTCGATAACATTAAGTGTATTTTATTCTGTACAGTGATGAGAGAAGCAACATTAATATTTATTTTATTTAACCCTCAGGTATACATCTTACTATGCTCAGTTAAATGTTTCATGTTTTAATTAAACAATATGTAGTTAATATTTTGAAGAGATCTTTTGGTAAGAAATACTATTTGTGCAATAATTATGGTACATTAAAAATTACTTAAAATATTTTTTTACTTACATTACAGTTAGTTTAAGGTTATAACAGAGAAAATGGTTTTTAATCCCAACGCAAAGAGGCAAATTACAGTCATTTAGTGGTTGAAAAAAAAGTTTTGATGCATTGCTTCTTAGGATAGGACAACATTTGGCCAAGACACAACTATCTGAAAATCTGGAATCTAAGGGAAAAATCTAAATATTGAGAAAATCACTTTTAACGCTGTCCAAATGAAGCTCTTAGCAACGCATACTGCTAATCAGAAATTAAGTTGAGATATATTTTATGGTATGAAATTTACAAGATAGCTTTATGGAACATGATCTTTACTTAACATCCTTAATTTTGGCATAAAAGAAAAGTGATCATTTTGATCCATTCAATGTATTGTTAGCTATTGCTACAAATATACCAATGCTACTTAAGGCTGGTTTTGCGGTCCAATGTCACAAATACTGAATTTAACCCACGAGAAGTTTAAAATGGTGCTAAAAAGACACTCAACTGCATTCAACAAATTATTTTAATCTTTTATCCAGCATATTAACATAGGAAGCCTCTTGAGAGTTGACTAACTACACTAAATACACTAACATTATGAACACACAACATTTGAAACCATAATTTCCTTCCTAAAGTTGTTCAATTTAATCTTACATTCTGTTTTACATAATTAGTAAGGCAAAAAAACAAAAATTCACCGAGTATTTTGCTCCATTCAGCACACTGAATGCCCGGGCAAAGCCCCCCTTTAACCATTTCCCTGAAAAAACTGGCGTCACATCCGATTCCTGCACATGCTGGAGTGCAAAATCAAAATATCAAACTTAAAATCGACGTTTATAGTAATTTCACAAGCAAAAACGCAGGTTTTTGAGCTTGAACGTTACAGGCCGACAGCGCGCGAACAGGGACAGAAAATCCTCACGCGTCAAACTCGCACGCGACTGTTACCGGTAGGCCGCTAAAGCACTAATGCCGGTAAAACAACAACATAATACGGCTAATGCTACTATAAAACCATCACTACTGCTCAAACAGTTCCTAAATGTGCTTATATTGACGTTATGTGCCATGTTTGACTAACATGAAGACATATTATTTGAGTGTGACGGTCAAAATTAGCAGGTAAGTCGACGGTTAGCCGCGTAAAAACCGGCAAAACAAAGCACTGACTGAAAAAACGCAAAGGAGGGGATAGAAACGCAAACGTATCCACATATAAACGTGGATTACTCATTTAAACGATGATTCTAGTTCACTATGTTTTATAACAAATGAAATATCGAGAATCAGTTCGGCTTGTTGTTTCGTTAGCCGACTAGCCATCGCTTCGTCGAATAAATGAAGTTTCACGCCAATAAACTCCAACTGAGAACATAAAATGTGTCGTGAATAATGCGTTTAAACATGTCGTGCTTCTATATTTCATTCACATGTGCAGTAAACAACATCACCACCGACTAATCTAGTGGAGTTGACCCGCATCAGTAAACGTAAATATTTTACCTTGCATCATAGACCGATGTTCAAAATCGTCTCTATCGTCCTCACTGCCGGACATATTGTTGGTTACACCAGCTAGAGAGGATTGTGAACCCTTGTATGCCGATTTTCGCCTCCTCTGGTGCCTTCCTGAAGCCGGGGGAGGCAGAAAATAAAAGAACAATACAAACGGAAGTTAATAGTCACGGTAGCATGCTGATCATAGTGGTCACTCCATGCCAAGGAAAAAAATACGAAAAGCATGCAAATATATTTAACAGTGGTGGATGAATACCATTTGGTTTAATGCAACTTAAAAAGCATGTTTAAACTTTTTCAAATACGCGGTTGAAACAAGTTATGGGCATTTAATAGGCAAATGGGGCATGATGTGAGTGAGGTATTAGCTAAGCAGGCTAGGGATGCTAACCTGCAAAGTCTCCATAACTTTTAAGATTTCTTTAATTTCACATGCACTAAAAGATGTCATACATAGTATGATTTAATCAGAACATAAGCATAATTAACGTTACACAATGTCAGAAAGTGTACTCACACAACTTGACCCTGTTCCCTTTTTCAAACAAACAGCTAATTCAATCTAAGATGTCCCCACGTTGTATGCTCCTTTTCATCAACACTTAAAATGTTCCCTGTGTCTAATGAATAAGTATTGAAAGTGTATCCAGGTGATTTGTTTCTCAGCTGTAGGATGCACACAACGTCGCAGTTTCTCCTTCTGCCACTTACACCCTTTGCATAGACACAAAGAGATCAGGGGCCAGACATCCCATAATAATCTCCCTCCCCATATTCACACATACACATACATACAGACATTCACCCTTCCCCCCCACCGCATAGTTACCTTGCAACATACAGACCATAATAACCCCCCCCCCCAACAACCAAAGACAGACCCTCTCTTCCCCATTCCACCGTGCCCTTAGCAACAGTTGCCATGGAAACAGCCACCCCCTCCCACCCCAGCTAACATCCCATAATAATAAACATAGTCACTGACATCCCACAATAACCATAACTCCGAAAAAAGAATGAACGGGAACTGAGCCGGAAGAGAGAGAGAGAGGGGAAAAAAAGTCGATTAGCAACTCCTCGCCAGCCTGCTTCCTTATTACAGTTCTGTATTTACAGTAGACGTTTGTGAGCGTATTAAACGCCATATGCAATCCAAACTTAAAGTTAGTGCACTTCAGGCCAGTGGCATTTTAGCATGCAACTGTTTCACCCACATGCAACCAACTTTGGTTTGAGGTCCAAAATTGAGCCAGAAAAAAACACTCTTAAAAATAAAGTTTCTTCATTGGCATTGATGGTTCAATAAATAATCTTTAACATCCATGGAAACTTTCCATTAAAAAAAGGCTTTTTTGATTTTTTTTACATGCTTTTGACGCTAAGAAAAAATGATTATTTAAAGAACTCTTCACTGAAACGTTCTTTAGGGAACCAAAAATTCTATTGAATTACTGCCATTTTGGAAAAAACCCATTTTGGAGCCTTTATTTTTAAAAGTATAAATCTGGTTTTGGAGCCAAAAATTCTATGGAATCACCGCAAAAAAAAAAAAAATTTTGGAACCTTAATTTTTAAAAGTGTAAATTTTTAGTTTCAAGGCCACATTCAAAGACGGTCTGCATCTCAAGTTCAAATCTCACATTGATAATGCTGCTCTATATGGGCTTAAAATGGAAGTGGCACCATTTGATTAAGGCCTTCAGAAGTTATAGATGGGATGTTGGAACATATTGTAGTTTGTCCTCCTCATATTGTCGCCATTTGCAATCTTCACCCATTATCATCCACCTGGATTTCTTTGCATGCAACAAAGTAAAATGACGGCTCTTGACGCACACAAGTCCATTACAATGCAGCACATGTGTGCGCACACATGTACATATATAGAAACAAATGTAATTTCTTGAAGGGGGGATGGGGAGTGGTAGGCACCATATAGCATAATTACATATCAAAGAAATATAGAGATGGTCGTCATGACAACCCACTCAGGCGCACCCCTCCTCCACTCTCCAAAGCACCAAATATCCAGTAATAATGTCTCAGCCAAAAGAAAACACAGACCATAATATTCTTCCTGTGCTGGCAGTTGTCATGGCAATATGCAAGAAAGAGGTGTTTCTCTGTGTGTGTGTGTGTGTGTGTGTGTGTGTGTGTGTGTCTGTCTTTTTGGGTGGTGGGGGTGTAAGGGAGGGGTTTCAGATTACCATGCATGCTAAAATGAATACCATAATACTCCTTTTACGCTCTCTCCGCTAGTTCCCTCCTCCCCCCACACCCGCACCGAACTGAACGTGACTCCATAACTGGGTGAAAGAGCCACATATGGACACCATCAGAGATGGCTACTGATAAACTCGTTGAATTTGGCCAAAAAAAACGAACGCAAACAGGTCTGGATTTCAATAGCCGCGCTCGATCGTTTCTCAAAGCACTAACTTCGCTTGTGCAACTATTGTAGGCTTCGACTGTATTGCTGAGTACATTAAATGTTTTTGGAAATAGTAATATTTATGTTTTAAGGGTTCTAACTCAATAGAATGTGCACCGACATATTCATAAAATGTTGCAAATATCTTTCTCTCACAGGTGAATCTTCTACCACAAAGCCAGATAAACACCTAAACATCAAGAGACAAAAATGAACAGTCCCGAATGTGATATTCACTCTTTCTTCCCCCCTTCAAACCCGGCCCCCACCCCTCCCCCTCCCTAATGGCCCAGACATCCCATAATATTCCCGCCGACTAGCACCCCCCTCTTTAATCTCAGCCTGAACCCAATACTAAATCATGCAAAACTGCATAAACTGATGTATTAGCTACTGCAGGTTTGCAGGTCTGTATTTGTGACACCGACTAGACGTTATCCTTTCGTCGGATGGTTAATTGTTTTTGTACACTGTACACGCACAATGTTCATTGTAAACGCAAGGAAAAAGGAAGTAATTGGTCAAGGCTCCCAGAATGAACATTATGTGTATGACATGTTCAATATACATTACCATATAATGGCTGTGCCATTTCCATATCCTCATATTCCCCACCCCCATCATATTCCAAAGCCTTGCAATTGATTAATTTTATCTGACCTATTGTACTTCTGCAAGTAAACAAAGAATGTTAATTAGAATGCATTTGCTTCAGGACCCCCACTGCAACAAACTGTGAAATACAATAGAAGTTTAGACATGTAAATTTAAAACAAAAAAAAAACATTCTGATTAAAAAATAAATAAATAATGATGCATGAGATGCATGAGGCACTGCAAGAGATAATGAGTAATTCTCCCCAACCTGCAGCCGTTACCAATGGAAACATTTGAAATCAGGTCAAACGCATGCTCTTTATTAATTCATAATGCTTTTAGCCGCACTGGGTTTTTTATTTATGTGTAGATCACATGGAAATACATTTATGTGAATATATAAAGATATATATCCTCATATGGAATAAATTCAGATCACAAACGTGAATAGTAAAATAGATGATCAAAATGTTTTTTTTTTCCAGTAAGTGTCATGCTATTGCATTTGTACTTGGGATGAGAAATATTGACTTGCGTAATGTAAAAATGATATGATCAATGAGTCAAGTCTACATATGTTTTTTTCTATTAATAACTATTACTAACCAATTTCCACTTTATTTTTTAAAGACAGTTTAATGTAAGTCAGCAGCTGAACTTAAGTCTTTAAGTTGATGTACAGTTTACATACACCTTGCAGAATCTCCAAAATGTTAATTGGATGCTTCAGAAGGAGACACAATGCATAAAGAGCCGGGGGGTGAAAACATTCTGAATTTGAAGATTAGGGTAAATTTAACTTATGTTGTCTTCTGGGAAACATGTAAGTATCTTCTAAATGAAAGAAAATATGATATTTAGGCAAAATAAGGAAAATGTACACATCTTCATTCTGTTCAAAAGTTTACACCCCTGGCTCTTAATGCATTGTTTTTCCTTCTGGAGTGTCAGTGAGCATTTGAACCTTCTGTAATAGTTGCATATGAATCCCTCAGTTGTCCTCAGTGTGAAAAGATGGATCTTAAAATTATACAGTCATTGTTGGAAAGGGTTCAAATACACAAAAATGCTGAAAAACCAAAGACTTTGTGGAACCTGAAAGATTTTTCTAAAGAACCGCAGGCAGTTTGACTGTTCAGGACAAACAAGGGACTCATGAACAACTATCACTAAAAAACAAACAGCTGTGGATCATTCAGGTAACAACACAGTATTAAGAATCAAGTGTATGTAAACTTTTGAATGGGGTCACTTTTAAAAATGTAACTATTATTATAACTTGTGGACTGTATGTAAATGTCTTTTATGTGAAATATCTTATTCAGTTCAATACTAAATTAAAATACCATGCATTTTGTAGGATCTCTCTTATTTTGGTAAAATAATTAACATTTAGCAATTCTGAAATGTGTATGTAAACTTTTGACTTCAACTGTATACTATAGTCAGTATACTTCTGCTACGTATACTATGAAAACATAAGCTCACTTCAATCACTTACTCATGGCATCTCTTCTTTTCCAGATGTGCATGAGAGATGTGTGCTATTTTTAACCAACCAACCAACCAACCAATCAACCAGCATAACGCCATGGTAAGGCTATGATTGCAAATTCTAGCACAGGAGTCTTAAGAATGGTTTGGATCCAGGGTGTTTATTCAGATCCATAATCCAACGATAGTAAAACTGCCTAGAGAGCAAAACATCATTAATCCTGTAGATGTAAACTCAACAATTAATAACACAATAAATATAAGGAGAAGACGAGGAAACACTAATGTAAACATTTAAACAGTTAGTAAAGAGTCTGTCTGCAAAGTACTAGTTTGTACAAAGTACAAAGTACAAAGTACTTGAGTGTTTAACTAGAAAAACGATTTAAGATAAAAGTAATCATGGTGACAATCAGGAATGTGTTGATGATGACCTCTAGTGGTTGACTGTGGAAATCTGGCCTAAGGATATTGCTCCTCCTAGTGACCAGAAGTGATATACACAGCTTGCAAACCCAGAGACATGTCCAAATACTTTATTGTATTTTTTATACACATATTGAATATTTGGATTATTTTAATGGCTACTTTAAATTCAGTAGGACTTGAAATACACTTCAGTTTGAACGTTGAATGTTCAGTTTGAAGTTGCACTTCAAGTTACTAGTGATCTATTTAAATCAATTATCTGTTTTATATATTTATATATGTAAACATATATGCTAAGATAAATTCATACTTTTATTTGTTTATATGATATATTTCTATTTTAAATTAATGTTGTTCTTTTGAACTTTCTGTTTATCAAATTATCCTTAAAGAAAACGTATCACAGTTTCTACAAACATATTAAGCAGCACAACTGTTTTCAAGATTGACAATAATAAGACAAGTTTATTGAGCACTGAATCAGCATTAAAATTGATTTCTAAAGGATCATGTGACACTGAAGATACATTTTCATACTCAGCTAAAGTGTTTCTATGTGTGCTTTAGGTAGAACTCAATTGTGAGTATTAAAAATAATAATGTTCAGTTGAAGTACATTACATATAACTGTACTGATTGCAGTATTATTGATTTAGATGTGATTCCACAGAATGTTATATTGATAGAATCTGACAAGACTTCTTATTCTGAGTTGCATGCTGCTGTATTTTTAAAGTATAAATAGACAACCCTGTGAAAGAAATGCAAAATAATATTTGACAGTCCTGTGACTCTACAATGACCTGTCTGCTAAAGTGAATTTGACACATGCTGAAAAGCCATGACTCAACAGAATATGTACCACAGATTTGTTTATTCAGCCAGGCTCTGATGTCAACACAATGAAAAGATCTTTCTTTTAAGAGTGGCGTTTTAAAAGGGACAAAGAGACACTGCTGTTCTTATTTATCCACGAATCCTGTTGGCAGGTTATATACTGCGTCTATGTTAATTCAACACGCTAAAGATCAAAAATCAGGTCAAGGATTTCTTACTTTGTTCAAGCCTTTATCTTTTGTGCCAAAACAAACATGGTATTTTATCCACTTGGTTAGAGTGTTTGATTATTGAGCTCTGTAGCCAGATCTGAGGAAAAGTTCTCCTAAAATGAAAATTTGCTGAAAATATACTCACCCTCAGGCCATCCAAAATGTAGATGAGTTTCTTCATCAGAACAGATTTGGAGAAATTTATTGCATCACTTTCTCATCATTGGATTCTCTGCAGTGAATGGGTGCCGTCAGAATGAGAGCCCAAACAGGTGATGATAAAAACATCATAATAATCCACAACATCAACACTCACCTGAGGGTGAGTACATTTTCAGCCAATTTTCATTTTGGGGTGAACCGTTCCCTTAAAGGAGAAGTCCGTTTCCAAAAGAAAGATTCACATATAATGTACTCACCCCCTTGTCATCCAAGATGTTTATGTCTTTCTTTCATCAGTCGTAAAGAAATTATATTTTTTGAAGAAAACATTTCTGTATTTTTCTCCATATAATGGACTGCTGTGGTGCCCCGATTTTGAACTTGCAAAATGCAGTTTAAATGCGGCTTCAAATGATCCCAAATGCAGTTGCAAATGATTCCAGCCAAGAAGAAGGGTCTTATCTAGCAAAACTAATGGTTTATTTTCATGAAAAATAAAACAATTTATATACTTTTTATTCTCAAACGCTTGTCTTGCCTTGCTCTCCTTGAACTCTGTGTATTCTGGTTCAAGACAGTTAGGATATGTCGAAAAACCCAGAATGTATTTTCTCCCTCAACTTCAAAAATCATTTCAAAATCATCCTACATCGCTACATCGATATAGCACTATTTTGAAATTAAGGGAGAACATGTTTTTCGACATGCTCTAACTGTCATGAACCAGAAAAAAACAGTCCAGCAGAGTAAGACAAGACGAGCGTTTGACATTAAAAAGTATATAAATTATATTATTTTTATTAAAATAACCGATCGTTTTGCTAGGTAAGACTCTTCTTTCTCGGCTCATTTACAACCGCATTTGGGATCGTTTGAAGCCGCATTTAAACTGCATTTTGCAAGTTCAAAATCAGGGCACCATATCAGTCCATTATATGGAGAAAAAATGCTGAAATGTTTTCCTCAAAAAACATAATTTCTTTACAACTGAAGAAAGAAAAACATGAACATCTTGGATGACAAGGGGCTGAGTACTTTATATGTGAATCTTTCTTTTGGAAGTGGACTTCTCCTTTAAGTTGATATTATAATTTGTGGATGTATTTAAATGATGTTAAATTAATTTCATGGACAGATTGATAGATAGGAGATATAAAAATTAAGATTCACTCAAGGTAACAGTTAATATGTAAACCACTTAATACTTATAAAAAACATGATTATTTACCGTAATGTGAATATTTACGATTGTTTTGTCTGTACATTTTTTAATGCAAATTTAATTATAGCATCACATATATATATATATATATATATATAATATACTATATAATATATCGTCATTTATATATATATATATATATAAAGAAAAAACATTAATCACAGTCATACCACTGAAGCACTACAGTATAATGTAACTGTGATTGGCCAAGAGGTTTGCGCAACCTGTTATCTTCTAAATAATTCCCTCTTTATCTCAGTATGAATGTATGTAGTGTCGACCAGTGTGACCCAATTCGCTGAAAAATAATCTTATTAAAATAAACAGTGTAATCACAGATTATCTTTCACTCACCTTTGTGTGTCAGTCTCATAAACAGTCTAACTTTTCACACTCACACACATACAAAAACACATATATATCAATAGAATCTATTTTCTATAATAATATCTGTATATATATTTAGCACACTCCTGACTGTTTTCTATAGAGATTCTGTTCATAAATATAGAAAGTTGAAAAATATAGAAAGAAAAAAAATGTTAAATTAAAAGTCAACAACAGCTGCAGTGCATTTTACTTCTGTAATGAAAGCTATTTCTGTTTCAAACAAGGGGGAAAATGTAGGACAGAGCTCAATTTTATCCGTTGGTAATGTACTGGATTGTAAAAAAAAAAAAAAAAAACAAAACAAAAAAAAAAACCAAACTGTGGGTGTTTAGATACCAGAATGAAGTAAAAGAGATTTTGGTAACATTTTACAATAAGGTTCATTAGTTAACATTAATTATTAGTTAACATGAACTAAGAATGAACAATACTTCTACAGCATAGTTAATGGTAATTTCAGCATTTACTAATGCATTATTAAAATCACAAGTTGTGTTTGTTAACATTAGTTAATGCACTGTGAACTAACATGAACAAACAATGAATGACGGTATTTTTAACTAACATCAACAAAGATGAATAAATAGTGTAATAAATGTATTGTTCATTGTTTTTTCATGTTAGTTAATACATTAACTAATGTTAACAAAGTGCTAATGAAATTTAAATAAAACCATACTTAATAGTTTTTTGGCTATCGTTTAACAAATATAGAAGAACCAAAAAGCAGTGAAACATACACAATAAATTAAGAAGCATATATTAAGAAAGTGAATAATGTTATATAAAAATAATTGTACTTTTGTAATAAGTAAAAATAAAATAATTCTGATGTCAGGTTGGCTTTATGAGATTATTATACAATTTAAAAGTTTTTGAACAGTAAGATTTTTAATGTTTTTTTAAGTCTCTTCTGCTCACCAAGCCTGCATTTATTTGACTCAAACTACAGCAAAAGCAGTAAATGTTCAAATATTTTTACTGTAAAATAGCTGCTTTCTATTTGAATGTATTTTAAAATGTAATTTATTCCTGTGATTTCAAAGCTGAATTTTTAGCATCATTACTCCAGTCACGTGATCCTTCAGAAATCATTCTAATGTTCTGATCTGCTGCTCAAAAAACATTTATTATTAGTAGTAGTATTATTATTATGTTGAAAACAGCTGAGTTGAATTTTTTCAGGTTTTATGTATGAATAAAAGGTTCAGAAGAACAGCATTTATCTAAAATAGAAATGTTCTGTAACACGTCTTTATCATGAATTTTGATCAATTTAAAGCATCCTTGCTAAATAAAAGTATTAATTTCTATAAAAATATCCCAATAATAATAATAATAATAATGACATAGTGTATAATGTTACAAAAGTGTTTTATTTCGGATAAATCTTCAAAAACATTAAAAATCTTACTATTCAAAAACTTTTGACTGGTAGTGTATATTATTAGCATAATTATAAATTAACATAAATTTGAGAACATTTTAAATGTTTATAATTAATTTTACATCATACCTTGTCTTAATTTTGTTTTTGTTTTTTTATTCCTCAAACACTATTTCACACTTACACTCTATTTGTGTGTGTGCGTTTGTTGTAACTGGTTTGTTTGTTGACTATTTTATTTTATCATAAGCTTTGCATTCCCTAGTAACACTGGAAGATTTTAGTCTTGCTTCTTTCCACCCAAATCCTCCATCTATTTTTACCAGCCGTCACAGAGGAACACTGCAGCACCCTGTGTTTGTTGTCTCCCCTCCTCTTCCCGGGTCCCTCGTTCCCGCTTATTAATCAGTCGCCTTGACCTACTCATCCTCCTCTTTCTCTCCTCCTCTCCTCTCTAATTCTCAGCATCTTCCTCTGACTCATCTTTTCATCCCCTCCCCCTTCTGTTTCTCCTCTCATCTCGCTCTCATTCTGGTTTCCACCCACCCTCGCTCTGTTTTGCAGTTCGACACTCTCTTCCGCAGTTCGACACTTCCAGGCTTGCCGAACGCAAGGCTACGCGCACTGACGGCAGGTAATCATCGCACCAAAGCCGTTATTCTTCCTTTTGCACCTTTGCATGATGAATGCATGCGTTGGGGGGTCATTAAGGTGGCTTGGGTTATAGGTTAACATATGTTTTTCTGTTTAGGCATGATTTTGTGAATGTTGCATTCATTTATGAGTAATTATTTATTATTGTATTAAGACAGACCAGTGCATGCGGAGTCACTCCTTATGTTGGGATGTGTGCTGGATGTGAATTTGGGTGGCAGTGTTTTCTGGTGCCCGCTGGTAAAGGGTCAGGCAGATGGATAACGCACTGTGTGACTGCTTTACTGTTTCTATATACGTGCGTTATCACAGTGTGTCCAATCTGTTCTCGCTTTACTGAATTGAATCTCATTTTGTACACTAGTTCTCATTACGACCACTCGCTTCGCCGCGATGCTCCAGAAAGCTCTTCTTTTCGCCAAAGGGATGTTAAATTATTTATCTTTTTCTTGCCCCATCACGCCACTTTCTGCGCTATCCACCCCACCCCTCCGCAGATCGCCCCCTCCCCTCTGTATATCTGCTGACAGCACGGTTGCTGCAGTACCACACTGGCACGGCGTAAATTAGCAGCGTCCGGATTTAGATGCACGATCATGAGCTGCTCGGACCGTGGCACCTGCGGGCATACAAGCCAGTGTTGTCGTTACAAATAAAGCCCCTCCTTCTCTTCCTCCTCCTCCCCCGGTTTAAACGCTGGTGGTCGGTGCTACGGGACGCGCATTCCATTAGCAAGGTGACATGTGCGCCCATGTCGGTCGTGGCATATTTAGAATGCAATTAGCATGTTCTGGGTTTCCATTGGCTGCCAGCGTGGCATCTGGCTGTTGATGGCTTGAAATGTATTTCTCTTTGGAACTGAATGTTCTAGAAAACGGTTCTATTTTCAAAGCCATCAGATTGATTGGCACTCATGATGTGTGTTTGCATAGACATTGAGGGTTAAGTCAAAATGGATGCTTTTGAGGCTACTAAATGCATGTTCCTGGTCTTATTCTGAATGATTCACCAGTGTACTTACTCTAAATATTAATCTTTAATTAAAATTGAATAACTGCTCCAAACAGCTATTTAGGGCCCAAGGACTGATGATGCAAGGGCCGTATTGGAATTGCTCAGTTTCATCTACTTCTAGTTTTTACGTTTTACATTCTTTGTTTTATTGTTGTGATCATTGTTTTTTATGATTGTTCTACGTCCTTTTTTGTGATTATTGTTTTTACTATTGTTTTAATATAATATTGTTTTTTATGATTATTCTACTTCCTTTTATGTAAAGCACTTTGAATTACCTTTGTGTATGAAATGTGCTATATAAATAAACTTGCCTTGCCTTGCCTTACTTTTCAAAAATAAATCACATTTTCGAGGGCCTAAACATTCTCGAAAACTCATGAAACTTCGCACACCTACCAAAAGTGGTGAATATTTACATCTGACATGGGTTTCAGAAGTGGGTGAGGCAAAATGGCTCGATAGCGCCACCTATTAAAATTTCAACGAAGTGCCCCTCAATCTATGTTTTACATAAATATATTTGGTAGACACATGTAACACACCAACAACTACAAGAAAGTCCCCTGGTACAAAGTCCGAAACCCAACAGGAGCTCTGTTATTTCCTGGCAAGTTTTGTGCCGTTTTTGGCATTTTCAGGTGTTTTATTTAAACAAACTCCTCCTTGAGATTTAAACAGATCAACACCAAATTTGGTCAGTCTAATCTAAAGCCCTCTGTGACGTTAAATCGCTAAGATCTTGTGTTTTCGTTGAAGGGCGTGTCCGTGGCGGCCGAACAAACTTTTGATGTTTCGCCATGTAAGAGAATGCTGTTATAATTCAGGCATACAATGTCTGAACTGCACTAAAATTCACATGATGTTTGAGTCCTGTCCTGAACACATGCCCATGCCCATATTCAATTATAGTCATAGCGCCACCTGCTGGCAACAGGAAGTGGCATGTTTTATGCTCTAACGAACTCCTCATAAAGATTTAACGACATCAACATTTGGTCAGTCTACTCTAAAGGCCTTTGTCATGTTAAATTGCGAAGATCTTGAGTTGTCGTTAAAGGCCGTGTCCGTGGCAGCCTGACAAAGTCCAATATTTTACCATGTAAAAGGAAGCTGTTATAACTCAGCCAAACTTCACATGTTCGATAAGAGTCCTGGACTGAACACATCTAAAAGCCAATATTCTGTTATAGTCATAGCGCCACAAGCTTGTAGCAAGAAGTTTGGGACATATAAATGACTTTGGCATATTCCTCATATATTTACCACTTTAAATACATATTTTGCACGTTCGCTGTTTTGCTAAAGCCCCCGGGTGGTGATGAGCCCAGGTGTGAGGGCCCTTTTAATGCTGCTTGCAGCTTAAATGAGGTATTGTTTTAGCAAAATCACATTCTTGTACAGAATCTACACTGTTTATGATCCAATCCATTACGCTCTACTTTTGTTTTACCTCAAAATCGAACACATTATAGAAGTAAAATGGGTTGCAAATGGCAATGCGATGCTTAGTAATCGATATTTTCGTTTAGACACTGGCATTCCTTCAGTAAAACATCAAGATCTGAACCTCTCAGGCAGTGATCATGTTCATTTGCACACATTTTTATCTCCTCTTTGCAGTGCCAGTTGTAACCTGACTAACTGTGTTGACTAAATAACACAAAACGCAGTATGTTATGACAAAATGCACTTACAATAATGCATTTTGTACACAGAAAGACAAACCCACTGCATATCGACAACAGAAATGTAGGTACTTTATAATACTTTATTTTATGCACTGAACTCTAAACTCAAAACTGATTCTGAGCACAAAAATTCACAAAAGCTTTAAAACACCTTTGCTGAACAAAGTGCACTCAGCATGTTCTCAAAATACTGATTTCATGAGTAGTTGTCTGGATCACAAACTACATTTTGTCCATTAAAAGCCCTAGTTCTCCACTTAAATTTTATGCATTTTGCATTTGAGCAGTAAAAACAGATTTATTGCAGGTGCAGGTAAAGCAAACCAGTATTTCGGCTGACATGCTGGAGAACTTGCTCACTTTTTAGATGTTTGTCTTACTAATTCAAGGTCAATTAAAGGATGCAACGGACACAGTTTCTAAACATTGTGTCAAATTAGAGTCATCAGAGGTTTAGCTCATTTCCTCTCTCTTGTTTTCTCTCTGTGTTTTAAGGATGTCCATTGTGAGCATCGTTGCCAGGGAAATCCTGGACTCTCGGGGAAACCCTACAGTGGAAGTGGACCTGAGAACTGATAAAGGTGAATCAATAGATAGAGTCTCTCTACAACAGGGCTGAGAGGAATGACATCCTGGATTTTTAAAAGCGAAGGGATATGTGTTATGTACAATGTAAATTAAATGAAAATTTTCAGATATCTTCAAAACATATTTATTTAAACATATTACATATTTTATTTAAAATGCATAAATGCAAAATACAATCAATAAAAATAAATCGTATCAAAATATGTTATTATATCCAACTGAAAGTTACTCTTAAGAGAGAAATGTAAATGTTTGAAAATTAATTTGATCTATCAGAAAGATATGGATGCATTATGTATTAATCACTGATGTAAATAAATGACATATTTGAAGTATGAGTGTTTTTTCCAGGTCTGTTCAGGGCTGCGGTGCCTAGTGGAGCGTCAACAGGCATCTACGAGGCTCTGGAACTCAGAGATGGAGACAAGAGCCGTTACAAGGGCAAAGGTGAGTAATGTGCACTATTAATCATCATTATATGTGACCCTGGATCACAAAACCAGTCATAAGGGTCCATTTTTTAATAATTAAGCTTTCCATTGATGTATGGTTTGTTAGGATAGGACAATATTTGGCTGGGATACAGCTATCTGAGAGTGCAAAAAAATCTAAATATTGAGAAAATCACCTTCAAAGTTCAAATGAAGCTCTTAGCAATGGTTATTTAAGTTTTGATATACATATACGGTAGGAAATTTACAAAATATCTTCATAAAGCATGGTCTTTACGTAATATCCTAATGATTTTTGGCATAAAGGAAAAATTGCTAATTTTCACCCATACAATGTATTTTTGACTGTTGCTACAAATATATCCGTGCTACTTACATATAAAACAATAAATCAACTGAAACTAAATAGATCATCTTTTTGAAGCCTTCTGCAATCGTTTTGTGTTATTTTGTCTTCAATTTTACCTGCCATGACCAGTATTCTCTGCTTTTCCTGTGTTTTAAGGTGTACTAAAGGCTGTTGGTCACATTAATGACACTCTTGGACCAGCCCTCATCGCATCTGTAAGTGAAAAGAGAATGGTTTTGTTTAATGAACCTTCAACATATAACCAATCAATCAGTTTTCAACCAGGACAAGCAATCTGTCCATATTTGCTTATTTCTAAATTAAGATGAGATATTTAAGTATTAAATGTTATGGAATTTAAAGAAAAAACTTATACTTCGATTTAATGGAGGCATAGCTGGCTACAACAACGTTTGTTATTTATTGCATTTTCATTATGATTTACATTATTTTACAGGCTCCTATGGGTTTTTTTTTCATTCCATGCAGTTTTCTCCTGATGTTTGTCGCCACTTTCCCAATAGTTTTGAATCTGCATTTTCCCAATTAAATTCTAAGCAATTGTTAATTTAATTATTTGTTATTTGTTTGTTTGTTTGTTTGTTTTACAGATCAGATTCCGATCAGATGGGATCAGAATCAGATCCCACCCCTGCACTTTCCTTAATCATTTTTCTTTTCATTTTTTTTTAATACTCGCTTACTTATAACAGGAGATTTTAAAACAGGTCCCACTGCTACCAATCTACCAAAGGCAGAGACACAAAATCTCCTATTATCCAGGTCTTGATTTTCATTATGATCTACACATTCCATTCTTTGGTTTTCATGTCTTTTTTAAGTTACAAATACTCCCATGTCTGCAGTGCAAAAGCTAAAAACTCAAATATTGCACATTTTTTATTTGATGATGATGATGATTTGACATTAACAAGGTTAATTTCACAGCAGCAGGGCTAATGATTAGACAACATTTTAATCAAGCACCAATCAAGCACTGTATTTTATTAACCTGGAGAGTTTTATCTTCCTGACGTGAACTTTAGGAGATCAGTGTGGTGGAGCAGGAAAAACTGGACAACATGATGATCGAAATGGACGGCACAGAGAACAAATGTGAGTGATAAAATTATATTTTAAAAGCATTGTTTGACCAAAATAGATTTTCTGTGATTGTGTAATCACCGTCATGTTTTTCCCAACCTGTGTGATGTTCTTTTGTGGAACACAAAAGGAGATGTTCTGCCGCATTTAGCTCTTTTCTAGACGAAACAAGTATACAATGACCTAGAAGGACAGAAAAAGCAGCATAAAAGATGAAGTTGTCCATGCAACTCATTTGCTATATTCCAAGTCTTCTGATGCCATATGAACCATAAAAACAGACCAAATTGTAACTTATTTATTGGAAATCATACCTAACAATGTAGCTTATAACAAAACATACTCTGTATAGTGTGTTGTGCCAGATTTGATTTTAGTGATGCCAAACGCTTGTAAGCAGTTGCAACCTGCCAAGTTTAAAAGCCATGAGTGTGAGTAAATGATGAAAGAATATTGTGTTTGGGGAGATTTAATTCATAATATCATAATTTCTAGTAAATAGAGCAGAATAGAATAGAATAGAATAGAAGATTCATAAGGGATTTGTGTTTCTGTTCAAAATAGTTAATTAAAATACATTACTGTTCAAACATTTGGAGTCAGTAAGATTTTTAAAAATGTTTTTGAAAGAAGTCTCATGCTCTTTAAGGCTGCATTTATGTGATTAAAAATAACATACATTTAAAAATTTAAAACAACTGTTTTCTATTTGAATATATTTTAAAATTTTATTTATTTAGTGTCACATGATTCTTCAGAAATCATTCTAATATGCTGATTTGTTGCTCAACATTTGTTATTCTTATCAATTTTCAGAAAAGCTTGATATTTTTGTGGAAATCATGATACTTTTTTTCAGGATTCTTGTATGAATCGAATGTTTAAAAGAACTTTTTATCTGAAATAGAAATCTTTTGTAACATTATACATTTTTTACTGTAAATTTTAATCAATTTAATGCATCCTTGTTTAATACAAGTATTAATTTATTTTTAAAAAAAGCACTTATGAATGGTAGTTTAGTAAAAATACTATTTTTTAAAGAAATCATTGAGCATTTTTAATCAATTAAATGTGCGCACTATGAGTGCGAATAAATGATAAAATAATATGGTGTTTTTGGGATAGGATAGGATTTAATAGAAAATAAGATTCATAAAGGGTTTTGTTTTTCTATTCAAAATAATCAGAATACATTACTGTTCAAAAGTTTGGGGTTGGCAAGATTTTAAAAAAATATTTTGCAAGAACTCTATTTTGCTCCTCAAAGGCTACATTTCATAATAATAATAAAAAATAATAAATAAATAATAATAACGGTTTTCTATTTGAATATATTTTAAAATGGAATTTATTCAGTGTCACATGATCCTTCAGAAATCATTCTGATATGCTGATTTTACTCAAAATTTGTTATTTTTTGATATTTGTGTGAAAATCGTGATACATTTTTTCAGGATTCTTGTATGAATAGAAAGTTAAAGAGTTTTTATTTGAAATAGAAATCTTTTGTAACATATTTTTTTCACTGTCAATATTACTTTGAATGGTAGATTAGTTTAAAATACTAGTATTTTTAAAGATTTTTTATTATTATGTTTTTTTTTTTTTAAGAAATCATTAATCATTTTGGTACTTGTTCCAATACTCTAAACAAAATTTACACAGTTTATGGAAAAAAATATTTTTCATACAATGAAACTCGCATATAAATCACATAAAAATGAGATAATTAAGTACAATCTTCATTTTAAATCTGTTCATCATGTCTACAGCTCAGTTTGGTGCAAACGCCATCCTGGGAGTGTCTCTGGCCATCTGCAAGGCCGGTGCGGCAGAAAAAGGCGTCCCTCTGTATCGTCATATTGCTGATCTGGCAGGAAACACAGAACTAGTGCTGCCAGTTCCTGTAAGGAAACTCATTACTCAAGTGCATGACTTTAGTTCGCAACATCATAATTCACATCTGAAGGTATTTTCTTTTGAATTATCTAGGGAAATAGACTGACTAAGCACATCTTCCCTATCCATTCATCAGGCCTTTAATGTAATCAACGGAGGCTCCCATGCTGGAAACAAGCTCGCCATGCAGGAATTCATGGTGCTTCCTGTGGGGGCCGAGTCGTTCCGTGACGCCCTGCGCGTCGGAGCCGAACTCTACCAGACGCTGAAGGGTGTCATCAAGGAGAAGTACGGCCAAGACGCCACCAATGTCGGTGACGAGGGAGGATTCGCTCCAAACATCCTGGAGAACAGTGAAGGTGTGTTTCTAGCACGCTACAAAAGCTTTATCGCCTTGTCTGATCGTGTGATCCAATTTCCTCATAATGAATTTATCCATAACTGAGTTCTGTTGGCTTTTCTATCACGCCTCCACAGCACTTGAGTTGATAAAGACGGCCATAGACAAGGCCGGGTTCACAGATAAAGTCGTGATTGGGATGGATGTAGCCGCTTCTGAGTTCTACCGTGAGGGGAAGTACGACCTCGACTTCAAGTCCCCTCCAAACCCAGACAGACACATCACCAGCGATGAGCTGTTAGAGATCTACCAGACGTTTGTCAACGATTATCCAGGTAAACTGGGAATAAAATTAGATACAATGGAGTCTAAATGTTGATATACACTTTGAAGGTTATTTAAAGGAAACTACCTTGTAAATTCAGTTTAAAACCTGTAATAATTTTTTTTTATATTTACTTTGCTTGTAATTTTTCCAGTTTAACTGCGTCAAAAATATTTAACCCTGGGGCAAGGCTAGGGTTGGCCACCCCACTCACAACTGCTGCTTCTGTGTCTTTTTTTCTTGAAAATAAGTGCAAGCTTACCTTAGACCCACCCTGAGTGAGCTGTAACAGTCCGACCGCCATTGTTTCAACACCAGAGCAAGGATGTATATATATGTGTGTGTGTGTGTGTGTGTGTGTGTGTGTGTGTGTTTATATATACATCATAAATGTACACAGTACACACACATATAGTATATAAGCATAAACCTTTATTTTGAATCAGTTAATCGCGACTAATCGTTTTGCAGCCCTACTCTAGATTACTCGCTTGAAGTTTTTTCTCACTTATGCGAATAAAATCACTGCATAATGCTTTCCTCCATTTTCTGATACAAGTGGACATGTCAAACAGGATGTGCCAGTAAGTTATTTGCTGATTGGCTTGCATGAAGACGCATCATGCGATATCGCACATTTGCACCAGTTTGCATCATTCATGTCGCCTGGCTCAAATTCGCGTGTTTGGATTGACTTTGTGTATAATGTACTTGCGCAGTAATTAAATTTGGTGTGCACACACCATTACACTTAAAAATGAAACAAGTTAGCATTAGAATAGAACTTTAACTATTCTAATTTAAGTAATCTTTCAGGATCACGTCAGACTAGTAAACAGGATAACTTTCTCTCTTATGGTCACCAAAGCTGCATTTGACTGATTAAAAAAAACACAGTAAAATAGAAATATTGTGAAATATTATTTCAATTTAAATATCTGTTTTCTATTTGAATATATTTTAAAATGTAATTTATTCCTGTGATGCAAAGCTGAATTTTCAGCATCATTACTGCAGTCTTCAGTATCCCATGATCCTTTAGAAATCATTCTAATATGCTGATTTGCTGTTCAAGAAACATTTCTGATTATTATCAATGTTGAAAACAGTTGTGCTGCTTATAGGGATATTTTGATGAATAGAAAATTTAAAAGCATTTATTTGAAAAATATGTATTTTGTAACATTATAAATGTTTTTACTGTCACTTTTGATCAGTTGAATACATCCTTGCTAAATAAAAGTATTAATTAATTTTTTATTCTCATCTTAATCACCAGTGGTGTCCATTGAGGACCCATTTGATCAGGACGACTGGGCCGCTTGGACTAACATGACAGGTTCCATGGGTATCCAGATTGTGGGCGACGACTTGACCGTGACAAACCCAAAGAGGATAGAGAAGGCTGCGGAAGACCGCGCATGCAACTGTCTGCTCCTGAAGGTCAACCAGATCGGCAGTGTCACAGAGGCCATCCAGGCGTGAGTAACTGTACACATGTCATGGTCCTGTGAACCATAGTTTTGTACCAGCATTTCCAGCTCCTAATCTTCTCATTTTAAACTGTGTGTTCCTCAGATGTAAGCTCGCTCAGGCCAACGGATGGGGCGTGATGGTCAGCCATCGCTCAGGAGAGACAGAAGACACTTTTATTGCTGATCTAGTGGTGGGACTCTGCACTGGACAGGTACAGAGAGGATACATTGACACATATATAGTATGCCTTACAAAATCTTAATCAAATCATTAAAGGGACAGTTCACCCAAAAATGAAAATACTGTCATTAATTACTCACCCTCATGTCGTTCCAAACCCGTAAGACCTTCATTCATGGTGTTCTGCGTAGACATGAAGTTGTTTATGCAAGGTCAGAAAGCCCTCAGATTTCATCCAAAATATCTTAATTTGTGTTCTAAAGATGAACGAAGGTCTTACGGGTTTGCAACGACAAGAGGGTGAATAATTAATGACAGAACATTTTTGGGTGAACTATCACTTTAAGTTTGATTAACTTAACAAAGTTTAACTCTTTCTCTTTCTTTTTTTTCAGATAAAGACAGGAGCTCCATGTAGATCTGAGCGTCTCGCCAAATACAACCAACTTATGAGGCAAGAAAACATTTAATCTTACTATTTTTGAGCAACGCAGTAAAAAACATTTAAATCCCCAAAAAAGTCCAAATAACTGTTACATGCTTTTTGCCTCTTTTTAAAAGAGACTGTTACTAAAAAGTGTTCAAAAGATTTATTAATAGTTTTATTTTTTTTAATTAAAAAAAACTATATTTTTCATTTTTATTATATATATATATTTTTAAAGTTTTAGTAATTTTGTTATTTTGTTTTGTTAGGTTTTTTTTTTTCTTAATATGTCTATATGGATTTTATTCAGTTTTATTTAATTTGTTTTTTAAACTAGCAGCAATGGTGCCTTGGAAATTGCTGAAATAAGTTTAGGTTTTTAAAATATTTAATAATTTAATTTAATTTATAATAATTTTATTTTATAAAGTAACTTTTTTAACTAGGAGAAAACTAGGAGAAATGTTGTTTTGGAAATTGCAAAAATAAGTTAAGTTTTTAAAATATTACAAAATTAAATTAAATTAAATTTATGATAATTTTATTTTATAAAATAACTGTTTTAATTAGGAGAAAACTAGGAGAAGCAGTGCCTTGGAAATTGCAGAAATAAGTTTTTTAAATATTAATTTAATTGAATTTAAATAATGATAATTTTATTATATGAAATTACTTTTTTAAACTAGAAAAAATGGTGCCTTGGAAATTACTGAAATAAGTTTAAGTTTTTTTTAAATATTTAATATTTAATTTAATTTACTTTTGTTTAATTTAATTTAATTTAATTTAATTTAATGATAATTCTATTATACAAAGTAACTTTTTTAAACTAGGAAAAAAACTAGGGGGAATGGTACCTTGGAAATTGCTGAAATAAGATTTTTAAAAAATTAATTTAATTTAATTTAATTTAATGATAATTTTATTATATAAAGTAACTTTTGTTAGTTTTACATAACTAAATACCCCTGGTAAAGCCACAACTGTTAACTTATTTTACTTTTCCTTAAAGAAAACCTTTTACTATATATTTAATTATACTCTTTTTATATTGTTCATACTTATGTTTTTCTTAGGATTCTAAGAAACTAGATGATAAAACAGGCTAAATGAATCCCATAGACTTCAGTTGAATGAATGACATGGAATGAAGGAATAAAGGACATTTTCTTTAGAAAACGTACAAATGTTTGATTGTACATCAGCACAAATGACATTAATTGAATATGACTCAACTTGCACAATAACTGACAAAAAAGTCCCAGTTTCAAAAATAGCATTGGCCACATAAGAAGCCAATAATTACTTTGATTAACATTGTTGATTACAGCCTTCTAGCTGTTTCTCTGTCACCTCCTGTTCCCGTATAATTAATCCACGTCCATCACTGCCAATCTGTCTCTTTTTTTTTTGCCTCACAGGATTGAAGAAGAATTGGGCGATCAGGCTCGATTCGCCGGGCACAATTTCAGAAACCCTAGCGCTCTGTGATACCAACACCACCACACCGAAATCACACAAAAAACAACTGACAAACAGAGTATGTACTGCACTGAACCGACTGACTGCCCTCAACATCCCCTAAAATCATTCAAAATGCATTAAAACAGCACTATTTGCACTGATATACAAAAGATGACTTAGACACTTAAAGTATATATTCAAACCGAACTGGACTGCGGACAGGCTTTGATAGACCAAATATTATGCACAGTGGATCCTGGAGCCAACATTATGCACAAGTGATACTGAATTACTTGACGGGCAAAACATGTGCACAGGGTGGACATGCATGCGTAGGATACAGAAAATGGACCTTTTAAAAAGAAGGATTTAACTCAGATGGAATAAAAGTAGAGGTTTATTTTAATCAGGTGTAATCTTTAAAATTAAGCTTTGGTTTAGTTGTGAAATGTATGTAGATAAACACAATCTAGGCTGACTTGCCACACTAAAGAAATCTAATGTAATTTTTACGGTTCATTGCATGAGAACTAGGCAAAAATATATAGATTTTGGAAAAAAATAAAATAGTACCTGAATATTTATGCAGGAGTGGGATTTTCATGCTGAGATGAGTGATACTGACAGTAAAGAATTCAGGGTCCAGCATTTACTCCAAAAGACGGTTTATGACGTCGTTTGCCCAGGGCATTAGATGCTTTTTATCAAACAATACTCTCTTTCTCAGATGCTGTTTTTTGTGTCCATCTCTGACCCAAAAGCATGCTGAGGAAAAAGAGCCTTTTAAAACACAAACTGTTATTCAGTCAAATCAGAAAATAAAATAAAAACTCATTTAATATATGAAACATTCAAAATAATGTATGTAGAATATATTTATTTCCATAAAGATGCTTCATTGTTTAAAACAACATGGGATACATTGAACGTTCATAAGTTTCTGTATATCTTTGTCATTGATTTGGGAGGTCTAAAATATGTCCTCATATGTGATTGTTATGATATTGTTGTCTGATGGTTCCTTACATCAAAAATAAATAAATTAATAAATTATATGTATATATATATATTAGGGCTGTCAGGCGATTACAATTTTTAATCAAATTAGTTACATGATGTTTCGATTAATTAATCGAATTAATCGCAAAATAAATTTGACTGTGAAAATACCCACAAAAGATTATTTAAAGTAATTTTTTCTTAAATGAGAAAGTATCAAGTATACATTACAAATTGTAGCTTTAGAAACAAATATTTTACTTGATTTAACATAGAATATATTACATAAACATTTAGGCTGCAACGGCCTAACGTAAACTATGAAACACAACATTTAATTTGAGAAACATCAATATTTTTGTTCATATGATGAAAGTCATTGGTAACCAAAAGAGCTTTCTTACCAACAGTCTTCAAAATACTTTCTTTCATGTTCCACAATTGAAAGTTTTTTTTTAGTGAACGATCCATTTAATGTTTTTCTTTTTCTTTTTTTAATTAAATGATACTCTAAATAAGAAACTAAATCTGCCAGCAGGTGGCGGTAAATGTCTTTATGAGTCATTTATTCATTTGATTCTATCAAACGGCTGATTCATTCAGGAATCAAGTAAATGGCTCTCTTTATGAATAGGCCTTTGAGTCATTGATTCACATGATTCGTTCAAAACGTGGAATTATTCTAAACACAGCTGTGTTGCTCGTAGACGTACAACAATTCTGCTGTGGCTTCAAAGGTAATATATTCCCTGCAAAACTGAGCAAAAACACATAATATTGTGTTTAAAATATAACACTATCAACTTCTTATTTACTGAACTGTTGTATAAAATCACATTTAAGCTTGTGATAGATTGGGAAAAAAATTAGCACTCATGTCGAATTGCTCTTGCTGCCGTGTGATATTGCGTGATATATACAAATATGAGACAAAACACATACAGGGGCAGTTTTTGCACCAATATCTTGAATTTTAGAGCATAACTGCATTTGTGCATCATATTTGTCAACAGTCAACTATATGAAATATAAGATGACATACAGGTCTGGGAGCGGGACCAGCGCGTTAACTGCGTTAAAATATTTTAATTGCGTTTTTTTTCATAACTAATTAACGTGTTAAACTGACAGCCCTAATATATATATATATATATATATAACCTCTAATAATAATAATTATATTCTAAAACATCTAATACATCTGCCTGATTTTCTCATGCAATGACTCTTAAATGTACTTTCACTTTTTCTTTTACCCTAGATCTCTATCCTAAAGGGGAAGTGTACGTTTTCCTTGCATTTAATAAACGCTTTATCTGTAAGTGAGTCATTTGAAGGTTGAATCTTGATCTTGATTATTTCTGACTCAACCAATGATGCGTGATTGGGGGCGGGGCTATTTTTGTCCAAATATAAGAAATGGCGATAGGAATAAGACACTTCACTTCTCCTTCAAAATGAAAGATCTAAATCCAGAGGTGAAAGAAGCAGAGACATAACATTCACGATGACAGATCTGATTCAGAACTCGACCGACAGACACGCTTACATGAATAGAGACAAACACACTCACTCACTTACATTTGTGTAGCAAAGTCTCACCTTCAACGCACACGACTCCTTATTCTCTGCCTCCATGAACTTGCAGTCTGTGTTTGTTCTTTTCTCGTCGTTTCATCCGTCTCCTCTAACCCTTTCCCTTCTTGTGGTTATGACTTGGCTTGTTCCCCCGTACCTGAAATCTTTTTCCTCCCTGATGACTTATCTTTTCATCATTTTGTGAAATTATTGTGGTGAAAGAAGGAAAAGAAAGCAAGATGGAGAAAAAAAAAATAAGAATAATAATTAAAAAATAACTGACAAGACTGTCAAAGAGTAATGTTATGGAATAATAAAGCTGTCATTACTTTCGTCAACCTTGAGTCGCTAAGTGTGTTTTCTTCTCGTTGTTAAAAGCAGAGAGTGTTTAAATGGGTTTTCACCATTTAGAAGCTCAATTATAAAACATTAAAATTAGTGCTTAAATGGGGTTTTAAAATGGCATTTCTTTTCACCTACATTAGAAACCTCAGTTACTGAATTCAGCTCAGTTAAAAGGTTTTTAAAAGAAATTAATGCTTTTATTCCGCAAGGATGCGTTAAATGCATCAAAAGTATCATATAAGGCATGAATAAATGTATCAGCTTCAACAAAAATATTAAAGGAGAACTCCACTTCCAGAACAACAGTTTACAAATAATTTACTCACCCCCTGTCATCCAAGATGTTCATGTCTTTCTGTCTTTAGCTGTAAAGAAATTATGGTTTTTGAGGAAAACATTTCAGGATTTTTCTCCATATAATGGACTTTATTGGTGCCCCGATTTTGAACTTTCAAAATGTACTTTAAATGCAGCTTCAAAGGGGTCTAAACGATCCCAGCCGAGGAAGAAGGGTCTTATCTAGTGAAACGATCGGTCATTGTTTTCGAAAAAATACAAATTTGTATACTTTTTAAGCACAAAAGCTCGGGTAGCACAGGCTCTGGAATGCGCATTCACGGGTCGTTCTTGAATGATTCGTTCATTTTGAACGAATCTTTAATGTGACTCGGGAAGAACGAGTCATCTCGGGGAGTGATTCGTTCAGTCGCGCATGCGCAACGTACTGGAATTAGTTCACCTGTTTCGAGTCTTAGGGTGTTTCGAGTCGTTCGTTCATCTTATGGTGCTGCCACGTGATGCTGATTTTGCTAAAATGAACGAAATGACTCGAAAAAAGCTTCGTTCATTTTGCTGAACGAGACTCGAGTCGGTAAAATGATCCGAACTTCCCATCACTACTACGAATCACGTCTTCGAGTTCATCGTCTGTGTACTTCGACTCAAAAAGGCAGAGTATGTCGAAAAACTCCATGTTATTTTCTCCTACAACTTCACAATCATCCAACATCGTTGTACCTTTTTGATTGTAAACAGCGTTTGACTTACTTGCACTTTCTTAGTGTTTACGCGTTCACTTTGTAAACACTGGGTCTGTGTTTCCACCTACTTTCCGCGTGACCTTTCGACGTGATTCAATAGTACGTGAACGCGCATCCCAGAGCCTGTGCTACAGGAGCTTTTGGGCTTAAAAAGTATACACATTTTTATTTTCCGAAAAAAATAACTGATCGTTTCACTGATCGAAGACCCTTCTTCCTCAGCTGGGATCGTTTAGAGCCCTTTTAAGCTGCATTTAAACTACATTTTGGACATTCAAAATCGGGGCACCATTTAAGTCCATTATATGGAGAAAAATCCTGAAATGCTTTCCTCAAAAACCATAATTTCTTCACGACTGAAGACAGAAAGACATGAACATCTTGGATGACAAGGAGGTGAGTAAATTATTTGTGAATCGTTGTTCTGGAAGTGAACTTCTCCTTTAAGCAGCAAAATGGTTCTCAACATTGATATTTCTTAAGCATCAAATCAGCATATTAGAATTATTTCTGAAGGATCATGTGACACTGAAGACCGGAGTAATGTTAAAAATTCAGATTTGCTTCAAAGGAATAAATTACAATTTTAACCATATTCAAATAGAAAACAGTTATTGTAATAATATTTTGAAATATTACTGATTTTACTGTATTTTTAATAAAATAAATGCAACCTTGATGAATTTTAATTATATATAAAACTTAATTGTAACATTTTTTCAAAATTATGCAAAAAATATATTTTACACCATGTAGCTTTTAGTTTCAGTTTGCACTGCATTTATGTCAGTGATTAAATAAAAAAAAAAAAAAAAAAAAAAAAAACAGACCAAAAGAAAACAGTACAAGCAGACAGGACAAATATGTTTTTAATTTTCTACCGAGGTAGTCATTTCTACAGATAAAGTGCTCATTAAGTCACTACAAACTGAGTTAAGCATTCAACGCTGGTCTTGTAAGTTAATCAGTGTGGAGAATCCAGTATGTTACGATTTCAAGTAGTGTGCTCTGGAAGTGCATAGACAACACAGTAGTTTACTCGAGTGCAGCAGCAAATAACAAACTAACATGCCCAAGCTCTCTATTACTTAGGAAGGGAGTTGATGTTAATATTTCAGTCCAATAACCCAACCCAATCATTTAACAAGCAGCTGAGCAAAAGCAATACAACCACAAATACACTTTCAGACCTGCTGGAATGACAACAACAAGCTGGTATACACTGATTGGGCAGTGCAGCGGTTTTAGACCATCAAAATGGCTGGGCATCTCTATGAGCGGGCATTTATGATGTCAACAAACTCTGGCTTAAGGGAAGCACCTCCAACCAGGAAGCCATCAACGTCAGGCTGGCCTGCAAGCTCTTTGCAGTTTCCCCCAGTAACAGAGCCTGTGAAATGTGGAGAGAAGAATATAACCACTGAGTTACAAAGAGAGCAACACCAAAAGCTTAGTGAATATTCGGATCACGTTAGCACTCCAGATTACTTTGGGGATGCGTTTTGTGTCTTTTGCAAGAATAAAATAATTGGTGTGTGCAGACTACATGTAAAGACACTTTTTTTTGACTTTTTATATGCAACCTACAGACAGTCTTGTCAGAGAACAGAGCTCATATTCGGTTTTCAAATATTTCTGAATGACTTATAAAGTAAATATTGTGTAAAACAAGAGTTTCAATAGCAATTCCAGTTGGATAACCAGTACAGCATGGCGCTAGCAATGAGAAGGCAGCTGATTTGATTTCCAGGTAATGCATGCAATGATTAAATGCATACGCTGAAGTTGCTTTGGATAATAATAATGCATAACTTGATGCATAAATATGAAGGTAATCTTTCTGCTTTCAGTAAATTGCATCATGCACACACATTCTCCCAAACTTCTTATGTGTTCCACAGATGAAGGAAGGTCATAGGGATTTGGGGTGATATGAGCTGAGCAAATGACCTATTTATGGCCTTAGAGTGAACTATTTCTTTAAGGCCACTCAGAATTGAACAGACAGGATGCTTTGAACAATGCAGACTCACCTCCGTAGATGATGCGCAAAGAGTCGGCTACTGCATCCGACACATTTGCCCTCAGCCAACCTCGCAGCTTCTCATGCACCTCCTGAGCCTGCAGCACACAAATGACTCTGAAGACCTCATTTGAAATAATCTGGTGTGTGTACACTATTGCACTCTTAAAAGGGGGTTTTCAAAGCAAAGATCCATTTTAGGTTCCTCAAAGAACCATTCAGTGAACAGTTCTTTTAAAAAAAAAAAAAAAAACATTCTTAGTGTAAAGAACATTTTAATGATCTGAAGATTCTATTTTCACTACAAAAAGAAACTTTTGTGAAATGGAAAAGTTCCATGGGACCTTCATGGAATCATCAGTGCCAATAAAGTCACATGGACTATTTCAATGATTCCTTTTTGGGCCTTGAACGTGGTAGTTGCGTTGCTGTCTATGCAGGGTCAGAAAACTCCTGATTTCATCAAAATATCTTAAATTGTTTTCCAAAGATGAACAAAGGTCTTACGGGTTTGGAACCACATAAGGGTGAGTAATTAATGACAGAATTTTCATTTTTGGTGAACTATCCCTTTAAGAGCAACACTTATCATTAAACACATTACTACTCATGTTTTTTTTTATATGCATTTAATAAACCTGAAATGAGAGCAATCAAACCTGGTATTGCCGATGAAACATAAAATGATTGATGAATCGTGTAAATATAGATTTACCTGATCAGGTGTGGCAGTTTTGCCAGTACCAATGGCCCACACTGGTTCATATGCTAAAACCACACGACTCCAGTCCTTCACATTGTCTATAAAATATAGAAATACATCATGGCATTTAGTGTTTCATATGCATGAACAGGGACCCAGAACATTTAAAAACCCATGTTCAGCACATGAGAATTTCATAAAAACCATCAAAATTAATAAGTCAAAATGCCAGCTTAGCATATCTTCTGACAATGAAAAATGTTAAAATCACATATTTGATATCAGATTTCTGTTTTTAAATGACCTGCAATGACTTTGGTCTGTTCAAACACCACGTCCTCAGTGGTTCCAGCTTCTCTTTCCTCTAGTTTCTCCCCAATGCAGGCGATCACACCCAAATCGTTCTCTAGGCAATGAGCCACCTTCTGGCCAATCAGCTGCAGAGCACGTCAGCCAATCAGAATCAAACAAGAGTTGAATGCAGAATAGCACAAATATGCATCAATACGAGGCCTGAATTTCATCACAAAGAAAAGCAAAGACATAAAAGGCTCCTACTGAAATACCTCGTCGCTCTCGCCAAACACATGACGCCTCTCCGAGTGGCCCAGAATCACCCAGTCGATGCCGCAGTCTTTAATCATCGCTGGGCTAAAGCGGAGAAGAAAAGGAGAGAACGTGAAATATGCTTTTAGGGTTTTGACAGTGATTAATGGTTGTTCATAAAACTATAAAAGATACCAATGAGCACATATACCTGATCTCCCCGGTGAAGGCTCCTTTGGGTACCTTATAGCAGTTCTGGGCGGCCACACCGATCCTCTGGTCCAGTTTAGATCTCACGTAATCGAGATAGATGGACGGTGCGCCACACACCACCTCTAAGCAATGAAGACAAAGCCACTGTTATGATGATAAATGATTATGAAAGACAGCATGACCACTTTTAAATGAAAAGTTCACACAAAAACAAAACATTCGTCATCATTTACTCACCCTCAAGTCATAGTTTTTGTGTGAAATGTTTCTTTCTTTATTTTTATTTTTCCCCCCTGCATTTGTTAGATATTTTTCTCCAGGTAGAATGGGAACAAATTCTGGAAAAATTCTCACAATTCCATGTTTAAAATTCTGTTTATATCTTGCAATTCTGACTTTTTTCTCTGAATTCTGAGTTTTCATCTTGCAGTTCTGTTTTTTAGTTTCTGCCATGCAACTTTTTATCTTGCATGTTTTCTTCTCGAGTTTATATCTCACAATTCAGACTTTTTTTTCTTACAACTGTGCATTTACAGCTCACAATTCTGAGTCTACAAAAAAACAGAAATCAAATATTAATTTAGAACTGCAAGAAAAATGAGCTTCCATAGCAAACCATTTATTTAACAATTATTTATTTATTTAACAATTATTTTTATGCATTTTTGTGCATATGAGACAACTATGAGGAAGAACAAATATAGAGGCCCAAAAATTGTAAATTAATAATGCTTTCTACAGCAAGCCTGTGAAAAATTTGTTTTTGAAAAGTGAATAACACATAACTGTAAAGACAAGAAATAATATAAGAAAAACATTGTATCAACTTTTTTTTGTGAAATATATTTATTATTATTATTATTTATTTTATTTCACTTTATTATTATTATTATTATTATTATTATTACTATCATTATTTTTTTTTCGACTATCTCTGAATTTATTAAATATTTTTCCCCAGAATGGGAACAAATCATTTGGCGGACAATTATTTTAAGCATGGGAAATATGGGAATTTTTATGCATATAGAACAAATATGCATACAAGACAAATATAGAGTCTGTAGGACCACAAATTGTAAACTAAAATATTTTTAGCTAATAAGTATTTTAATGTAAAAAAAATAAAATAATATAATTAAAAAAATTAATACTGATTCCAAGCTTTTGAATGGTATAGAGTACAATGTTACAAAAGCTTGTTATTTCATATAAATGCTGATCTTCGGATCTTTCTATTCAGCAAAGAATCCTGAAAAAAAAATGTGCTCAACTGTTTTAAATGTTAATAATAATAATAAATATTTATTGAACAGCAAATCAACATATTAGAATGATTTCTGTAGGAAATTGAAGACTGGAGTAATGCTGCTGAAAGTTTAGCTTTGATCACAGGAATATATTCAAAAAGAAAACTTATTTTAAATAGTAAAAATATTTCACAATTTTATTGTTTTTACTATACTTTGGATAAAATAAATGCAGGCTTGGTGAGCAGAAGAGACTTCTTAAAAAAAAAAAAAATCTTACTGTCCAAAAACTTTTGATGGGTGGTGTGTGACAAATATATGATATACGGGACGGACAGGACAAACATAGGGTCTGTAAGACCAAAAATGATCAATTAATAATGAAGCTTTCTACAGCAAGCCTGTGAAAAATTTGTTTTTGAAAAATGAATAACACATGACTGTAAAGACAAGAAATAATATAAGAAAAACATTGTATTAACTTTTTTTTTTTGTGAAATATATTATTATTATTTATTTTATTTCACTTTATTATTATTATTATTAATAATTTTTTGACTATCTCTGAATTTATTAAATATTTTTCCCCAGAATGGGAACAAATCATTTGGCTGACAATTATTTTAAACATGGGAAATATGGGAATTTTTATGCATATAGGACAAATATGGGATGTACGGGACAAGACAAATATAGAGTCTGTAGGACCACAAATTGTAAGCTAAAAAATTTTTAGCTAATAAGTATTTTAATGTAAAAAAATAAAATAAAATAAATAAAAAAATTACACTGACTCCAAGCTTTTGAATGGTATAGAGTACAATGTTACAAAAGCTTGTTATTTTATATAAATGCTGATCTTTTGATCTTTCTATTCACCAAAGAATCCTGAAAAAAAAAAAAAACATGCTCAACTGTTTTAAATGTTAATAATAATAATAAATATTTATTGAACAGCAAATCAACATATTAGAATGATTTCTAAAGGAAATTGAGCACTGGAGTAATGCTGCTGAAAATTTAGCTTTGATCATAGGAATAAATTACATTTTAAATATATTCAAACAGAAAACTGTTATTTTAAATAGTAAAAATATTTCACAATTTTATTTTAAATAAATGCAGGCTTGGTGAGCAGAAGAGACAGAAAAAAAAAAAACATTTAAAAATCTTACTGTCCAAACACTTTTGACGAGAGTGTGTGACAAATAAATAATAAATATGATATACGTGACGGACAGGACAAATATAGAGTCTGTAGGACCAAAAATGATCAATTAATAATGAAGCTTTCTACAGCAGGCCTATGAAAAATGGCCTATGTCTGCGTTTTTTATGAAATATAATACTGTGATGACATGCAATAATATAAGAAAATCAACTGTATATCAATATAAACTAGTTTCATATTCAAGTTTCTAAGTAATTTGTATGTAAAAAACAGTTCAAACATGCAAGTCATGTATGTCCACATGAGCCTCCATCCATTTAAAGTGTCACGTGACGTCACGTATAAAAGCGTCTCTGATGCTTCTAAACAACTTTATCGATTAGCTAATAATAAAATACATTGGACTAACCTGTTAAATTACAAAATGAAATACTTTCTGCCTAATATTCTTTCTAGTAAACACATAGCATCAAATGAACGCAATGGACCTGTTTCATCGTTGAGGCTGGCCGTGTTCAAGGTCATTATGAGCTCGCCCAGGCTCTCTTTATCGCCGTTCATTTTCCAGTTTCCCCCGACGAAGAATTTTCTTGAGGACATTTTTGCAGAACAAACCGAGCGGACAAAACGCACCGACTGCAGTATAATCGCTCTCGTTGGAGAACTTCCGAATGCTACTATGGAGAAGGCTTACTTATAAATATTCATGAAGAAGCGCCCTGGCATTGGAAGATTGCAAGAAACGTCATGACGACGTAATTAATATTCATGAGGTAACGCCACGCCAAAAGCGCAATGCCAGCGCATTCTTTTGCTGGGAAATCAGCTCCGTGGAACGTAAGCTTATTTAGCAATAATAACAATATTTAATCCTAATCAGCTAAACGTTAGGATTACTGAGCAGTCAAAATTCTTGAAATCTGTTTACTATTAGCTGCATAGAAGGACTGAATGGATTTTAAACGAATATGGATGTATTTACAACGAGGCCCAAGTTTGAGAAGCTGAATGAAATGTTGCATTTACAAAACAAATTACATTTTCTATGTTATCCAGCATGATTTAAGAATGTTCCAAAAGACATTTTGTACTTCAAATGAAGCAAGTAATCTGACCTTCACATGGTCAGTGGCATTTGCAAAATGACCTTTATTTATTTATTTGTTCAAAATGTTTCATGTCATTTTAAAGTAACAGCTTTATGGGCCACAGAATTGGTTCAAAGGCAAAGTTGGAAACATCTTGAAAAAAAGTGTCTTTTTCCACAAATTTTGTTCGTATGTAAATTAATGTCCAAGGTATGCATTTCTAGTCATTGTGCAGTTAATTCTCATATTGTATTTTCAGAATGTTTTGGAATATTTGTCCTCTTCCCACAGTAACACAGTAATATATAATCTAATAAGAAGGGTTACATTGACCTATTAAGATTTTGCTTACATCTACATTGTAAATAAATAAATAAATAAATATATTTCTATTTTATTCAAACGTTTTTAGAGGTAAATCAATAATAGTTACAATTTTAACAATATTTCAAGTGTGATTTATGAGATTTGGTGTATTTTGAATCCAGTTTTTCTTTGTAAAAGGCTAAAAGTTGATCATACTGATTTCAAAGTTATAAGTTCATTAGTTTGAATATACAATGAACCAAACACTATCATAGCATCTATATTTGATAACTCAGTATACTTTATTTTTGACAAAACATCCCATGTTTTGGTCGTGACAGCACATTTTTGGTAGTGGCCGCATCACATTACAGAATTTTAACTTGCATACTAAAACTAACCAAAAAAATGAAACTTACAAACTAAATTTAAAAAAATAACTGTACTAAAATTTTGTTTATTTTAATAATCCAAATAAAGGATTATGTGTTCCCTTTTTTCACTACCGAAACAATGATGACATGTTACGGTAGCGACTGTTTTATGGGATAACACCCAAAAATACAAAGATGTCACTACCGAAACTCCACCAAATATTTCGGTCGTGCCTGTTGTAGCTGTAACAATTTTTGATAGTTTTGAGCCCAGCTCAAAGACACTAATCAGCACATGGTTAGCTAGCACAGTTCTGAACAGCTGTACACACATAAAAACTAATTGTTATGGAATAACTTCCAAAAAAATGTTTAATTATAGAAAAATGGTGTTTGGTAGTGACTTTCTTTAAAGTTACACACAGATTTTTCATTTTTCTTTTTAACACATTTACCTCATCATGAGTAGATACTCATCATAAACTTCGGGGAGTAGTTAAAATCAGTCTCAGCAAATGGACTAAAACTTACACTGTTTTGGTAATGACATGAAAATGCATGACAAATTTTATATATGTATGTATGTATGTATATATATATATAAAAGTTTCATAATTTACAAAGAAATACAAAATAAGTATTTTTTAAACTTTACTTGAAAAAAAAAAAAAATCCAAAATATAATTTTAATTGTCTTAGGGTTTGGAATATCCCCCTCCCAATTGCAAGTTCCCACTAAATGATGATTTTTTATATATTAAGTTTACTGATATTTTAAAAATTATAGTTGGTTTCAATAGATAATTAAAGGATCATAGTAAACATCTAAGATTTGAATACTTAAATGCTTTTAAATGTGTTTTTTGGTTGTGGGACAGCAGTTTGCACCAATTCTGTAGAATGGCCCATATATGAAATCAAGTCCATATAATTATTTTCACATTTAAATGCAACCCAGGACCACAAAATCAGTCATAAGAGTCCATTTCAATTGATGTGTGGTTTGTTAGGATAGGACAAAGTTTGGTTGAGATACAACTATTTGAATATCTGGAATCTGAGGGTGCAAAACAATCAAAATACTGAGAAAATTGCCTTTAAAGTTGTCCATATGAATTTCTTAGCAATGCATATTACTAATCAAAATTTAAGTTTTGATATATTTACGGTAGGAAATTAACAAAATATCTATATGGGACATGATCTTAATAATCTAATAATTTTTTGCACAAAAGAAAAATCTAATTTTTGACCCATATGATGTATTTTTGGCTATTGCTACAAATATACCCTTGCTACTTAAGACATAAAATTAATTATGTACAACATTAGGAGATTTATAGCCATTCCGAATGCTGTTGCACTCCATGTGTGTCTATATCATGGCTTATATTTTAAGCTATTATTCAATGCAGTTCATTTTGTAATGCACTTTTTTACAATGTGGAACAGCTTTATATGTCATATATTTTGTCTTCTTTCTCATTTCACAGCCAAAGCAGAGTCACAGACTTCATCAAGAATAGGGACTTTAGTCAGTTACTTTTCTGTGGGTCCTTGCTGACGTTTCTAAGGAAAAAGCTCTACTGAAAGTGGATTAGACTAAGTCTCACGTCCTCCGTCTTAAGTGAAAGAAAAAACAACTGCCTGATCTACTTTCTCAAGGTGACTGAGATTGCATTGGGTGATAATATACTTAAAGCAATTAGGTGTACAATGTGACTTCACAAAGGAACTAAAAGCCTCTGACTTGGTTAGCAAATTGCCATCAATTCTGACTAAATATTCATGGACACTTCGCCTGGGCTGATGTTGCATAGCAGTGTAGCTTGAAACGTCATTCTTTCTAACTATTATAAATTTATACTGCAGTTAAGCTTTCCAAAAACATAGTTTTGTGGCCTAATTTACATTTCAGACATTAGATTTACTTTTGTATAATCTTTTCTTCTACGATTGATTCTTTAATGCAGAAGTCCCCAATGCAAACATTTCTGTCCAGCAAAGACATTTGCACAATAAAATTATTTATTCAGTTACAAAGTAACAGTGCTAAGATCAGCAGTTTCAAATTATGTTATGAATTCTTTTAAATGCCCTAAAAACATAAAACAGATACACACAGCACACACTAAAATATTGTTTAATGCAGAACACTACGTTTATTAGAAAGTTGTTTGAGTAACCACTGCAATATTCAAGAGGAACTGTTTTGTTTGTAAAAGTTCTACAAAAAGATGAAAGACGTAAATACAGACATTTAATCTTTTAGCATAACTTGTCATTCTGGGGGCTTTGGGAATTTGCTAAAAATTAAAATACAACTATATGCCAAATTAAAGTTGTCACCATCATCAAAGAGCCATAAAATCAGATCTCAGACAGTCATTGTGGTTGTTGGGAAAAGTCACTGTACATTTTCTTCTGCATTCTATTGCCATGTCTAATAAATAAAAATATTCATCCAAATTTTTATCTAATGATGAGGATTTTGAATGGACAAAAATATGTAATACTATATTTTAAATTCTTAAATGATTATTAATTTACCTCATTTTTAAGATGTTAAAAACACTATCATTTTAAGTCAACGTATCGTTGTTGTGAGATGTTAACATTAATGCAATCCTGAGTTAGTTGCAACTTACATTTTTACATTAAATATTGCATTTATATATTCTAATGAAAACCAGTCTTCCAGAAATCCCACACGTACAGGTGGACCATTGCGTGTTTATGTGTGTGAGAATCTTTGTTGCTTAGAAATGGATGTGTTCTCATCCTCTCTCTCAACATTTACTCATCCTTTCTTTCTCATACTCTTTCTTATTATCATTCTCATCTTGTCTCAAGGTCCAACTCAGTTCCAAATCTTCAAGAAGCTGTCCCATGAGCCGGTGCAAACACACATGCCATCTTCCGGTACTCCGGTGCAGCTCACCCTGTTGTCGTGGCCAGACAACACGCCTACAAGAAAGGAAGAAAGTAAGTGAGACTATGAATTTGACAGCACTATGTTAATTGTTAATATGTGATGAAAAGGAAGTAGCAACTGATCTTTTCTACTGTATTATGAAATACAGCCGAGTACAATAGATTACTGAAAAAGAAAAAGGGTGATTGTATGCATAGCATGTTTATTGGATATTGAGATGTTGCTGTGGCATTTAAAAGTGGAGGCAGATGAACACAAGCTCGCAATGGTAGGATTTAAATGAACTAAATGATAGGAGAAGACCTCCTTACATCACCGAAAAAAGAAGTCTGACACTTTCTTTGGAAGATCAAGTTTTGATATTTTGATTAAATATTACAAGGCGCAAATAAAAAGTGAAATGGATTGCGTGGATTAACTGTTCACAATAATATCTATAGGATGGATTTAGAAAACAGATACGGTGAATTTTCATTTAATTTCAGCAAAGAATAGTTCACCCAGTGTTGCCAGGTCTGTGGTTTTCCTGCAGAATCGGGCTGCTTTAACACTGTTGCCACGGGTTGTTTTTGATGTCTGTGGGTTGAAGCGACCCCAATAATGTCATATTTAGCCCGAAATACGAATTTACCAGGGGGAACCCTGACAAAACAAATGCGATTTAAAAGAGAAGTCCACTTCCAGAACAAAAATTTACAGATAATGTACTCACCCCCTTGTCATCCAAGATGTTTATGTCTTTCTTTCTTTAGTCGTATAGAAATTATGTTTTTTAAGGAAAATATTTCAGCTTTTTTCTTCATATAATGGATTTCTATGGTGCCCTGATTTTGAACTTCCAAGATGCAGTTTAAATGCGGCTTCAAATGATCCCAAATGTGTTTGTAAACAATCCCAGCCAAGCAAGAAGTGTCTTATCTAGTGAAACGATAGGTTATTTACATAAAAATAATACAATTTATATACTTTTTAATGTCAAATGCTCGTCTTGGCTTGCTCTGCCTGAATTTTTTCAGGTTAATGACAGTTAGGGTATATCAAAAAACTCCCATTTCATGTTCTCCATCAACTTCAAAATCGTCCTATATCACTGTTTTTACCTTTTTTGTTAAGGGTGTTTGATCTTCTTTGCATGTTCACTTTGCAAAGACTGGGTCGGTAGCGATGCAGGGATGTAGGATGATTGTGAAATGATTTTTGAAGTTGAGGGAGAAAATACGTTATGAGTTTTTCGACATACCCTAACTGTCTTGAAAATAACCAATTGTTTCGCTAGATAAGACCCTTCTTACTCGTTTACAACCGCATTTGGGATCGTTTGAAGCCGCATTTAAACTGCATTTTGGAAGTTCAAACTCGGGGCACCATAGAAGTCCATTATATGGAGAAAAATGCTGAAATGTTTTCTTTAAAAAAAAAATTTCTTTGCAACTGAAGAAAGAAAGAAACATCTTGGATGACAAGGGGGTGAGTACATTATCTGTAAATTTTTGTTCTGGAAGTGGACTTCTCCTTTAAATGCGATTGGGCTAGTTTTCAGTAGCAAGTGGGTGGGTTTTGTTATGAAAACCTGGCAACCCTGAGTTCACCCAAAAGTGAATTGTCTTGAAAATAAACTCGCCCTCAGGCCATCCAAGATGTAGATGAGTTTGTTTTTTCATAGAAACAGATTTGAAGAAATTTAGCATTACATCACTTGCTCACCAATGGATTCTCTGCAGTGAATAGGTACCAAACAGCTGATAAAAACATCCGCAAGTAATCCACACAACTATCACTTAATGTCTGCTAAAGTGAAAAGCAGTGGGTTTGTAAGAAACATATCCAACGTTGAGGTGTTTTAACTTTAATCCATCACTTCTATCCAAAATATGAGTCCATAATTCATAATAACTCTTCCTCCAGTGAAAAGGTCCATTCCCTGTCCATCAACATATCTGTTTTTGCTTGTAAATTGTGCTTGTTCTCTGCATATTCCTCTCCTGATTTAGGTGTTTTCACTAGAGAAAGCAATACTATGGATAGAGGACTCATATTTTAGCCAGAAGCAATGGTTTAAAGTTAAAATGCCACAATGGTGGATTTGTTTCTTATAAACACACAGCTTTTCACTTTAAAATAAATTAATTAATGGACTGAAGTGGTGTGGATTATTTGTGGGTTATTGTGATGTTTATATCAGCTGTTTGGACTCTCATTCTGATGGCACCCATTCACTGCAGAAGATCCATTGATGAGCAAGTGATGCTATATTTCTCCAAATCTGTTTTGATTAAAAATCTTGGATGATCTCAGGGTGAATATATTTTTTAAGCAAATTTTCATCTTTGGCCGCACTGTTAACACAAGTGTTAGTGTATTAATACTCAGAAATCGGCTACATTGAGAATAGCTGATTGGTGGAGTTGCCAAGATGGCTGTTAAGTGATTTTATCCTTCAAATGGACTTTGCTCCTGCTTATTCAGCATTAATGATTCATTCCATCTGCGACTGCTTTCTTTCAACTCACCCACTTTCTCGCCTTTTAGCGAGTCCCAAATATTGCAGTTGAAGTCGTCGTAACCAGCAAAGATGAGGCGACCAGACATGGAGAGAGCCAGTGATGTTACGCCGCTGTTCAGGGCGGCATCCTGGTAACTGATCACTTCTTGATCGGCACGAAGGTCATACATTTTGCATGTGCAGTCATCCGAGCCAGTGATAATCGCATTGGCGCTAGGGTAGAACTTAAGAAAGAGGAAGTTTGATGAATACATTTCGGTTTGTGATAAAATTGGAAGGACTCAAATGTTTGAAACTGTTAGAAGGTTGGCTTCATTAATGAGGAAGCCAGAAAATAACTGTGATGCCCTCTTTTGCATTTTCCCGGTACTGCATCAAACATTTCATGTTTAACTCACTGAAATGGCGTTGATGTCACTCGTGTGGCCCTGGAAGGTTTGCTTGCACTGGCCATCTCTGATGTCCCACAGCTTGGCCAGGGAGTCGCAAGCACCAGAAACAAAGGTGTTCATGTCCGGAGACAGAGACAGACACATGCAGTCGCCAACATGGTTCAGGAAAACTGTCTTCTGCTTTCCAGTCTCCAAATCCCACAATGCACTGGGGGAAAAAAAATGCCATTTTCACACAAAATGTTATATAACTTAGCTGGCTCCTACTTCCATGCAATTACAACAAAAGGAGACTGAACTTTTCAAGCTTTAAAAGAAATGTCAAAACACTTTAAAAAGATCATAAAAGTGCTGTTTTCTGTACGCAAAGACTGACATTTACATTTCACCTAATATCACCTTAAGCTGGTTACTGTGGCTGTGTCGAACAGTCACAGAAGTCTCTTCTGCTCACCAAGCCTGCATTTATTTGATCCAAAATACCACAAAAGCAGTAATATTGTGAATTATTTTTAATTTATTAAAATATTGTTTTTTAAAATAACTGCTTTCTATTTGAATATGTTTTAAAATGTAATTTACTCCTGTTATCAAAGCTACATTTTCAGCATCATTACTCCAGTCTTTGGTGTAACATGATCCTTCAGAAATCATTCTAATTTGCTGATTTGCTGTTCAATAATTTTTACAATTTTATTATTATTATTATAATCAATATTTAAAACAGTTTAGTAATTTTTTTCAGGATTCTCTGATGAATAGAAAGATCCAAAGATCAACATTTATCTGAAATAAAAATCTTTTGTAATATATACACTATACCATTCAAAAAGCTTGGAGTCTGTATCTTTTTGGGAAAGAAATGATAGAAATTACTATTTTTTTATGTAGCAATAATGCTTTAAATTGGTTAAAAGTGATGATAAAGACATTTATAATGTTACAGAAGATTTCTATTTCAGATAAATGCTGTTCTTCTGAACATTCTATTTATCAAAGAAATCTGGAAAAATTCTACAAATCTGTTTTCAACATAGTAATAATAATAAATGTTTTTTGAGCAGCAAATCAGAATATTTAGAATATATAGAATGATTTCTAAAGGATCAATGAGTAATGATGCTAAAAATTCATATAAATAAATTACATTTTAAAATATATTCATATAGTAAACAGTTATTTTAAAGAGTACAAACATTTCAGAATTGAACTATTTTTGCTGTTCTTTGAATCAAATAAATGCAGGCTTGGTGAGCAGAAGAGACTTCTTTAAAAAAAACATAAAAACTTTTGACTGGTAGTGTACATATCTACTTCTGTCATGAATTCGCCAAGAAGAATTGAGATGTCAGTCAACTAGATTCTGTTCCTTACGTTTAAGCTATTGTATGACATCTGAAGGCTTGGAATAACATTACATGGCATCATATGGATGACTTTTATTGTACTTTCATGGCACTTTTGTGTTTTTTATTTAAAGTGTATTCAGAATATTTAAAAGAAAAATCACTTTTGTGTTCAACAATACCTACAAAAGTTTATAACTAAATACATTTTTTAACATTTGGGTGAACTGTCCCTTTAAATATAAAATATACATGCACTAACCATGTGGTATCACCAGAGGAGGTTAGAATCTCTGTGTCACTGAGGAAGCGTGCACAGGACAAGTAACCTGTGAAAAATAGATAACAGCCACTTAACCAAAAGCATGCAAGAAAGTATAGATGCTCCACTGATTTATATACTTATGTACCTGTGTGAGCATCCAATTCTTTCACGGTCTTGATTACAGGTGTCTTCAAGTTGTAGACAGTACACATGTTGTCCAGACCACCGCTGGCCACGAGGTTTCCAGAAGGAGCATATGCACAGGTCATCACCCATGAGGACTTGAGGGGAACAGCATTGACCTAAAGAAAGAGGCAAATATTAAAACCTTTCCTTGAACATATTCTGATTTAAAGTCAAAGGTAGTGTCATTTCAGCACTACAAGTGTGTTTTGAAAGACCTGATAAAAACTGTCAAAACAAGTCATTCTGACAACAACACATTGACCCAGTGGCTTTCGTTTACCATGCTTAAGTGCAAATTTGTGCATTGAACTTAAGTATTAAAATGTATTCTAAATGCGCACAAATTTTAGAAGTAACTATAACCATACAAATGCAAAAATCACGTACTATAGGGTATGTTTGCACTTGTTTAGAGAAACACACAGTTAGTATTGCTTAAAACAAACTTGATTTTTTGGGAAATCAACAAACAGATGACTTAATTCTAGGCGTTTCTGCTATGAACTTTGATAGGAGAAAGTATGTTCACAACACAAACTGCAGACTTCTCCTTTTCTCCTGTTTAAATGGCCATTTTTATCCTGACATTTGCAACTCTTATACATTTATTTCCTGAAATGTATAACGTTGACTTGCATAGTTACAGTATCTGCTATATTTAAAAATGAGAAATCAAATTCACTATTCTAGCAGCTCAAAATAGGCAACGTTTATTTTTTAAGCTGAGAACAAAAGAGTAGGCGACAGTTGCATAGTGCAAAATATTAATACTCAGCTGACATATAATATAGCTTAAATATATTTATATATGATTCTCATTTTCCATAAAAAGTATATTTGAGGCAGTCACGCTCACCTTGTTTCCAGAGTGAGAATCCCAAATTAGTAGTTTGCCATCCTGTGATGCACTGACCATTAGCCTAAAGACGCCAATGGAAGACAGGGAAGAAAGACTAGTAAGACAACATGACGTACTATTTCATATATTTCACCCCTTATTGTATTTTTTAGTTTTGAAATCTAGCAAACATACTGATTTAATGTGCACCGAAATTTAGAGGCAACTGTTGTGAGTGCATTAAAGGAGAAATCCACTTGACAAGATGAGCGTTTGAGATTAAAGAGTATTTAAATTGTATTTTTTTAATGAAAATAACCGATCGTTTTGCTAGATAACACCCTTCTTCCTCGGTTAGGATTGCATTTAGGATCGTTTGAAGCGGCATTTAAACTGCATTTTGAAAGTTCAAACTCGGGCACCATAATTTCTAATGGATTCCAAAAATTTATGCTTTTCAGAGCTGTTTGTTTTTGCTGTATGTGCAGTTTCTTAAATACAGTGAGGCTTAAGTCTGTTTAAGGCCACTGACCCTGATAATTGATCTAACTAAGAATTAGCTAATTCAAGGTGACCACATGGTGCAGTTGACTCTGTGTAAAAGCTATTAACCTGCTTGAGCAGATCACATGACAGCAAAGGGCAACAGGTAAACCGATATAATTCCCTTTTTGTCAGTTACATCATTTTTTTATTCCTTTAAATTACTTTTGGAGGCTAAAATGATAAATGTTTCCAGGACCGATACCGATTATTACAGATCAAGTAGACTGGCAACCGATATATATGTCTGGTGTAAAAATGAAAATTAATGTCAACATTAAGAATAACAAGGGCTCTGTCAAAAACTTCCTTTAAATGCATTTTAAAAAATTTCGGCAAATCAGTTTTGAAAATGACCGATAACCATAAAAATGCTTAATATCGGTGCCGATGATCGACCCCTAATTACCGAACACTTCAGTGCAGTATAACCCAGTATAATGATTTGATTTGATTTGACCCAGACTAATGTTCTCACTTGTTGTCTGTACTCCAATGCATAGCATAGATTTTAGCCAGATGGCCTTTGAGGGTCCTCCTGGTCTTGAGTTGGACCCGAGGGGCCGGAGCCACCCCAGAAGCGGCAGAGGCCATGTCTGTGTCACCTACTGCTTTACGAGCCGCCTAGAACAGCAACAAATATTTTATATTAGTTTTTATTATTAATTATATAAATAGAAATTGAACAGATAGAGATAACTAGCATTTTCATGAGCACTTTGCATTAGGATGTTGTTATAATGGTGTTCTTCCACTGTTTTATTGTGAAAATACAAAAACTGTATAAGAACTTTATAGCAGCCTCACCTCGATCTGTGTCTTCAGGGCTTCGGCCTCCTTTTTCATCTGCTCCATTTCACCCATGGCTGCTGCTGATTGGGGTTCTTACCAACACAAGCTGAAAGCAATCAGAAAGTAAACATTAAATCAAAATAAAACATTCTACTCAATAAAGGTCTTATATATATTAAAATAAAAGTAAATAATAAATAAACGTTGTACGTAAGAATAAACCCTGAACTAGGCCTTGTATGAGACTATTACAGACAGTGTTGCCACGTCCATGGTTATCCCACAGAATCAGGTTATTTATTTATTTTTTTTCAGTCTGTGACCCCCTGAAAAGCTATTTAGAAAAAACACAATTGGAATATTTTTTGGGTTGCAATTGAGGTGGTTTTGTTTCAGAAATCTGGCAACCCTGAATACAACATCAGACACTTGGAAGCATTTTAATTAGGGTTGCAAAGGGGTGGAAATTTCCTGATAAATTTCCAGAAACTTTCCTAAAATCTCTGGAAGATTCCAAAAAATCCTGAAAAGTTTCTGAAATTTACTGGAAATTTGACACCTTTTGCAACCCTAATTTTAATAATATTGAATACTTATGATTTGACCTATTGTTGACAAATACTGAAACCTGACTTTGATTTGAAGAAAAACCTCCCACCCACTCATAAAACACGTAATTGGGCAACAATTAGTCCTGAACTTTACATAAAATGTCTCAAAATGCAAGTTCTTAAAACCTGCTTGGTAGACAGTAATGCTGAATACAGATTTGCACTTAAAAAAATTGTCTGTCATTTATGAGTTTAGTAATGCTAGCTACCAAATTCTAATGATATGTGAATCTGTTATTTGAATTTCAAATTCTAATATTGATATTCAAAAAATGAAAGAATTCCAAATTCCAAAATGAGCGCCAAATCCACCGATCCTTCAAAACTAAAACAGTCATATTCAAGCTTTTCCTTTTGTATTATAAAGCAAAATACATGTGCAGTTATGAAACAATGCAAATAAAAAAGTACCAAACTGTGAAATAAGACATGTGGAACCAAAAACTTGGTAATCTGTAACTGAACGTCTAATCAAACGTCTTGAGATCTGTAATCTGTTTAAAACAAAAGATTTTGTTTTTTGCAGATGTCTCAACTTATTATAAAAATATTTGTCACTAGTCTACCACCGTCTCTGTGGGAGGCCAGCAGAAATGACGAGGAATTATCAGCCTTGTTGTGCTACAGAAATCCTAATGAACTTAACTGATGGTTAAGTAGAGCCAGGTTCTAGAAACTAATCTGCAAAATTTAGTTTTGCATTGTTTTGTCGATGGTTAAATTATATGCTAAAATAGTTTGGAAATTACTCTGTGATCTGTGTTCAGCTCGTGATAAAAGCTGTTGTTTTATTGATGTCGAGGAGGGCTAGAAGAAAGGTCTAAGGCCCTGCAGGAGCTGTCGGGGGTGGCTTATCAAATCTCCTGTTATCCGATTACCGACGGCTCTTTACTATGGGATCAGGTGCGACCTGGGGTGGGAAGATCAAAGACAAAACACAAGGAAAAGAGGGAAGAAACGACGTACGTCTTGGCTGTGATCTTCCATATATATGTGATGGATTGTAAATGGTTCAAGATGAAATAAGACCGGATGAAACTCAAGATTTCTAAAGTTTGTTTAATTATTTGCTCAAGCATTAGCTTTAGCATTAGGTTAATCCTGCAAAGAACCAAATGTGCAAACTTTGCACCATTATGATCTGTTTAGAAATAAAAAACAAAACTGTAAACATTTTTCCTTTCAGTCTTTCTACCATTGTTATTTCAGTATCATTTAGATTTTGAATGCATTTTGTTATATTTTCTGCTTTCAATTTTATTTTTATTTCTGTTTTAGTTTGATATTTTAGCACGTTGAGCAACATTTTCGTTATTTCAAGAACAAAAAATCTTTTTTACGGTTTTAGTTCAATATAATAACCCGGTTTTCTATTTCAAAATTTCATGTTACATTTAATGCATTACTTGCAGTTTCTTTGCAATTATTTGTAAAATTTACTAGCAATTTGAGTAAGAATTGTTTTTACAAAATGTTTATCAGTGTACAGGAATGCATCAATATAACAGCTAAAAAATGTTACTACAACCACAGATTCCTCAATTGCTTGATGCATTTTTTTTGTATTTATGCATTTTTTAAGCATTATTAAATTTGCAAATTAATCTGTCAAGATAGTGTGTTCCAGGAAAAAGTGGACTATGATAAACAAAAATTAAAATGCATTTCCATGCATGCTAAGTTAAAAAAAACCCTGCGTTTAAAGGATATAACATTTCGTAATGCACAAGGTTTGCATTGGTTTAGCCATTCGCAGTCCCTGCAAACTACTCAATGACCAAACTAACAACAAACTCACCTTTCTACCCAAAAACTGCTTATTTTCGTCTGTATAACTCCAGAGTCTCTTTCTCTGTACCAGTCTCTATTTTGCTTAGTCCGCAAGACAGCTCTTCATTCGTCTTTCTCTTTCTCTCTGTGCCTCCCACAGGTTCCCCCAACAGACTGGATGCAACTTACCTGTGGAAAAACTCTCTCTTTCTCTTCCCCGTCTGCGAGAGAGGACAGATGAGGATTGGAGGGGATGAAGGAGATCAGGGATGAAAGGATAAGCCCAAAGATGGGCACAGAAAGGGTGAGGGAGAGAGAAAGAGAGAGAGGGAATGGGGAGGGCGTGGAACAGGTAAACCGATTGGAATGGAAAATCAGGTTATGAGGTCGAAAGACAAGGCAAGAGTGAGCACCGAAAGCAGAGGACAGAGGAAGCGATGGATAGGGTGTGGCTTGAACAAAAATATGGTTGGTTCCCGAAGAACATCTTCTTATGGCGTTCTCAGCATTGGTTCTAACAGCCATTTTGGAGTAATATGGGCATTTCGGTCTTGTTTTTACACTTGATGTGTGGTTTCTAAAAGGGTCATTGGTGTAGTTTGGTGAACGCTTGATAGGACAAGGCCTGTTCTTTGGCTTGGGGTTGAGGGGTTTGAGTTGGTTTGTCAGAGCTAATGAGTTGAGCTCGTCTAATCAGGTTCTAAGTGGATATCCGGGGAATTGGCAATCCCGTTAAGGAATTAGAGCAGGTGAATCCGTGGAGCAGACGTCACGGGTGACACAAAGGAAAGTGAGGAAACTGCTGAAAGTTATGATGATAAGATGGTTATATTCTCACTGTTATAATGGACAATATGATTTTATATTTAATCTTATATGATATATTCAATTTCCCAACTTTGAGGGAAGTAAGAATAAGAAAGAATGAGATTTGTCTTTGTGAAGGTTCAATAGCAAGCATTAGGAAGCACCAGTTAACCCATATCATACAGAAAATGAGAATAAAATATAGTTCATCTATATTTTTAATGTTTTAATGTTTTAAATCTATAATATACCGAATTAAGGTTTGCAACAACAGATATTGACGATAAAACCCCATCCTGGACCATACTTTGAAGAGCTAATGGATCTCATTTACAAGTTAAACATGCCAAGAAGGGTTTATCTTCTCAATCTGTGTTGTAGGTAACTGCAAGTCTATGGCACTGAGGCCATTTTCCCTTAAAATCCTCCTAACAGGTTGATGCAAGTTCATTTGAGGCAATGTTAAATCGTACCATACTAGGGACGTAACCGTATTATCAATATCGTGGTATCGCGAAAACTTGATGACCATGATGATATGAAGCAACAGGTTTTCAGAACAAAAAGTGTAGGTTTTAAAATATATTGAAATGTCTTATTCTAATATAAAATAACTAATATAAAAAAGTTGTGTTTTGGTCAATTATGCATTGACATGGTATCTGTCAAACAAACTAAGACCGAAAGCACAAAATAGCTTAATCCCTTCATCAAGTCTGTTTCAAAGTGAAGTCCGCACTTCGTTCAGGCTATCAACTTGTGATCCAGTGTTTTCTGTGCCTTAGAGTGGCTCAGTGAATGAATGCAGTGAACTCATTTATTGCGTGTGCTGTGAGTTTAATGTGCATTTGGGAACGCAATGCCCACCAGTTATGCTTCATTTTCGTGAGAGATGATTACAGCATTTCACTAGATTTGTAGTGAGATGTGTTTTGTAAGCCTATTTTCACTGAAGCTGGAGTTTTCTGTCAAAATAAAAGCTTTATTGCCATTTAAAAGTTTAAAAGTGCAGTATGAATTACTGACAGCTAGCAGTTTAAATGGGTAATGCTACTGCAGCCCAAAAATGAAAATATCTCTTTCAAGTGTAGATATTTGGAAGTCTTGTCATCTCCCTACTGTAGTGTAAAGCAAAAATATATACCTATAAAATATTCATTTTCATTAGTTTTACAGTGCAATAGGCATTTTCTAGGCATTTCTAGGCATAACAATAATATAAAATTGTTGTTATTATTATTATATTCTAATTTGTTTGGCCTCCTAAAACACCAGTGTGAATGTAATTTAGACTGCGATACCACAAATAAAAAAAACTGAGACTGAGGCCCTGATCAGACAGAATGTGTTTCGTCAGTGAGAGGCACCTTTTTTAAATAGTTTTCTATTCTCGCGTTTTAACTACCTGGTGCGCCGGAGCTGTCATGAACCAGAAAAAAAGTTCAGGCAGAGTAAGACAAGATGAGCGTTTCACATTAAAAAGTATATACATTTTATTATTTTTATGGAAATAACTGATAATTTCGCTAGATAAGATCCTTCTTCCTCAGCTGGGATCGTTTACAACCGCATTTGAGATCATTTGAAGCTGCATTTAAACTGCATTTTGGAAGTTCAAACTCGGGGCACCATATCAGTCCATTATACGGAGAAAAATCCTGAAATGTTCTCCTCAAAAAACATAATTTCTTTCCGATTGAAGAAAGAAAGACATGAACATCTTGGATGACAAGGGGGTGAGTACATTATCTGTACATTTTTGTTCTGGAAGTGGACTTCTCCTTTAAGTTTTTTAAGCTAAGAACATGGGTTGGAGCTTTTAATTTTGAACACTCAAAGTGCATTAAACAGAAGAATTTAACTTTAAAATGTACAAAATTTTCCTTCTTCATTTGTCTTTTTATTTTAAAATATCGCAATAAATATTGCATCGTGGATTTCATATCGAGTTTTTTATTGTACCGTGAGATTTTGATATTGTTACATCCCTATACCATACATAATTATGACAAAGAAAGAAAACAGTGTTGTGTGTTTTATTTTTGATAGTGTGGGAAGAAAAGGGTCTAGTTTCTTTGCAAGGATTTGCACAGCAAAGCATTACAGGAGAACTCTACTTCCAGAACAACAATTTACAAATAATTTACTCTCAAGGGAGTAAGTAAGTTATTTGTAGATTGTTTTTCTGGAAGTGGACTTCTCCTTTAAACTACAGCACATTAGTCATTTTGCAATATTTGGTGCAGGCAGTAAAAGAAACCTCAAATTATCCAGCTTTTCTGAGACATTTTATACAGAAAATGTTCCTTTTATATCTGAGGGATGGATTTTAATAAAACAGATTTAAATGTTCTATTTGTTATATGTGACCCTGGACCACAAAACCAGTCTTAAGTAGCATGGGTATATTTGTAGCAGTAGCCAAAAATACATTGTATGGGTCAAAATGATCGATTTTTCTTTTATGCCAAAAATCATTAGGATATTAAGTAAAGATCATGTTCCATGAGAATTTTTGTTAATTTCATACAATAAATATATCAAAACTTAATTTTTGATTAGTAATATGCATTGCTAAGAACTTCATTTGGACAAATTTAAAGGTAATTTTCTGAATTTTTTTATTTTGTTGCACCCTCAGATTCCAGATTTTCAAATAGTAGTATCTTGGCCAAATATTGTCCTATCCTAACAAACATACATCAATGGAAAGCTTATTTATTCTGTTTTTAGATGATGTATTCATCTCAATTTCATAAAATTGACCCCTATGACTGGTTTTGTGGTCCATGGTCACATATGAAGGTTAGGTTAAAACTTTTATTAATCATTTATTTGTTTTCAAATGACTTGTCCCTTGTCGCAAATTTTCAGTCTTCAAGTATGAAAATCGATTTTCAGCTTCATAACATTAAGGTTGAACCACTGATGTTACATGGACTATTTTAACGACTACCTTTCTGGGTCTTGAACGTTTCATTTGCGTTGCTGTCTATGCAGGGTCAGAAAGCTCTCTGTTGTCATCAAAAATATCTTAATTTGTGATCCTAAGATGAATGACAGTCTTACAGGTTTTGAGCGTCATGAGGGTGAGTAATTAATGACAGAATTTTCATTTTTGGGTGAACTATCCCTTTAAAGGATAGAAAACACACGTAAATACAATGATGTAAAGTGAATGACCTCATAACTGTAACTGCAGCCTGATTGAGGCCACTTGAGAGAGATTTACCAGCTTTAATTAGTGACCTTCCTGTGCTTCCTGATCACACGCTAGTTTGCTGACAGGTATGACCTCATGACGCTCCTGGAAACTGTCTCAGAGATTGGTGGTGAGTAACACAAATGCACCTCAGGGAGCTGCTTTATCTGTTTAGAATAGCGCTGGTTGGTAATGTAGTACACTTTCTGTTTCGTGATTTACAGTACATTTATTACAGTTCACGCAGAGGAACCTGACATTATAATGAAGCATTTTCGTGAAACACCCCCTCTGGGATTTAAGCTGCCAACCTTTAAATTACTGGATCTTTAACCGCTAGGTCACACCACCCACAAAAGGTCTCCTGTGACTTTTCCATTGTAGGTTGCATCAATAATAAAGATGAGTCAGAAAACAGGAAGTGGGTGGAGAACTTAGAGAACAATCTTCAGCTTAATAACACTGCAGTACTTCTTGTCAATGAGATACGCTGTAAATTTACCTTTGCTGCTTAATTTATCTGCATAATTGCCATCACTCTGGGAAATTCATGATATAGCAACATGCACAGACAATAAACTAAAGTAATTTTAGATTATTATACCTACACATTCGTATTACACATCATGTACCAGAAGGTAACTCATAGCATATGTGATTAACCAGATAATATAGTTTATATTTTTAATTCCCTGCTCAAGGGACTGGTGTTCACAAGCTGAATGCACGAATTTAATGGACAGAGAGACCTCTGCTGGAGAACTGAGGAGGTTTCAGGTATTTATATGACAGCATTTGTTCATTAAGTCATTTTTTTCAGGATTTGTTCAGGATTTTGTCCTGAACTTCTATAGATACAGTGGACTGAGAGTTTTCTATGGCTGTGTCACAAGTAAATGTTTTTTGAATGACTTTGATCCCATCAGGACTTCCAGAACAACAATTTACAAATAATTTACCCCCTTGTCATCCAAGATGTTCATGTCTTTCTGTCTTCAGTCGTAAAGAAATTATGTTTTTTGAGGAAAGCATTTCAGGATTTTTCTCCATATAATGGACTTTATTGGTGCCCTGATATTGAACTTCCAAAATGCAGTTTAAATGCAGCTTCAAAGGGCTCTAAACAATCCCAGCCGAGGAAGAAGGGTCTTATCTAGTGAAATGATGTAATTTTTTTAGAGAATTTTTTTTTAATACTTTTTAAGCACAAAAGCTCGTGTAGCACAGGCTCCGGGATGCGCGTCCACGATGCTACAAATTAGTAATGGGTCGTTCTTGAATGATTCTTTCAATTTGAATAAATCTTTAATGTGACTCGGGAAGAACGAATAGTCTCGGGGAGTGATTTGTTCATTCGCGTATGCGCAACATCCTATCAGGTTCTGTACTGGAATTAGTTCACCTGTTTCGAGTCTTAGGGTTTTTCGACTCGTTCGTTCATCTTATGGGGCTGTCACGTGATGAATGAACCCGAAAACTTGTCAGATAAGAGCTGAGGTGAGCTAATCATAGACTAAAGACCCAGGTAAACAATGAATAATCTTTTCTGTTTCTTATAGCATTATAGTTTTGTCTTGTTTGTAGTGTGATCAACGTTTGTGTAAGCAGTAGATGTGTTAGGGAAGTAACACGTAACATTTTAATTATATTTTGCTAAAATGAACGAAATGACTCGATGAAAAAAGATTTGTTCATTTTGCTGAACGAGACTCAAAGGTCCAAGTCAGTAAAATGATCCGAACTTCCCATCACTACTACGAATCACGTGTAAGTTCATCGTCTGTGTACTGAGTATGGCGAAAAACTCCATCTTATATAAACACTGGGTCTGTAGTTCTGCCTACGTTCCGCGTGACCTTTCGACGTGATTCAATAGTACGTACCGTCGTGAAAGCGCATCCCAGAGCCTGTGCTACGTGAGCTTTATACCAGTCTAATAAACTGCGTTTCCCGAAATTCAGGAGGCAGAAAATTAATTAATCAACATCATAGAAGAGTGCCATTTTTTTCAAAAATCACACGTGATGTTGATTTTATACAACAGTTCAATAAACTAATAGTTAATATTAAGAGACTTACGTTTTAGACACCATATTGCCTATTTTTGCTCTATTTTGCCAACAAAAATAGCAGACACAGCACTGTTTTGCGTCTCTAAACAACATGTTTTGTTCCTTAATGAATCAACCGTTTAAATGATTCGGTTCAATCGCAATGACTCGCTTATTAACAGTGACTTGCTGACACCTACTGGTGGTTTTATTTTCACATTTGAAGTACCTTTTCATATTTTTAAATAATTACAAATATCAGCATTCAACATTTTAAATATCAAAACATTATTCTGCATTTGTAACTGCAGGTTAAATGCATTCATGTCCTGCATTAAACAGTGGGTAAATACATCTAAATGCCAGTTCAGATGCAGCGTTTGTGTTTCCTCTATGTTAAAAAAATGAATTTGATGATAATGATTTTATTTGTGTGGTAACAGCCTAAAATGTCTTATTATTCTAAGTGACTTTATTGATTAAATATAAGAAAAGGAAAGGACGTTGAAAGGAAAGGAAAGGTATCTGAAAAATAAAGCACACTTTTATAAATGCACACAAGTTTTATAAATATAAAAAAATAAAAGGTAAAAATCACTTTAAAATATTAATAATAATAATATTGTTTGGTACAACAAATTCACTGATCATCGTAAAATAGGTTTTTTAATTAGAATTAGGTTTTAGGATAACAAGGGCAAGACAAAAATATGAATCATATTTATATAAGGTTTATTTATTTATTTTTTGGAGGGGGGTGTAGCATCAAAAAACTAATTAAAAGCAAACTTATCACAAAAACAAACATTGGAACATACATGTGACAAGAACTACCTAATATGTCAGATAAGAGCTGAGGTGAGGTGAGAGCCTAAACTTGTCAGATAAGAGCTGAGGTGAGCTAATCATAGACTAAAGACCCAGGTAAACAATGAATAATCTTTTCTGTTTCTTATAGCATTATAGTTTTGTCTTGTTTGTAGTGTGATCAACGTTTGTGTAAGCAGTAGATGTGTTAGGGAAGTAACACGTAACATTTTAATTATATTTTGCTAAAATGAACGAAATGACTCGATGAAAAAAGATTTGTTCATTTTGCTGAACGAGACTCAAAGGTCCAAGTCAGTAAAATGATCCGAACTTCCCATCACTACTACGAATCACGTGTAAGTTCATCGTCTGTGTACTGAGTATGGCGAAAAACTCCATCTTATATAAACACTGGGTCTGTAGTTCTGCCTACGTTCCGCGTGACCTTTCGACGTGATTCAATAGTACGTACCGTCGTGAAAGCGCATCCCAGAGCCTGTGCTACGTGAGCTTTATACCAGTCTAATAAACTGCGTTTCCCGAAATTCAGGAGGCAGAAAATTAATTAATCAACATCATAGAAGAGTGCCATTTTTTTCAAAAATCACACGTGATGTTGATTTTATACAACAGTTCAATAAACTAATAGTTAATATTAAGAGACTTACGTTTTAGACACCATATTGCCTATTTTTGCTCTATTTTGCCAACAAAAATAGCAGACACAGCACTGTTTTGCGTCTCTAAACAACATGTTTTGTTCCTTAATGAATCAACCGTTTAAATGATTCGGTTCAATCGCAATGACTCGCTTATTAACAGTGACTTGCTGACACCTACTGGTGGTTTTATTTTCACATTTGAAGTACCTTTTCATATTTTTAAATAATTACAAATATCAGCATTCAACATTTTAAATATCAAAACATTATTCTGCATTTGTAACTGCAGGTTAAATGCATTCATGTCCTGCATTAAACAGTGGGTAAATACATCTAAATGCCAGTTCAGATGCAGCGTTTGTGTTTCCTCTATGTTAAAAAAATGAATTTGATGATAATGATTTTATTTGTGTGGTAACAGCCTAAAATGTCTTATTATTCTAAGTGACTTTATTGATTAAATATAAGAAAAGGAAAGGACGTTGAAAGGAAAGGAAAGGTATCTGAAAAATAAAGCACACTTTTATAAATGCACACAAGTTTTATAAATATAAAAAAATAAAAGGTAAAAATCACTTTAAAATATTAATAATAATAATATTGTTTGGTACAACAAATTCACTGATCATCGTAAAATAGGTTTTTTAATTAGAATTAGGTTTTAGGATAACAAGGGCAAGACAAAAATATGAATCATATTTATATAAGGTTTATTTATTTATTTTTTGGAGGGGGGTGTAGCATCAAAAAACTAATTAAAAGCAAACTTATCACAAAAACAAACATTGGAACATACATGTGACAAGAACTACCTAATATGTCGGAAACCTTAATTGGGAAAATTTTATTTTAAATGTAATATGATTATTTATGTTGGCTCATATTTCATATGTTTACATGGACAGGGTGGGGTTTAAAGGTGACCTATACTGCAGCCAGCCACCAGGGGGCGACTGAAATCTTTGGCTTCACTTTTCAGGACATGTACAGCACTCTTGAACAGTACATTTACATAACAACAATGTACTAAAAATTGAAATGTTTTTGCCTGTGCATTTTTACGTTTCATGTACAGACGACAACGTTGTCAAAACTGTCCCAGTTCACATGGCTCTGCAAAAACAGCTGAAACATTGTATTACGCGTACGAGGCCTGTAGTTGGCGATGTCAGTTTGTAAAGAAACATTTGTGTGCATACCTACATTTATAATATGCATATGCATGACATCACCATTTTCACAAATTCTCGTTTTGCAATTTAAATTGAGTTAAAACCTTGCAGGCTCCAATGAATGACCAAAATATATAAAATGTTTTCCTTGTCCGATGTCATGTAAATGGCTCTAAGTTTAGAGAGCGGGTACAAAATTACGGAATAGGGCAGTTTGCTTTATGGCAGCAACAAATGCACATGTGCTGCTATGCACTGTAATTATGACAGTGATATATTTATATAATGGTGGCTGGCTGCAGTAATGGTCATAAAGCCTGCTCTCTCCTTGTAGACAAATGAGACATTAGCTAAACTAAAAAAATCTAATTACAATTCAACTGTAGGGGGCTCCAGGTTACCCGTAGGTTTCTGAAAAGCATTTTAAAGTCAAAAGTGGGCGGAGCCGGCTGTCAACATCTTGGCAGTGCATTACACCTGGATAATTGGAAAATGGGCAAAGAGGCAGGATGTGGGTGGAGCCAAAGTCTGAAATTCTGCAAAAAGGGGATTGCTTTATTGCAGCAACAAATGCACATGTACAGCTATCCACTGAAATTATGACACTAATATTCTTCCCATAAGAGTAGGTGTGGCCATTTGCAAAATTTATGGGTCTGGCTTCCACAACCAGGTTTTTTTAACCATACAAAACAACTCGTTTTGCTACTTGATATTGCAAATTGGTGTGTCTTACCATATTAATTTAATGTATTATCTTAATTATGAACACACTGGTTTGTAGTGCAAACAGTTTTACCATTTACTGCACGTTGTTATTCTTATTCTTATTCTTATTTCCCAATAGCGGCTAATGAACTGGAAGTCTCACCCATAGGCGTACTTCCGCGTTAAAGAATAAGGTGGATATACATAATGGTGGTTGGCTGCAGTAATGGTCATAAACCCCACACTCTCCATGTAAACCAATGGGACATGAGCCAAACTAAAAAAATCTAATTAGACTTCAACTGTAGGGGGCCCCAGTTTGCAAAAATGCTCAAACCTTTATACAGTTGCTTTAGGTTTCCAAACTATATATAATGGCAAAAATTTCTCAAAAAGTGTTTATGCATATACATTTAATGTAACTTATAAAATATGTACTAGTTGCAAACATGAAACTATTATATGTGGGATTTATGATACAACATTATAAAACTGTTACCTTCAGAGATTCCAAATGAACAATGGAAAGCTGATAAAAAGTGCTTCAACTAGCGAAAATACTAGGCACAACATGGATCAGTCATTATTAAGCAAGTAAAAGCATTATCCTTCAGAGAAAAAAGACAGCAGAGGGCAGCTGATCATACATTATACTGATAAAAATCACAAAACAATTCAGTGTCTGCATGGTGAAAAATAGTGCAGAATCCCTCTTATCTTATCTTATCTTATCTTTCAATGACTCAAAACATTTGAGTGTGGACTGAATTTCAACTGCAGCCATAAATAAAGCTACAGTCTACAACACAGGCAAAACTGAACCAATAGACAGTCACTTTTCCAATTTCACCATTATTTAAAGGGTTAGTTCACCCAAAAATAAAAATTATTATTAATTACTTACACCCATATGTCGTTCCAAACCCCTAAGACTTTCGTTCTTCTTTGAAACACAAATTAAGATATTTTTGATAAAATCCAAGAGCATTCTGACACTCCATCGACAGCATTAGAATCTACAAGATGTCATTCCAAGCATTAGATTTTTTTGTATGCAAAGAAAACAAAAATGGAGAGTATCCCAACTCATGCGTGTGGTGATGGAAAAGGCATTATTTTTTGTAAAAGACTGAAGCCCACGATTCATCAATCAGTTCCAAAAAGAAATACAAAACCTGTGCTAAATGAAAGAAAACAAGCTGACAAAAGATTAAACTTAAGATTTGGGGATAATATAGCATTAGAGATTTACAAGCAATTTTTAAAAGGCCAGTCATTTTTGACAGGGAACAGAAACTTCTGTCACTATTGCTGCTTTTTTTTTTTTACTGAACATTTTTTAATTCTCATTCATATTTTAGGTACTGTTATAACAGTGTTACTCGCAAATGCTAAAATGTTTGTTTTCCTAAATTGGAACGGGTCTAATCTTGTGAAAATATTATGACTTGCCACAGATGGAGCTCATAATTAATTATATCCAGAAAAGGCTGTGGGATACACGCAACTGCACAACTTTGATTATGTGCCATGCAATGGTTTCTGGTTATACAATCATTGTACGTTTGGTCTGCTGTAAAACTAAACAAGCTGCACATATGCACATTTGTTATAATATGTCATACCAAATGCCAGTGTGTATTTTTTAAATTCAGTGGTGCACAGTGTCACTGATGCTATCAGATGCCAGTTGATATATGAAAATCTTTTGATCTAGAGCGCTCATGCTTATGCTGTGTATGCTTGTGGTTATGTGTTTTTCAAACAAATGCAAATTGTGCATAATAATTCCATTACAAAATTGAAAACATCATGCCTCCAACATACATGGAAACTCCTTCAATAGTGTTTAAAATGCATCTAATGAAGTTGGTTCTTGATTAAGCAGAGCTGGACAAAGAAGAAGCTCAAATATTTGTGAAAACATTTAAGTATATAATTTCCATTCCCATAATTTCCATTTGTGTTGTTTTACAGCTTTAAAAACTTTATTGTAATAATAATATTATTGAATAGGTTGGTGTGTCCAAACTGTCCAAACTTTGACTCTTCTTGTCACACCTAATGCTTTAGTAAATATTTTATCATATTATAAGATTATTACTGAAAGTCAATTACAGACAATAAAATACAACAATGTATGCAACCAGGACAATAAATGAAACTGCAAATGCAATGTAACAAAATAACAAACCAGATAATTTTGGCCACTAAATATTGTAATTAAAAAATATATATAAATCTATAACCTTTAAAACGCGTGACACTTGAAATGGAATGTGAGCTGGTGTGATTTTATTCATGTCCTACAGCAAAACAGCAGTTAAAGCAAAAATATTGTTTAGTACAAGATTCACCGAAGTACTGAAGAGGTTTTAATTATACGTTTAAAACAAACATACAAAACCACTAGACTAGAGGAAACAAGCATTTGTGCACTTAAATGAATGGCTGCAAACATGTATGAACATCTTTCTCCTTCTGAGCATAAAAGAAGATATTTTGAAGAACTGACGTTATTTTACTGACTGACTTTTTTTTTTTTTATTGAGATTTATACATCATCTGAAAGCTGAATTAATAGACTTTCCATTGATTATGGTTTGTTAGGACAGAACAATATTTTTCCCAAGATACAACTATGTAAAAAATCTTTTCTGAGGAAAGATCGCCTTTAAAATGGTCCAAATGAAGTTCCTAGAAATGCATATTACTAATCAAAAATTAAGTTTTGATATATTTATGGTATGATATATTTTTTTTTACAAAATATATTCATGGAACCTCATCTTTACTTAACATCCTAATGATTTTTGGCATAAAAGAAAAATCAATAATTTTGACCCATACAATGTAGTTTTGGCTATTATTGCTACAAATATACCCGTGCTACATAAGACTGGTTTTGTGATCCAGGGTCACATATCAGTCTTTAATTGCAAAATATTTAAAGTGTACCTAAAGTATACTTGAATAGTTCCACTTTAACACAATCAGCTATACTAAAGTATATCTTTAGTTGGACTTCAACACTATACTTCCACACAATTAAAATGCATTAAGTATTAATTGCATTAAGATTATACTTCCACACAATTAAAATGCATTAAGTATTAAGTGCATTAAGATTATGTGACTTTCAAATAATATGTGACCCTGGACCACAAAACCAGTCATAAGAGACATTTTTTTTTTTTTTTTTAATTGAGATTTATACATCATCTGAAAGCTGAATTAATAGACTTTCCATTGATTATGGTTTGTTAGGACAGAACAATATTTTTCCCGAGATACAACTATGTAAAAAATCTTTTCTGAGGAAAGATCGCCTTTAAAATGATCCAAATGAAGTTCCTAGCAATACACATTACTAATCAAAAATTAAGTTCCAATTTAGGAGACTTTAAATATCGCTACCTGTTTAGTATACTAAAAGTACAATTGCAAGGGTATTTTTATTAAGTACATAATATGTAAATGTACTTCTAGTATACTTAGCATGAAATAAAATGTATTTTAAATACATTTTAGTAGATTTATTTTTCACTAGGGTAAGTTCATACAGGTTTCAACCAATGCAAGGGTGAGTAAATGATGACAGAATTTTCACTGTTGGGTAAACTATTATTTCAACTTTTGGCTGAAACCTTTTGGTTACTGAAACCCATTCTTTGTGACAACTAGCCCCTGTCAACCCTTTTATATTCTGGTATTCCAGTGTACTTAAACAATACCATGGTAGTACCATGGTACTGTTTGGTTGGTGGTATGTCCAGTGGATGGACAAAAAGTTGCAGACACGGTCTGCTGCCTACCTAAATACTGGAAACACTAACGTAAACATCTGCTTTGGGATTTTAGTGAAAAATTAGGTCCACGGTGCATTGGACAATGTTTACTTCCAACGCAAACACACGGGGAATGAGCGCAGAGTGACGCGGTGGAGCACGTCCGCAGCTCTCCATCCCCATTCAGCCCGCAGCAGGAAGTGTGCTGAATACACCGAGAAAAAGACGGTGGAGCCGCCCGCTGAAGAAAAAAAAAAAAGAGTTAAAAAATAATTATGGCGAGCGACTGAACATGCCATTTATCCTCTGCGCAATCAAAAAGAGCATAAACCCCCATCCCTGATCATTGTGCACGTCTGTAAGTCGGGTAAGTGGTTGCAGCTTGAAGGTGTTTGTTTAATTGCACACAATGGCCACATTCATTGAATCAGAGCTCGCAAGCCTCCGGATCTTTGTGTCGCTAGGCAGCTAGCCGACTAGCACTGACCTTACTGCTAAGCAGAAACCATTTCACACTAGATGCCGGGCGTGTATCGAATCAGTTTGGGTATTGTTTATGCACACGACTATGTTACGACATCCAGATGGTTTATTTTGTTTGCTAGACTGTCTTGTTTTGCTCTCGTTTTCCGCGCTAGTATCGTGAGGGGAGGCTAGCGCGTTAGCTGCGGGGGGGTTTGTCGCTGTCAGACAGACCGACACATTAAAATAATCGATGCGATCGCGTACGAGCCCTGGATGTTTTTCGCGCATTCGAACCCTCACACGAGGTTGACCAAAAATGAGCGCGAGTATTCCGTCCGAAGCGTTTGACGCTTCGAAAATAGACGTTTTTTCTCCCCTTACACTCGGTCTGGCTGCTATAGCCCACCAGCTAATATTTGCACACAGCGACTCGCATCCTGTGGAAAACATACGGGTCGGGATGTAAATTTTGGTCTCCCTCGCAACGATGTACACACGTATTTGACTGTAGAATTTAACATATGTCGAGCCTAACTGGATGCATGATATTTTTGCCTCGATTCGGGACTTTCGGCGTCTAATTTGGTGAGTCTGGGGAGGGAAAATGACAAGGAATGTCGGATATCTGCATCTGCTTTTGTCCTGATAAAAAGCGGGTGTGGGAGCGTCAGGCCAAGGTCATGGCGAGGCGTTAATCGCTTACATTTTATATACAAACAGGTTTTGTTAACAGTTGACGAAAATTATTGTTATTATTGGGGGTCCACAGACGCGTTGGGCCCACCCCGTTTGTTTCTTTGTGAGCTGCGCCATTGGGAAATAACAAAATATAATGCATAACAACATATTTTCACCGTAACAGTGTTTTGGGGGTGTCAGTTTGCATATTTGGATATAATGGGAAAATAATAGCCAAGTTGCTACAAATGATTATGAGCCTGTTTTTTTATGAGCCTCTGTGTTTTACCACTATATTTGAGTTTTTAGAGAACTGAATGTCTACAGTTCTTCTGGGAATTTTTTAGTACTGGAAAAGTAATATAAATGAAAGTCTTGAATGTCAAGGAAATTGCTGTAGCAAATACATTTTTCTGCTTGGAAAATAAAAAATCTGGGTTAAAAACAACCCAACCTATGGTGAAATATAGACAAACCCAGTAATTGGGTTGCTTTGACCCACCAATGTTTGTTTTTAAGAACTTGGCTTTTATTGTCTTTAATATGTACTTTAATATGTAAACGAACTGTCGAAAACATTCTAGCATGCTATACAGCTGAAAAACTGATTGTGTTGGTTTGACCCACTGGTTGGGTTAAATGTTTTTAAATGTTAAATGTTTAACCTAACCTTCTGAGTAGTTTTATTTAACAGCTATTGCTTAAGAATGATTATATTTCTTGCTTAAAATGAACCCAAAAAAGATGCAAAACCAGCTAAATCCATCTGACATATTTCTTTAAAATGAGCATTTCTTTCTGGCTAGTTATAATAGGTTTCTATGTAAGTACTGGTACTTCTGATTGGGCTGAGGCTGGAATTTAGCGAGTTTGAAGTAAAAGTATTTGATGGACGTATAATACGTGTCAGGAGCATTCACTTAGTATCATTATCTCATTTTTGACCGAGATGGCTTTTAGCTGGTTTTGCATCTGAACTCTTCATTTATTAATATGTTCAATAAACAAACATCTATTGTTGATATAATTGATATAAAGTTGAATAAGTGATAAATAAATAATTAAAAAATATATATAAATCGCTTATTAATAACTGCAGATGCCTCTAGTAATTATGTGTCTGATTTTTAATTTCCAACCTTTTTTGGGTTCATTTTAAGACAGCCATATAGTAATTTTTAAATAATAGTTGAGTTAAATAAAACTACCCAGAAGTTTGAGCACTGGGTCAAAACAACACAATTGCTGGGTTTGTCAATATTTCACCCACACTGTAAAAAATAAAAAACACAATTTGTTGAGTCATCTTAAAATAATTTGTTACCCTGCTGCCTTAAAATTTTAAGTTCAGTCAACTAAAATAAGTTTATTTAACTTGAAATGTTAAGTTGTACTAAGTAACAACTTAGATATTTGTGTTTGCTAAACTTAACAGATGGGTAAGTAACCCAGCTGCCTTAAAAATTTAAGTTGATTCAACTCAAATATCTAAGTTGTCACTTAGTATAATTTAACATTTCAAGTTGAATAAACGTTTTTTTGAGTTGACTGAACTTACAATTTTAAAGGCAGCCAGGTTACAAATTATTTTAAGTTGACTCAACAAATATTTTTTTACAGTGCAGTACTGGGTTGTTTCAACCCAGCATTTTTTAAGAGTGCAATGTATATCAACATGTTTCAGCTGTATAGCATGCTATAATGCTTATTTTACATATTTAGATTATAGAAAATAAAAGCCAAGTTGTTATAAATGAACATCAGATCAGTGTTTTTACGCGCTTAGATGTTTTACCTTTCCCATGGCCTCTATATGCTAGTCTTCACCTTTTCTTTTTATAAGAGGGCTGAATGTGTACAGATTTCTATGGTAATCTGTGAATAGCACTTTCCAGGTACATAATAATCATGGGAATTTCTGTAGTAAATTAATTTTCTAGTTGCATTCTGCTTATTTGGATATTTCTTTTGTTGAGTAAAACTTTCTTGCAAGCCATTGTGATGTCTGGTTTTCAAAGCTGTTGTTTTTCTTTTTAACTTTTTTGACAAAATTGTCTGAATGATTCATTTTGTAATCCTTATTGCCAATGACTGGAAATATAGAAGTCTTTCTCAAAATTAGTGGACTTTATCAAGTTTATCGCTGGTTATGCAAAGTGCGAGTTAGATTTAAACACTATTTATTTCACAATTTATTATTTTACTAAAAAAAAAAAAAAACATTCCATGTTTTTGCGATGTTACCATGATAACAGCATATATATAACAGTATATATCAGATATGTCATATATCATTTAGTACCATGATATTACCACCTGATACCATCACTATACCATGATTATTCTTTCACTGCAACATGTTCTAGTACTGCTTGTGCTAACCTTCAAATGAGCAAACATGGTGGAAATAGTCTGTTTGTATATTATTGCATTCATTTTATTCTGTAAATCTGGACCCATCTGGCATTTTTCAGTATGGATTTTGACAGCGTTGATGAGCTAAAGCATCCAGATGGTCTTGAGTCAGAGACCACTGGTCAGGTTATATACCCTAAGGGTATGCAATCTTAACTCAGATCACAGATGCTGTGAGACTAGATTTATTCCACATACAGCAGACTGTGCTATGCATGAGTGATGATCACATCATAAACACTTCATCTGTATTGCAACTTGTAGCACAAGATGTGCTACTTGCAAATTTGCGGAACAATTTCACTTGTTCAGAGTGAAACTAAAGTATCTATGTCAGTTTGGAAACTTTAGGCTAAATGGAATTTACATACACTATATTAAGATATATTAAATCAGTAATTACAGCAAAACCTGCCTTGGTATCAGACTTATCTGATCATCATGAATAGATTTAATTACAGTCATAATTAGGAGCTTGAATGTGATTATATTAAGGTATTATTTTGAAATGACATGAGATGCCTATGCAAGATGTATACAAGCATATCACATTTTGTAAAGTAACTTGGTGACCTACAAATACAGGCTCATTCAGAGCTACAATCAAAAACTATACTTATGACCCAGTGCGAAGTAATATGATGCATTAAAAATGTTATAAACCTTGTTGCAGCTCTAAACAAGACTCTTCTTGCCTTACCGGCCTCTTTTACTGCCAAATCACTTCACATTGAAAGGTTTTTATATCAGCCACACATTGTCTGAACATTGGGGGTTATTGTTGAGGTGGCTCTATTGAAGTTATTGTACTGACAGCGGAATAATGCCATACAACAAGCTTGAGAGAGGCAGGAAAATAATCCAGCTGAGCTTTCTAGTGTTTCAGTTTTCTGATGGCCATTGTGTGGTAAAAGAGCACGGTTTCTTTCATTCCAGTTGTGTGGTCAGACGAATTGTTCCCCAGTGGGGACTAATTGAAGTGAATTTGTGGTCATGCATTTTATTTAGTTCTCTTAAAGGTAAATTCCACTTGAATAATGCTGCGATTTACATTTTAGCAAGAAAAGATCATTTGTGGCACTTATTTTGCACTTTCTTGGGCTCCCAGCTTCTAAGATTCGGATCAGGCTGGTTCTTTATTTAGATTGGAGCACAAGTTGCCAAAGTAACCAAGTTTCACTTGCTTTATGGATGCACATGGCAGGGAGTTAGTTTGAGCAAGTGATTTTATATGCAGTACTGGCACTTAGTGACCCCTGAAAGCAGCAGAAAATAAGAATCACGCACGTGTTTTGAAGAGCACATCTGATTGTTTTAACCTCCTTGAAATAGTTGAAAATGAGGACTTGTTTTAGTTTTGTGGAAATGAAATAAAATTTTGGTCAGTCTTAATGTTTGATCCGAGGTGCTGCCAAAACCTCATCTCACGTGGCTTTAAATTAAAAATATTTCCTCATGAATCAGCTGCCATGCCATATAATGTGTAATGAATCTGAACATGAATGTGGTATTGGAGTTTCTTATTTCAGCTGACTAGCTAAAGAAGTGCCAGGGGATGACAAGGCAATGAGGTCTTAATATAATATTTTGTATTAGGGTGCTGATCTTCACTGTTTGCATTCTCTTTCGTAGTCATTACATTGCATCGGTGCACGTTTGCATAAAGATGCTTAACTTTGTTGCATTGTATATACAGTCTTAAATCAGCAGCTCTCATTGACAGTGCATGACTTCTGGTTGCTTGTTTTTGCAAATTGCTCACTTCAGCTGTCAAAGTAGCCAGTGAAATTCAACCTATATTGCAAAGACAGCCATTAGTGAGTATCTGTTAATCAATTTTGCCTAGAGATATTTTGACCCAGACTTTTTGTTTACGAAAGTGCTTTGGCTCATTGATGTTTGTAGTCTTGCATAAAATTCTTGCATGATCAACATTTCTACTGGGTTAAAGAAGGAATTTGAAATGACCTTCCTAAGATGTTGGAAAATTTCATCTGCTTTCACTCCTGAAAGGATTTACTAGTGTTATTTGGATGACTGTATGTTTTTAGTGACTGCATTTCTGAGATCCCAAGGATGCAATAACCCCAAATCACCATGCAATTGCTTGATATATTTAGAGTACATTCTGCAAAAAGCTGTCCTGATCATCTAGGTGGTCACTCACAAATTTAATACACATTCTTTCATAATTTGAGGCCTTTCCCATATGCATTGCTGATAATCTCTAATTTAATTTACCTACTCTTGGTTAAGATTTGCTTACGCTGTTTTTTGTGCCTGTGTAAACAAAGACAGCAGAGTTATCAGCCGTGCTGTGTACAGTTGACGTCAACATGCAGGTACACAAAGCTGGCTCATTTTCAGCTGCTTTGAATCTGTGCGTCTGTCTGTCATATGATCTAAATGTGAGATCAAATGTGTCAAAGCTAACATCACACAATGTTGCCACGTCTACCACAGTGAATGGTTTTTGTCAAGGGCTCTTATTTGGTGTCAAGATTCATTAAACTAGTATTTAGATTTCTGAAGTGTTTCTGATCTGTTAAATTTTGTTCAATTAAATTAATTTTTTCTTTTTGTATTTTCTCAGCTTTCCTCTGATGCCCCACAACTGTCCAGACCCTCTCTGAACTGCTGTGATCGAGTGGAATTGAAAGGCTGATTGGAGAGAATATCTGTCACCCAGGTAAAATGGCTGATACTACAGAAGCAGAGAGCTGAACATCACACATTGCCCCCTTTTCTTCTTTGTTCGAGGATCATTTTATGTGGACATTTCTCCCTTCCATTTCAATTTTCTCATCATGGCTATGCATGATATGAATCGTGCCAAGGGTTTACCTTGCAAAGAATGCGACATCATTTGCCCGAGTACACCTAGCCTACTGGAGCACATGAAAGCACACTATCATCAAGAAGAGAATGGCAGATTTGAATGTGAGCAGTGTGGACGCATTTTTAAGCATGCCAGTAGCTTGGCTTCTCACAAAAAAACTCATGAGATGGGCTCCTTCCAGTGCCCGGTCTGCACCAGAACATTGCCCAATGCAGTGGCACTCAAAAACCACCTCCGCATCCACACCCTGTCTCCAAGTGCCCAAGCTGAAGAGGAGAACGACGACAATGTCGACGAAGAGAGGGATTATAATCTAGCACAAGATCTGTCTGACGCAGCTTTCAGGAGTCACATAAACAATAGTGGAATGATGCCTGGCCATGACCACGACAAACAAAAATCTCCAGGATCTGAAGATGCCTGGGATAGACCATTCAAATGTGACCAATGTGACAGGACATATCGTCATCATGGCAGCTTGGTAAACCATAAAAAGTCTCATCAAGAGGGCACGTATAAGTGCAATATCTGTTACAAACAGTTCAATAATCTTGCAGCACTTAATGCCCACGAACGCACTCACTCAAAATTTAAGCCCCCTGGAATGTCCTTGGGGGCCCTTGTGCCTGAAGCACCATCTGACCCTCGTCCCCTTGGCCCCCAGAATGATGACATGGCACCCAGCTTTTGCCACCTTTGCCAAGTTGCTTTGCCTAATAAGAATGACTTTCAAGAGCACCTTTTGTTACATAATGCTGCGTCGTCTTCGTTGGGGCTAACACGTAGTTTCCCAGGGATAGTGCCTCATAATCTTAGTTCCGTTCGGTCCCCAGCGGTGAACCCTTATACACCTGCTCTAGGCGACCCTCTTCCGCTGCCTCCGTTACCCGACAAGCGTTATGACCCAATGCTAGGCCCTCCTGTTAATAATCCCATATATACCTGTGCATATTGTGGAGTGGGACATCCTGACTTAGAGAGTCTCAAAATTCATTATCTCACCCATGACCCTCACACCACAACACATGCTCAAGATGGCCCCGCTATTTTAAATTCTGATGGACTGGCTTCAAACTCTCAGCCATCGCTATCATCATCCAATGGTGAGACAAGGTCTCAGGAGCAGAATGCAGCCATTGATGATGCTGAACGCAGATTTAAGTGCCAAGAGTGCGGGAAAAGCTATCGACATGCTGGGAGTCTAGTTAATCATAAACGCTCCCATCAAACTGGTCATTATCAGTGCACTGTTTGCTGTAAGCAGTACCCCCACTTAGCAGCACTTCATAGCCACCTCCGTAGTCACAAAACCCGGCCAAATTCACAATCGATGGGTACAGAGGGAGATTGGCTTTCCTCTGAGCCACTGACAGGGCTAGATTCTCAACAAGGCTTTGTACATTCTCAGGATCAGGAGAGTGGTGCGACAACACCAATTTCACTGCCCGGTAATCTTGGTGATGCAGCGCACTTCGTCCCAGACGGTTCACATAACAGTGGCCTGGATTCACTGGAATTCCATGACCGATTCGACGGCTCTCTTGCCCAAAGCAGCTCTGGTCACTCACCTCTTCCTCAAAACCATCGTCAAGCGAACAGTGTCAACCAAGGTGGTATGACCAATGGTTACATGGGTAACATGAGCTTCCATAGTCCTGGTGGTGCCTCCCTGCCAGCAGGCAGTGCCAACCTTAAAGAAAGTGCTCGCCAGAGACGTAGTCATGACCAGATGCAGTTTGGAGGTGCTCAAGACAACTCCCAAGGCAACAGTAAAAGAATGGATAACAAAGACGATGACGACGATGGAGAGGTTTATCAGTGCACGGTCTGTGGAAACCATTACGCCAGCCTGAGGGCACTTCGTAGCCACTTACGAAGCCATGGGGTAAACCAAGGGGCAGGACCCTCCTCTGCCCTCTCTCCAATTGGTGAGCAAGAGTGGAGGAGGCGACAAGAGGGTAGCACATCCGGTCTTTTGATCTGTAGCACATGTGGCCAGAGCTTCAGCAGAAAGCAGGACTTGCTTAATCATGAGCTAGTCCACGGACCTCCCCGGCTAGATGGATCTGCACAGGGCTTGGGTGCCACTAGCTCTAATTCTAATGGCAAAATGGATGGAAGGAACCACATTTGCGTTGACTGTGGCATGTTCTTTGCAGATCGCCATCAGCTGATCACTCACCTGTGTCCAGGCAAGGCGAGAGTGGGGGCATTGAACAAGGGTATGAATGGAGCTAAAGGGATGACGGGTGGTGCTGGTACCAGTGGCAGCGGGGGCCCTGTAGACCCTCGGCAGATGCCAGACTCTGATGATCGGCCCCACAGGTGCGACCAGTGTGGAAGGAGTTACAGACACCCCTGCTCCCTGCTCAACCATAAGAAATCTCACAAGACTGGGGTCTTCCGCTGCCTTGTCTGCCAAAAACGCTACTACAACCTACTGGCTCTCAAGAACCACCAGAGGACTCATTTTGACTTAAAGAGGTTAGCCAGCATTGCATGTGCCCTATTATACTCTAACTGTTTAGTTCTCTTTGCATACTTTGAATGCTTATGTATTATCATGAGTTCCCCACTCATGTGATTACCCAGGTCATCATTGAATGAGTAGATTTTAATGAAATTTTGAGTGTCAAGGCAGTGTGCACTGGTGATTTCTCCCATTAGAGAAGACGAGGGCAACAAACATAACTCATACTGATATACACGCATACACACAGTTGAGTCTGAATTTCATAACGTCTGTACCCCATTTGAGCATTGTGTAGTCATCTTTGTATTTGTAAGGGGACCTTCCCTTTTTCTCTTTCTTTCTTTTTTGGAAGAGCATTTTAACACTGCTTTCTTATCTGTTTGCTTTTGTGTGTTTTGTCTCTTCGCAGGCACAAGTGTGAGGAGTGTGGGAAAGCCTTCAAGATTCAGAAGCAGTTGATAAACCATCTACGGCTACACGAAGAGCACAGAGCGAAGACTGGAGATCGAGACCAACGGGTTCAAAGCATGGCTCATCCCAATGGTGCCCGCTATGAGGGAGGCCCATCACAGCTCCAAGCTATGCGGATGGGTGACCCCAAAATTCAGAATCCTCCTGTGAACCCCAATTATGGTCAACCACAAGGTTTCAAGAAACCATATGCAGGGGCTAGGGCCCAGCAAGTTGATGACGGCAGTGGTCGCCGCCCCTTTGCTTGCGATCAGTGCGGACGAACTTACCGTCATGCCGGCAGCCTGGCCAATCATAAGAACTTGCATAAGATTGGTGAATACCACTGCAACGTGTGCAACTCCACTTATCCAAATCGACTGGCAATGAAGAACCACCTCAGAATGCATTTCGCTCTTAAAAAATATTCCTGCAATGACTGTGGTAGGGGCTTCAGGAACCAGAGGCAGCTCGAAACACATACCAGCAACCAGCTCTGCAAAGATCTTCCTGGTCCCCTTCCTGGTCCCAGCATGCAGCCAGCTCCTCCTCCAACTGAATACGAATGCGATGGGTGCTCTCAAGTCTTTACTACAACCACAGATCTGGCCTCGCATAACTGCAGTGCCCAGCTTCCTTCTTCCTCTGCCTCCCTCAACAGCTCTAATATGAGCATGGACACAAGTGACCTGGGGTCTCCAGAGCGTGAAGAACGCCCTTTTACCTGTGACCTCTGTGGCTGCTCTTACAAGCATGCTAGCAGTCTGCTGAACCACAAAAATACACACAAGATTGGCAACTTCAACTGCTCGTATTGCGACAAGCCGTACACCAACTACATGGCCCTGCGCAATCACATGCGCATCCACACGCAGAAGAAGCGGCATATCTGCTCAACCTGTGGCAAGGCTTTCCGGCTGGCCCGCTTCCTTCGGAACCACCAGAGAGTCCACGAGGAGGGCCACACCCGTTTCGGCTGCCCCACCTGCGGGAAGAGCTTCCAGGGCCGTTCTGGGCTGGCCAGGCACCGCTGCGGGGACAACCAGGTAGGCAAGGAGGGCGTGAGGAAGGCCACTTCAAGCACAAGAGAGGGAGAGGAATACCGGTTCACGTGAGTTTACGTCTGTTGTTCGTGATTTATGAAGTGAACTAGTAAAGATCACAGGTTTCTACATGTCTATTACAGGTATATGATCTCCAATCCGGCTTCCTTGGGACCATACGCGTGCCGGAATTCGGATTTTTCTGAAGTTTGGACAGTATGATTAGTGGAGACCAGATAAGTTACCCCCCTTTGCTTTCAGTTAGCAATATGCACTAGACTGTTAGGATGTCTTGATATAATGGCTACATTTTGATGTACTTACTAGGTAGATGTGTGTGTATTGTACCAAATCATTGATTCCCTCCTGATTAATTGATCTGATTGATAACTTTCTAGAATGTATGGTGTAGTTTACTGTTGTTACCATTTGAACATTCAGTTGCCATAAGTACTCATACTGACCATCTTACATCAGCTGTTGTGCTTCCAGAAATAAAAACTGATCTGGGCCCAACGACATTCAGCAAACTATGGGACTTTCATCCATTTCTTAAATGCATGTTTACTAAATAATATAAATATAGCTTTGCTTGCTATTATGCTGAAGAATAAATCTCTGCTCCGTTTGCTTTTAATATCGAGCAAAAAAAAAAAAAAAAAAAAAAAAAACGTTTTATAAATGTGCCACCATACTAACACACAACTTCCATACTAACATATTACAAAAATGATAAGAACAGACATACTCCTTCACTACATGTGCTTAGTGCTTGGAAAACAAGTTCACCTAACTTTTCCATGTTTTCCATGTTTTATTCCAACAAGAATTTAGGTCAAATCCCAAAACTTTATTTGCTGTACAACTGTATGATCATTTTGAAAGGCTTCTTGTGTGTACTACTTCTATACATGGTAACATTTTTCCTGTTGAATCTTTTAGTATAAATACTATGAGTTTAAAAACAAACAGTGATTTCCTGTATTTTTTTTTTATTAAGTTCTGATGACTGTAGGCTGTACATCTACAGTTCATATATTACCACCATAAATTATGTAGATTATTATACCACTGCCTTTTAACACCAAACACAATTGGTTGATACTTGGAGTTATAATTCATATTATCATCTTAATCATATTCATAATTTATCCACTGCCTTAATAGGCAATGTTATTCCAGTTATCCTCTCCAAGCTGGGCCAGTTTTTTGAGTTTTGGCAGCTGGATTCAAGATCATATACCTGTATTTGTGTATCCGTCAATGCAGTTATCATAGAAGTCAGCTACATGTTGTCAGGTTACTTTCAACTAATCTAGGCTACAAACTATTAAGGGGTTAAAGGGTCAATGAGCGGGTGAGATTTACTTTTTCTCTCCCCTATCTGTGTCTTCACAGATGTGACCAGTGTGGCCGTTCTTACCGGCATGCCAGCTCACTCCTTAATCACAAAAACACCCACACTGTCGGCATCTACCATTGCGCTGTGTGCCTCAAGACTTACTCCAACCTGCTCGCACTCAAGAACCATCGTCGCATCCATTCTGAAACTCGACGGCACCGCTGTCCAGAATGCGGCAAGGCTTTCCGCGTCTCATCCCAACTACAGAATCACCGCCGTGTGCACCAAAAAGAGCGGGAGTTTGCCTGCACTCTGTGCCAGCGGAGCTTCCCAACCCAGGCCAGCTTCCGGCTCCACTTGGAGATGCAACATGGCCGTGCCCCAAAAATGTCGCAACAGCCTGGGGTTTCGTCCAGTGGCTCTGATGTGGGTTGGAGCTCTGGGCTTGACCTTACGCTGATGCAGGCCCAAGGCCTGGATCCTAATGGGCTCCCAAAGCTTAACCCATCACATCACGGCCCAAGTGGCAGCAGCAGCTCATCTGGGCATCAACAACATCAGCAGCAGCAGAGTCGCAATGAGGCGGGGTGTAAGTCGCACGTCTGTGATCAGTGCGGCCGCGGTTACCGTCATGCCAGCTCGCTTCTGAATCACAAGAACAGCCACAAGATGGGCACCTACTTCTGCAACTCCTGTCAGAAGGAATTCTCTAACCTGATGGCACTCAAAAACCACAGACGCATCCACACAGAACCCAAGCGTTACCAGTGCCCGGACTGCGGCAAGGCTTTCCGGGTGTCCACCCAGCTCATCTGCCACCGCCGCATCCACACCAAGGAGAAGCCTTTCTCATGTCAGCAGTGTGATAAGCGCTTCTCCAGCAAATCCAACTTAAGACACCATCAGAAGGTCCACTGGAACAGTTCGGCACCTTCTTCTGGTCTGAACATGGGCACCAACTTCTTGGGTATGCCGTCAGGACCCTTTTTATAGTGGTGGGAACTGGGGAAGCAGAATTCGCAGTTTGTTTCGGAGATTCATGCCAAGGCTTTCGGAGGTGCCAAAACCCCCATTCCTTTTATTCTCACTCATCTCTTGTGCTTGAGGTGTGGCTGTGAGGCTTTTGTTGAACGGGTTGTTGTTTAGGTTAAGAGAACTGTCCCTGCATGTACCCTGATTAAACAATGGACTTGTTACATCACGTAATGACTGTTAGTTTTAGGTCAAAGTGACATTTTCCCCACCCTTTCTCTCATCCTAAACACCACAGGTGACCTTACTTGCATTTTCATAGTTCCCTTTGGGGGTGGGGGACGTTGAGGGCCACTGCCTTCGTTTTTGAAACCAGCCTTTCGAAGAAGTGCAAACTAACTGGCGTCTCGTTTTAATTCTTGAAAACGAATTGCTTTCAGATGAGACATTTCCATTTTTATTGTGTATTAAACAGCACATTTCCCACTATGGTACTGTTAGATCAGTATTGTTTTTGTGATGTCACAATGGGCAGGTTTAGGTGACTTTAGGTGGACACTTATCCACATGTTCAGGGTAAATGCTACAAGAAACAAGCATTTGAAAATCCTACATTTCATCCCATGCCCAGTCGCCCCTTTGATTGAGAGTCTTCTCAATGTTCAAACCTAGACAATACAAAGAAAACATGTTGACTGTCCGACGAATTCCGAGACGTGTCGAGCAACTTGTATGTTTAACAAGTAGAAGTAACTATGTTTAACAGTGTATAGAGCGTATTTGAAACGTCTTCAGTTCTTGGAGGCAACACATTTCTGTGTTGTGTAGGGCTGTCAAAGTTTTTTTTTGTATTCTTCCCCTTTTCTGTTGATGTTCTAACTTTTCTAACTTGTGTGGTCCTTGCAGCACGAAGATGAGCTTCAAACCTTATTATTCAGCAGATGACAGCATTGCGCTTACTGGGTTCATTTCTTAGTGGCATCATTCGTACGTTCCCCATTTATTTTTATGATGTTGCTCAGAACCCATACTTTAAAACTGCAACTAACTTGCTAGTGTATAGAAACGATAGGTTGTGCTATGAAACAAAAAAAATGGGAGAAAAGCGAAAGGGGGAAAATGTATATTGATAGGCTTGTAATGGCATTTGGTTTTACCTTGTATTGTATTGTACCTCTGACTGTATTATTTACAGGAAAACTTTTATAAAAGATCACTGTAGTATGCATTTTATTTATATTAACACTTGTAACTGAAAACGCTAGTTTTAGAGCTCCCAGTTTTAGGATTTCTCGTTTCAACACCTCCATCCAGAGGCTATCGGACACGGAGTCAGGAATGGCAGGACTCCTAAAGAACACTTGTTATAGTGACTGTAATCTCCTCTTTCGTTGCCATTATTTGTTATGCTTTTAAACGAACATTTCTGTCCCTTGTGCAATAAACAGGGAACTGTAATAATGTGTGTTTTGATTGCAGTACAATGAGTGTAAACATATCACTGTAATATTATTGCCTTTCTCACGTGATGTCGTGACTGTTCCCCCCACACGCTCATGTCAAGATTGGATGTGCCTGTTTTACTCTTTAAGCTCACGCGTTAAGGAATGATTTTGTAATCATTACAATCAGCAAGGCAATCTTATTTGACCTCCTCAGTTACACCATGTTAAACCATGTATTTATTTGTTTTGGTTTTCTTTATTATTTAATTGCATTTGACTATTTTGAGCTTGTTTTCAACCTATATTACCTGGGAGCACTGGTGCTAAGTCAATGTATTTTGAGTGAAAATGAAGTTGTATGTGCTATGATTTAAAGCACGGGAAGATTATATATTTATGTACCTATACCCTTGCAAATTTTACACAATTGGAGCATTAAAGTAAATTCTTCCCAGGTGCACAGTTGCTACTTTGGCAAGGATTGATTCCAAATATAAATGATAAAAGTTTTAATATTTTTTTCCTTCCTTGTTTATATATATAAATAAGCTATATATATATATATATATATAAACATAAATATATATTGTTTATATATATATACACACGCACACATACATATATATACACATATATATGTGACTGTATACTTTTTTTAAGCAACATTTTGATAATTCATTTCCTAACAGAACATGTTTGAATTATAACCTCAATGCTCTCGAATAATAAAAATAAATAGCTGGAAAATTAATGTAACATTCACTTCAAATTTATGTGTGAACGTTTGCCACTCATGGTTGGTGTTCTCAAAGAGTCATCTTCCACCATCTGGTTTCAATGTCATGGCGTCCTTGTTAAAGTCTGTTTATTATGAATGTTTCCATTCATGGATTTTAGGATGTTTAATGCACCTGACAGCTGGGGTAAGCAGTTTGTTTACTTTTGTTTACGACTAAAATCGTAACTGAAAATTTAAAATAAGAACACAATTAATTCCTTACCGTTACTTGTCTTGTACAGTTAAAACCAACATAGGATTTTATGATCCTGCTTTATGGTCTCTTATTTGCTTTAGGTGTCCTTCTTAAAACACTTTTGATAAATACACTATTATATAATATTTATATGCACTATAATATACTGATAAACTATAATAGTTATAGTCAGTGCTTTCCCTCATTGCATTTAGCATATTTTTTATTTGTTTTTATTTGGCGTTTTTCGCTATTTTTAGGATAGTGGAGGGTAAGGGGGGATTATAACTGGGACATATCCTAGGTCGGATTGGAACCTATGTCCTTGTGAGCAGAGAGCTCCTACATGTCCTTGAACGTGTGCACAGAAGGTTTATATAAATAGTGCAATAGAGTATGGCACTATTTTTAGCTATCAATGATTCAGTGCAAAATCAGTAGATCAAAGGTAATACAAAGACTTTAAATAAATAATAAAACAGGGCGGACAAACGTATCATAGACTTTAATAAGTAATTAATTAAATGCCACAATTCAGCAGGTGTATATGGGCATTTGTGATGAGTAATGCAGCGACAGCGACCACTACAGGCGCACCAAGGAATTGCCGCGTTTGACATCAGTGAGGAGAAAAGCGCGCCATGCCTCAGTTATCGGGCAACTGATCACATACATCGCATATCGCAAAGGTAACGGTTATAAAAATGTATATATGTTTATACAAAACTACCTTGGTCATATTAGCCAATTAGCCATTTGAAAATGTAAGCATAACATTAATCCTAAAGCAATAGCTTACTCCAGAATTAAAAATATGTCGTTATTTACTCACCCTCATGTCGCCTTAAAACATTCCTGAGGAATCTTCACTCATTTCTTTCCGTAACGACAGGTAATTGTGTTAACGTCGGTCAAACTCGCAAAATAACACCCAAGAGCAGCATAAAAGTTTCATAAAAGTACTCAGTATGATTTAACGCATTGTATCCCAAAATATTTTGTGCAAGGAACCAACTAAAACGAAGCAGTTTTACTGATTTACTGATCATTTTATCCTCAAACCGAAGCGCTCGTTCGCGTCCAGAAATGGCGCGTTGACGTCATCGACGTCAAAACGGCATTTGTCTGGCTGAGGTAAATATTACCGTTGAATATTTGCTTGAACTGTGGTTATTTCCCCACATAAATCTATATATATAACACAAGTCACACTGACATTATGAAATGAAGATATTTTTATGCAGGTAATACAGCTTATTCGCAAAAAGATGACAACTCTTCTTAAGTGTGTAATACTGAGAATATATAAAAATACAATGTGTGGATATGTGACCCTGGACCACAAAATACGTAAGTGTCAATTTTTTGAAATTTAGATTTATACGTCTTCTGAAAGCTGAATAAATAAGCTTTCCATTGATGTATGGTTTGTTAGGATTGGACAACATTTGGTCGACAACTAATCTGAGGGTGCAAAAAATCAAAATATTTGTCTTAGAATTTGTCTTTAAATTTGTCCAAGTGAAGTTCAGTAATGCATAATACTAATCAAAAATTAAGTTTTGATATATTTATGGTAGGAAATTTACAAAATATCATGGAGCATGATTTTTCCTGAATATCCTAATGATTTTGGGCACAAAATTTCATTTTGACCCGTTCAGTGTATACATTTTATGTTTATATCTTTTTGGCTATTGCTACAAATATACCCGTGCTACTTAAGACTGCTTTTGTGGTCCAGGGTCACATATAAACTCATCTGATTCTCAGGTGCTGGGCGCAGAAGTGTATATTGTGAAAGGTTGATTGGAGGTCTTGGAGTGTCCACTAGATGGTGAAAGATCCTTGAGGTAAGTTTTCATCTTCAGACATACTGTTTGTTCAGTGCCCTGAAACCAGTTACGCTGTTCAGAAGCCTATACATGTTTCATTCATTTAATTTCAAAGCAGTGCTTCAGCTACTTGAGAGCAAGAGAATGCAGTATTTGCAGCTTCTCGATTCAATTTCAGATGAGGCATTTCCGGAGAGCCATTCGGGTCCAATACATGCAATTTTATTGCCAACTTATATGTTTTGAGGCTGTGAAGTCCATGTTTTGGGTGTGTGGAGAGAAAACGCCATGCATCATTAAGGGTGTTTTTACACCTATAGAAGCTGCATGCATAATTCACATTTGGTCTGAATTGAGAGTACTGTATCACAATCTCAGCATAAAAGATTAACATACGAAGCTTGTTGCTCAAACAGCGCGCAGTGGCTGAAGTATTTTTAAACGAAAATTTACAGCCTGTTGCTTAGCAACTGGAAAACCAGCCCTTCATACCTGCCAAGTTTGGCAAGTTTTCACTGCAATGACTAAATTAATTAATTTAGAGTAATGATAAGCACTTGTTGGTCTTGCGCAGCTCCCAGGGCATCTTCTGCTGCAATCAATAACACCGTAATTGAGCAAAACCCCATTATCTTTCTAAATAACTTTATCTAGTTTGCACACAGGGGTCTGGGGTGAACGTGGCTGGCTTAATAGTTAATTGAAAGCGTGTCCAACGCTTTACAGTGGATGAAACATCTTTAGCAGTGTTTGTTTGGAATTAGCGTGCTAAATGACATTTGAGTTACCAGAAGGATGTCTTGTTTCATGAACTGATTCAGATGGGACTTGTCATTTTTGTTGTTGTAAATTGACACAACTGACAAATTACAATATGTATATAATTAAGGGAAGAAATTAAGGCGAGGATCAAACCTGATGCTGCTCCCGCAGTGAGCAGTTTCCAGAATAATTTCTTTATTGATTTAATTTAGTTTCTATGTCAGATGGAATGCCAGCAGGCAGTACTTGAAACTCCAACTGTTTATATTTCACCTAGAAAGTTGGCAAACACATCTAAATCCATAATGATGAAGCACCAGGCAGTGCGGTGTGAAAATTAGCTTGAGAAGCACTGTCAGTATATACACTAGAAGCATAGGCGAGCAAGAAGTAGGGAAGACAACTACAGCAGTTGTACACTGGACAATCGTTTTTCTTTATTTTTTGTTTCAGTTCATAATATCTGTTTGTTGGGGTTTTTCTTTTTTCATTTTTCATTTCAACTTAAAATTTTGACACACTTATAAAAGACAGCATCTGCATAGAGTTCTCATCTTAAAGATCCATGGAGAAAAGAGGGAGAGAGAGAGAGAGAGAGAGAGAGATTGTGAGAGAAGGGAGGAAGATAGCAAAGGGTTTCAGAGGAGGAGAGGGATACTGGTACGCCACACTAACCAAACAGAACAGCAAACAGTATTACAAGAGAGAAGGGGGAGAGAGGGACAGTTATGTTGTTTGTTTGTATCTTTTTCCTTTTTTTACAATACAGTACACACATACACACACAGAAAATAAAAGACAGAAGTTGCAATTCCAGTCAAAGTTGCAGAAATCGATTTAATTTCTTCCTTCCCATCCTTGGTGCCCATCTCATTGTGGTTTCGGCCCTGAATGCGCTTTCAAACTTAGTTGGGCGAGAAGACGTTCGGCGACATGTAAAAGGCGACTGGAACCACGGCTAGTGGCTGTTGTTTCCCTCAACTCCCACAATAATATTGAAGTCGGTGTTCTTCGGTGCTTTCGAATGCGTGTGTGAGAAAGCCCTTTTCTTTGTATTGCACAGATGAGTGTTTTTCTGTTTGCTTCGAGCATTATTGTTTTCCTACTGTACTTTGAAAGAAAACTTCCAAATCCCAAGAATGAGAGCAGAGCTCATCCCGCGTCACATTTAATTAGAGCTTTTGCGTTTCAGCCATGCTACAGTCTACGCACGCAAGGTTTTCTAACCGACACTGATGAAAGCGTATCACGAAATGCACAAAAATGCCACTAATTCTAAATTTGCCATTGCCAATGTGGTGGACCTCTGCAAAGAAAAGCATTCAAGGTGCCTGGAAGCTACAGATGGTGTGCATTTGACCTGTAGACCTATCGATGGTGTACATGGAGGGAAGCACTTTTTTCCCCCAGAGTTGAACCGGTAATGGCTCTCTGAGGTAACACAACGTATTGGTATTGAATGGTAAAGCATCGTTCCTTTTCTTCGTTACAGAGCACCCTTGAAAGCGTCGGATGCTGCTTTAGCGCGGCAAAGCGCCGCGACCAGGGCAAAGAACAAGAAAATCAATCAACCTCACAACTTTGACAGGAACTATTTTAGTAGTTTTATACATGGACATGCAAGTCATTTTTTCTCTCGTTGAAATATTTACAATAATTACAAGACAAAGATTCAGTTCAGATTGACAAAATCGCGAGCATTCAATAGTACTACTAATATAACACAACTTCTCGGGATTCTTTAAATCATCGTAGTTATATAATTCATCACATTTGATAATGGTATAATTCAATTATGTCATCCTTATCCAGTCATCTTCCCGTTCTAATTAGAATAGTGTTTTCATCACATCATTACAGGCCGTTCTCTGTAATTGATGATCATTTTGCTGAAATCACAGTTTGAGCACCATCTCCACAAACCGTTTCCTCGTTCTAAATCTAACACTGAAACAAGAATACTGGTATAAAGTTTAATGGGAATATACATCAAAGGAATGACACAAAAGGGGATGAAATTAAGGAGGATCATGGCTGGGGCTGCTGAGAAAAATCACGATCGCAGGTCTTGGAACCGAGAAGTCGTGTCGGTTAACGTAAAAGTCTTTGAGAGCTACTAAAGCAAGCGGTACAATCCACAAAGCAGTCTCATGTGGATTGGGCGTAAGGGTTTTTTATTCACCTGCAGTGATGAGCCACTCAACAACCCCAACCAAAAAGACTATTATGCAGTTAAGCTCTAAAAGGTACATTGTTTTTTATTTTTTTTTCTTTAATATATAGTAGTTTGTAATTTTCACTCATTTACAAAATGCCTTCTCAATGTGCTGTGTTATGCCAGTGCTGTCTGGTCATATCAGTGTCTGTGTGACGAACATCCAAAAACAGTGTTGAAAATCGAAAATAAGACAACTGAGAAAACTTTCATCCAGATCTGTGCCCATGTTAGTATACAGTTTTTTTTTTTTTATTTCATTTTCTTTTAACCAGAGCTGATCTAATGTCTACGTCTAATGTATTGCCAGCACAGAGGAAGCAATGCAAGTGAGTTGAACAAGGGGGAAAATGCCAACACAAACAGCATCATCGAAGGGGCGAAAAGAAATAAAAAAACATACAGTACACACAACATTTGAACATCGTTGGGGGGATATCTGTTTTGTACGTAGCTGTTTTCGGAGAAAGTGCTTTAAAACGAACAAGCTTGTGTAGTATACATCATACATATTGTTCAGAATGAATAGAAATAAACAAACCTATATATCGAGAACTGAATTGAAAACAGTGTCAATGTATACGCAAGAGAGTTCACAAGATTTACGGGCAGGGAGGACTACACAATACAGTCGACTGTAACATTGTGCTCTGTACTCGCATAACGCTTTGGCTTTTTAGTCTTATTACTTTTCTTAACATTTGAATGAAGTCGGCACAGAACTGGAGCGCTAGAGCTGCATACCATAGACCTGCAGACCAGAGAAGCCCCTTGCGCCCGAGGGCTCCGACAGCAGACGAGCACGCACACGCGCACACACAACCACACACACACAAATGCTCATGCTCACATATACAGCAACGTGTACGTAAAAAAGGAAAAAATGCCGAAGGGACAGGGCACGCATACATGGCCTTTTGAGTTGCACAATTCGACACCGCAGCACACGACTCACAATAAAGAATAGTCTTACGAAAGAATTCACATATCATCACCAGTTAAGCACAACAATCAAGTTCGGGAAAACATCGGGGGGAATAGGGAAAATGAACAAGATGCGCAAAAATGATTCGTACCCGGAGTGTTTCCAGAGGGTGAGGAGGGGGGAAAAACATCGTCGTTTTACAATATGGACGCGGTTTCGGAACAAAATACCCGACAACAAACAGATTTTTGTATTCATGTGCACATCCACAGGGAACACATTCATGGGGACCACGGTAAAACTCCAGCATCGTCAGGGTCATGATGAAATAGGCAGCAGAACTATTAAATGAAGTCAATCCCCCCCCCATCCAACCCTTAGAGAGTCATAATAAATAATCACAAAGAAAAACAAACATAGTAACAAAACGTAAAACGGTACAACCCAAAAAATGTGGCGGCATAAGACATTGTTTTCTTTGATTGTAAAGTGCACACATGATCGAGAGCCATGCAAACTAACAAAGCGAAAGTTGCATGCGTTAACAAATAAGGGCCTTCCAGCTATATCGTCTACTAAAAAACAACACCGACATACATATTTACCTCATTTTACCATACATGTAAGTGATTCGACACTAAATACACAGAAGTTTCAAAGAAAACATGCTGGACGTTACTGGAATGATTAAAGCAAAATAGTCCCGGCCCTCTGCCTCAGGCTTCGTAAAAAGTGTATACAGTATTTATCCCCAAAATCGTTCCTGTTCCCTACTACTTTGCTTTGGGTAGGTAAACGGTTGGCGGGACGGGGTGGGGGGGCTCCTGTTATATATTCTATGATAAGCAGTACATGGAAAATGAAGTCCGTTTTGAGAAAAGGAGTGCACTTTCAGAGTTGCTAGTACATGTCATGAACGTCATGAGCATGAGGGTAAGGGCGTCTTAAGAGTGCGACGAATCCGAATCAAGTCAGGAGGGATTCCTCATCAAAAGAAAAAACAGAGCTAAAGTTTGGTTTTTTTTATTTTAGCCCTTGAATTTAAAACAAGCTGGCACGCAAAGAAAAGGATGCATCAGCTGATTCCCGTTTCCGAGAAAAGTAAATCGAAGCGCCTTATTCTAAGCTAGAGTTATCTCAAGATGCTGTCTTTCTGGGCATTCAGAGTTAAATTTGAGCTAAGTTTGTGTAAATGTCTTCATATATAGTCACTGCATATTAAGTATCCTGACCAGCCGTACAGGTTTCTTCAATTGAACTGAAGAATGCATCGTCAGATAGCTCATCGATGTCTCCGCCGCTACTACTCCCGTTGTTTTAGATATGTAGAATTTAATAATAAGGATCTAAGAGTGTCTATCACGTCCCCGTAGTTAATTTTATTAGTCTCTTCGTTAACTAGCACCAAGGTGAAACGTCAGGCAAACTCCCAAATCGATCCTTCAAAACCGGTCCTGTTCAAGCCCATCCTTTGTATTTTGTAAAATATATATGCAAGTAATGAAACAAGGCAAATAAAAAAGCGCAAAACGAACGTAAAATACCGTTCAGGAAAGTTCATTTTTAGCAGACCTAACCACCCTCCGAAAGATAATGTATTTAGGCTAGGTTGCTTCAAGTATTGACATTTCTCAAAGTCTTCGACGTAGACAAATACATTTTGTCTCGTTCAGAATCGTGAATTAATTCATAAAAGCAGGGGCGAATCACTATCAAAACTGCATAGTTCAACAGTTTGCGCAATGCCACCCTATCGATCCCAGTAAACAGCAAATGAAGTCAAAAGAAAATCATCTTCATGTACAAACTTGGTGATATCGCTTCCTCTCACATTTCGAAACGTGTGCTTCTTAGTTCTTTTATTCTTCGTTTGTTTGCGGTTGCCCACGGTAAATGTATTACGACAGAAATTCGGCTATGAGGTTGACGGTGCTTTAAAAGGACAGCACTCTATCGGTAATGAGCTAATAATGTAATAATGAGAGATTTCTTCTGAATGCAAGCAACCACTCGGAACATTAGGCCATTGAAATCGGACTAGTACTACTATCTATAACATCTATGCAGTCGGTTGGTTAGTATTCGTAGTATGCTAGTATGGTTTGCCAAACACCATGTTCTGCCGGAACGTAAAACAATTTAGCAGTTGCTGGCACTGTCCTGGAGGCCCCCCCAAAAATGAAAGCAACGCTAAAAAAATAAAATAAAAACAAAAATTGATTTTTATTCCTTTACAGGTAGTAACCCATGTGCTGCTTTATGTTCAATACATTTACATGTACAGTTCGTAAATATTATGTTGTATTTGAACCCATTTTTGTATATATTTAAATCAGCTAGTACGTAACATCTCCTTTATTTATTTATTTTTTTGATTGTTTGATTTTTGAATATTCGATTTGTACCCTACCCAACCCCCATTTTATGACAGTTTCCTTATCTCGTGTTTAAGTGGATAAAACACTCAGCTTTCCAAGTGTTTGTCTCGCTTCGTGTCGTTTAGAAGCCCAGGGTTCCTCCGATACTGGACGCCAAAACCACTCCCAAAATTACACAGCAGATGATGATCATGATCTTCTTCTGCAGAGAGAAAGAAAAAAAAGATGTGTAAACAAATGAAACCACAATTGTTCATTTGGCTCATCTAGCTCTAATCTAAGTTGCATCACCTCATCTTAAGCACACTTTAAATCATTAAATGCAGCCATTAACAATTAAACCATTACCAAAGTAAATCATTAAATTAATTAAAAGTTAATTAAATTATTGATGAAAGGACCCACTTGGAGACGTCGCCCCTTTGAATACTAAATGCGTTCAAACATTGACTACATTCGAGAAGGTGGTGATTAGATATTGCGTAACTTTAAAGGGTAAATACAGTACTAACATCAAACTAAAATCGGGAATCTCCAATGGAAGTGGCGTGTGTACTGAATGTGATGAAGTCATGGAGGGAAGCTGCAAATATTATTTTGTGCCAAGAGACTTATGCCAAACAGAATTAACTAAATGGAATTGCTTGGCTGGACATGCAGATAGAAAACTGAAGCAAGAAAATGACTACTTTGCAGATTTTTGTGATGACCATCTGACTGACATGTAAAGGGACCGAGCATATTTGTTTAATTTTTATGGGCCTATTTGAGGTGAATAAATGTAAAATATGTTATACCAACACAGAAATTGCTGGAGAAATCACAAAACATACAGACAATTAACACTTCTCTTGACATATGCTTATAACTTTGCTGACAAATTGAATATTACCATACTGTAATCAGTCAAAACAGTTCTCCTAAATGCAGCCAGCTACTCTGGCTTGTCAAAAATATTCATTTTAATAATTATTGGCATTTATTGGCAATCAAATTTGCCCTGCAGTTTCTGGCTAGTGACTTGTGACCCCTTGTATTGCGAGTTAATTACCTGCAAATATTTGCAGATCTATCAATTACCTATGGAAGCTCTGAGTTTGTATCACAATTTTTATTTTTTTTTTTCCTCACTTTCCTCACTGAATTGCAAGATTTGACCCGGAATTCTGAGAAAAACTTAGAATTGCAATATTTGAACTCAGAATTCTGAGAAAAAAAGAATTGCGAGATTTAAACTCAGAGTTCTGAGAACAAGTCAGAATTGTGAGATTTAAATTCAGAATTCCGAGGGGAAAAAAAGTCAGAATTGCAAGATTTCAATTTAGAATTCTAAAAACAAATCAAAATTGTGAGATTTAAACAGAATTCTGAGAAAAATGTCAGAAATGCAAGATTTAAATTTAGAATTCTGAGGAAAAAAACTTCAGAATTGTGAGATTTAACCTCAGAATTCTGAGAAATTAAGTCAGAATTGCGAGATTTAAACTTATAATTCTAAGAAACAAAGTCAGAATTGCAAGAGATAAGCTCAGAATTTTGCGAAAAAAAATCTGAATTGCAAGATTTAAACTCAAGAATTCTGAGAAAAGGTTTGAATTTTAAGGGATAAGCTCAGAATTCTGAGAGAAAAAAACACAGAATTGCCAGATTTAAAAGAAAAAAAAAGTCAGAATTGCAAGATGTAAACTCGGAATTGCGAAAAGGAAAATCAGCATTCTGAGTTTTTAATCTCTCAAATTCTTTTTTTTTTTCTCATAACTGGGAAAAAACTAAGTCCAAATTGTGAGATATAAACTCAACTATGAAAACAGTAAGAATTTTGAAAGAAGTCGCAATTACCTGTTTTTATTTCATGGGGCTTCCATAATTAACAATTCTAATCTGGTAACACTTTACTATAAGGTTTTATTTGTGATAACATTAGTTATTAAATCTATGAAAAAATGAACTACATTTTATGTTTCACCAGCAGTTCACTTTTAGCAAATAATTATGGTTGCGGTAAAAGGGTAACCACCCCATTTCTGCAGTTTGACTCATCAGAAAGCTCAGAAGTAGGTGGCATAACACCAAGAGTCTGCAGTCTTTTGACCACCACTGCAATGGCCGTTAGCCAGCAAAACTGCAGCAAAAAATCTAGGAGCAGATGGCATCTGTTGAAGAACCGATGAATGCCAAAGGAGCAATATAGTTTTGTCTGTGGATGGTTTAAATGGTTTAGGAAGAAATTTAAAATGCTCTTCTATTACTCGCTTTTTGTATACGACAGCTTAGGACTACATTGTCTAGAAAGGTGCTGAGAGCATGAGTCATTGTACACAAAGGGCATAATACAGAAAGACGTCAGGCGTAACAGCTGACGGTGTTTTACCTTGCGTGCCTGACTCTGGTATTTGACAGCCTTCTTGGTGTCAGAAACTGCTCTCTCTACATAGTCCACAGAGTGTTCCACGTTGTACTCAATTCTGTCAATCATCTCTCCCTGTGAATGACAAAAAAAGACACTTCAAACAAACGTCTTCTTCACAGTATCCAAGTACGCACACGTTTACGATCACTGTATGCAATGCACAAATCACAGAAGAGTTTTCTGCTGCATACACTTCTCGCAAGTTAAAATCCTTTCAATTCTTTGTGCTTTGTACAGCCTGATTTCAAACCCCACAAGCAGTGATGATCCAGTGTCCTTAACCCCAAATTAATCCATTGGGACTGTGACTGTGTAAATAATTTCACCTGTCCTTGGTTGTGGAGGAAGAAATAAATTGCAATCTGTGAATTACATTTGAAAGTCAGCATCACTTTGGAGAGCAGTGCACTTCAAGGACATGTCTAGTTCTTGTCTAGCCTGTGTTCACGAACAGAATCAAAATATGACGTATCAGTGTTTTTTTTTTTTTTCTGATAGATGAGGCCTTATGAACAGAGGAAATGAGCTAATTTTGAATATAAATATTCTTAAAAAATATATTAAATAAAAATAAATACATTCATTTATCCAAAAATACATGTATGGGTCAAAATTACTGATGTTTCTTTTATGCCAAAAATCATTAGGATGTTAAGTAAAGATCATGCTCCATGAAGATATTTTGTACATTTATCAAAACTTAATTTTTGATTTGTAATATGCATTGCTAAGAACTTCATTTGAACAACTTTAAAAGCGATTTTCTCAATATTTAGATTTTTTTGCACCCTCAGATGACAGATTTTCAAATAGTTGTATCTCAGACAAATATCGCCCTATCCTAACAAACCATATATCAATAGAAAGCTTATTTATAGATGATGTATAAATCTCAAAATTTACCCTTATGACTGGTGCTGTGGTTCAGGGTCACATATAAAATAAATATAAAAATTAGATTACACTTAAGCAAAAAAAAAAAAAAAAGAGTTTAATTTGATTTATTAAAACTGAAATAAAAATTAGTGATAAGAAAAATAAAAATGACAAAAAAAAAAACACAAAAAAAAAAAAAAAGAAAATGTTTCTGGTAACTGAAATAAAGCTGATATACAAAAATGAATATAAAAATTATATGAAACTTCATAACAATTAAACAAATCCAAATATTTCATTGGCAACATTTGAAATAATTCTAACAAACTTCTAATTTTAAGTATTGAAACTAAAATAAAAATGGAAGGTATGGAAAAATGAATAAATAAAATTATTTAATAAAAATGAGAAAATGACTAAAATGTAAAGAAAATTAAAATGAAAGCTGAAAATATAAAATTTTGAAATACTAATAAATACTATAGTGTGATAAACAACACTAAAACATTGTACACAGTGACACGTCGGTCAGTAAGTAATGACCAAATTTTAATTTTGGTTGGACTATTTCTTTAAGTAAAATCTTCTGGTTTCAACCATGATAATGTGAATATAATAGGGTGAAATTCTCAGACTGACTGTCATTTGCTCCTATGATGTAATTTTCGAATGTGTAATTTTTCTGCATTGTACCTGACTCTCCACCAGCATGGCCATGTCCACAAACATGTCGTGCAGCTCACGGATGCTGTTCTCCAACTTGATGATCTCAGTGTGTCGGGTCTCAATCTCATTTAGTGCCTGCTTGGTCATCTGGGAGTCCATTTTGATCTGTTACATGGAGAATACGAAAAGGTCAGGAGGTCAACAGCAGGTTACTATTATTAGATATACATTTGGACAGATAAAGGTGCAAAGGTGGTACAGAAGTGGCATTTAGGTGCCTTTACACCGTTTAATGCAGCTTAGTGGAGGCACAAATGCATTTACACAGCAAAGCAGGCAGAGAGCAGCCTGTGTAAAGATGCTTAAAGACTATTTTTATCATTTGATGTAGATGTCTGCACTTATAAAAAGTGGGTTTTTGGAGTGATTCCATAGAAGAACCATTTTTAGCTCCCAAAAAAGAACCTTTCAGTCAACAGTTCTTTTTCCAAGTGTGAAGAACATTTTAATGATCTAAAGAACCTTTTTAAACTAAAATAATCTTTTGTGGAATGAAAATATTCCACAGATGTTGAAGGTTCCAAAATGGAACCATAAAAAAACAAAAAATAATCTTTATTTTTAATAGCGTCTGAAGTCCTCCAGACCATAGTAGCTGTAGAACTCACCATTTTTTTTCTTCCATGCAAACTAAAGTCATAGTAAAACTTACATCATCAGTAAAGATAGCAAGCTTCCCGCTCTCCAACATGTCTTCCAGCTCCTCGTTGGTAGTTGTTCTGCCAGCTGAGTAAAGATATTAGAAGAACATGATATCAGTATGTGGCGTACCGGGTCATTTTCTTAAGTATTGCATGCACAGCCACTTGAGTTGTGCATTTAAGAACTAAATACATGTTCCAGTAATGTGGAGGCTGTTTTTCAGCTTGTGTTTTTGTGCGTGGGTTGTATGTGCGTCTTGGTACGTGCTCGCAGAACTCACTAATTTCCAGTTGTCTCTGAATACGGTCCTTGCAGCGGTCCCTGTATTTGGACTGCGTGGTGTTGTACTCCGTCATCACCTCCACAAACTTGCGTGACAGCGTGGAATGCTGTGGGATAAAGGTAGACGTGTGGAGGCGTCAGGGATGTGGAAATCTAACTGCACATCGCGATATGAATGCGCTCGCTGGCGGTAGGCGGCTCAGGATGTGTCGTGGGCCAAGTGTGATCGTTGTGAAATCGGGCCTTGCTTTTGCTGCAATTTAAGCCAGAGATGACCACGCTTGTGCTGTTTCTGGACAGCAGATGGCGCTGAGGAGGGTGTTTGACAGAGCTGCTCAGTGGGAGGGCAGAGGTCACAGGAAGTATGCCTGTCTCTGAACACCCTGAAGGTCAGATTTGCTGCTATTTTGCTGAATATTGCTTCCATTTTAGAGAAGCTAGTTTAAATAGTAACATAAGGGCTTTTCAAATAAATATTATATAATATTTATATTCATATAGCATTCCCATATGAAAGACAATGCATGTATTAAATTTATTTAAAAAATGTATTTATTTATAATTTTAAATACTATTTTATATTATTTTGATTGATTAAATAATATTAAACATTCTGTTTATGTAATATTTATACATTCTTTTTGTGTAATGTTTTGTCTCTCTCTCTCTCTCTCTCTCTATATATATATATATATATATAAACATAAAAGTATATATATATATATATATATATATATATGCACACATCCACACATCCACACACTTAATATATTATGTAAATAATAAAAATGGGTTATATATTAGTATGTTTTATTATTTATTTTTTTATGGTGAGAATGTACATTTTTGGATTTAACTTGCTGAACATAAAACAAAAAGAGATTATTATTATTATTATTATTACTTTTTATTTATTTTTAACTTTTTTTTTAACAATTTATTATTAAAATGTGTATATACTAGAATAAGTCACATAAGAATTATATAATAAAAATAAATATAATATAATATAATATTATATAATATATAAAATATATAAGAAATAAAAATAATTTTAAAATAATAATACATTTATAAAAATATATATATATAATGTATAAAAATATAAATATAATGTGTAATGTTATGCAAAATGCTTTACTAAGGCAAGATGCTGTAACTTCATTTTTTTTTTTGTATATTTTAACTTGATGGACACAAAACACAAAATGGGTTTATTATTATTATTATTATTTTTATTACTTTTTATTTATTTTTTATTTGACAATTTATTATTAAAATGTATATACATTAGAGTAAGTCACAGAAGAATTTTAAATATATAATAAATTAAAATTATTTAAAAATAATACATTTATAAAAAACTTATAAATGTGTGTGTATATAATGTATAATATTATGTAAATAAAAATTTAAAGGTTATATATTTGTCTGTTTTTTTTTTTTTTTTAACATTTTTAGTGATTTTTTTTTTTTTTTAAAGTCCAATTAATGAAATGCTTTACTAATGGAAGATGCTTAATTATTTAACACAAAAAACGAACTAAGATTACTATTATAATCATATTATCATAACATACGAATGATAAGTTTTAAAAAAAGAAACCTTTCGAAAATGTTAAACCGTAAAACTAATATTATAAAACTCGTCATTAATTTTCATTAATAATATATTTAATACAGTGCAAAAACTGTAATGTTGCTTGTCAAAGAAAATCTAAATTGACATGAATAAATCAATTCTTCCTTGTCAGGTTCCTTGTTTGCCATATGTTGTGGTCTTTTCACATTTATTTAGTTTGACTGAATAAACAGTGATTATCGTTAGGAGAATAACATCATAAATAATGTTCTGACTAGTAGCTACATTTGGACTGTTACACTGGTGTTTTTAATAACTGTCATACCTGTGTCTTGCGGATCCGCAAATCTGCAGATGATCTGTTCAACCCCTCCTCTTGCTCGATACTTTGTTCGATTGCTGCAGAATAGAGAAATCAACTCAATGTAAAGAACTGTTCTTGTAAAATGTGCTAAAGCCATAGGCTCTTCAATGCACCCTATAGATTGACATTTCAAACAGCAGCTGTCTTGCCCCGGTTACCTGGCTACAACAGTTACTGAGGTGGCACAGCAACTACAACACGATCAAATCCACCCATGACACTAAAGTAATTGGCAGACCGAGCTGTTACAATAAAAGTGCATACACACTAGGTGTCAGACAAAGTGGTCCCAGAGTAATAACAAGTCCCTTAATCTCAGAAGAACAATAGATCTCACTGTCCACTTCAGCAGACAATGGGATTCACACTCCATTCAGTTCTA